>NC_138888.1:14357109-15029001 GCF_965194825.1 Balaenoptera physalus | reverse complement strand
ATAGAGAGATAGTAGATTTCTCCTCGGAAATCATGGAGGCCAGAAAAAAGTGACACAGTAATTTGTAGGTATTGAAAGAAATGAACTGTCAACTTGGAATCCTCTACCTAGTGAAAAAATCCTTGAGGAATAAAGGGGAAATCTAGACGTTTTCAGATGAAGAAAAACTAAGAGACTATGCTTTTGCAAACTTACCCTGAAAGAATGGCTAAAGAATGTTCTTGAAACAGAAAAGAAACAATAAAAGAAGAAATCTTGGAACGTCATTGAAAAAAAAAGGAACAACAGAAAGAATAAAAATGGGGGTAAATACAATAGGATTTCTGTCTCCTCTTGAGTTTTCTAAATTATGTTTGGTGGTTGCAGCAAAAATTGTAACACTGATGAAGTTCTCAAAGTGGGGAGTAAAGGGATGTAAAGAGAAGTAAGGTTTGCATGCTTGGTTTAATCTGGCAAAATGTTGAAACCAGTGGATTGTGATAAGCTAGGTATGTATAATGTGACACTTAGAGCAACCACTAAATATCTATGCAAAGAGATATACTCAAAAACCATACAGATAAATCAAAATGGAATCCCCCCAAATGGCTAAGTAACTCACAGGAAGGCAGGGATTGATACAGGCAATGACTTGGATGGTTCTCAAGGGTATTATACTCATTGAAAAAAGCCCATTTTAAAGTCACACCCTGTACGATTCTATTTATATAACATTCCCCAAATGACAAAATTATAGAGCTGGAGAATAGATTACTCATTACCAGCGGTTAGGGATGGTCGGGGAGGGAAGGGTGTGACTATAAAGGGACAAGCACAAGGGAGATCTCTGTGGTGACAGAACAGTTCTGCATCCAGATCTTGTGGTTACCTGGATCCACACGTGTGACTGAATGTGACAGAACTATGCGCACATGGTACTACTGTCCCTCTTGTCCTCTGCTCTCTTTCCTGGGTGGTCTACCTCCACCATGACGCCCTCCACGCACTTCCATCATTCCATCGGCTGCCTCCCTCCTCAACTTCGCTTCCACGCTTCTAAATGCTTTCAGACAGTTCTAACTGGATGTCTTCTTGCTACTCTACTCTCAACATATCTTAAATGTGGCTCCTCCCCTCCCCCCAACCTCTCTACGTTTTGCCATCTTTCTACCTGTCACCCACGGCAAACGTCAGTCATCCTTACTCTTCCTTCTCCCTGGCCTCCCAGTACCAACCACTTCATTTGTCTTAAAGGATTCTTTTAAAAATTCATTTCTATTCTCACTGTCACCAGTGAAGTTCTGGACCCCATGAACTCTTGCTTGAAACTTGATGAGAAACTTCCTAACAGACCACTAGGCCTCCAAACTCTCACCAATCTTATCTAGTCTGTAGAGCAAATATCAGAATATCCTTTGACATGAAAGCTGAAAACTGTCTGTACACAGGAAAACTAGAATGGGAAATCTAGAGATCTGAGTAGAAGTCAAACAAGACATTTCTCCAAAAGCTGTTAAACACATTTACTTAATTAAAAACTTCTCTTCACACAGTCATACAACTTATAGGTGACATTGTGTCCCTTTCAGTAGAAGTGCAAAATACATACCTTAACTCTACGAGTAATGCTGAGGAACCGACAAGTTTTATCATAAAGTTCTTCCAGATTTTCTCTGTCCCAGTAGAAATCAGGAGTGATCAAGAAGTCTGAACTCAAGTTTATATGGTGTCTTAAAAAAAGGAAAATCATTAACTTTTAATTTTTATCTTGAATTAAAAAATCATGGTCTATTTTATTTCTTTTTTGAAGAAGATATTTATTGATTGATTTATTGATTGAGTGAAGTATGGTTAATTTACAATGTTGTGTTAATTTCAAGTGTACGGCAAAGTGATTCAGTTACACATACATACATATATATATATATATATTCTTTTCTAGATTCTTTTCCATTATAGGTTACTATAAGATATTGAGTATAGTTCCCTGTGCTATACAGTAGGTCCTTGTTGTTTACCTATTTTATATATAGCAGTGTGGCTATATTAATCCCAAACTCCTAACTTATCTCCCCCCATCCCCTTTGGTAACCACAAGTTTGTTTTCTATGTCTGTGAGTCTATTTCTGTTTTGTAAATAAGTTTATTTCTTATTTACATGGTGCTTTATAAAAGTAGTTTTTAATGCTGATTCTTGTAATACTTCTGAGAAACATGTAAACAAAAAATTTTCAAAATGTGCAACCAAATTAATTCAATCTTTATATTAACATTTATGAAGTAGAGAGAAAAAAACCCAATTTAAAAAATTTCTAGGGACTTCCCTGGTGGCGCAGTGGTTAAGAATCCACCTGCCAATGCAGGGGACACAGGTTTGAGCCCTGGTCTGGGAAGATCCTACATGCCGCGGAGCAACTAATTCCGTGTGCCACAACTACTGAGCCTGTGCTCTAGAGCCTGTGAGCCACAACTACTGAGCCCGCGCGCCTAGAGCCCGTGCTCCGCAACGAGAGAAGCCACCACAGTGAGAAGACTGCGCACCACAATGAAGAGTAGTGCCCGCTTGCTGCAACTAGAGAAAGCCCGCGTGCAGCAACGAAGACCCAACGCAGCCAAAATAAATAAATAGATAAACTTATTAAAAAAAAAATTTCTGCTCTTTTTGCCGCATCTACTGCGAGAATGAAGACCATTCTCAGCAATCAGACTGTCGACATTCCAGAAAATGTCGACATTACTCTGAAGGGACGCACAGTTATTGTGAAGGGCCCCAGAGGCACCCTGCGGAGGGACTTCAATCATATCAATGTAGAACTCAGTCTCCTTGGGAAGAAAAAGAAGAGGCTCCGGGTTGACAAATGGTGGGGGAATAGGAAGGAACTGGCCACTGTTCGCACTATCTGTAGTCATGTACAGAACATGATCAAGGGCGTTACACTGGGCTTCCGTTACAAGATGAGGTCTGTGTATGCTCACTTCCCCATCAACGTTGTTATTCAGGAGACTGGTTCTCTTGTTGAAATCCGAAATTTTTTGGGTGAAAAGTACATCCGCAGGGTTCGGATGAGGCCAGGTGTTGCTTGTTCAGTATCTCAAGCCCAGAAAGATGAGTTGATTCTTGAAGGAAATGACATTGAACTTGTGTCAAATTCAGCTGCTTTGATTCAGCAAGCCACAACAGTTAAAAACAAGGATATCAGAAAATTTTTGGATGGTATCTATGTTTCTGAAAAAGGAACAGTTCAGCAGGCTGATGAATAAGATCTGAGTGATCCAGTTACAGAAACTGCAAGAGGCCAGACTCATATGTGATATTTTAAAAACGAATAAAAGCTCTTTTGACTTGGGAAAAAAAAAAAAAAAAAAAAAAATTTCTAAGCTTCTTTTTTCATTAAAATTTGTTACAATATACATGCACATATATTTGTGTGTGTGTGGATAGATAATCAGATGGCTCAAAAATAAAAAAGACAGAAAAAGGTAAAGATTGACCAATCTTACTCCTATTCTTATCCCCATTTTTCCCTTTCTCCCACTCCCTGCGGGTAGCCACTGCTAGTTTCACACACACACACAAACACACACACTCTCTCTCTATTTCTACCTTTTTTACATATGAGGCCTGAGTTTGCTTTTAAACAAAAATTTATGTTATAGAAGTAACACATAAATACCGTTCACTCTAAAAAAGAAACACCCTAGAGAAGAACTCAGAAAACACTGGTAGGCCCCTCGCCCTAACAACTCAAAGCCTTTCGGCCGCGCCGATGCTCTCCTGCGTCCTTCCAGATCTGCTTCCGTGCACACATGCGCACGCACATACACCTACGTGTCTGGTAGTACGTATACATATCAAGATGGAGATGAATATTTATGTTGTTTGCTTACAAGTAGGATCATACCATGTATAATCTGTGACTGCCACATTTCTACTTCTATTTCTCGTCATAGATTCGCCACATTCCTTTGAATAACACATAAGCACTCTTATCGTAAAGAGACGAAAACTTAGGATAACAACAGTAAGACTCTACGAAACTATTCACAAACCTAAGTATATTGAGTCCTAATTTCTGAGTCCCAGTATTATAATTCGCTATATCAAATTCTGCTCGCATGACCAAGAGAAGAGGGCAGAGGAGTCTATCTCCCCCACTTCCTAGTGAGCTCAAGGCTGTAGATGTGCTGCGGGACGCTCTCATGCAGAGCTTTCTATTTTTGTTGGTGCCCTGACTTAGGGCCCCTGAGCTTTGAGAAGGGCCTAGATGACGCAACACTGGACCGCTTCTCCTCTCCAGGGCAAGTAACTAAGGAGAATGTGGAAAAGCAACTCTTAGGTAAACTACTGACAAGGAACTCCAGAAACTCACCCCACACACGACAAGGGCCGAAACACTGAGAATCCTGCCTAGTGAGAATAACACCAAGATTCAGGGTGTTTCATTCCATAAATCTTGGGAAAACTACAAGAATAAAATAAACTGAAGGCCTTTTAACTTAATTTTAAATGATGTACTATTATATTTCATCAATTTTAAGACATTCTTCTTCCCATTTTAACATCTCTGAAAATGGGAGGCATCTTTAAAATTGATGATGTCTTACAGGTGGCAGTTGAGACTTAGTTGTCACTGCCTTAGACGACTTATTTCTCTTATTCTTTCCTTTTTATGTATGCCCAAGAGGAAATGTGATAAATCTACATCCAAATAAGACTGAAAGAGCTATTTCCGTAGTGCAAAATTAAATTCTGTGATAAAAAAGCATTGTCTCATATGTTAGTGGGCAGCATTTTCACTTTCTTGTGGCATCTTATGGTGTCTCAGAGTCAGTGAAATATGGTACATCACTTTTCCATAGCAATTAGGTCTATTCAGCATTATGATGCAGTGATATACTTTTACTGAGAATTACCCTTGTCCAAATTCTAGAATGCATCTTCCCACCTTTGAAGAACACCTCCTACGCTCGCTGATGTAGGTTTAACGTAGAGTAATTATGGTCTCTCTTGCACATGCACAATTTCTTCCAGTACATTCCTAATACAGCCCAACTGCTTCTAATGGGTAAGAGTTCTCCATGCTTATAATGAATGAAATAGAAACAGCTGCAATTCCCATAAAGATACAAATGTTTGCTCTTTACTGTAGAGCTGCAGGGATATTTTCTGGAGATTGTTAAATATATGAAATATTTCATTTACAGAGAAAGTTTTACCTTAAGGCAAAGAGTTCACCCATTTTCTGCATAACTTCTTCATGAGATAGTTTCACTTTCTTCCCAGCTTTTAAAGCCTATTTGGGAGGGGGAAAATAGATACATACATACACAGGTTTCCCTTCTCACTAGCATTTTCTATGATGTACATTCCTAATCTCTTAATGAAAAACCAGGGGCTCTTTTCCCGAGTATAATTACTCTTTCACAGTAAAAACAAAGTTAATTACAGTAAGCGTGATTTTTAATGTATTCTGAAGTTTTGATATAATTTTAGATGCATTTTTCATGCCACTATTTTCCCTGTAATTTGTCAAGACACTTTTTAATTGAGAAAAGTGGTCATAATTTCCTTCCTTAGAGAGGAAACATTTCATTTTATTTCCCTTCAATTCAGTTACATTAAAAATATTATACCATTAGAGAAAAGTAATTTGAATTTTAAGTTTTAAAAGGTTTCTTATTTTGTCATTTTATATGTAACCGGGTTTTTTTTTTTCCTGCTTAAATTCAGTGCAGCTTTCTTAATGTTTATTATTACTTTATTGTACTTCTAAATTCATCATTATAATGGGAAATTTGTATTTTTCCCCAATAGAACTCAATCCTTGAAAACAAGCATAAAATTGGTATAATTACCTCTGGAATCGACTGAATAGATTCAACAAATTTATCCAGTGATGCTTCCCAGATAGCCAGTTTCACTGGGGGAAAAAAAATTAACAACAGAACATTTATCATCATATTCATGTGTCTACAAAATGTAAAACTGCACAGTACCTTCACTGCCATTTCAACAACAGTTTAAGAAGCAGATGTCCAAAAAATTTGAGACTGAAATTTAAGAATCGTTACTTATTATTACAAAAGATGGCACTAAGTAGAAAGAGACAGAAGAAAGTGAGTGGATTTCCAAGCCCTGCTGGCAGACCAAAGCTACATTGGGTAGAATCCCTGATTTTCTCATACTGCATCTCAGAAGCTGAGAGGAACGAAGGGTGGCTCTGTAGAGGGGCAGAAATCAGGCCTTCCTGACCTTCCCGCCACTCCTCTGGGCTGTGCGTACAGCTCAGAAGTCCCAAAGCCGCCTGGATGGTACGTACAGTCCACCACAGCAGCAGCCTAGTGCAGACTGGTGGCAGGAGCATTTCTTAGAGAACTTCTACAGTTCTATTCAGGGGTATGGATCTTGCCAAAAAAACTGAGAGCCACCGTGACTCTCTGTCCCATTCCTGTGAAAAACCAGAGTGTATTTTTCTACATAGAGGCCTGTGCCCAATCACAGAAGGCTGTGCTTTCTCTGCCTGGATTACAGACAATCTAAGACTAACAATCTCAGAGAGACGGAGAGGGGAAAACAAAGGTAGTGATAATAATAACAATAACAGCAACAACATAAAAGAATATTTTTGGAGAGGTAAGCTTTATCAATACCATTAATAAGGAATGAATAACTGTAGCACAGATACTATATATTATACTCTATACTACATATATTTTTCTCTTGGAGGGGAAAAAAAAGGAAAAGGAATTATAAGGCTTTGCTGAGTACTCTGCGAAAACATGTCAAAGTCTTTACTAAATATTTCAACTTCCCTGGATGAAATGAAAACTATGTGATACCGTCTCTGATAAGTAGTAGTAACTTACCTGAAAGGCAAAGAGCATTTGAGAAAGCAAATTTCTCTAGAATGGCGTCCTCTAAATCTAGCTCTGAATTTAACCTGATTTCCCCTCTGTGAAGTTTTGACTGTCCCCTAAGAAAAAAAAAAAAAAGTAGTTTCTAAATCGCAAAAAGTACTTTTTTTCTTTTGAAAAATAATCTTTATAATCTTTCTAGAGGTCATTTTGGCAATCTGTATCAAGAGTCTTACAAATGTTCTTATACCCTATGATCCAAGTAATTCCACTTCTAGGAATTTATCCTAAGGAAATAATCAAAGATGCAAGGAAAGATTTGTGTACAAAAAACTTCCTATGGGGACTTCCCTGGTGGAACAGTGGTTAAGAATCCACCTGCCAATGCAGGGGACACGGGTTCGATCCCTGGCCCAGGAAGATCCCACATGCCACAGAGCAGCTAAGCCCGTGCGCCACAACTGCTGAGCCCGAGAGCCACAACTACTGAAGCCCATGCACCTAGATCCTGTGCTCCGCAACAAGAGAAGCCACTGCAATGAGAAGCCCGTGAACTGCAACGAAGAGTAGCCCCCGCTCGCTGCAACTAGAGAAAGCCCGCGCACAGCAACGAAGACCCAACGCAGCCATAAGTAAGTAAATAAATAAATGAATAAATAAATAAATTTATTAAAGAAAAAAGACAAATGAATAGAGATATACATTAAAAAAAAAACTTTCTATGGTCAAACGTTGAATAGTAAGAAATCAGGAAAGAAACTAAATGTTCAACAGAAGAACGGTTCATTTATAGGAATTCACACAACAAAAATGAACAAGCATGTTTTGAAAGGATATTTAGTAGAAAAGGGAAAATGCCTACAATATTTGCTAAGTGAAAAAATGCTGAATATAAAACTATGTAACTATACACAATATAATCTGAAATCACATGGACATGGTGAGGATGGGGAGGGAGATGAGGCAGCTGTGACAAACCAAGATGTATATGTAGAGAACTCTGGAGCGACTGGGGAGGAGGGGGAAGGGAGGGAATTTGGGAGTGTAAGTATCACAGGCAAACAGGAAAAGTATAGGCTAAACCTTCACGAGAGATGTGAGACCAGAAGACGTGCACAAAGGTTGGTGGAGGAGAAGATGATACAGGAAAGCTCATCGCTGGCTATTATCACTTAGCTCTTACCCCAATTAGTCTTTCTATAGCTGGTGTCTCTTCCAAATTTCCCTAAAGCTCTGCTTGTGTCACTTCCTTTCTCAATACAAAGACTTTTTTTCCTTCTCACATTCCACTAGACCAGTACCTCCCTGAGAGAAAAGACCTTTTAATCCTGTTCATTCTGCCTTCTCTCTCCACCCTAACATCCCTCATTTTTGCACCCTTGCTGTGACATGGAAATTGGCCAGTACGTTGCCTACCCATACATTTGACCTGAGAGTGGTACAGCAGTGGTACCCACCCCCATTTCCACAAGTGGTTCTCTTAGAGCACCCCGTCATTATACTTCATACTTTTTACACTCAAAGTCAATGGGAAAAAAGCAAAAAGGCTTTACTTAAGAGAAGACTTCACAAGAATAATTTAACAGGTTCATTCTAACGAAGGCACACTATATTACTGATTTTGGCTGCTTAGGAAACTTACTATTTTGGGGTTATACTATCTACTTGTTTTAATTTATGGGTAGCCTGAGAAGCTATAAAAATAATATCTATCCACTAATATTTATTAATTGTTTCAGCTTTGTATTTGTACCAATAATTTTCTTAAAATTAGTCTCCAAATTAATAATTTATCTTCTCTACTGCTGTACCTAGTTATTCCAAGTGCCCTTTTCATAAATTTGATAAAAAGTTGCTTACTCTGTTTTTGAGTAGTTAAGCTCTTCATTCTCCCAGTGTACCAATGCAATTTCATAGGGCTGAATTTCATGTTTTTCAAGAACTTGCATCACATGCTTCATCTAGAAGAAAAGGAAGATTAACCTGAAATTATAACCGACTCCCTCAGTACAGAATAATGTTATAGAGTTAATGCTTATAACATTTTTTTATTACATTTGATAACACTTCTTCTGTTCTTTAGGTTTTAAGGAGAAAGCAAATTCATGGTGATACTCAACTAATTGGAACGATATATTCATTTGCTTTTACATTTGGAAAACACAGACAAGCTTAAGGAGGAAAACAAAAACTACCATTATCCCACAACCCAAAGAAAACCCCTAATAACATTTTGGTTTGTATTCTTTAAATCTTCAAAACAAAAAGTTTAAGTAACACACTTGTAAAAATTTAAACACAGAGGTATAGAAAGTGATAATCTCTCTCTGTTCTCCTGAATTTCTTTTTTTTTTTTTCACACACACACACTGTATTTTATTTTTACAAGAGATAAACGGACACCAAGAATTGTAAATGGATGACCACAACAAAAGTAACAATGAATGCAATTACCAAACACGAAACACACTCATACTATGTCAAAATATTGACATTCAGTCCAGTAATCCTCCACTGTAACAGCTCCTTTACTTTGCAGTGAAAATTGATTTGTATATTTTTTGCCTCCGAGTCCTTGTGGGATTTTTTTTTTTTTATTCAAACAGAAAGTCACAAAAATTATAATCATCCTCATCAGTTCACTCAGTCCTATGTAATTAATTTTCTTTTTCATCTTGATCTTTTGTTAACACTTTTATGAATTCATCAGTTTTCCACTAGAGTTCTGAAAATGCTTATTCATTCAGTTCAGCAGTATAGTCAGTCTCCTGAATTTCTAATCCTCTAATGTTACCACCATTAAACTTGGTGCATATCCTTCCAGACTTTTCCCTATGTGTATATGTATGTACATTTAGTTTGCTTTTTATATAAATGGGATGATACTGTACGTATGAACATTTTCAGTGCTATTCTCTTTCACGGAGGAACCATAATTGATTTAACTATCCTAAATGTCCATCCATGGGGGGTATTTTTCTATTCTCTACTATCACGATGTCGCATGTGCCAGCCTTATGCGTGTATCTTCAAGGACTTGTGGGAATATTTCTTTAGGATTTGTTGGAACAAAAGACATGCACACTTATAATTTTGATAAATGTTTCTAAAATGCTCTCCAAAACAGTTTTTCCAACTTTAGAATCCAAAGATTTATGAGAGCATTCTTTTTTTTTTGAATTTTATTTATTTTTTTATACAGCAGGTTCTCATTAGTTATCTATTTTATACATATCAGTGTATATATGTCAATCCCAATCTCCCAGTTCATCCCACTGCCCCCCCCTTTCCCCCCTTGGTGTCCATATGTTTGTTCTCTACATCTGTGCCTATGAGAGCACTCTTTTTTTTTTTTTTAATGAGAGCATTCTTAAAAAACACTGGGTATTGTCAGCCTTTTACATCTTTGCAAATTCAAATAGCCAATGTGTACATTTTTCTTGCGTTTACTGCTCATTTATATTTCCTTTTCTCCAGGAAACCACTCCCCAGTCTCCCTGCCCCTGCCCCCTATGTGTGTATCTCCTTTCAGTAAAACTGGGTGTGTATGAGGCATATTTTTTTACCAGCTCTGGTATTATATTGGTTATATTTTGTAACCTGCTCTTTTAATTTAACTGTATCATATACACAGGCAATTCCTCAGAAACTGGTTTCTTCCCACGTGACTTTTAAGAGCTGTAGTATGTACATCCTAAATACATGCTATGGATGCATTTAACAAACTTCCTATTATTATGTGTTTTGGTTACTTCTCATTTTTGCTATTGTAAATAATGTGTTGATGAACATTTCTATACATCATTCATCATATATAACTGTGATTATTTCCTTTGGATAACTTTCTAGATGTAAAATTGCTGAGTTAAATATAAAGCTTTGATATGTATTACCAAACTGCTTCTGAAAAGGTTGTATTAAACAAATCATGATTGGGATATTGAAGAAATTATTTCCAGTGAGTTAAAAAGTTCTAGAAAACTTGATCTAAAATAAGACTCAGTGCAGCCAGCTTCCAGTGAACTGTGTGTACATTACTCATTTTGTAGGTTATCACATGAGAAGTATACTTCCTTCTGTCTGCAGTGTAGCTAGGATTGTTCTGATTTTCCACAAATTATTGTGTGCTCAGAGAATGGAAAATGTAGGAAACTTCTAAGTGAAAAAGAAAATTTCGGAAGATGACAGTGCTAGAATCAACATCACATAATGCAGAGCAAATAAACTGAGGATTATCTGTTAATTTATCTTCCAATTGCTCAGATTATTGAGTGCCAATTAACAATTTATCCTCAGAAAACTAAATTTTAATACTTTCACACTTTATTTATACTTACAGTTTTGTCTTTCACATTCCAGAAGACAGCAGCTCCTTCCCTGATTTAAAAGAATAAACTAAGTTAAAGGTGGAATACATTCTTTAGGGCCACACATTAAGCCATGCTTAGGTAGCTTCTAGAATGTATCTAGAATGCCAATTTTAAAAAATATGATTTATTATTGATTTGACATGATGGTCCCTGGATGGATATGATAAACAAAAGCTATTTTTTGAATTTTTGATAAAAAACCTGACCCCTCAAAAATTCATGGATTTCTCCTGTGGTTTGCAGAACAAATAACTATTATTGTAAAACCATATAACTTCAAGTAACTAGACTCTTTCATACCTGATGCAATTCTTTTTTTTTTTTTAATTAATTAATTTCTTTTTGGCTGCGCTGGGTCTTCATTGCTGCGCGTGGGCTTCCTCTAGTTGCAGCGAGCGGGGGTTACTCTTCGTTGCGGTGCACAGGCTTCTCAGTGCGGTGGCTTCTCTTGTGTGGAGCACGGGCTCTACAGCGCAGGCTCAGTAGTTGTGGCACACGGGCTTAGCTGCTCTGCGGCATGTGGGATCTTCCCAGACCAGGGCTTGAACCCGTGTCCCCTGCATTGGCAGGCGGACTCCCAACCACTGAGCCACCACAGAAGTACCCTGATTCAATTCTGGTGTACAGATATCAGAATAAGGAAATTTTTGAGACCTGTCTCATTAGCTCCCGTTAGGCAGATTCTGCTATCAGAAAAGAATAAAGGGTCATGCTTTTAATACCTGTGGAATAAAGAGACTGAGATAAATTAAAGCCTCAGATGGTAAAGGCACCTATGAAATAATGCCAGCCATGCCTACAGTGCTCAGAGAAGACCTGCAACAAAGCCACAGGAGGCCCTCACAATCCAAGTCTGCCTTTGACAAAATTTAAGTCTAAAAACTGTTAGGGAGCTTGTTTTGATTTCTGAAGTCTGATGTGTTGAGCTGTTTTAGGTAGTAAATTAAAAAAAAAAGAGAAAAAGGAGTTACAGCTCTGGGTCATTGCACCAGAGGAAGGAAGGGTAGAAATGAAAGAAAGGTAGGGGCTTCCCTGGTGGTGCAGTGGTTAAGAATCTGCCTGCCAATGCAAGGGACATGGCTTCGAGCCCTAGTCCGGGAAGATCCCACATGCCACAGACCAAATAAGCCCGTGCACCACAACCACTGAGCCTGTGCTCTACAGCCCGCGTGCCACAACTACTGAGCCTGCGTGCCACAACTACTGAAGCCTGCGTGCCTAGAGCCCATGCTCCGCAACAAGAGAAGCTACCGCAGTGAGAAGCCTGCGCACCGCAACGAAGAGTAGCCCCCGCTTGCCGCAACTAGAGAAAGCCCATGTGCACAGCAATGAAGACCCAATGCAGCCAAAAATAAGTAAATAAATAATTAATTAAAAAAAAAAAAAAAAGAAAGGTAAAAATATGATGTTCCCATTACCATTCTTCAAACCATCTTAAGCAATGTGCTTAGTACGTGTGTGGGTCTGTGCTTAGCATCTGGGATGCAAAGGTGAGTATGGTCTAGATCCTCTGCACAAGGAAGTCCCAATCCAGAGAACATTGATCCACGGACCACCAATTACAATAGTGTAATCCACGCTGTAACAGTGTTATGCAGAATCTAGGTGGATGTACACTGGAGGGACACAGTTCCTAAAGGACTAGCAGAGCCAAATGAGAAAACGAGAGGAAATACAGCAGAGGAAATACCCCAGGCTCCAGGAAAAGGTGCGAGGGGGGCAGGCAACGTCTCAGAATAAAGAGCCAGTAGTTTGAATGGCTGCGGATGAGGGCAAGTGGAGGGCACGCAGGTCAGAGGCAGGAGGAGCCAACCCCTGAAGGAACTTCATGCTGTGATAAGGCATTTGGTCACATTCCTTAGAATTTTAAGGACAGTATAGTGATCAGAATTACCTACTGAAAAATTGCTCTGCCTACAAACAGACAGACAGACAGACAGGTGGTGGGGTGAGAAGACAGGCAGGGAGACCAAGCAGTGAGTGTGGCAAAAGGCCAGGGTGGGGTCTCAGGATATGGATTTGGGAGGTGTTTAAGGCCACAGCCAGAGCCCTGGTTCAGAGAAGCACCTCAAGGCAGATGAGAGATCCCAGAACTCTGCAGTATGGCGCTCAAGCCACATGTGACTACTGGGCACCTGAAACAGGCCTGGTCCAAACTGAGAGCTGCTATAAGTGGAAAATATACGCCGGGTTTCAGAGACTTAGTATGAAAAGGAGAATGTAAATCTCACTAATTGTTGACTGATTACATGTTGAAATGATAATAGTTTAGATATGTTGGGTTAAATAAAATATACCAGTAAAATTAATTTCAGGCAATATATGATGTTATTATTAGTGTTGGTCAAAATTAAATTCATCTTTTTTTAAATTAAAAATGTGGCTGTAAGAAAATGTATTATTGCATTCGCGGCTTGCATTTGCGCCTTGCATTGTATTTCTACTGGATGATGCTGATCTAGAGGACCTCAGAAATCCAAATTCCTTACTCAAGTCAAAAGGGGTGTTTTTCTACCGGCACTAAATGTTGAATTCTTGATTATGTCCAAGGAAAGTAAGGCATCCACAGGAACAAAGACAGAGCTTCCGGTTATCAGCTGTAAGAACTAAGACCACAGAAACTTCACCAGAGTCTGGATTCTTATGGATGTTCCATGTATTTCTGTTCTGCCACTTATTAGTCCTTTGACTGTGGGTAATTCACTTAATCCCTCTGACCCGTGGGCATAAAAGATCTTCCTCAAACGTTGTGAGGATGAGATTATTTTAAATGGTTTCTATTATCATTACCACTTCCACTCAGCTACTCTGGAGTATCTGGTGTTAAAACAACCTTAAAAAAAAAAAAAAACCTTTAAATAAAAGGAATAAATGTATGTGGATCAGGGTCCCAGTCTGAAGTCTCTAGAGAGGTAAGGTGATCTAAAACTTTAGCTCCAGAGGGAGAAGAAGGAAAAGGAAAAAAAGACAGCGGGGCAGGTAGCATGCACCTGATAAGGGGCACTGAAGATGAATGGGAAATAAGATGCTTACATATCCTTAGTAAATGAAAATCCACATTTACAAATAAAGGCAAGTACACACCAAGTTACCCGAATGGGCCTCTGTTAATGACCTCAGCCTGAGCTTCCTTCAGTCTCTTGCTCTCAGGAAGGCTGGAAGCTGGGGGGGGGAGTCCACTCGGTTCCCTAAATCCCTGCGTTCTGCAGGGCACCATTATTTCCACCAGTGGTTCCTGACCTTAGCTTTGTCCAATGCTCTCTTTTTATAACGTGTTAAGTGCACCCTTTACTGTCATGAATTACGAGCGGTGCGAAAAACTTGCATAGATGATACAAAGATGACATAATGCTTAAAGTTAATTTAGAACAAAATGAATAAAAAATCCCTAATCTTTTCCCTAGGGAGGGAAATTCTTTATTTCATAAGAGGATTTACCAGCAGATGCCTAAAAATGACAAACTCTCCTATTCAAATAAGAACCAAAGGATAAATTTAAATCACAAATAAATTCTGAAACATCTTCTGTTAAGAGAGAAGGTACACCTGCATCTTTAAGGACCACATTACCTGGCCACAGCCCATCTTCCAATGGAGTTGCTTTCTTGTCTTACCTGAAGAAGAATATTGTTCCAGGATCACCTTCTTTTGCAGAATTTTCCATACCTATCACCAAAATATTTGCTGCATCTGTGATAAATGAGCAAAAAGCTATGTCACAAGGTGACACAAGATTTAAGTCACCTATAAACTTTTAACAAAGTATTTGTGATCATTTCTTCATATACCATGAAGTGCTCTACAACATACTGTCCATTTTTCTACTAAGGTTTCTGAAAGTATTTAATATATGAAAATGAAAAGACCATAAGAAATTACTTGAACAAAATATTCAACAACCTGTGACACTATTATTAGTGCTATTTAAAACTCATTCACCCCCATTTTGATTCAGTAATCGCTAGTCCAGTTGATAATTATTAAAGTCTTAGTATCAGTACAACTCAGGTTCAAGAATTTGGGGGGGTGGGGGAGGGATGGATTGGGAGTTTGGGGTTAGCAGATGCAAACTATTATATAGAGAACAGATAAACAACAAGGTCCTACTGTATAGCACAGGGAACTATATCCAATATCCTATGATAAACCATAATGGAAAAGAATATATAAAAGAATGTATATGTATAAAGGAATGTATATGTATAACTGAATCACTTTGTTGTACAGCAGAAATTAACACACTGTAAATCAACTATAGTTCAATTAAAAAAAAGAAAAAAGAATTAAACTTCTTTCTGTAAAAGTAATTTAAAATAAAATTTGAAGAGCCATTAATATAGTCTCTTCCTTTAAATATCATTTTATTAATAATATAATTTTAATATTCTCAAACTACTCATTTCACTGAATTTTAAATTATATTGTATAAAGTGTGGAAAATAGAAGACATACAGAAACAAAGATACAGTCCATTTCAAAACATATCTGATTTCAAAGTTAATCATGAGAACTACCATGATAGTCACCTATAACTATTTAAATATTTTAACATTTTAAATATTAAATACATATATATACAAATATTCACCAGTAAGTAGTTACTTTGTATATTAGTTTAGTAGTATTTATTATAAGTATATAAATATTCTATAATGTAAACTATATATAACATGTTAGTCTATCAATTAATAAATATACTAATATTAACATGTAAAATGTTACATAATTTCTTTTTTGAAACTAAATACATTTTAATAGAAAACAAAATACAAAATAACCCTTTTCAGAAAACAGAAATATTTAATCCTTTTCCCACAAATTAGAAGTTGCTTTATCCTCAGAGCATAGTTTTCAATGCATGTGTCTGTATTTAAGATTTGTTTCACAGACTGTTCATTAAACTGCTACTGCAAAGCAGGAGGTGGGAGGGACGATCTCAGGAGAAAAAGACACTGGAAAAGCCTCACCTCAGAATCATTTGGAAATTCAACATTTTCTAATTCTATCTTTTGATGTTTCACTGCCAATTATTTCCATTTCTTTACCACAATCTGTCCTTTTAGGGGAGAGAACTGTTGAATAGAAGTGCAGCCACGAAAAGAATCTTTCTTTCCCACCAACATAATTTCTTAACCTAAAATTAGGATCCTCAAAGCTTCAGAGCTCTGGACAGAGGTTGGGGAATGGGGGATTCAGATAGAGACCAACTCCTAAACTCCTTTTCTTTGGTGCAATCACACTTCCTTAAGTTCTACATCTATAGAGGGCAAGGCTCACCCGTACAACCGAGAACACCACAAACGAAGTGGGAAAGATCCAGGCCAGCGAGAATAGTGTGAGAAGCCCCCAAGTGTGTAATGCACAGGGCCACCCTGCTGACAGCCTCTGGAATCAGCCAAGAAAGAATACCTCAGGGCAATTTTTCTTCTTAGAGGCCCTGGACACAGCTCTGTTTTTCTAAGTCAATTATGTTTGTTTTTTGCCACCAAATAGTACAAACAGTCGG
This sequence comes from Balaenoptera physalus, assembly GCF_965194825.1. Taxonomy (NCBI): domain Eukaryota; kingdom Metazoa; phylum Chordata; class Mammalia; order Artiodactyla; family Balaenopteridae; genus Balaenoptera; species Balaenoptera physalus. The sequence continues at coordinate 15,012,291 of NC_138888.1, read as the reverse complement.
TTCAGATCATCAAGGCTGAGAAAGCACAATGACATTTCGAGTGTTTCTTACAGGGTCGTTTCTTACAGGGTCGGTGACTCTTTTAAGAATTTTCTCTGTAGCAGAGAGGTTTTCAACCTACTATTTTTTGCTACTTTGAGGTAAATTCATGAATCTTCCATCAAAGTGTTCCAAGTCATTTTTTTAACGTAAAGCAGGTGATTTCTCAAGCCTTCCTCACACTATCCTAAAATCCTCTCAGTTTATTTTAATTCTCTTTTAAAATATTCATTGAGTTTATCTTTTAACTAATTTTGTTAGTTTTAAAGTGTTGGACTGTACTGGTAAATTTTTCTTTAAAGGCTCTCCCCAACATTTCTATCAATTTTACGGTTCTTCTGTAATACTAAAATAACTTTTTAACGTGACAGAAATGAAGTGTCATGGCCTTTGATCATCCCAAGTAAGAGTGATCCTATAAATACAGCTGAATAAACCATATTGATTTTAATCTTCGAACTAAGTTCTCTGTGAATATGTTTTAAATCTCCTATCTTTGTATGTCATTTGTATAAAGAGATTCAACACCACTTTTATGATATAATTCTTCAAATAGAAAATGAGGGGCTTCCCTGGTAGCTCAGTGGTTAAGAACCCACCTGCCAATGCAGGGGACATGGGTTCGAGCCCTGGTCCGGGAAGATCCCACATGCCGTGGAGCAACTAAGCCCGTGCATCACAGAGCCTGCGAGCCACAACTACTGAGCCCACGTGCCACAACTACTGAAGCCCACGTGCCTAGAGCCCGTGCTCCGCAACAAGAGAAGCCACCGCAATGAGAAGCCCACGCACCGCAAAGAAGAGTAGCCCCCACTCGCCGCAACTAGAGAAAGCCCATGTGCACAGCAACAAAGACCCAACACAGCCAAAAATAAAAACAAATAAATAAATTTATTTAAAAAAAAGAGAAAATGAAACCTAAACAAATGCATATTTAAGAAAGTTATCATAGGAAAATTATTTTCTAATACATTGTAACATACTTGGCCCCAGGTTCAAGAAGATGTACCTCTAGGCAAGCTTGTTACTTCAACATATCCATGGGAGGCCAGATCTTGAGAGAGACTTCCAAGATGGTATTCATCTGCGGTTGCAAATGCAGTACAGCGCATCAGGTCCTGTGCCAGAGAGAGGAGACTGAGATGGGTTACCAAGAGGTGCCTGTGATGGCTGTCTCTTCACAGGGAGGATGGCGTGCTGCAAAGCCGGCCCTCGAGAGTTTTCTCCAAACATTTCAACGGTTCAGACAAAGGATGTGAGAAGGATGCAGAGAAAGAAGTTACAAGGAGGCAGATTCCAGCTCAATCTATGCAAGAACTTTCTCTTAATCGTCAAAGAGATGGAATGGGCTATCAGGACAGGGAGCCACACCTGCTGGTTGTGCTTCAAGCACAGACTGGTCAAAAAATAGGATTTAGGCACCATACAAGGCGCCTGGATGAGATGCTAGTTAAAGTCTGTCCAACCTTGAGCTTCCATGGTTCTTTTTCACAGCAGCATTATTATTTGAGGTCATTTGATAATTTGCCACTAGCCTTGTACAGGCAAGAGATTACTTTGAATCTACTAAGGAATTACAGAATTTTTACTCTAGTTAATTGTACTCTGGTTAAAAGTTCTGTGAATCTGAGAATGTGTCCCGGTTTGGTGAGTGCTTTGGATTTCTGCACTAGGAGTCTTACCTGTGTGTACATGCACACATTTATGTTGTGTGTAGCTATACACTATACATATGGTAAGCATATGGCACAGCACACAGTGTTTTTGTCAAACTGTAGGTCACAAGCCATTAGTGAGTCCTGATACCAATTTAGTCGGCCCAAACCAGCTTAAAAAAAAAATAAACTAAACAGAATAAAACAGAAAATATTAGAGTACATAATTCATAGTAAGGGTAAATTTTATTTTATGACATTTTCTGTCACATATATGTCTATATAGGTATATTGGGTCACTACACATACACTGTAATGCAAAATAAATTTCTCACTATGGAATATGGTCAATAAAGTTCAAAAGCTATCGGCAGAGGTGTTAAGAGTTCAGGCACAGATTAGATTCATTAAAAAAAAATCAGAATAACAATAATGCCTACTTGATAGGGTTGTTGTGAAGTTTAAACAAGCTGATGAATGTCAACTGCTCAGAACCATGACTAGCACAAATGTTCAACATTTTTTAGGTAATAGTTATTATTACGGCACATACAGATATGTTTAAACCATCAAAATTTATGGGAGGCTAAAAAGTTTATCAAGTAATTTACATCTGAATTTTCATTTGTTCATAATTTTATATTTTAGTATCTATTAATCAGAACATTAGTGAGTCTACTGTCTTTGATACATATGGTGCTTTGGCCCATATGTATCAAAAGAGGTATATGAGTCACTAAATCAAAATTTATTCCTAGGATTTACTCATCTTGGCTCCTAAATTCTTTCCCTTTCTGCTACATTCCTAGTATGAAATTCAAGAAAAGTAGTACATAAATTTCTTCCTTCCTCCCACTTTTGTTACCTAACTCCTGGCTCTTTCTCAAGAGATGACCTAACTCTGGTTTGCTTTTTCTTCCATCTGTTACACAGTTCTAATGTGTGGTTTGAAAAGTAGCAGAGGAATAAACGGAGGACCTGAAAAACCTAAAATCTGTAAAATATCCGCTCATAAGCAAAACATTCAATTGTCTAATTGATTTTAATTCAATTAGAAAAAAAATTAAAAGTCAGACAAGCTGAAATTGTCACTGAATGTGAGCTAAACGGATGCAGAACCCTCCTGTTGCAGATATCTGACATGCTGATTCCCATATTCATTAGGAAGGTAAGAACACGTGAATTTACAAAAACATACGGATCCATACAGTCAAAGTAAAGCTGGTTACTGGAGTACAGGAATCAGTTATGCGCTTAAGGTTTAGAAGTGCCAGCACTAGTTGTTCTTTTAAGGCTCCGTGGAGTTAAAAAGAGCGGGCAGGATATGAGATTAAGTTGGCTGAAAGAAAGGAATCCTGGAAAGAAGCATCAGGTAAGGCCATGGCAGGCAGGCTCTACCCTACAAAAGCTGACAAATTTACTGAAGTTTGCTAAGCAAAATCCCAGTGCATTAGGTTGGATGTCAGAGTTACTCCGGGACTGCTACAGCTGACATGCTTAGTCTAGGCTGGAGTGGGAAGAGAAGGAGGCACGAAGGAGAAGACAGGAGATAAGGAGAAGGTCAACAACAGCTAGTCCAGTGGAGGGTTTTCCCATAACCGTACTAGAAACGGCACTGCCGACTGTCTCTAGAATCAGAGCCGTAAACTGGCAGCCCAGAGAACTATCCAACTCAAGTTGGAAACACATAGTGTTTTCAAGATGTGAACAAACTATCAACAATAAATGGCCATTTGACACAAAATCCAGATTTCCACCATCTTTTGCTCCAGTGGAAGATCTAGCAGTAACTGACCAGGGTCGGGGCTGGTGGGGGGCCTGATTCTCCAGCCGATGCAGTCCCTCCCACTCCCTGTCTCGTGCCTGCTTCACCATCATCCTTCTTACGGACCAGGCCCATCTGTGCTAAAAAAACTTATACTATTTTACATTCTCAAAAATGGAACAAGTCAAAGCATTCAACCACTACTTCCATGAGAAAATATATGCTGAGCTCCAAAGAGTCAGGTTATAAATTTTTAAACACAATTTGTTTTTAACTTAGTCATTCCAAGGATCTTTGCAGATTTTCTGAAGATTGTCACCTTTCCTTCTCTCACCATCTCCTATTTAGTTTGGGTCAGAGTTCTAGCCAATGTCTCACAGCTTACTTGACTTAGCCTATGTTACATAACTTACATGGCTCGCCACACTACTTTCTGTATTCTCCTTAAACATCTGGGATGTGAGTCTCTGTTTAAGTTATGAATCTTCTGTGAATAAATGATTCACAAGGTTTTCCAATTTGACTTGTTATAAATATCATTTTTGGGTTTTATTTCCTTTGTTTTTCAATTTCAAGATTGTATTTAACTCCATTTGGTAAAGGGAAAGAGTGTGTGTCATCTTTGCATTTTTTTCCCCTATTATTTAAAGATGTTACTCTGCAAGAAGTTTTCATTTTTAGACATGTTTTTTCTGGATTTTTACAATGAACCATTATTTTTTGAGCATTAAATATAAATATATAGCAAATTTCAGGTTCTAGCATGGGGATCAACAACTTGTTCTTAAATAAATGTGCCAAACCAACCTAAAATAGTTATTGGATTTAAGACTTAAATTTAGGCCTTTCTATTTTAAAATGTTAAAAGAAAACCACCCAAACCCAAACAAAACAAAACCAAAGCCAAGAAAACCACCATGTTTCAGTATGTTTCATTTTTCTGGCCACAGAAAACATATTCCAGCAGATGGGGCTAGAAATTTATATATGATTCTTGTTTTAGAGCATCACATACTCTGACAGAATACTTTTCCTAAAAAAGAAACTTTATTTTTATTCATGTTCTTTCACTAAAAAAAGAAATTAGTGCATTACAGTAATGTTGCTTCTATATTACTAAGGGAAAAAAATGCATGTTTTTCCTGTTATGTACAGATTATAGGCGAAAGTTATAAAACACAGATGCATTTTACATTACTAGTATAAAGCTTTAGCTTTTAAGCTTTCTGACTACAACCCATGGTGAGAAACCCTTTCACATACACAGTACCTACCTACACATAGACACCCACACCAATAACTGACGCAAACGCTTCACAGAACAATATTTACCTTTATCATGAGTAATGCATTGATAATTTCTATTCTATTTCATCAAACAAACCAAAAAAAACCCAAATCTATTAACAACCCACTGGTTAATTTTACTACACACTGTGGTGTTAGCCTGAAAACTACTGCGGGGCGTCCCAGCACCCTGCCTCCTCTGCCAGCCTCCACGCTGCTCAGAGGGTGGTCCTCATCCTCGGGCATTGTCCTCCTCAAAGACAGGACAGAGCAACAAGAAGCACTGGCCCTGCCATGATAAGTGATGAGCCAACGGTATGTGGGTTGAGTATCTCAGTAGGTTATGATCTCTACAAATGGAATCAGGTGAAGACTTGATTCCAATATAGAGGGTGAGTAGCCTCACCCAGTCAATTCCAAGCGCACGCCGTGTGGCAGAGGTAAGAGGGTGAGCTCAGGTGCACACGTGGGGAATGAGACAAAGGGTACCTCTTTCTGGTACAAAGTAGAGTCCTTTCCTGACTCAGTCCAGAGGGGAGGAAAGGGCTTTACCACCAAAGGGGACTCGCCAGCCCCATGATGCCCACGTGGAAATGGAGGGGCCCTCTATTCGGGACAGATAAAAGCCAGTCTTCAGCCCTGGGCATATATTACCTCGTTATACCTCAAGACTGTGTTCTCCTGTAAGATCATTGGAAAATAATGTTCCAAGAATCATACTCCCTCAGGTCACTTTCAAAATGCTTTCAGAAATAGAAAAGATTGTCTATTATTTTCCTGTGCTTCCAGAGAAACGACATACTGTTTCTGTTTTCGCGAAATTCCAACTGAAGTCACAGCTATTAACGTTACATAATATGTCCTACGCCAGGACCCAGGAAATAAATGACTCCTTAAATTGGTGACAGAAAAAGTTATTTCTTATAAGACACTCTTATGTTTTTCTTTTTTTCTTGTTAGACAACAAGAAATGTACAACCCAGGAGTATTCCTGCTTTTCTTTAATCATTGGGCTTCTCCTAACTAAATGTTCAACTAGATTACTCATATCAGATACCTGATAATATTTACTTCTCTGTTCATATCAACTGCTTGCTCTATTTTAAATGTAATGCTTTTATTATCTCATTTGAAACTTATTAAATTTTGAAAATCTACTTCAAATCCTTTCCTGGAAGCAGAAAAAAAAAAAGTCCTAAAGAAAAATAAAAAACGGAATCCAGGAAAACTGCTTTCAAGTCTACGGACAGCCCAAAGAAATAATGCCTCTTTGACAGTTTACAACCAACAACTACAAAAAAAAGTGACATCTCTGACCTTACCAGCCTTTCATAAGAAACTTGATTCTGCTCTGGGCTGCTAGATGTAACAAAAGAAAAAAGGGACTTGATCCTCCTCTTTTTTGGACCTGCTATGAATTCAGGTTTTTACACTTAATTTCATCTCAGTCACTTAAATACTAAATTTCCCAGATGATCACAAAACTAAACAACATAATTAAACACTCAAGAGCTAGAAAGAAAGGGGTGAGAGCAGAATGCATCCAAAACTCCCATCCTTCATATCGTGGGTTCAAGGAAACCAAACAAGAATGTAAACAAAGCTAGAATCCAAAATAAAAGTCATTAACCAACTCCTAACTTCACAACCTGAGGATAAGACGTGAAGGCCTGTACCCCTTTTTAAAGGAAGTCAACCACACAGTAAAAAAAACAAAAAACAAAAACAGAACAAGTTAAACGCTCTCAAGGTCTACTTCTCAGAATCGAGATTTTAAGCTAGACAGTATAACCTGTTTTCTGATAGATTCAGAATGCTTCATCAAGTTTTAAATATTCGACATTCCTAATTTTAATGTTGATGGCTACAGACATCAAAGATCCCTTTGCTTCTCTTCTATCCTTTCCTGTTTAATAAACATTTATTAAGTATAAGGCAAAGTTTCAAGTATCATGCGAGATACACAGGTTACCAAAGGGCTTGATCTTGACCTTAAATATTTATCATTTAGTGGGCAAATGCAAACTGTAGTTGAGAAATTCCCATAAACCTCTTAACAGTGAATGAAAACAACCACTTCAACCTTCAAATGATAAAAAAAAGCAAAAACCTTCACTCTGCTTTTTGGATTCCACCTTGCCATGTCCTTTCACCACCCCCTCCCATGCAGTCACCACCGGCTAATGAATGTTTACCTGTCTGCATACTTAATGTAACAAAAATTTTTTAAATTTAATACAGAATTTCTACAGTTTGATTTTTTTTTTTAAATGGGGGCTTTTTATAGCACTGTTCCTAGAATGGACTTACTACTAGTCTTTTTCAAAATCTCCTTAGGCCACTAACTAATCCTTTCATAAACTATATTTTTATATTTAATTGCCTCTATTTTGCCTTTATATGTACCACTAATTCCTAAAATTAAGATGTTGATTCCCTTTGGAGATGACAGGTTTTACTATTAGGCTTCAAAGATCCTGAAAGAAGTGCTGAGCTGGGGGCTGGCTCTCCCATGTTGGCAGTAAGGCTGAGGTGGGATCCACAGGGGTTCAGAGTGATTATTAGGGAACAGAGGCGCCACCACCACAAGCGTTTTTACCTTGTTCACAGGCAGAACTGGAAGGTTGGTCCTGGATGGCTGCCTGGTCCTTGATGCTTTCAGTGGTCTCTTGATTTGCGGAAAGTCTTGTTTAGAAACAAGTGTTTCCGTTGACACAGATGAGGAATGTCTCTTTAATATTTTTATAAACCACTTAAAACCTAACAGATTTGGTTTGTGAGTCACTTTCCTATGAGTACCAAGGGAGTTCCTGGTTGGAAGGTGCTCTTTTTCATCTTGGTAACGTGCGGTGTTTAATGGAGAGAGTACGTTTGTATTTGATATTTTCCGGTTCATTTCCAGGACCTGGGACTTATTCAAACCAACAGCTGCTGTATCAGGAAAGAACAAATTCACGTTCTGACTTCTTGTCAGGGTGTTGCATGCTGTGGTCTCAAATTCCTTAAGTGGTTTTAATGTTCGATGAACAAGTCTTTGGCACTGACACGCTTTTGATAAAATATAGTGACATCTGGCCAAGGATCTGAGAAGTCTGGCTGACATTACCACATCTCAAGCTAAAAGAAAAAGAATTCAAAGTTCAAGTTTTTTAATAAAAAATGTTAAAAAAATATATAGTGTTTTCCCAGGTAACAGGTATATTTCTGTAAAACAATTTGCAAAGTAGATACATCTTAACTTAAGCCTAGTAAAAGAATGAGGTTAAAAAAATACATACAAGTGTTTTCACCACCTCTCCTTTAGTCAACCTTTAGCCTTCTTTCTGGAAGGTTACAAGACTATAAAGCTATTGAGGGACTTCCCTGGCGGTCCAGTGGTTAATACTCTGCGCTCCCAATGCAGGGGGCAAGGGTTCGATCCCTGGTCTGGGAACTAAGATCCCACATGCCGCACGGCGTGGCCAAACCAAAAAAAAAAGTAGTTTATTTGTCCTTTAAACACATAGCATTTTTTAACACCTTAAAGCAACAGACAATTATTGGGGCCTATCAGAGGTGATGTTTGAATCGGGTTTCAAAAGGGCAGAGGGATCAGCAAGTCAAACACCCCAGGTAAACAGTGTTGTTCACCTGACAAACAGGATGCAACTTCAGGGGAGCCAGGCGTGAGCTGCAGCAGCAGCTGAGGGCCGAACAGGAGCCTGTGGCTGCATCCTAAGTACCGGTCCTAAAGAGTCTCTATAGGAGGGGGAAGTCGGAGCTCTTCACGTGAGACTCACGTGGTCAAAAGTACATTTAAGAAACATATCCTTGGTTAAAACTTAGAGGAGGAACTGAGAGAGACTAAGACATTGCTTTCTGAGTACTTTGTACCCAGCAAGCGCTCTGCTTCACCTCACGACAATCCCGTGAGGTACTTCACAGGGGAAACTGAGGCTTAGGGAGGCTGACTGCTTACAATCAGTGATGCAGAGACAAAAGGAAATCCCAAGCTTTTGCAGTTCTAAAGACAACACTGTAACCACTGCATGTATATTATCTCCCTTTAAAAGGATGAGGCCAAGGATGAGTCACTGCGATATTTAGGAGGTAGAACCTGCTGCTTTCAAAATATCTTCCAAAGCTGGAATTCTCTATTTAGTTCTAGTCCAACTAGCTATTCTAGTTCACCTTTAGTTATACTATTACCTGCCAGTTGAACCAGTGGGTTTTGCAGAACCTAATTAGACACTATTTTAGGAATCTGTTTACACAGACCTGGATTCTTCCATTCTCTTCTAGGAAATTCTTACCTCCACGCTCTAAATCTTGCCTTCACACAGAGGCTGGGACAAAGAACGTAAAACCTACAGGACAGACAAGTGTGTTTTCTACCTTTGCAGAGGAAAACAGAGGGGTAGCATTTAAGGTATCCGACACACACACAAAATTATTTAGGCTTTGTTAAAAACTGGAACACATCTCAGAAAAGTGAAATTTTAATTGCACAAACTAAATTTAAAGATAAAAATACACTAGATTTTTAATTACACTAAGAGCTTTATATAACATTTTGGGCATCGAATTTCCGTGTTCCACATCATCCTTGTCGTAATTCTTGATGGTTTCTACATCCGTGCAGATTGGTGGGGGGCGTGATCCGCCCCCCACCCCCCCTGAGTGATCTCATCTTCCATTCTCCCTTAGCCACTCACTCCCAGGGTCTTACGCTCCGAGCTATATCGTGGCCATTAGGCACCTGCGGCTACTGAGCACTTGAAATATGGCTCAATAAAATTTAAAAAATAATTTTTTTTGGTACCTTGTATTTTATACTTAATATAAAAAAGTAAAATATCTCAATAATTTTTATATTGATCACTTGTTGAAATAATATTTTTAGATATATTGGGCTAGATAAAATTAACCTCACCTCTTAATTTTTACTTTTAAAGTGTCTAGAAAACTTAAAATGCCGTGTGTGGCTTGTATCGTATACCTGTTGGAGGGTCCTGCTCTAGACCTGTCATTACCAGTATCTGTAACCTCATGTTCTCAATTTCAAGCATTCTACTCTCCAAACACCACCTCTGATCTTTCAGGCTCACTCCTTCTATCACCCAATTCCAACAGTTCTTCAACCCCAACAGGACCTACAATTCAATGATCCAAGCACTTTTTCACTGCCCCTCACTCCCCACATCACTTCCCCCACACTTAGCTATATTCCATGGGCCCCAAATCCCTTGCACCCCTCTCTTCCACATACCCACGTGACAAAACCTCAACGTGAATTAAATATAATTCACACCCAATTTGTGCCTGGACTCCTGCACCTCAACGTGGCTGGAGACAGACAACCAACCAACAACCATCTGGTCTCACTTTAAAATCATGACCACCCACTTCAGGTGGGCCCTTCATGCCACTCAACGATCTTAAATACTGTACTTCCATACTATATTTTACTTTTCGCTCTCTCCTCACACCTTCAATGCCTCCTCCTTTCTCATTCTCAATAACGACCTTGCTTCCTCTTTGGCTGACAAAACAGAAATAATCAGGAGAGAACTTCCACCAGCTCTTGCCATCATCCACCTGCCCACCTATTGCTTTTGTGCCCATATACTTTGTCTTCCCTTCTGCTGCTACAGATGAGGTGCCCGTGGTCCCATCTACAGCCAGGTCCTCTATCTGCACACCGAGTCTCTTCCTTCCCTGCCTACAGAAGACATAGTTAAGCTCTTCTCCCCTCTCTCTCCCATGCTATTTATTTTTCCCTTTTTACTGACACATTCCTATTAGGCTCTGACTTCTCCCACCTTATAAAAACAACTCTTCCCCGACACCCATCTTCCCTTCCACATACTACACTTGTTCTCTGAGCTCCTTTCCGTTTAGAGGAGTTTTATTGCCTCTCTCCATCTCCTCTTCTCTGATTTTTCTTGAACCCACTCCAATTGGGCTTTCATCTCTGTCACTTCACCAAAACCCATTTGTCAAGGCGAGCAACGACCACCACATTTATAAGTCCTGTGGTCACTTCTCAGTATTCATTTTACCTGACTGACCAGCAACATGTGATACAGCTGATCACTCCACCCTACTCCCTCACTCGCTTCTGGGATACCACGCTGGCCATTTTCATCCTACCTCATTGGTAGGATGTCTCTTTTGCTGGTTTCCCATCCCAAGAATGTAATGTACCAAGGCCCAGTATTTGGGTCACCTTTCTTCTCTATTCTCAGCTCCTGGTGATCTCACCCAATCTCATAGTTTTATATAGTACCTACAATTGATGAATAGCAAATATTTATCCCTAAACTACTCTGATGAGCATGAAAAATGTAACATGCTCAAAACTGAGCTTCTGAAATCTTCCTGCAAATCCTATTCTTCCCAGTCTCCCCCACTCATGAAATAGCAATTACATCCTTACCTTTGCTAAGGCCCCAAACCTGCAGTCCACCTTATTCTTCTCTTCCTTCTCCATACCCAATCTGTCAGCAAATCCCACTGGCTTTGTTCGGACTGGTCCTCTCCACCAACACTGCCACCACCCTGGTCCAAGCTGCTGTCCTTCCCAGGGATTACTGTCACAGCCTCCGAATTGGTTTCCCAGCTTCTGTTCTTCAGATTCTTCTGAACACAGCAACCAAACTCAAATCGGATTACATCTTCCCTCTTCATAAAATTTGATGATGGCCTCACATTTCACTTTAAATAAAAGCCAAACACCTTAAGATAGACTGCATGGCCCTCCATTCTCTGCCCTTTATCACCACTCTGACATCTCCTCCAGCTTTTTCCCCCCGCTCATTTTGCTCCCGTCACTCTGGTCTCTGGATCTCTGCACTTACTATCCCTTATACTCTTCTCCCGGGTGTCTGTAAGCCTCATTCCCTCACCTCCTTCAGACCTTTGCTCAAATGTCTCCTACACAGTGAAGTCTTCCCCGACCACTTCATTTAAAACGCACACCAGCACCCACACTCTAGCTTCCTCCACTCTCTATTTCTCCATTGCATTTAACATCACTTGCAAACACGTTGTGTTCTTAATTTATTAACTCACACAACAAATTATGAACTGAGTTCCTACCATGTGACAGAAATTGTCCTACTTGCTAATACAGCTGAAAATAAAATAGACGAAAATCCCTATCTTTTGAAACTTACATCACAGTGGGGGTGACAGATAATACACGTGGTAAACCACTAAAATATACATTAAATAGTCACAACGTTACAGGGAAAAAAACAGAAGAGGAAAGGAGATCTTTGTCTCTCTCCTGTAGCACCTAAGCTCCTTGAGGATGAAGATTTGCCTTTTGTTCATGCTGTGTCTCCTGTAACCAGAGTGCCCAGCACACAGCAGGTATTCAACTCGTATTTTTTGAATGCAATACAAGGCAGCCACTCAGTTCTTGGACACATTTTCTACTTTTTAAGAACATACCAACTAAGAAATCTATATCAACTAGGCTATGAGTCAATGGATAAGTGGCGCTAATCTCTGGGAGCACGCCTTCCAATTCCTTAAACTGCTCAAAATTATTTTATCTTTGCAGTTACCGCTATGCACTGGCTGAAAGAAGGGTTCAGTACGTGGGTATGGACGGAGTGCTTTTCACTCCCAGCTAAATCGACCAAAGATCACTGTAATAGGCAGGGGGCCTCCGCTGTACCGGTGAAACACGTGACGCGAGACGTTCAGGGCGGCGGGGAGCAAAGGGCGGACCGCTGTGCGAGACCATACAAGCTCCCAGAACAAGGTAGTGCACTAACCTGTCCGCGGGAGGAAAAGACAGACGCGCCAAACGCGCAAGCTCCTACGGCTCTGCCGCAGGCAAGAGACAAGAGTCCCGGCGGCAGCCCTGCGCTCCCGCAGCCAGTCCCAACACAGACCCAGCGCCCCGCCCAGAGCCCGACACTGCGCAGGCGCACAGGACTCCTGGCCCAGCGGAGCGTAAGCCGCCCGGTCCACGTGACCGTAGGACCACGTGACCCGTGCTGCCGCGACCTTATACGCTCCCTAGTTCCTGCGACGTCCCGGTCCCTGGTTGCTTCCGCCTTCCGCCCGCTTCCTTATTCCGCTTTTCTCGTCGCCCTCAGCTGTCCCCGCCTTCGTCCCCGGAAGATCTCCGGGTCCTCGGCCATTGTTTGTCTCTTCTACGGGCACCAAATAAAGTTTCTTCATTCAAAAGCATTTTTTTAATCCACATCCCTCCCTTTCTCAGCTCCTCCCCCGCGCCTGCACCGCCTCCCTTCCTGCGGCGTGTGAAACCCGAGCGTTGGCGTGTGGAGCGCGGAAGGTGATGGCGGGGCCTCCGGTGTCTCTCTCGGCACGGGACGTAGGGTTCGTGTCGCTTTCCTCCCCCGCTCCTCTCCTTTTCCTCCTCCCCACTTTTGCGGAGATCTGGGCCTCGTCGGGAACCTGTGGGTACCAGCGGGGAAGCAGCGGCGGGCCGGAGGCGCCTGCTTCCCGCCACCAGCGAGTTCCATCCCGCCGTCCGGGCTCCGCTTCCCGGGGACGGCGCCTCGGTTTCTAACGGCTTGCGGGGAGGCGAGGGCTAGGCGGCCGGTCTCCGGGCTCCAGGGTCGTATCGGCTTTGCAGCTTCTTCCTTGCGCTGATTCGTGGCTTCTTCCCTGCCTACACGGGAACGGACTGCGAACCCCGACTGAAAATCTCCGCTTACCCCCACCTCTCTACAATGGTGGTTCAGGGGTTTTGATAGCCTTGTATTAATGTGTATCAGTTGACGCGTCTTTCAAGTGGTTCGATACTGTTTTGTTTTTTTTTTTTTGGTTTTGGTTTTTTTTTTTAACTTACGCATGACTGTCTTGAGAGTGTATGCCTCCTTTCAGAGTGTTGCAGCGCGTGGCTTTAATCATATTTTAATTAATAAACCTACTCTGGGGGGGATTAAAGTTGTCTGCAAAAGTTAGGGGTCTGAGATCTGTCGAGAAATGTGTTTCTTCCTATTGCTGACCAGATCAATTCATAATCCCACTATAAAAAGTGCCTGTACCTTCTTGCGTTTTAGGTGTCATGTTATAGATTCTATAACATTATTATATCTGTCTGTATAAATTGAGAGGCCCAATTTATATTTGAAATACGTCCTTACTGCAAAAGATGGCAAAACACAAGAGTACTTGGAAGAAATTGACCGTATCGGCAGTAGATTGAGGCCAGAGAGGCCAATGTCCCAGAATTTAAGCATGTACTCACTTTCAGGCAAATATAGGGAGTGTCTGCGTCCTTAAATTTTGAGTCCTAGGCATCTCTGCTCTCACCCAAGTCCTGGACCTGAGACCTTACCCTTAGAGATGGAAGCCTTTGAGGAAATTTAGTAGCTGGAAAAATAGAATAATTTTCCAGTTAAGTAAAATCTCAAAGGACTGTCACTTCTTTTCGTATCTGCTGCCTTGGAAAATTCAAGTGTCAAGTGATTTAATATTCTTTCTCTTCTCCCAAGGAATTAGTAGTAATTGTTAACAGTTAAATTCTGATCAGAGCAGTTATTATGCATATTAAAACCTACTCACTGTAAAACACCACAGAATCAGAAAACACTTTTCCTACTTTTTTGCTATTTTTTTGAGTTTTATGGTTAACATTTGAGGAAGCCTCTTGAAAAAATACTCAGGGTATATAACCCTATTTTTAAAAATTGCAATAAGGTCTTTGAACTTTTAGAAGTGTGATGATCCCACATTAAAGTTAGAATAGGAGATTTGGGCAGAAGTATTCCAACTTTCTTCATTTTTACTTTGTCTCTGGTGATCTGAAGATATACATGAACTGATCAGTTAAGTTTTGTGCTTTCTATCTAAAAACTGCACAGTACTAAAGTCTTTTTTCTAACCGAATCATGTATGTCCTTAAACTAATTAAACATACAGTGATAATCTGTAACCCTTGATTTTTGCTTGTCTAAAGTCAAGTATATCTTTAATTTTTGATTCAGGTATACTCAAGTTTTGTTCTTCTCCAGCTTTCTTCATTCTTTGACACTTTTCGAAAATCTCTAATTTTCTGGTTGGGAGAGCAAGATGGTAATATGCCTTAATTTTGTTTAGGGGCAGAGAGGATGGAAGGAGTTATTAGGCAGGTAAAGAAGGCAGCAAGGAAAACCTTAGAAAAGAATCAAGTTGGCTAAGAGTATAGACAAAGAGAAGCACGTTCATAAATATCTTTCATTATATTTTTCTAGCACAGTAAAGTCTTTCAGGCAGTTTTACATCCATTGCCTCATTCATCTTTCTAAGTAGAAGTCACTTAGTAAGTAATAGACCTAGGAGGAAAGCCTGTTTGATTTTTAGGATAACTCTTTTTCTGTCCTATCCCATTGTTAAACTAGTTTCTGATTAAGGAAAATAAAAGGAATACAATGAGAAAGATAAGAAAGATTAAGTAGACTCCAGGGTAGAGCCTGGAATTCGAGGCACAAAGAGTGCTTAGCTTTTACCATATACCAGAGAGGTTTTCAGATTTTCCTGTGTTACTATAGGAGTTGGGCAATGCTGGTTTACTTTACAGGGCTTGTATGAGAAGGAATTTGAATTTAAATGAGGTGTTCCAGAAACTGAAAGATGACCAGCCTTCTCGTGTTAATGCTCCTAAGTAATATACTGTGTATATGACTCTTTTCTAGGTCATTTGCATATCTTACAGTTAAAGACAGATTACCACAGATCTTAACCAAAGCTATTGATACATTGCATCGACATAAAAGTGAATTTTTCGAGAAACATGGAGAGGTAAGAATTGTGTTTTAACATTAATTCTTTTTTGGTTAACTCTAACAGAAACACAATAAGCAGTTTTCCCTCTGTGGTAATGGTCATTCCACCTGGAGATAAGTTCATATGGTGAAACTTAAAAAAAAAAGGCAGGCTTGATAAGGCAACATAATGTTGATATGAGATCTGTGTTGTTCTTTGATTTTTCAACTTAAGAATTCTAAATTTAAATGTTTATAATAGTTTTTGAAAGACATAAAATGTAGTTTTGAAATGTATTAGTTTTTTTCTTCTTAAATTTAGATACATAAATATTTGCTACCCTAGAGGAATTATGTATATATGTGTGTACATATATACTTATATTTATAGATGAAATAATTATATATAAATTAATTACATGTAAACTATTCATATATACGTGTGTGTGTGTGTGTGTGTATTTTTTTTTTCTTCCCCCTGTATTTCTGCAGAAAGGCCTGGAAGCTGAAAAGAAAGCAATTTCTCTTCTTTCTAAATTACGGAATGAATTGCAAACAGATAAACCAATTGTTCCTTTGGTTGAGAAGTTTGTTGATACTGACCTATGGAATCAGTACCTAGAATATCAACAGAGCCTTTTAAATGAAAGTAATGGAAAACCAAGGTGGTTTCTCTCACCGTGGTTGTTTGTCGAATGCTACATGTATCGTAGGATTCATGAAGCAGTTATCCAAAGGTAAGTATATAGCCATCAAATAACAAATGTTTTAGATAATTTGTGCTTTTTAAAAAATTATAAAATGATAAGTTTTCAAATAAAAACCAGTAGAAGCCTGTATTCAGTTCAACAGATATTAATGGCACTATTTGATATTTCTGCAAATGTTATTGCTGTAATACATTCTTGGCAATTATAATCCACTTGCCCAGAATAGACCTAAGATTGAATATCTGAATAGGATATTCAGATATAAAAATCCTTATAAAAACTTACTTATTTGTAGAGTAAAACAAAATGTACTTATTGAACAAAAAATGTTAATTTGAAATAATTATTTATATAAAAAATCAAGACAGGACAAAGTAAGCATATGTTTTGTTTATAAAAATAAATAATATGTCAGAATTATTTGGTGAAAGGAGTCACTACATTGTTTTACACACTGTCTTAATAATTTTTAGCTCTTTTTTTAACAGCTAGATTGGAAAAAAATAATTTTTAAAATTAATTAGTTTATTTTTTTTGTCTGCGTCAGGTCTTAGTTGCGGCACGCAGGATCTTCGTTGTGGCGCGCGGACTCCTCTTTCGTTGTGGTGTGCAGGTTTTCTCTTCTCTAGTTGTGGCGCACGGGCTCCAGAGTGGGTGAGATTAGTAGTTGGGGCACGCGGGCTTAGTTGCCCCACGGCATGTGGGATCTTAGTTCCCTGACTAGGGATCGAACCCGCATCTCCTGCATTGGAAGGTGAATTCTTTACCACTGGACCACCAGGGAAGTCCCCCAAATAATTTTTTATAGGTTCGTTTATACTAATTTAATTTTTCCTAGGAAAATTCTGATGGAGAACTGACCTGTAGAGCAGAAGAAAGTGTGATATGGATCATTCTTTTAGTTCACAGGTTACAGAAATACCGGTTTGCTGAATAAGAGGAATCCTTTGGTATCTATTCCTAAACATAGCATAGGATAATTGAAAACAATTGATTAAACCAGCACTAATATTAAAATAAAAAGATGACTTTGGGGAACATGCGTAAATTTGAGTCTATTCACTTTTTTTTGTCTTCATCTTTATAAATTATTTTAAAGTCAAAAGTTTTTGTATTTGCTGAATAAGTATGTTTTCGGTCTTATGCTCTAAAACCAGAATATAATGTTAAAAACATAGCACAGGGCTACCCTGGTGGCGCAGTGGTTAGGAGTCCGCCTGCCGGTGCAGGGGACACGGGTTCGAGCCCTGGTCCCGGAGGATCCCACATGCCGTGGAGCGGCTGGGCCTGTGAGCCACAATTACTGAGCCTGCGCGTCTGGAGCCTGTGCTCCGCAGCAAGAGAGGCCACGATAGTGAGAGGCCCGCGCACCGCGATGAGGAGTGGCCCCCGCTTGCCACAACTGGAGAAAGCCCTCGCACAGAAACGAAGACCCAACACAGCCATAAATAAATAAATAAATAAATAAATAAAATTAAAAAAAAAAAGAAATAAGCAAAACATTCTCTCTATAAATTTGATCTTAAAAAAAAAAAATCTAATTTGTTAAAAAAAAACAACAAAAAAACCCCAAAAACATAGCACATTTTCTGGCTCACAGATCCAAGCAAAAGACTATAGCAAACACTAGGCACTGTCATATATTGAACACCAGCTCCGTTCTAGTTACTTTGCAGCCCAGTGAAGTATAGGTGTTACGATTTCCATTCTACAGTGGAGGAAACTGAGGCTCAAAGAGATTAGTAACTTGCCCAGGGCTGCATGGTTAGTAAATGGTACGGCCAGTATTTGAGCCTGGTCTGTGTAAATCGGATTAGAGCCCTCCTCACACAAGTAGTACATTTCAATATCTTTCTAGGACTAAGGTTAGTCTGACGTTCTGGGTGATGGTTTCATAACTTTGGAAAATATCCATGGTATTAGACAAAGCTGCTGAAGTGCTGAAACGCTGAGTAGCACCCTGAACAGGCTTAGTGGAGTTTGGAAGATAGAAAGGTGACAGGAATGCTGTTTCTGAGTTTGATTTTAGAGGCGGATCAGGTTCAGAGAATGGAAACTCTAAGGCAGGAGCTTACCGACCTGGCTGCACATTTGTCACCCAGTTGGGGAAAAGTTCTTTGTTTTGTTTTTAAACGTACAGATTTGGAAATTGTTACATTAAATCCTGATGATTTAATTTGTCTGTGATGGGGCCTGCATATCAGTTTTTCTCTCCAGGCCCCAGGGAGACTCTGCCCAGCCTGTGCTGCTCAACCCGTAGGTTCAGGAATAGCTTGATAAGAGGGGTAGAGGCAAAATTCAGCTTTAAGTTCCAGGAATGAGAATATTAGTCAGCCATGGATGTGGAACTCTCCTAAGGTGATCTCTGTGGCAGATATTTGAAGGTCCGGGGATTTGTCTGATACTGTACCATACTCAGGTGTCAGGTCAGTGCAAAGAAAGGCTGTCCTACAGCAGAACTAGCACTGAAGTTGTTTGTTTGTTTTAATTGAAGTACAGTGATTTACAATATTGTGTTAGTTTCAGGTGTACAGCAAAGTGATTCAGATAAATATATATGTGTGTATATATATTTTAGATTATTTTCCATTATAGGTTATTACAAGATACTGAATATAGTTCTTTGTGCTATGTAGTAAATCCTTGTTGCTTATCTCTTTTATGTATAGTAGTTTGTATCTGTTAATCCCATACTCCTAATTTATCACTACCCCTGAAGTAGTTTTTAAGTGTCCAATTTGTTAGGGCTCTTATAGGAAGAATTCCTGTCCTGTGTCAGTCACCCCTCCAGAGTGACCAAAGCATGGTCTTCCTAACTTTTGCAGGATCCCAAAGCACACGTTAGCTTTAAGATATGTTTCTGTTGATTTTGCCCCTTACACTGAAACATACTTCTAATTTTCTTTGTCAAGATGTGTATTTTAGTTTTTTTTAGAGTTAAATGGTTGAATAATCTGCAGATCTAAATTAAGATTCAAAGTTTTAGCCATACGTAAAATTTAAATATATTAAGTAAATATACTTCAGATATTGAAAAATGAAAGTACGGAGAAAATGGCAGACATTTTTAAGCTTTTATTAAAGTGTGATATACATGCAGAACAGTGCACATGTCTTAAGTGTTCAGCTGTGTCCCCAGTGGCTGGATCAAGAGGCAGAATTTAGGCCCCTTTGGATCCACTTCTAGTCACCACCATCACTGCCCCTTAAGGGTCACCACTATCGTGACCTGCATTAGTTTTGCCTGTATTTAAACTTCATTTAAATGAAATTTTATGGAGGTAGTTCTGTGTCTGGTTTCTTTTACTCAGCATTACATTGGTGAGACTCATCCATACTGTTGCATATCATTGTAAACCATTCGTTTTCATTGCTGTATAGTATTGCATGATATGAATACATGACAATCTGTTGACCTGTTTTATTGTTGATGGATATTTGAGTAGTTTCCAGTTTGGGGTTATTATGAAGAGTGCTGCTACAAATACTCGAACACATATTCTTGGTGAACATACGTGTGTGTTTCTGTTGCGTATATACCTAGGAGAGAACCCCTTGGTCATTGTGTACACATATACAGCTATAGTAGATTCTAAAATAGCAAACGTTTTAAAATCTGAAATCATTTATAGCTATGTGAGTTTGCTCTCTTAAATATAAGGAACAAGTCTCATTCTTAACATGAGTTGTGACTTTAAATTAATGAAGGATTTGTTAATAAAGCACAAGAACAAGGGTCCACAAACTTTTTCTGTGAAGGGCCAAATAGTCAATCTTTTAGGCTTTGGAAGACACATGGTCTTTGTTGCAGCTACTCAGCTCTAGCGGTGCCAAAGCAGCCATAGGCAGTATGTAAATGAGCATGGCTGTGTTCCAATAGAACATCAGTTATAGACCCTGAAATTTGAATTTCATGTGTCACAAAATCTTCTTTTTTAATTTTTTTCAACTCTTCAAGAATGTGCAAACCGTTCTGAGCTTGCAGATCATACAGAACAGGTGGTGGGCCAGAGGGGGTCTGCAAGCTGCAGTCTGCTGACCCCTGCAGTTGAACCCACGCACCCAAATAATTTTTGTCCTTTTAAGTCACCTCGAGAGACTGATTCACTTCAGCAATGCTGCCATTGCTAAAAACGTCTTTTAATTCTTTGGAACTTCTTTCAGAGCCAGTTTACAAACCTCAAAAAAAGATTAGTCTCATTATTTTTTAGTCACTCCTCATTTTTGATCAAAAATACTTTATTCCATTTGATTTACATGCCTCATTCTACTGAAATTGCTCTGAGTGACTTTTGGCTGTTTCCAAAAACAAATTAAACTCCAAAGGATGAAGGTATACTGTCACTGACAGGACGTTTAATAATGTGCCACAGGTTCTGAAGAAAATCCCCAGAGAGGAATTCCAAAAGTGCTTTGAGCAATGGCAACATTCTTGGACTAAGGGTGTAGCTTCCCAAGGTGACTGACTGAGAAGGGAGGCAACCATCATTTGGATGTGTAAATTCTGGTATGTTTTTGGTTTTGATTTTAATCAATCCCATTGCATCAGCCACATTGCCTTTTTACCCTAAGGTAGGAGACCCATAGAAAAAGTAGCTAATTTTGAAGAACAGATGATCTGAATGTTGTTGACATTTGATTCTGTAAAGTCTTTTATGTTAGTATTTCTGTCTTCTGAGTTATGTTTTTCTTAGGCCAGTATTAATACTATTTGATCTCTCATTGGACAACATGAAGATGTAGCCATGGCACATACATCACCATTGGTCAAAGTCAACTTGGGAGTAAAAGTTGCTAAAAAATTAAAACTCTACACATAAATGATCAAAATTTGTCATTATAATAAAATTTACATTAATATTGTCTGATCTATCTCAAGTAGTCATTGGGTTCCCATAATCTGTATTTGACTCTATTAGTAATCACTACATTGTATTCAACTATTCTGTTTATATCTATATGTTTGTTACTTGGAACCTGGCCACCCTGAGCACCCAAAAGAATGTTTGTTGAACTAAAGCAATTGTCTTGAAATTTTGTTTCTTTTTCCCCTTTTGCCCTGAAAACCCACTGGGTAAGTAATTATAGATACAGTCCCTATAATTATTTAATGCTTCCAGTAAAATATTTGATTAAGGAACATTTGACAGTTAGTTAAAATGAGTGTGGGGATTTATTTTTGCATAATTTGTTTAATTTGATTTATTTTGTGTAATTTGATTATTATTTTTGTGTAACTTGATCTATGTTATACCTAGTAAAAATTACCAGTAATTTTTTAGATGGGATGCTACTATTCTCTTTCCTTTAATAAACTGCAATTACCCAAATGTTAAAAAAAAAAGTACAGAGTTATATAAATGTTTCACTTATGCTTTTTTCCTACTTTAGTCCACCAATCGATGACTTTGATATATTTAAAGAATTAAAAGACCAAAATTTCTTTGAGTCTCAGGAATCTATCATTGCTTTATGTACTCACCTGCAAGAGTTGATGAAAACTATTGAAGAACTAGATGAAAATCAGCTGAAGAATGAGTTTTTTAAAGTTCTTCAGGTAAATGTAATAATTCATCTCCTCAGTTTGTTTATTTAAATAGTTGAAAAATAAACTGGTACACGTTTAACAGCAAAACATGTTTACATATTGTCATTTAAGTTATCAGTGATCATTTTTTATCATTTTATTTATTTTTTTATTTTATTTATTTATTTATTTTTTTAATTTTTATTTATTTATTTTTATTTATTTATGGCTGTGTCGGGTCTTCGTTTCTGTGCGAGGGCTTTCTCTAGTTGCGGCAAGTGGGGGCCACTCTTCATCGCGGTGCGCGGGCCTCTCATTATCGCGACCTCTCTTGTTGCGGAGCACAGGCTCCAGACGCGCAGGCGCAGTAGTTGTGGCTCACGGGCCCAGTTGCTCCGCGGCATGTGGGATCTTCCCAGACCAGGGCTCGAACCCGTGTCCCCTGCATTGGCAGGCAGATTCTCAACCACTGCGCCACCAGGGAAGCCCTTTTATCATTTTAATAATTATCTATTCGAGAGATGAAAATCCATTTAATCTCTGAAAAGGGGTTTTGAAATTTCTTCTACTCCCGCTGGAGGTTTTAGTGGCACAGGAGTCATCTGGCTTCATAGCTCTGTCATTCTTGAGAGATACTGAAGTTCACAGTCATCTGATCGGCCCAGCCTGACTTGGCTTTGAATATTGGCCGTGTCACTTACTTGTGGTTGGACCTGAAGCAAGGTACTTAATGTTTCTGAGCGTCAGTTTCCTCATCGGTTAAGTGAGGGTGGTCCTATGCGCCTCATGATTTGACCTGAGAATTAAACTAGCTTCGTTCCTGTAAGTGTTGGGCAGAGTGGAGCACAGCTGTTGTGCAGTTGTCATCAGCAGGTGGAAACAGTCGGGTGGCCCATGGCCTGTTTCATATGGTTTTATTACATTTCTTCATCTATCTTGTCTTTAGTTTTGAATTCTCATTCAAAACATCCTAAAATTTAAAATATATCATTATAATCAGAACTATTTGAAAGTATGTGGTTTTACACAGCAGTTTCCCCAGCCCTTACTTCCCGGAAGACGTTCGAAACATTTCCAGAAAGAGATGTTTGAAAGTGCTCGGCAGAGAAATAGAGCGGGAAGGGGGACCTGGAGTGGTGGGGGAGGGGTGCAGAGCTGCAGTTTTAAGCCGGGCCCCCAGGGAAGGGCATGCTAAGGAGGGGGGCGGGACCCGAGGCAGGTGAAGGAGGGGGTCCCCTCACGTCTGGGTGGGGCTTCCTGCGGAGCCCTGAGGGGGGAGCCTGCCAGGTGTGTGGGAGACCCTGCCGGGGAGGCCTCAGGGAATGGGGAGCAGAGGTGAGGGCCTGCGGGGCGCGGCTGCACAGAAGCCAGCGTGCCTCCGGAGCAAAGGCGAGGACTTTGGATTTTGCTCACAATGAAGCGGGAAGCTGTTAGAGGGTTTTGCTCAGAAGAGTAACTTTTTTTTTTTTTTAATAAATTTATTTATTTTATTTATTTACTTTTGGCTCCGTTGGGTCTTCCTTGCTGCGATCGGGCTTTCTGTAGTTGCAGCGAGCAGGGACTACTCTTCCTTGCGGTGCGCGGGCTTCTCACTGCGGTGGCTTCTCCTGTTGCGGAGCACAGGCTCTAGGCGCGCGGGCTTCAGTAGTTGTGGCATGCAGGCTCAGTAGTTGTGGCTCGCGGGCTCTAGAGCGCAGCCTCAGTAGTTGTGGCGCACGGGCTTAGTTGCTGTGCAGCATGTAGGATCTTCCTGGACCGGGGCTCGAACCTGTGTCCCCTGCATTGGCAGGTGGATTCTCAATCGCTGCACCACCAGGGAAGCCCAGAGGAGTAACATTAAATGACTTATTTCAAGGATTACTTCTGAGGACAGACCGAAGGCATGAGGGTGGAAATGGGAGATTTGTTACTACAGTGACTCAGGTGAGGGCAGACTGGACCAAGTTGGTAGCATCGGAGATGGTAAATGTCACCAGATTCTGCATATACTTTGAAAGTAGAGGCTACAGAATGTGCTGATAGTTGTGGGATGTGATAAAGTCCTGATGAAACTTTGAGGGCGAGCAAAGTAAGCTGAATGGTGAAGCAGGAAAGGCATATTTTGAGTTTGGAAGAAAAGTGGTCATGGTTCTGTTAACTAATAAACGGAAGTATTATTTCCCCCTCTCACTATTATAGTTAGCTTAGAATTAGAAAAGAAAAGAAAAGAAAAAATCAGCATGTCACTCCCTGCCCCTAGCCAGCCCATTCTTTTGGGAAATAATCTTCTTTGAATATGTTCTTTGTCCCGTAAGTATAATAAATTGTGAAGAAGAAAGCGTACTGATCTATCTTCTGTCATCTAGTTCAGCCAGCTACCCCAAACTGCCACTCTTCTCCCACGTAAAGGAAGCCAAAGTTGTCCCCATTAGTGCTCACGATGACCAGCAGGTTACCTTCCTACAGGAAGCCTGAAGGTGTCTTAGTTTCTAGGGAATTATTGATGTTTTTAAAAGCCACAGCACTCCACCACTGTTCACACAAATATTTCAGTGTCAACTTCATCAAACACTGTTCTAGATGCCGGGCATGTGGTGGTGAGGAAAGCAGACTAGTCCTTGTTGTCATTGAACTTGTAATCCTGAAGGAATATAAACAAATAATGGCACAAATAAATACAGAATTACGAACTGGAAGACGATCTGAAGGAAATGTGCCGTAGGCCAACAGAGACCCTGACCTCAGCTGTAGAGTGCCGTCATGTGTGCCCTTGTATGTTTCTTCATCAGATTTGGACACTTGCGTTATCTTTCTTTTTAAAATAATATTCTTGGTTGGAACATGCACTTTCCTCTTATTTTGAATCACAGAATACTAGAGCCTGTTTGGGCTAATATTTATTGACTACTTCTGTATGCCAGCTTTTGGGTACATTACTTACATGCATTATGTCAGATACTCAGAATAACTCTACGAGCTAAGTGCTATTATTATCTCATTTTTCAGTTGTGGAATTTGAGCCTTAGAGCTTAATTTACCGGTGGTGGTTTATTGGAGATGCTAGGATTTGAACCCAGGTCCGTCTGATTCTAGAGCCTACAGTTCTAAACATGTAATTTTAGTTAGAGCTTAAAAAAATGGGGCTACATACCATTTCCTACAAAATAAACTTGAGTATTTCAAAGTGGAATAATAGATTATTAGAGTTGGCAGAATCTTTAGTTATCACCGTGTTCAATTTCTTTATTTTACAAGTGAGAGAACTAAATCCCAGAAAAGTTGCCAGGTCCTAAGGATGGGGAATTTTTATTTTCTCTTGACTCTGGATTATAAAGTAAACTTTGTAGCCTCATTTTACAGCATCTGATCATGTTCTAATAATATCTGCAAGATGCAAAAACTTTCACTCTGATTAAACAATGTGAGTGCTAAAATCATTCAAACTGTTTTTTTTCTTAAGTTCATTGCATACTGGCTAAAGTTTCATTGTTTTACCTTTTTGATACAGTATACTTAGAGATAATGTAGATTGGATGGACATTTTATATTAAGAGTTTTGTAGAAATGAATTTTATGAATACTTTTAGCAACCCCACCTCCCATTACATCCTACGTAATAGAGTTTTTGTTGGTTATTCAAAAGAAGGGTAAATGTTTTGTGCTTTTTCTTTTTCAGATTTCACTGTGGGGAAATAAGTGTGATCTGTCTCTATCAGGTGGGAAAACTATTTCTCAGAAGACCAATTTAATAAATTCTTTGGAAGACCTAAAACCTTTCATTTTAGTGAATGACATGGAACATCTTTGGTCATTGCTTAGCAATTGCAAAAAAAAAAGAGAAAAAGCATCTATTACTCGAGTGGATATTGTTCTGGATAATTCTGGGTTTGAACTTGTTACAGATTTAGTATTAGCTGACTTCCTGTTGTCCTCTAAACTGGCTACTGAGATCCATTTTTATGGGAAAACGATTCCATGGTTTGTTTCTGATACTACTCTACATGATTTTAACTGGATGATCGAACAACTAAAACATTCTAATCATAAGTGGGTGTCCAAATGTGGGGTTGACTGGGAAAACCATATTAAAATGGGCAGATGGGTTTACCTCGATCACATCTTTTGGACTCTGCCTCATGAATTCAGTGCAATGCCTCAAGTCGCTCCTGACTTATATGCTACACTACAAAAGGCACATTTAATTTTATTTAAGGGTGATTTGAATTACAGGAAGTTGACGGGGGACAGAAGATGGGAATTTACCATTCCGTTTCATGAGGCTTTGAATGGCTTCCACCCTGCACCTCTCTGCAGTATAAGAACGTTAAAAGCTGAAGTTCAGGTTGGTCTGCAGCCTGGGCAAGGTGAACAGCTCACAGCTTCTGTGCCCAACTGGTTGACCATTGGGAAATATGGAATATTTCAGTTTGATGGTCCACTTTGACTTGGTGTAGGAACTCTCAGTTGGGTAGAAAGATGTGACAGTCACTCTTCATCCCCAGAAAAGCTCTGGGAAGCTTGGCTTCTCAGTGCTCTTTTACACACATTCTGATGCTTTCTCCTTTGAACGTTTTGCCCCCACTACATTGTTTTGGGGATAGGCGGATTACACTGGTTACAGATAGTTACATTTATGTTGGAATTTTAGTAACTTATTTCAAGTTAAATGCATCATTTCAAATGGTTTTAATGAACTTATTTTCCATTGGGCAGAAATATACGTGAATTCTGCTTTAAAAGTTAACATTTTTAAAAATACTGTGCTGCATGGTATTTAATATTCTAGGAGGCATGGAATTTTACTCAACTTGATTTTGGGCTCTAGAGATAAGGGCTCAGTGAAGATATAATATATTTACATGTTAAATATGCTTTGTAAAGAGAGGCATTTCTTAACAACTGTGATATCTGAACACACGAAAGTAAAACTTACCTCATAAGTTAATTCTTAATTTTGTTCTCCTTGAATTTTATTTCATTTCAATAACCTGTATTATTTGCACGCATTTGTATTTTGATTGACCTGTAGAATGGGTGGTAGGAAACACAAAATTGAACAGAATGAAACAAATAGTACTTGAAGAAATGTAACATCTTTTACATTCTATTTGTGATGTCCATAATCAACTGAAATATATTATTTTAACACATAAGTGTTTTAAATGAATGGGATTGCTCTACAGTTTAAAAAAAATGCTTTAGGTAGGAAAGATTCTTCTGCATTGACTTTGTACTACCCACGAGTTAATTCACCTTTTATAATCTTACACATTTATTGGTGATCACAGCTATTAAAGACTAAATTTCAGGTCAGTTTTTCTGAAACTGAAATTGGAAATAAACCTGGGAATGTTTTCTTGCACCAGAATAATAAAATGAATTGTAAATTGTACTGAAAATCTCACTGGTTTTATCTTCCAGTGGGGGAAGGTCAAGAAGGGAAGATTAAAAATGAGGTCTTTATGATGAAGAAACTCATAATGTATATTATAGATGTTGTCCAAGCAGTTGTTAAATTATGTCACTTAAACGAAGTGATAGTCTGTGCCCTTGCTAAGTGCTTAAAATTTTTTTGGTAAAATGTTTATATAAAGCTGCACATTTTGAATTTACTCATTTCCTTATCTACATGTGTTCCTGTTTTAAACATTGTTACTAAAATACTGAGCACATGAGAATTACTTGTAGACACTTGCCATAAATTAGAACACAATTGTATATTTGTATTGACTTCATAGCCACAGCATGAGCTATGGTATAATACATTACTTTTTTCCAAAACATGGGATTTTTTTCTATGTTCATGTTTTATTAAGAACATGAGATTATGAGGAAGTAGTTCACCCCCTCCTACAAGAAAGAGAGCAAGGAAACAAACTAGAGCAAGCAAGAAGATGGCACCATGGAAGAGGAAGTCAAGACGGCATTTTAAAAAATGCTTATTTAGCAGGAGGGAGGGGCCTCCTGGAGTTTCACCAGTTGATTTTTTTTTATAATTTTTATTTTTTATCTATTTATTTATTTTCGGCTGCTTTTGGGTCTTCGTTGCTGCACGCGGGCTTTCTCTAGTTGCGGCGAGCGGGGGCTACTCTTGCTTGTGGTGCGCGGGCTTCTCATTGCCATGGCTTCTCTTGTTGTGGAGCACGGGCTCTAGGCGCGTGGGCTTCAGTAGTTGTGGCACGTGGGCTCAGTAGTTGTGGCTCGCGGGCTCTAGAGTGCAGGCTCAGTAGTTGTGGCGCACGGGCTTAGTTGCTCCGTGGCATGTGGGATCTTCCCAGACCAGGGCTCGAACCCGTATCCCCTGCATTGGCAGGCGGATTCTCAACTACTGCGCCACGAGGGAAGCCCTTAACCAGCATTCTTGAGATGAAATTCACACACAGTTCATCCATTTAAAGTGTACAGTATTTTAGTACAGTATGTTCACAGAGTTGTGCCCCCATGACCACAGTCTGATTTCAGAAAATTTTACCCTCTCTAAAAGAAACCCTGCACCACCCATTGGCAGTCACTCCCCAGCCCCCTCTCCTCAGCACTTGGCAACTAATAATCTGCTTTCTGTCTATGGATTTACCTGTTCTGGACGTTTCATATATAAATAGAATATAAAATATGTAGTCTTTTGTGACTGGCTTCTTTTTAAGGTTCATCAGTTGTAAGCTGTGTCAGTGCTTCATTCCTTTTTTTTTTTTTGGCTGAATAATACTCCATTGTATGGATATACCACATATGGGTCTATCATATTTATCCGTTCATCAGTGAATGGACACTTGGTATGTTTCCACTTTTTGACTATTAATGAATAATGCCGCTATGGACATTCGTGTGCACGTGATTGTATGTATGTGTGTTTTCAGTTCTCTTGGGTATGTACCTAGGTGTAAAAGTGCTAGATCCTGTGGCAGTTACGTTTAACATTTTGAGCAACTGCCAGACTCCCAAAGTGTTTGCAGTGTTTTACATTCCTCATGAGGGCTCCAATTCTCCATCCTTGTCAGCACTTGTTATTGTCTGTGTTTTTCATTATAGCCATGCTACTGGGTGAGAAGCAGTATCTCATTGTGGTTTCAATTTGTATTTCCCTGATGATGTTGAACATGCTTTCATGTGTTTATCGGTCATTTGTATATTTTTGGAGAAATGTCTTCAATTCTTTTTTCCATTTAAAAATTAGATTATCTTTTATTGTAAGAGTTTTAATTTTTAAAATTATGTTATTTTTATTTTTGGCCATGTTGCCACGCGTCACGCGGGATCTTAGTTCCCCGACCAGGGAATCAAACCCTTGCCCCCTGTGGTGGAAGCGCAGAGTCTTAACCACTGGACTGCCAGGGAAGTCCCAAGAGTTTATTTTTACTTATTTTTTATTGTAAGAGTTCTTACATCTTTTGCGTACAAGTCTCATCAGATATATAATTTGCAAATATTTTCTCCCATTCTGTGGGGTGTCTTTTTGTTTGCAGCACAAAAGTTTTACATTTTCATGAAGTCTTCTTTATGTTTTTTGTTTCTCTTTTGTCGAGAAACACTGGTTTTTGAACTGCTTCGTAACATCACCTAAGGGCCTCTGAAATGAGGGCCCGAGACACCCAATGGACAGGGCTCTGCCTGTCGCCTTCTGCTTCCCCACCTGTTCCTACCCCAGCAAATTTGGCCTATATATTATGTTTGGTGTAGGTACAAAGCAGCATGATGAGGGAAGCTGGGGCTCTGGAGTCAGCTGGGGGTGAATTTTCCACTGAAGAGCTGAGGGATCTTGGGAAACTTTCCTAAAATATCATCTTCAGTTGTTTCAACTGCTAACAATACCATACTTGCTTAAGTCTGAAGTAACTCCTGGGTAAAGCAGCCTATAAATTTCATGCAACACTTTTTTAGCAAGACATAGATCCAGTATCTTAGGTATATTATGATGAAAATGTGGATGAAGGGGAGGTAAATAATTAGGTGGAGGATGGCGGTTTATACTCCATTGATTTATGTTACTTTTTGATTAAACAGCAAATGAACAAGATTTCTTGAGATGACCCAGCTTTTTTCTGTAATTCAAGGTGGCATTTTGGTGTTTGATAAAATGCAGTAATGCTTTTGAACTTTTTAATAGCCAGAACCCATGTTGTTCAACCTCAAGGTCATGTTTCTATAAAAGAAATTCCCACTGCAACAGGCAATACCAACGTAATTCAAACCATTTTCTTAGATTTTAAGAAAACCCTAGGGTGAATTGAAAACACAGTTCAGAGTTAGAATTATTAAAATTTCCTCTCCCACCCATTTTCCTAACAGCTCCCTCTGCCCAAGCCCTCACTGAGCCTTGTTCTGGAGCCTCTAACTCCACAAAACTTTCTCCCCTCTACTCTCCTATTTCCCTGGACTGGGTGTGGGGAGTCGAGGAGACTCTGAACACTTCTACACATGCGTGTCTTACTACCTTGATAAAGTGCTAATGCAGTGTCTGACATTTATGGTATGCAATAAACGATATCTTGACATTACAGAGAATGAATAAAGCAGAGGGAAAAAATGAGAAAAATAATAAGGATGTTATTCCACCACCTCCAATACTCCTGTTAAGATTTGGATGTATTTCCTTCTCCATGCCTAGACATATTTTTTACATTTTTAAGACAAAAAACAAACAAAAACCAGGTTTGTACTATTTAAATTAAAAAAAAAATTCTCAAGTGGTTTTCCAGCTTCTGAAGTTTTAGTTTGGTTAATTGGTTTTGTTGTTGTCATTTTACTTTTGTAATTTTTGTCTAGTTTGCTATAATTAGTTCCGGCTGGAGGGATGGAAGATTTTTTTTTCCCCTTGGATAACAGTATGACCTGGGACTTAATAATGATCTGGGACTCATAAATACTTGATTGCTAATCCCTGGTCTCCTGTTAACTCCGTGACCTAAGTCACATTCTCACAATTTTACTGGAAAAGGAGAAGTTATTTCTGGTCAACTTGAACTACATTCAATCGCAAACCCAGATTCCCCTAGGGAAACGGGCGTCACACTGAAAGATATCAGCATTCTGGCATCCCCTAGCGGCCACCTGAGTATTCCACGAACCCTGATCTTTTCCCTTCATTTGTAAACTACAGATACTGTTGGGTGTGGAGTTAGTGTACTCTGAGCCATCCAATCAGGGGCCACTGTTCACCTGGTTCTCCTACCTTCCTGCTTTTCTTTGGTGGGTCACATTTCCCCCTTTCAGTTTATTTAACATTCACCTCGCTCTCAGACCTTCCAGAATTTTGGAGAAAGGAAAACCAGTTCTTAGGGAAGACACTTCTAAAATGTTGATTCCCATAAGTTGTACATTTCTTGGGGGCAGCCACTGACTTCTGTGTGTTTGCTCCCCACACAATGTAGAGCACAGAGTAGGTGTTCAATGAATGACTGATTGGTAGGTGACAAATTCTAGCATTTGAAATAATTTTCTTAACCCCCTGTTGTGATGCTATTTAAATTGAAGTCTGAAGGATGAAATGGGTCTACTTGAAATCTGATCAGTTAGACCAGTTGGTGCTTGTTAAATGAATAAAGAAATACATGGTATATAATTGGGAGTGTTCCATAAATGTATGCATCTTTGAATATTGCTTTATCCCTTCAGTATTATATTGTGCTCAGTTTCCCATTTGTTAATTCTTCAAAAATGTGACTTTTCATGGCTGCAAACATTTCATCATATAGCTAGATCGTATTTTGTTTTGCTATGTAGATTGTTCAAAATCTTTGCTATTATAAAAGAAGCTGATATGAACATCTTCAGACAACTAGTACCCATTAAGCTTTGTGAGTCTTCAGTAACGGACAATTATTTGAAGCCACCCAATTATTCTAGTCCTCCTAGAATAATGCTTGTATTAGGCTTTTAGCCCCAAACTCTCAGCATTGAGTAATTGCTTTATATGAGAAGGAAAGTCACTTTTTGCCTTACTTTAAAAAAAAAATTCAGGGACTTCCTGGCAGTCCAGTGGTTAAGATGCTGCAATGCCACTGTAGGGGGCGCGGGTTTGATCCCTGGTCGGGGAACTAAGATCCCACTTTTTGTACTAAGAAAAAAATAATTCATAATATATGTCATGCCGATGACTTTCAATCCTGCTTGAGTTCAATACAAAGTTTAGGCACAAGGGGGAGATCCCTTAGCACGGTAAAGTGGCTGGATTTTTCTTCTGTACTATCAAGTATGGCGATTTCAGCAAGAAAAACTGGCAAGAGTATAATTTTAATTGTTGACTGCACACATTCTTGTGGTTTCAACTTTAAAATCATTATGCTGGAGCAAGGATTTGGTAAAACACAGTAAGGTCAATGACAACAAAACTGTGTCCTCATTCCTTTCTTGGCTGAAATTTTCTGTATACATGTAATGTTTGTGACCCAATGTTACAGTGGTTTATCATAGAAGTATATCAAAATAGGTGAATTTGAAAATAAAATTCAGGAAAAGTGGAAAAAAGAAACAATTTTGTTAACAATGTAGAAAAGTCACCCTAGAAAAAACTTTGTAACAAAATAAAAATAATTGCTTGTCATTTCACTTAAACTTTGCTTGAAGGAAAGAAGCAAAACTGTACTTGTTTCCTTATTTTGCTAATTGTAACACAGCAAGTTAATTTTTACCATGATTCAGAAAATTTAAAGGAACTAATATTCCAATTCTATCTTATATTTAGGAAGATACAAATTGGGCTTGGTATATCTCCAATGCAGAAATTCTGCAACTGGGGTCCAAGGGGTTCAGCAGATAGAATTGAGATGGTCTGTAAGCTTGGGTGAGAAAAAATTTCGTCTTTATTTTCATTAATCTCTAATTGAAATGTAGTATTTCCTTTAATATTGAATATGGGGCATAAACCTCAGCAATATTAGCAGTACCTGTACTTCTGTCAACTGCAAAAATCACAAGTCTTTTCCTACTATGTTACGGTTAGTTCAACTATCTTGAATTATTGTTTCATCATTACATCAAAAATTTAGATGCTTTACCTGGAGAAGTTCATGGCACAAAAACAGTTAAGAATACCTGCTCTTATTTTTCTCCTTTTCTTTCAGTTTTCTTTCTATTTCACAGTTGGTGAAAGCCATGATTTGGTTTATTTTTATGATTTTGTTTTTGAGGTGAAGAAGAGATACATCATACTGTATTTTTTCTTCCCATCTCAAACTTCACTTAATATCATTCCTCTATTGTCTAGCTTGATTTCTTCCAGGGGTCCTTAAAAGAAGGAGAAGATTTCACATGTGCACATAGAATGAGTCATCCTTAATCTTATCATTACAAGGCTTTTTGTGCGTGTGTGTTTGTGTTAGTTTTTGTTTTAAAATAAAAAGAGATGAAAAAGTATTAGGAATGTTCTCCTATTTAGAACTCTTAAAATATTTTAAAGATCTTAAAAATCAGAAATCAGAAAGAGCTGTTTAAAGTATAAAGCAAGAAGCAAAATTCAAAAAATTTCTTTTACATATATTCTTAATTTTTATAATAATTATTGGCAATCAGTGAATAGCAAGCACATTTATAGATACCTTATAACAGAATAGATAGCATTTATGGAGCACTATATTCCAGGCACAGTATTAAGTGCTTTACTCATAATGTGGCATGATATCTTCATAAAACTCCCAGAGGCAAATATTTTTATTCCATTATTCATACAGGAGCACCAAGTCTCAGTGATTTCAAGTCACGGGGCACAAGGCCACTGAACTAGTCAATGGCAGAGACAAAATTTAAACTCTGATCTGTTGGACTCCAAAAGTCAAGTTATGGCTTTTATTTGAAGTTACTATGCCTTTCCCATAATTTGTAACCATTTACTTAAGTTCCTTTTAAAAATGAGTAACTATACTTACTGTCAATGGAAATTTGAGCCATAAGATTATGTGGATGATCAGCCACACTGTGAGTTATTAATATGTTGAAATCTCAGCAGCAGAAGAAATAAAGCTAAAGGTCAATTACATGTTTTAAAATACGTAGAATGGGAGTAGGTGGGAATGGGGATTGTTTTTCTGTATCATACATTTTGTATCGTTTGGGCACTTATGAATTCATGGAATTTTATAGTAGGCGGAACACCACACTGAGAAAGGAAATCTCTAAGAACTTTGGTGTAGAGAGCTGAACATCAGCAAATCCAGTAATGAAAAGAAAGCCTCTCATGTTTCAGGCCACCAACCAGCTGAAAACCAGTGGGTAGTTATTTTGAAGGGAAATTATTCTTGTGACCAGATGGAAGTGATTTAACAAGAATGAACTGGCTTATTCTTTCAACCAAAGGGATGATATAAAAGTTGTTTTGCTATCTTGGTGAAATCCAAAATCTGTTCAAATAAACTCTTCCAATTCTTGCCTGGTCTTTGATAGCATTACTGATAAGTTGTTTAAAATTAAACGAAGCACAATTTTATATTAATCTGTACGCTTATACCTTAATTCTATATTTTTGTTTCGTTTCTCATTAGTTCCCAAATGGAATGTTATTTGAACTGCTGAAACCCTAATAATGATGATCTTACAGGAGACCCATCAGCTACCTTCCTTTATTGAGGGGGGTTCTTGTTCAGAGTTGGTAATGTGGGCAAGGAATCTGAATTCCAGTCCCAGTTATGTTACTAATTAATTATGTGATTTTTAGCTAGGCATTCTATTATTCTGTTACTTAATGTTTTGTATATAAGCCATAAATTTGTTTTTAGCGCTATGATTTTATGATCTAATTGTGTTTTCTGCCATGCACCAAGACAGGATAATCCTATTTACTCTTGCACAAACGTTGGCATTTTACCTTTGTGGAAAATTCTACTTCCTTCTTCCTACTTATTAATGTCATTTTTCTCTCCATAGAAAACATTTGTTTCTATTAATCTCTGTTTAACCCATTGAAAGACTGGCTGGTTTCTATAAGACAAATCATGAGGATATAATTAAATATGTCAGTGAGAAGAACCAAAGAATACAATTTATTTTCAATTAAAAGAATTCACTGAAAATATTGCACACTGTAGACAGAAAATCTTTATAGAACGGAGGAATATTTTATTACATTGAGAAGTCTGGCTTAGCAACAGGACTCCAAAGGTAGAAATTGAAGCTGAGACTGTTGAATGACAATACGAAAGTCACTTTCCCTTCTTTTCTCCTGGCGTGGGCACCATCTGTTTGAACATCCTTCCCTATGTTGGTACCACTCCCTTTGCCAGTGATGCGCTTAAAAAGGGGCTTATGGAGGGAGATATCCCTCTTCTTCTTCTGGAGATGTCCGGAAGTGATGCTATATTTGCTTCATTTTACACACAAGATAAAAGACTCTGAGAGGATAAGAAACTCACCAGTGGTAGCAAGTGACAGGACCTGCATTTGAACAAAGTAAAAGGGCCCAAACCCATAGTTTTTGCCCACACCTACACTGCCTCTCATAATAATAATAATACTCTATCATACATTTTACAAAGCACTTTAGACTTTACAAAAGAATTCACGTGCTATGTCATGTCATCACGAGAGCACTGTGAGATAGGTTATTCTTAACTTGATCTAAGGGAAAAGAGGTTCAACAAGTTTCACACAGCTAGTAAGTGGCTATATTGGGGCTTGAACCCCAAATCTTCCAAGTGTCCTGCCCTTTAATGGTCCCATAAATTCTTTAGGACAAATAGCAAGATCTCTCAGAGATCAGAAATATCTCTCTAGAAAGTTAGACTTTGTTCTATTGGCCCCTGGTTCTCATCCTGTGCTTCTAGTAGCTCTTGGGGTTCCGTGGAGGAACGTTGGGGATTTGGGGTGGTGTGTAAGAAGGAGCCATGGGGAGGCACTTCAGTGGGACTCTAGCACCCCACCCTTTGTCAACTAGGTGAACCAGGGAAATCTCCAAATTGGTCTCGGCTCCTGAAAAAGATTCCAGTTGAACAAAGATTCATTGAAGAAAAGGAGAAAGGCTTGGAAACCATTGCCATAAGTGAAAGGGAGCCATTGGAAGTTTCTGAGGAGGTCATGTTTTAGAAAGATCAATCTGGCAGTTTTGTGGCAGGAAACTTTCAATGTAGAGAGTCTGGTAGAGAGAGACTTAGGAAGGAGGGGATAGAAACAGGAGAGGTTACAAGAGAGGTTACTGGAGAGGATGGGAGAGGGCAGGAAAGTCAGAGCAAGAAGTAGGAAGAGCAAAAACTCAATTTGTCTGGATCTTAGTGTCCACAGGACCAAAATTTTTTTTTGCATATTTATTTTTTATTTTATTTTTAAAATTATACTAAACTCGACTTTCTTTCCTTTGGAGTACAATTCTATGAATTTCAGCACATGCATAGATTCACGACCACCACCATAATCAGGATACAGAACAATTCCATCAATCACCGCCACCCCCCAAACTCCCTCGTGCTATTCTTTTATAGACACCCCTACCTCCACCCATAATTCCTGGAACCACAGATCTTGTTCTTTGTCCTACAGTTTTGTCCTTTTGAGAATGTCATATAAATGGAATCATACAATACAAACCTTTCTAGTTTGGCTTCTTTCATCCAGCATAATGCCTTTGAGATTCACGCATGTTGCCGTGAGTGTCAACATCCAGGAGACTCTGAGACAGGAAATAAGGCTGCAGAAGGGAGCTGTGCCTTAGTAGTGCTGGGGCCTGAACGGTTTTGAGCTGGAAAGAGTAATCATTAGGTGCTACAAACTCTCTGAGGGAATTCATTCATTTATTCCCTTATAGAATTATTTACTGAGGAACAGATATGTGCTATGTACTGTTTTAGGTGTTGGGATGGAGTAATGAATAAAATCAAAATCCTGTCCTCAAAGAGCTTACAGTCTAAGTGAGGGGAAACAAGCCCATGCGTGATTTAATGTCAGGAAATGATATACTCTGGGTAGGGGCATAAAGGAGAAGAAGACCACAAAGTGGTCGGGGACAGCCTTTGAACAGGCCAGATCTGATCTTGGTCCCGGATGAAATACATCAGCAAGCTGCCAGCCAGTCATCAGGAAAGTGAGAGGTGCAGGTTTAGGGAAACGTGAGTGTAAGGGGCCCTGGGATGGGAGCATCCTTGCCACGTTTGAGGAAGAACAGGGAGATGCGGCTATAGTAGCCGGGAGGGTGGAGCTGAGGCCAAGTCACGGGGGGTCTTAGGGGCCATTGAAAGGCCTTTGGATTTTTATTCAAAGTGTGATGGGTAGCCATCGGAAGGTTTCCAGCAAGAGTGACCTGCTCAGATTCATATTCCTTAAGGGCCATTTCTGCTGCTGGACAGAGAATAGACTCCTTTTTTTTTTTTTTTTTTTTTTAATTTTACTGAAGTGTAGTTGATTTACGATGTTGTGTTAATTTCTGCTGGACAGCAAAGTGACTCAGTTATATATTCTTTTTCGTATTCTTTTCCATTATGGTTTATCACAGGATATTGAATATAGTTCCCTGTGATATCCAGTGGGGCCTTATTGTTTATCCATCCTATAAGGAGAGTCCTCTGCTAATCCCAAACTCCCAACCCTTCCCTCCACCTGTGCCCCACTTGGCAACCACAAGTCTGTTCTCTATATCTGTGAGTTTGTTTTTGTTTTGTAGATATGTTGATTTGTGTCGTATTTTAGAATCCATATAGAATTGATAGTACATGGTATTTGTCTTTCTCTGTCTGACTTATTTCACTTAGTATGATAATCTCTAGGTCCATCCGTGTTGCTGCAAATGGCATTATTTCATTCTTTTTAACGGCTGAGTAGTATTCCATTGTATATATGTACCACATCTTCTTTATCCATGGACAGAGAATAGACTCTTAAAAGGAAGTGTGCTGGAGAGTGGGGGGAAACTGAGGCAAAGGAGTCATGTAATGTGGGCCTGAACTAGGCTGATGATAGAGAAAAATGGAAGAAAGATAAATGTAAAGAAATATTTTAGAGGAAAATAGAGTTTATCGTCTTAAGAGTATACATAGGTTGAAAATTTAAATAATTTCCAAAAATGCAGATAATGCATGGTAGATGATAAGGCCATTGTAAGTTCTGGAAACTAAGGACGCTTGGTGCGACTGTACCTAATATTTGCGACTGAATCGATGTAAATTGTGGCTTTCGAACTGTGCTCCTAAGAGCCTCTGGGGTTTTGTTAAGGCTGGAGCTGCATTTTCAACTCCCAGTTCAACCAGAGCAGTGCCAAGATGATCTGTTTTATATATTTGCTTCCCTGAAAAATCTCACTGGAATGAGGTACGACACAGGAAAAAGAAAAGGAGCGGGGTTACTGTGTAAGAAATCATACACCCCAAAGTCTTATTCAGTGAATGAAGAGTCTTAGTCTTCTCCACAGACAGAAGCTATTCTGGTCCCACAGCACTGCTGGGGGCATGGGGCGGGGAGGGGGGAGGGAGCAAGAGGGCACAGCTAGTTGTATTACAGATCTGACCCAGTTAAAAAAAAATTTCCCCCTCAAATAATTGTATCCCTCCATGTTTTCTTCTAACCGTATTTACACTTAGAGTTTTGATTTTACTTGCCATCCAAATGTTTTATTTTTTTACTTTTAAAAATGAAATGTTTTCTTTTTTTTCAGATACGATACATTATATAGGTAAGGTTATGTCAGCAGTTATAACAGATAAGCACCCAAAGCTCAGTGGCTTAACAAATGGGAAGTCCAATCAGCCAGGATGCGTGTAGGGGAGGTGAGGGGGTTGTCTGCTCTACGCAGACATTCCGGGACCCAGGCTGATGGAGGTTCGACCACATTCAATATGTGGCTTCGGATGCCATCCTGGAATCAGGATCTAGCCAGATCGCAGGGGAAGAGAGAGCGTACAGTATCACACGGGAAGTTTTTACAGGCCCAACCTGAGAGTGATGTACTTTACTTCCGCCCACGTACCAAAGGCCAGAAATTCAAGGTCACACCTAACCATGTTTAGTGGACAGCTAACCTGTCCCTGACACATACATGATTGAGATATAATAATTGGAAAACATAAACCTGGGCCCTGGATATATGTTCTCACCTCGGGGCAAGTCAGGCTGAATTTATGTCTGAGTGTTTGTGACTATGTGTGAATACTGAGATGTGTAAGAACTGATTCAGAGAGTTTTGTTCACAGGTATGTTATAGAATGGCTGCCTCTGAAGCATGGTGTGCTAAGGAATGAGGATAATTCTGACTTTTCCTCATTTTATCTTTCAGAGTTCTGGGAAGATTCACCTCCCTAGTGAAGTCTTTCACCTACCATCAGGTACATTTATAACTCCAGCCATGATGACTTACCATGTTTGCAATATTGCTTGGTGACTAATTGTTTTGTGATTGTGTCTTATGGTTTTTCTCTTTTCTGCATCTTATCATTCCTCGTTAACCAGAAAGTCCTCGAGGTTAGACTTAAATACCTTTTACTCTTTTGAACTCACTGTACACTCTGATCACCGTTCTGTATCGAGAGCAGGTATTAAGTAATTGCGGCTGATTTAGCACATGAATTAAAGGCAGTTTACACTCATAGATCAGT
The DNA here is from genome assembly GCF_965194825.1 of Balaenoptera physalus. NCBI lineage: Eukaryota > Metazoa > Chordata > Mammalia > Artiodactyla > Balaenopteridae > Balaenoptera > Balaenoptera physalus. The sequence continues at coordinate 14,973,119 of NC_138888.1, read as the reverse complement.
ATTTTGGAACCACCTCAAGAGACGTCTGTCCCTGAAAAGGCCGAGGCATTCGTTTCTTTAAAAAATGATTAGCCAAAGGCTCAGCTTCCTGTAACTTGCTTCCTTCTCTTTCTTCTTCATTAGAGGTTTTATAAACCAAGGAAATTTGTGACTCATAATGCAAGCTTATAAAGAGGGTATTTTAATTGAGGTCAAATCTGTGAATCAGCAGAAGATTAAAATCTCTTTCCAAAAATTAGACTAATTTATTTTTATGATGTTGTTGAGAGGAGTAAATGAGGATGACTTTATATGTATGTATAAGTTTGGCTAAGTCGAATTGGTAATAAAATCTAGCCTGGTCCGAGTCAGAAAAATCATCGAAATGTTTTTGAATACTTTTGCACAGACCTCAACAGGAAGTTAGAATCGATACTGAAGACCCAGAGCACATGAGGAACAGTCTTCCCTCTCAACTTTTGTAAACTTTTTATTAACAAGAATTATTTGTTGCTTTTTGAAGGAAAGTTGGCATCATTTTAAAAGAAACCCAAAGCATGTCTAAAATGGGGTCAGGAAAATCCCACACTCCCCCACCCAAAGCCATAAGATTTTCCAAAATAATAAAAGACATTTTAAAGATCCAGAAGAAGCTGGGGTTTTGCTTAATTTAGAAACCACATTTGCTTTTGAAAGTTGTTTTTTTTTAATGGAACATTTGTTTGGCAAGTTATCATATTTTTCGGTGGAATGTGACATTGGTCCTTCGAGAACTTCCACTTGTGGGAGCAAAAAGAACCCGAAGAACTGCATTCCTGTTTTCATCGCTGTCTTGGAGTGACCCTGTCTAGACAGAACTGTGACATGAGGGTCCTGTTGTCTTCAGCACCCGACACGTCCTGTGTGTGGATGACCATCCTGAGGGAAGGCCAGGTCCCTGGGGTGGACTTGGTGGCCATAGGCTTGTAGGCTGTGAGGGTGGGATGTTGCTCTTTAAAAACTTGAAATCCTATGTATTAATTTAGATGAGAAAGTTATCAAACAGGCATGACATTAACAGTTGAGGTTCAGTATCTTTCCCCTGAGCTTCCACTGGACAATAGCCTCTCCTGTGGTTACCATTTTCTTTATTACATCTTAATATATTCCCTTAAGTTACAGTTCTGTCTTGGCTGGGGAAACAGTGTCTTTATAAAGGGTTCTGCATATCTCTGCTTCGGTTTAATCAAATGAGGCCAACTGATTTCTTTTTTTAAATTGAAGCATAGTTGATGTACAGTAATATTGTGTAAGTTATAGGTGTACAATATAGTGATTCACAATTTTTAAAGGTTAAACTCCACCTATAGTTATTATAAAATATTGGCTATATTCCCCATGTTGTACAATATATCCTTGTAGCTTATTTTACACATTGTAGTTTGTACCTCTTACTCCCCTACCCCTATATTGACCCTGCCCTTTTCCCTCTCCCCACTGGTTACCACTGGTTTGTTCTTTATATCTGTGTCTGTTTCTCTTTTCTTACATCCACTAGTCTGTTGTACTTTTTGGATTCCGCATATAAGTGATATCATACAGTATTTGTCTTTCTCTGACTTATTTCACTTAGCATAATGCCCTCCAAGTTCATCCATGTTGCTGCAAATGGCAAAATTTCACTTTTAATATGGCTGAGTAGTATTCCTTTGTGTAAATATATATATATATACACACATATATGTATGTGTGTATATATACACACATACATATAAAGCATATATATATATATATATATACACATGTAAAGTTTATATATATATAACATCTTTATCTATTCATCTGTTGGTGGACACTTTGATTGCTTCCATACCAGGCCAATTGATTTCTTCTTTTTTTTTTTTTGGTTGTGTTGGGTCTTCGTTGCTGCTTGTGGGCTTTCTCTAGTTGTGGTGAGCGGGGGCTACTCTTTGTTGCGGTGCGCGGGCTTCTCATTGCGGTGGCTTCTCTTGCTGTAGAGCACGGGCTCTAGGTGCATGGGCTTCAGTAGTTGTGGCTCACGGGCTCAGTAGTTGTGGCTCGTGGGCTCTAGAGCACAGGCTCAGTAGTTGTGGCGCATGGGCTTAGTTGCTCCGTGGCACGTGGGGTCTTCCCGGACCAGAGCTTGAACCCGTGTCCCCTGCATTGGCAGGTGGATTCTTAACCACTGCGCCACCAGGGAAGTCCCAAGGGCAATTGATTTCTAAGTTCTTGGAGATGAGGTGCCTCTGTTGCTTCTACCTACAGCCTCTTCCTAAGATCCTTATTTTCCAAAAGTAATGAAAATACTTTAAGAATTTATTCTTATATACTGAGTAGTTAAAAAAAACTTTTTGTAAGCCTCTGATAGTCCAAAGTTCTGAGTAATTTAGAATAATAGTAAACCCTTTGCTTTTCTAGTGCTTTTTTGCAGTGTCTTGTGGGGGAATTTTCTACTCTGTTTTAAAATAATAATGCGAATAGCTAACATTTACTTTGTACTTTGTCCCAGGGTCTGTATTAGGCACTTTACATGCATTAACTCCTGTAATCCTCGCAACAACCCCATGGGTTAAATACTGTTATTACCTCTATGGTACAGATGAGGAAATAGGCCCAAGGAGGTAGAGAAATTTGCCCAAGATCACAAGGCTAGGAAGTGGCAGAGCCAGAATTTCATCCCAGGCAGATTGGCTCCAGGGTCTGTCCATTTAACCACTGTTGGAAGGCCTCCAAGGCCAGAGATAAATTCAAGGACTTCTGGTATTTTTTAAAAAAGGACAAGACCTCTTATGCAAGTTTATATTCTACTGGCGCTTTTTTTTTTTCCATATATATGAAAAGAACTAGATCTCATTTATAGTCTGATTTCAATTAAGGGTATATCTACTGATTGCCAACTTCGTTAAAGCAGGGGAAGTGCTTGACCCTACAGTTTCACTGGGTAGTCAGTCTGCTACTTCCACCTACCAAGGAGGGCTGGCTTTCATCTGGGAAAAATCTGCCAACCTTATGCACCAGTTCTAATTTTTCAGTAATACATCTACTGAAGTGATACAGCAGTGATATTCTTTCAACATCGTAAACCTCTCTTTTAAAGATTATATTGCTACATAACAACCAAAAATATTTTTGTAAACACTACTGCTTCTTTTTTTATTCAAAGAATTTCCTAATCTCTTTGATGCTTCCATGCACAATGAATTTCAATTCCTGCATTATTTTGCTGATAACACTCGTTTTTAAAATCATACCAAATGAACACAGAGCAAAGGCACTTAAAAGTTATTATTTTGAAGTAACATTTGGCCTGCTTTTTAGAATACATGATAAATGCTGCAAATCTTTGAACTCATTTTTATTCTTCGCTTCATTTTTTCATCCCTAAAGGGTTTAAAATATAGGTAGACTAAAAAATACTATGAGACAGAAAAAGAATAACAAGGATTCACAGATTTTTTTCATTTTGTAATGTGTGATAAATTTCCAAAACTTTCTACCTATAGAGTATTTTGGAAAATCTATTTTTACTTCAGGTGGATAATTTTTTAACAAGAATATAGAATTAAAAAATTCATATTACATGGTCACGTAACTGAATTGGCAGGAAGTACATTTGACTTATCCCATTTAATTATTGCTTTTTTTTTTTTTTTTTTTGGCTGTGTCGGGTCTTCGTTGCAGTGAGCAGGCTTCTCATTGTGGTGGCTTCTCTTGTTGTGGAGCATGGGCTCTAGGCACGCGGGCTTCAGTAGTTGTGGCGTGTGGGCTTCAGTAGTTGTGGCACGCGGGCTCAGTAGTTGTGGCTTGCGGGCTCTAGAGCACAGGCTCAGTAGTTGTGGTGCACGGGCTTAGTTGCTCCAAGGCATGTGGGATCTTACCAGACCAGGGCTCGAACTCGTGTCCCCTTCATTGGCAGGCAGATTCTTAACCACTGCACCACCAGGACGTCCCATAATTTTTGCATTATTAAATATGAATTATTTAATGGCAGTTGTCATAATGAAAACACTCGTAGATTTAAATTGGAAACTCCAAGATACCATTCTAAACAAAAAACAAACAGCAGATGATACAAACTGCATTGTGAGTGTCAAATTTAATCAGCAATTAATTCCAGTGGAATACAGTAGATTCTTGTTACTCACAGTAGTTATATTCTATAAAGTCGCTTTAAACACTGAACTAGCAAATACTGATCCACTGCTTCCAGGGGAAATACAGGCTTAGGTTCCTGTGAGCCTTTGGTCACAGCGTCTTCATTAACTGATCAATACATGACCTTGTCTTATGTGTGTTTCTCTTTAGAGACACTTTAATATATATTGTTGATTCATTAATGCTGAACTCATGACCAACAGCCATGAGTAACTCTGTAACTCATGAGTAACTCTGTAACTCATGCCTAAATGAAGCTTATCTAACACACTGTTTTCTCTGTGAGGCACATCACAGCCTTATTGGCTTAAGAACACTAGACAGCACTTCATCACTATGCCTAGGGGCCATTTAAAATAGCAAAATCACACAAACACACAAAAGCAAAAAAATGCAAAACATACAAACAAAAAAAGTGGAACTAAATGGACCACAAAAAGGACACTTGTTTACACTCTGAGAGCTGAAACAAGAAGGCAGAGCGTCGCTTTGTTTGATCTCGGCTGGGAACATGCATGTCGGTTGACTCAAATTTCTCACCAGTCTGTGCACGTCAGTGAATGACCGAGAAAGCTCCGGGAGTATTGATTTTGGGGTTGTGAATAAATTTCGGTAAGTAGGTAAATTCGCAAATATTGAATCCACAAATAGCAAGGATTGACTGTATTTGTAAAACTTAAAGATATACACTGATCAGTGTGTCAGAAAACCAGTTTCTTATTTAGAAACCCAAGTTGTTTTAGTTATTATTCACTTATCAAAGTTAGTCCTCCTTCATAGATCAAAGCAGCTGGTACATATCTAACCTTTTAGAAAAGACATTTTATTTCAGTTGAAAAAAATGTCATATTAAATGTACAAACTGCCCATATTCAAAATTTACAAAAGTGTAATAAAAATACAAAGAAATTTCAAAATAGCAAAAATGTCTCTGCTTTGAACAGTGTCCCTTAAAATGTGGTGCCCTTGTGCAGTGCACAACCTGACCAACCATATATGGCAGCCTGGATTGTAGCTAGGTTGCATAGGGGAAACACAGTAGGCAGAGTGGATGGGTTCAACTTTTGAGAAATGCTGTTAGATGACATCAGTTATAAAGAGTAGAGAACTTGGAGGCAGAGAGATCTCACTTGAAATACCTGTACTGCCATTTATGTCATGTGCATGTGAGCAAATTCCCTCTCTGAACTTTAGTTTTTATATCTGTAATAAGAGGATAATAATACCTACTTCAGAGGAGTTGATTTGAGGAGGAAAAATAAAACACCTATGAAAATTATAAAAAAAAAGGCATATGATGTTAAGACTCTCCCTCTTTTCCTATAAGCAGTGGGGTTTCCTTGAAGTTTTAGAACAGGGGAATCATCTGATCAGATTGGGGTTTTTAAAAAATAGTTCTTGTGTTGGTTTGAAAATGGATTAGAAGCAGACTGGTATAAAGTCCCAGATTAAAAAAAAAATAACAGAAAAAGCCCTAAAAAACTGCTTAAAACCTAGTCTAAGGCAATCAATCGATAGCAAGAATGGAGAAAGGAGAAACAGACTGAAGAGTTATTTCAGAGACTGAATTGTGCAGTTGAAGATGTTATCCTTTCTGGAACCCTGTTCCTTAGCTGGGATCCCCCCTTCCCCCAACAGCTGCTGTGAGTGTCGGCTGTAAAAGGCTGTCCCTTTCGCTGGAGACTTGTGCTCCTGCCAATGGCTGACTGACAGGAGACCGGGATGGGGCAGGGGGAGGGGGGTTGCAGGTACAAAGGGCCAGCCCCCTGGAACCAAAGTGGGAAGTTAGTTTCCAGGCTTGCCCCACATGCTTGAGTAGCTCGTTCTCCTGCCCTATGCTGTTTTCCTCACCTCCTTCTCCTAGGAGCACTCCTCAGTAAACTACTTCCTTACGAATCCTGACCACTGCCTCTTCCTGGGGAACTAACTCCAAAGGGGAAAGACTTATCTAAAAGACCCATAGCTGCAAGGGAATGTGGAGGAGAGAGCAGTCAAAGAAGGCCCTTAGGGCTTTTGCTTCATCCCAGACTTGCCATAATCCTCCTGACTGGTTGACACTTTTCCTGTAAAGAGACACATGATGAAGTAGTTCTTCTGACAGTCTGCGGAAAGTTCACTGTCCCCTTGGGATAGAAAAATATTAACACTGATTGCATGATTAATCCTTCCAAATTTTTCCTAAAATATTGAACTATTTTAAACCTGCAACTTTACAACTGAAGAATTGCTTCAGTAAGGCCATGGAGGATGGCGTTATGTACAACGAATCTCTTTGATTACTTGAGGAAATATAGATTGCAATTGAATGAAAATATGTTGAATTTAAAGTGAGATAAAAATCATGTGAGTTTCGAAAGTATATATTTATCATGGATGTTTTTCAGAACCTTCTACTTATGCAGCTAAAATATTTTAAAAAGCACTTTAAGTTTTTGATAAGGATTTTACTTTTTTTATTAAAAAGAGCAGTCTGTGATTGACTTTAATGCTGAAACCAAAGGTCCTTGAATTGGTTATTTTTTATAAAGTGAGCTCTCAGTGGTTTCTAAGCTTAGCTTATCATAAAGTTATAAAATGGATCACATTTATTTTAGGTATAAAATATGTTGGAAACAGTTATATGTATTGGGAAAAGAAAACGGACTTTAAAAATAAATGATATGAAAATTTATGAAGATCTTTGGAAGTGACAGTGATAGATTGTTTTACAACTAGCTGTGTTGTCCTACTAGAAGAAATAAGGGATGGGGATTTGTTTTAGGATGAATTGGTAAAACAATAATCATTGCTAAAGAAGGACTAATTATTAGAGAGATCAAATAGAAATCAGCAAAGCAACTGAAACAAGTCTAAGAAAGGGCTGAGAATGGTTATAAAGTCCTTTAAATGCAGTCACTTAAAGGATAGAAGTAGGTTTTGGTGATCTGTCTTTTACCAACGAATCTTGTGTTGGATGACTAAAGTAGTTTGCAGCGTTTGGCAACATTTCATTCAGGTTAGGAAAATATTTAAATCAAACATTCTTTGAAAACAATCTTTAGACAAATAAAATGTTATAGGAGTGCTTTCCAGACAGGTTTCTAAATACATTGAAAACCCCCAAAGTTTCCTATTACAGATTTTTCCCATGAGAAACTTGTATATTTGCAAGACAAACAAGCAAACAAACAAAAGGAAGAAACGGGAGAAATAAACTTACAAAACCACAAGAAAGCTCCAGAATAAAAGCCCAAGTGCCAGAGAGATGTAGATCTTCATCGCTTCCCAGAGCTACTGATGAGGCATTTTTTATCTTGTCTCAGATATCATGTTTATTGAATGTATATCTCAGCGTGCCAGCTTTATAAACATATTTCAGGATAAAATTTAACATTATAGCAGAATGAGCCAGAAATTCTGGTTTAAGCTGGGTGTGCCCAGGGCTTGCCGTTCCCAAACTACAAAATATTTGTTTGCCTTCTCCTATCATCACCTCAGATTAAATTTGTCCCAAACTGAACTCTCTCTCCTTTTCCCTCCTCTGTTTTATGTCCTCACTGCTTTTCAGGCCTCACTATGCTTTCAGCCTGGCTGGTAAACTCAGACTCCAGTGGATTCCACCTCCGAATCTTCCCCCTCCTCACCGTTACCACTCCCAGCCGGCCAGTCTCCCCTCTCACCTGGCTCCTCCTGCAGGCCTCCTTGCCTTCCCTCTCTCTCCTCCGCTGTATCCCACCTACTCTTGCCCTGTTATCTTCCTTTGGTTGCAGCCTTCGTATTGTTGCTATTTAAAAACTTGGCCTAAATTACTATATATAAAATAGATAAGCACCAAGTTCCTACTGTAGAGCACAGGGAACTATACCTTATAATAAACTGTAATGGAAAAGAATCTGAAAAAGAATATACACATATAACCGAATCACTTCGCTGTACACCTGAAACTAACACAACATTGTTAATCAACTATGGCTAAAAACTTGGCCAGCTGAAGGGTTCCTATACACTAGCCTGGTATCTAATAAGGAACCTCCCTCTTCTATAAAGAAGCAGGTATATGAGGTGGACGAGGTCACGCAGCTGGCAGCTTCCTGACTCTATTGTCATTATAAAGAAAAAATAGACGTCTGTACCGAGATATTACAAATCATAATATATTGCCCACACATGCAGTTTCGTGAGTAATCTGGGCTGGAACGCGCTTTGTGCATTTTTACTAACTATGCCCACCCCCACGGCCTTGCTTAAACTATCATCATACCCAGAGTTCCTCCCACTGCCAGCCTGCGTATTCTATCACCATAGTGCCAGCTAGTCCCAAACTGTAGTCCCTTCCAGGGTCCAGCTCAGACGTACATCCAGACGCAGGGTCCTCCTTTCAGTTCTCAAGGGACACATCATCGGGTGCTACCTTGAAGGATCACTTGGCTCATGTCTTGACATCCCAGAAAGTTTGCAGGCGTCCAGGGAGGGGTCAGGCCAGGTACTTTTTCTTTTCCCACTTACTGCAAAGCTATATTGCTTTCATAGAGAAGAATCTGTTTAACACTGATTTAAAATCTTTTATTGTGTGTATTTGTTTTTTTCCAGCTTTATAGAGGTATAACTGACAAAACTGTAAGACATTAAAAGTGTGCATAGTGGTGACTTGATATAAGTTATATTTTGAAAGGATTCCTCCCATCTCTTTAATTAACACATTCATCACCAACACCGATTTTTAAAGACTGTGTAAATTCATATCTTCTGGTGTCATGAAGAATAGTTACAAGCTTGACCACAGTGACCAGAATTAGACTTTATGAAACTGAATTCTGCAACAATTGGACGTGGAGTTAATGGAGAAGGGACTTTTTCAGACAGTTTCTCTTCCAGGTGCCTTGAGGTTTCAATCAGCTTTTGTGTTTCCTCGGGCAGTGTCGTTTCATTGAAAATTTGACAAGTGGGACTTCCCTGGTGTCTCAGTGGTTAAGAATTCGCCTGCCAATGTAGGGGACATGGGTTCAACCCCTGGTCCGGGAGGATCCCACATGCCGCGGAGCAACTAAGCTTGTGTGCCACAACTACTGAGCCTGCGCTCTAGAGCCCAAGAGCCACAACTACTGAGCCCATGTGCTACAACTACTGAAACCCGCGCGCCTAGAGCCCGTGCTCCGCAGCAAGAGAAGCCGCCGCAATGAGAAGCCCGCGCACGGCAACAAAGAGTAGCCCCTGCTCACCGCAACTAGAGAAAGACCGCACGCAGCAACGAAGACCCAGTGCAGCCAAAAATAAATAAAATTAAAAAAAAAAATTTGACAAGTGTGTAGTGATTCTACTGCAAGGAAAAACTGCAAGTTGAAAGCATGTTTACTACAAACTATACTATTAATAGGAGATGTCTGAAAGCTTTCATTTGCATTAAGGACTTTTTTTTTTTTAAATGTTGCTTCAAGTGAAAGCATGGAGGTGATTCTGGACTGGATACGTGGCAATGTTACTGTAAAATCAAAAGCCATCAGGACTTCCCTGGTGGCGCAGTGGTTAAGACTCCGCGCTCCCAGTGCAGGGGGCCTGGGTTCCATCACTGGTCAAGGAACAAGATCCCACATGCGTGCCGCAACTGAGTTGGCATGCCACAACTAACGAGCCTGCCTGCCGCAACTAAGACCCGGCGCAAACAAATAAACAAATAAAATAAATATATAAAAAAGATCAAAAGCCATCCTCAAGGCCAAGAAGTCCTCAGAGTAGGATGGTTGGATGGAATCTAAGAAAAGCTGCCACATCTGTGATTTCATTTAATTTTAGAACAGGACACAGGGAGGTCCATCAGGGGCCTTGAAGTGAGGTGAATGTGGGTTCCAGTTTGAGGTTCTGCTACAAATAGTGGGACCTTAGGCACGTTACTCACCTTCTCTGGGCTTTTAGTCTTATGGTCTGGGGTCTGATCATCGTTCTGCCACTGACCAGCTGTATACTCTTGGACAATTTATTTCATTTCCCTGTGATTGCTTCCTCACCTTAAAAATGGATTATTCTTATATCCACTTCATAATCTTGTTTTAAGTAATGAAATCTTAGTTGGAAAGCACTTAGAACAGCTCTTGAAAGAACACATGTAAGTGTTTTATAACTAGAAGCTATGGCTGTTCTAACACTAGTATTACTAATATTTATATTTCCCTGCAGGGTTGTTGAGAAGGTTGAATGAGAGAACGCTACATGATTTGCGGATCCCAGTACAAAAGGCAAATGTAGGACCCTTTGTTCAAAAATCACTAAGAATTTCAAGAGTGGGACAGCGGGGAGTTAAACCAAGTGTGAGTCCCTTCTGAGCGCAGGGCCTGTGCCTGTGCCACTGCACGGATTGCACACCCAGCAAGCGGCCGGGCGCTGGAAGACGCAGAAACCTTGGCACACAGTGGGCGCTAAATAAATGCTCACTCACCTTCGTGACAGCGCACGCCGCCAGTCCTGTCAACACTGACACCTCGCTATCACTTGTCCCTGACTTGAGGACAAGACCCGGAACTGCGCTCGCGATGGAGTCCCGCGGTGAAGACCAGCCTCCAGCCCCGCTGTCCCCAGTCGCTCCGGCGGGTGTCTGAGCCTCGCCCTGGCCGGATGGGGCCGCTCGGCCGCTGCGCCGCGCACCGGCGGGGACACCCTCGGGAGGATCGGGGTCTGTCCGGCGCCCCCGGGCGCGTCTCGGAGGCCCGGACGGCTCGCTGCCAGGCCGGGATCCCGGGTCGCGCGGGCGCAGCGTGCGTCCGGGCCTCGCCGCCGTGTTTACGGCACGGGCTCCTCGTTGCCCGAGGAGACGCACCGCGCGCACCGCCGGCTCCCGCCGGCTCCCGCGCCCGCCTGGCTCCCCGCCGCCCGCGGGTCTGAGCGCGCAGCGGGGCCCCGGCCGCCAGGAGCTGCTCGGGCCGCCGGCGCCCGCAGCCCACCCGCCGCGCCGCCTTCGGCGTCACGTCGCCAGCTCCCGAGGTACCGTCGCAGCCTGCGGCCGCGCGCGCGGGTGGCACCGGTGGCTCGTCTCCACCCGGGAGGGCGCCGGGGATACTCGGCCCCGGCTGCGCGGCCCGGGCTGTGCTGGGCGCTCCTCGCCGGCAAACTTGCCTCTCGATGGCGTGGGGAGATCGTAGTCGGAGCGGGGCCGGGATTGCCAGCGGCCGGTTAATTTTAAGAAGTTAGGGGCAAGTCGTAAGTTTGTGAAATGCTGTTGAATTTTGAGGTTGTACGAGTTTGCTTCTCTTGGCCATTTAAACGGGTTAAGTTCTAAAAACGGTGTCTGGCTCCTGTAGACCCTCCCCGCCCCCGGAGCAAAGCATTCTTGCATTTAACTTAGACTACTTAGCTACTAAGACGTGATTCAGAGCAGTTTCTTCAAAATCTGAGGTGGTAGGATTAATGCCAGTCTTGGGCAAAGTCGCTGGCCTCCTCGTTGCCAATCACTCCAGAAACAGTAATTCGGTTGTCGTTGGCTCCATTTACTCATTTACTCCCAGGAAGTACTTAGGCACTGGGGACTTTCAGGCTCAGCCTGGGTTAAGTGTCCCCTTCTGGACCTGGCACCAGGGTCCCACCAGGCATAGAGTGTGTCAGGGGTGCTTGCCAGAGACACGGGGGAACTGTGTTCAGCGGAACTGCTAGCCCCAGAGATGTCCTCAGCCCAGCCGTACTGACCACAAAAATCCCTGGGGCACACTCTTCAACTCAAAACATGGGGTGCATTCTCCAACATGCTGTAGGAGTTGTAATATTCAGCAGCTTTGATTGTTGCCTTACATCTGACCCAATAGTGCCTTAATTACATTTAGATTTTTCTGATTCCTGGTATATTTTTGGAAAACTAGTACCGTCTTGTACAAATAAAATTAAATTTTCTTCCACTGGACATTTGCATATTTTATCCCAATTTGGTATCCTCTGTGAATTAAGAATATTAGCCCATGCATGAGTATGTAGAATTTTTATATTATTTATATTTGTTTGGGGAACAAATTGAAAGTAAATTACAAACTTCATGGCCCTTCATCCCTAAATACTCGTGTGTATCTCCTAAGAACAAGGGCATTCTCTAACCAAAATACAATGATCAAATTCAGGGTGTTTAGCATTGTTGTAATAGTGTTTTCTAATGTACACTATCTGCTAAAATTTTGCCAGTTGTCCTAATAATGCCATTTACTGCAATTTTTTTTTTTTTTCATTTCAGGATCACACATTATATTTACCTGTGTGTCTTTAGTCTCTGTAAACCTGAAACAGTTCCTCAGCATTTCTTTGTCTTCAATAATACTGATATTTTTACAGACTCTAGGTCATTTGTTCTGCAGAATAGGTTTATCTGATTGTTTTTCATGATAAGATTTTTGGTAGGCATACTGTATAAGTGGTGTGTCTCAGTGTGTCACAGCAAGAGTTGCATGATGTCAGTTTGTCCCACTATTGGTGATATTCCTAACTGGTGGTATGTGCCAGAGTTTTCTACTGTAAAGGTGGAAAAATAAGTAAGTTTTAGTAATAAATAAGTGATCATTTTGAGTAATCTTATTGAGATTTAAAAAAAAATAAGTTTATTTTATTTTTTTGGCTGCATTGGGTCTTCGTTGCTGTGCGCGGGCTTTCTCTAGTTGTGGTGAGCGGGGACTAATCTTCGCTGCTGTGTGCAGGCTTCTCATTGCAGTGGCTTCTCTTGTTGCGGAACACGGGCTCTAGGTGTGCAGGCTTCAGTAGTTGTGGCACGCGGGCTCAGTAGTTGTGGCTCGTGGGCTCTAGAGTGCAGGCTCAGTAGTTGTGGCGCACGGGCTTAGTTGCTTCGCGGCATGTGGAATCTTCCCGGGCCAGGGCTCGAACCCGTGTCCCCTGCACTGGCAGGCGGATTCTTAACCACTGCACCACTAGGGAAACCCCCATGTTGAGATTTTTTAGGATAAATTTTTCTACCTACATAAAGGAAAATATCCACCAAGCCCAAGATTTTAATTGACCTGAAAGACCTAAATTTTATTGAGAATAAAAGTAGAAGCTAAAGGCCAGCATTTATTATCATTGTTTTTTCAGTTTCCAAAATACTTCATCTGAGACAATCTTATAACTCAGATAGGCAAGGCAGAAATTTCCCATTATACAGATTATATAGCTTGCTCAATTAGCAAATAATGGAGCGGGAACTTAAATATCTTTCTTTTGAAAGTTTAGTACTTTTCCTACCACACCATTATGACACTGAAAAACCGATTAAAGTGCGAAGCAGGGATAATATGCAATTGTATGAGGAAGTAGAATACTGCAGGGACTGGAGGTATTAGCTTTGAGTTCAAGCAGTCCTGAGTATACCACTTATCTTTGACACCTTGGGCAAAAAAATTACTTAATGTCTCAGAACTTCAGTTTCTTCATCTGAAACATGGGATCATAATGCTTATGACATAGTGTGGTTTGGGGATTCACAGTTCATATATGTAAAGCTCCCAACAGAGTGACAGAGTAAATGCTTCTTAATATTCGCTCTTCTTATTCTTTTTTCTTTTTTTTTAATTGAAGTAGAGTTGATTTACAATGTTGTATTAGTTTCAGGTGTACAGCAAAGTGATTCAGTTATTTTTATATATATATATATATATATATATATATATATATATATATATATATATATATATAGTGTATAATTTTTCAGATTCTTTTCCATTATGGCTTATTACAGGATATTGAGTAGAGTTCCCTGTGCTCCACAGTAGGTCCTTGTTGTTGTTTATCTATTTTATCCATTAGCTATTATTAGTCTTTATAACTTGTGAGATTCCCTTACGTCAACACCACTGCCACCATCCCTGACACCTCCATCCTTACCTCAGGACCACGTCAGCAGTCAGTTACTGAGGATCTGTGTGAGGGACTGAGGATACAGAAATGAAACTGACACAGTCCCTGGTGTCAATGAAAAATCAAGAGTCTACGAGAGCCCATAACAAGACTGTGTCATTTTGTAGTATCATCACTGCACCAAATCTAATGTTGCATTTTTCTCAAGTTGGATTTACCCCTTATCATCAGCAGAGCTTTACTAGGCTAGGAAAAGTGACAAATACTAAGAGCAATATTGTGTGACTTGAAGTGTCACAGCTCAAGCGTGGAAGACAGAAACATGCTTTGGGGAAATTTACAGATGTCACTTCGAGCAGAACAGTGTAACTTTGCCATGCATCTGAAATAAGGTATGGAAGCTGGAAAATGTCACCAAATTATATCATCAGTGAGCAAAAAGCTCTAGCATTCATTTGGTGAAAAGTGCTTGGATTTGGACTCAGAGGCCACAAACATATGGAGCTACTTTGCTGTGTCAGTGTTTTCATGTATTTGGAAGACCTGAACCAAAGTTATGGCTCCAGTATATACCATTGTTGGGGATTTGAGCAAGTTTCATTCCTCTCTGTAAAACAAGGGTTAATTAGAATTGCTGTCTGATGGGGTTGTTTTGAGAAGCGAGTGTAAATCAACAGCTATAGTTCCTTAAAGTAAAGGACTTAGAGCTGGTCATGTATAATTATGAAGGAAGTAAAGTCACTTTTCCTTTATTTCCCCACCATTTCAAACTTTTAAAAAATTGTGGTAAAATACATATAAAATTTACCATCTTAATATTTAAGTGTACAGTTCAGTGGCCTTAAGTACAGTCACATTATTGTGCAGCTGTCGCCACCATCTATCTCTGAAACTCTTTTCATTTTGGAAAACTGATATTCTGTACCCACTAAGCAATAACTCCCCATTCCCTCGTCACCCCGGCTCCTGGCAACTGCCATTCTATTTTCTGTGTCTGAATTTGACTCCTCTAGTCAGCTCATATAAGTGGAATCATACAGTATTTGTCCTTCTGTGACTGGTTTGCTTCACTTAGCATCATACCCTCAAGGTTCATCCATGTTGCAACACGCGTTAGAATTTCCTCCCTTTTTAAGGCTGAATGGCATTCCATTGTATGTATATACCATGTTTTGTTTATTCATTCATCAGTACAAGGACACTTGGACTGTTTTACTGTTAATAATGCTACTATGATCATGGGTGTACAAATATCTCCTCAAGATCTTGCTTTCAATTCTTTTGGATATAAGAATTGGAATTGCTGGATTATGTGGTAATTCAATTTTTAATTTTTTGAG
The DNA here is from genome assembly GCF_965194825.1 of Balaenoptera physalus. NCBI lineage: Eukaryota > Metazoa > Chordata > Mammalia > Artiodactyla > Balaenopteridae > Balaenoptera > Balaenoptera physalus. The sequence continues at coordinate 14,957,853 of NC_138888.1, read as the reverse complement.
GAACTGCCATACTGTTTTAGTGGATACACCATTTTACATTCTCATCAGCATTGCACAAATGTTCCAGTTTCTCCACATCCTTGTCCGCACTTGTATTTTCCCTTCCCTTCCTTCCTTCCTCCCTCCCTGCCTCCCTCCCTCCCTCCTCCCTCTCTCTCTCTCTCTCTCTCTTTCCCTCCCTCTCTCTCTCGTAGCCATCCTACTAGGTGTGAGATAGTATCTATTTCCACTTTTTTTTCTTTTTTTTTGGCTGCACCGTGAAGCATGCGGGATCTTAGCTTCCCAACCAGGGATCGAACCCGTGTCCCCTGCAGTGGAAGCGAGGAGTCTTAACCACTGGACTGCCAGGGAAGTCCCTATTTTCCACCTTTTAAAGAACCATTTCCTCTCTCTTCTTTTTTTTTTTTTTAATTAATTAATTAATTAATTTTATTTTATTTTGGCTGTGTTGGGTCTTCGTTTCTGTACGAGGGCTTTCTCTAGTTGCGGCGAGCGGGGGCCACTCTTCATCGTGGTGTGCAGGCCTCTCACTATCGCGGCCTCTCTTGTTGCGGAGCACAGGCTCCAGACGCGCAGGCTCAATAGTTGTGGCTCATGGGCCTAGTTGCTCCGCGGCATGTGGGATCTTCCCAGACCAGGGCTCGAACCCGTGCCCCCTCCATCGGCAGGCAGATTCTCAACCACTGCGCCCCCAGGGAAGCCCCATTTCCTCTCTCTTCTGATTTGCTCTGTTCTTTTTGGTTTTCTCCTTTTAATCCACCTTAAGAAAAGATCTGACTCTAATCACATCTTCATATGAACTTAAGTCAGAAGCCTCCCTATTCTAGATATAAAGAAAAAAAAAAAAAACCCTAAAGCTTCCCAAAAAAGGTAAGAAGGGAGAGAAAAAGAAACAGAAAAAGTTAAGAAAAAAAAAAGATGATGAAAAGAAATACAAATGTACCAGTAATTACAAGAAATATAAATGGACTAAGTGCTCAGTTAACCAACAAAACTGTCACATTGAATTTTTTAAAAATCCAGGTATACGCTATTTATGAAAGACACATATAAACAAAAGTATATGGAAAAGTTGAAAGCAAAGTGTATGAAAAGATTTACCAGACACATAATAAGCGAAAGAAAGCTTATTAGGCATAATAATATTATACAGAATAGTTTTAAGGCAAAAAAGCATTACTAGAGGTAAAGAAAGCCACAATAATAACACAAATTATATCACTATCACATAATAATAAAAATTTTTATTCATCAGGAACTTTAGCAATTCTAAATGTGTATGCATCTAATAAAATGGCCTCAAAATATATAAAACAAAAATTGACAGAAGCAAAAATCTATAAGGAGATATAAACAAATTCACAACTACAGTAGAACACTTTTAACATACCTCTGTTAGTATTTGAGAGATACACCAGACAAAAATTTGGTAAGGGAACTATTTAAAAAGCTAAAAATACAAACTTGGTTAAGTCATTATAAAGAAGAAGAAAAGTATATAAAATATTTGGGATATGGCTGTAAAAGTTAACAGGATGACTTTTTCTCCTTGCCCAAGGGAATAAATACCTTTAGACTATGAAACAATCAATTGGACAAACTCCTAGAAAGTGTACTCTATTGGTAGGGACTGAACTAGATAAGTAACTAAATGTTTTCCCTTGTTTCAAATAAAAAAGAGCTTTATACTATCAAAAATAAATCATAACAGTCTGATCATGAGAAAACATTAGACAAACCCACCTTGAAGGATTTTCTGCAAAATAATTGGCCAGTACTCTTCAAAAGTGTCAAGGTCATGATTGGCAGAGACTAAGGAGACATGACAGCTAGATGCAATGTGGGAGCCTGAGTTGGCTGCTGGACCATAAAAAGGTCATTATTAGAAAACTGGTGAAATTTGAATGAGATCTGTAGTTTAGTTAATAGTATTGCATCAACGTTAATTTCCTTGTTTTAGTGGACTTCAGTTATGTAATTAACATTAGGGGAAGCTGGGTAAAGGGTATACAGAATCTCTCTCTTCTAATTTTGCAACTTTTTTCTGGGTCTAAAATTACTTCAGAATAAAAAGCTAAAAAAAAGGAATGATAACCAGTTAATTCATTTGTATATCCAACTTTATTTTAACTGTAGCACTTAATTTCTCTTGGTATCTAATTATTCTTTGACCACCTGGCTTTAGAATGCAGCATGAGGGAAAGCATTCAAAGAACAGGTAGGAGAAAAGAACTTTTTGAACACCAGAGAGCAAGTTTTTCCTTTCATATTTTGAAAAGGTCGTGTGTATCTTTACTCAATGTTGCCAAATGTAATGGGTAGTGTATTTGAAACAATAGTGAGTGCTTCTTGGTTTGTACTTGAGTTAAGTTGACTCATTACAAAGACTTACTTTTTCTGTGTTCAAGGACAATTAAAAATTTTAATTTAAAAAGGGAGTAACATTTGCTGTGCTAGGAATTATTTATGCTAGGTTATTTACCCAAGGTTTCTTTTTTTCTTTGTTTCGCTTCCAATTTTTTTCCTTTGAAATTGGTGCTTTGGTGACTTTGATCTAAGTCAGAGAAGTTCAAAGCATTGCTGAGGCGGACCAGTAACACTGCACTCTTTCTCTTACTGATACCAGCGCCACTATTGATTATGGCTTCTATCCCTACATGTTTACATAGTGCTTGAATAAAATATTTTAAATATTGCTAATAAAAGGAAATATGTGAATTTTATTTCTGAGTAACTGAAATAACTTCCTTTTTAAGTTGACTGAATTTACCCTTACGCTGTCCCTCCTGAACCTTCCCTGTTAGCTTTGTACAGAAATGTATTTTTCAGCATTTCCAGCTCATCATCATCTAATCTCAACGTCAGTGCAAAGGGGAACAATATTAAGAACTGACTATAATTATCACATTTTCCTAAGTCTTTTCTACTTAAGGGTGAATGAAATGGGTAGAGTGGAGAATCAAAAAGGAAGGTCTTGGTGTTGAAATTGTGTGAATATTTGGAGTAAGCACAAATGAGAACTTGGGAGGAAACCTGAACCAGAAAAGTTCTGCTTGGTGAATCACGCATTGCACGAGTCACCCACGTGGCGAACGTGCTTTGAGTCTTAGGGCACCAAAGATATGGAAATTCTTTCCTTCAACAGTTAAAAAGTGAGGGCCTAGTCTAAAGCAGGCACTGTTTTAGATAAGGTCCCACTACTCATAAAAGTTATATTTTAGTGGGGGAAATAGATAACAAAAGAAAACAAATAGATAAACAAGGTAATTTCAAAGTGTGTTAAATGCTTCGAAAGGCAATGAAGCGGGATAGCCGGATGGAGGTTGACTGGGGTGGGGCTGGGGCTGGGGATGGGGCTGGGGATGGAGTGGGTCCGGAGGGCTCTCCAAGGAGAAGACATCTGTGCGGAGTTGTCGGTGATGATGGGAGGGAGTGTTCTCAGAAATAACAAGGGCAACTACAGGCCCTTAGGGGCAATGTGTTTAAAAAGAGTACAGTTTGTAGCACGTCCCTCAGTTTGGGGATGCCTCACGTTTCCTCATCCTTAGATTCAAGTTAATCACTTTTGGCATTTATGGTGATTCTATACCAGACACGTTGTTTACTTCTCAGTGCTTCATGTCAGGAGCCATATGCCAGTTTATCCCGTTATTGATGTTCTGAAAGAGAAAGGAAGGCCGAGAACTGGATTAAACAGACTAAAGATACCTGACCATACATGCCACACATTTATAGTTGCTCTAAGGAACATTATCGAGATAACTGGTGAATAATACGGTATCATAGTTAATTTCTTGAATCTGACAGCTGTATGCAAAGGAATGTCCTTGTTCTTAGGAGATACATGCTGAAGTATTTAGGGGTTAAAGGCTATGATGTCTGCAGAGTACTCACAGATGATTCGGCTATCATGATTGTAATGTACAGAGAGAAAGGAATAAGTCAAATGTGACAAAATGTTCTCACAGCTGATGAATCTAAGCGAAGCATATACTTGATTATTCTTGTAACTTTCCTGTAAGACTGAAATAAAACTTTAAAGAAAGTACGTGCCTGTAATAAATCGGGATACTAAGTAGAAGAGGCTGTTTCTAACTATCGAGCTCACAGTATAGTTAAGTAAATAATAAATGGGGTCATAAATAAAAGTTTGAAAAAAGGAAGAAGGCAAGCATGGCTGGAGTGGGTAGAGCTGCAGGGGGTACTGGCAGAGGAGGGCCAGGTGCATCAGAGAAAAGGAGAGCTGCCTGGGAGAGTGGTGGCCCGGCGGGTGTGAGTCAGGAGAGGTCAAGGAGGGTGTCCTTTGTGTGGCAAGTGCCAGAGGGAGGTCAGGTCAGGTAAGGAGTGAAAGTGTCCCCTGGACTTGGTGCTGGGGGTGGTCTTCCCCCAGGAAGTGAAATGTCAGCTGAGCTCTGGGAGGTGAGTAGGAGTTAGCTAGGCAAAGGATCGGGGCTGGGAGTGCTGGATAAGTTTTCTCCACCGCACACGGGGAATGGGAAGAAGCAAAGTCCATTCGGGCAACTGTGGAAGCCACTGGGGCGGAAGTGTGGTTGGGAGAAACCGTGAGGTGGGAAGAGTAGTGGGAGATGAAGCCGGTGAGGTAGGCAGGGGTCAGGTTATGCAGGACTCCATAGGAGTTTGGATTTTGTCCCGAGGCTAAGCGGAAGTCCCTGGAGAATGTCAAGCCTTGGGAATACTGAACGCTTCTACATTTTGAAAAGATCACTCTGGCTATAAATGGACCAGAGGCTAGGTGAGTGGTGAGTGTGGGGAGTAAATCTGACGTCAGGGAGACTGTGTGCCGGCTGCTATGGTAACCGGAACTTGGATGGTGGACGAGGTTGAGGATGAGTCGTTATTTAGGGGTGAGAGTCAACAAGACAGATGCATCGGAACTGGGAGGAGGGAGAGATTGTAAAGCACAGGTTTCCGGCTGGAGGAACTGGGTGGATATTTGGTGTCATTCACCAAGATGGAGGAAGAACAAGTTGGGGGAAAATAGCATGAGCTCAGATTGAGACATGTTGGGTGTGCAGGGTCTGTCTGGTTTCCACGTTATATCCAGAAGGCAGTTAGCTAGGTAGATCCTGAGCCCAAAAGACAGGTTTTGGCTGGGGATCGTCTGATATATGGGGCTCATCACCGTTGAGATGGTTCTTGAAGTTATGAATAGAGGAAGGCCGGAGAAATAAGAGGTTTTCTAGGGAGAGAGTGAGAAGGATTTTTAAATTCACAGTGAAATTTACCATGTGATGGGTGAGGATAAGCAGACCAGGGAAACTGAGAGGAACAAGTGAAGGGAACAAATTCTCCTTTTTACGGGCACCTCATAAGAAAATCGTTTGCTTGTCAACTCAGTCATCTATTGAGCAAACGTCTGTTGGCCTAAAAAGAATATTAGCCAGGGAGTCAAGAACCCTGGATCTTGTTGACTCTGAAATGAGTTGATTTTGTTGTCTTGAGCTCATTCCTCACTTTGTCTAGGTCTGGTTTCTGGATGTTTTAAGGTTAATTTCCACCTTAAATTTTCTAGGAAATATTGGTAAACTAACCATAACTTCCCAAATAATTTGAGTGGGCTTATAAAGAACTATGTATAAGACAGTAAGTTAGAAGATATGGTGTAAGTCAGCCCCACCATTTGAAAACGTTGCTTAACCCTTCTAGGCCTCAGTGTCCTCTTTGTGAAAATGGGATTATTAATAGCTGATTTGGGCTTTTTGCTCAAGATTCTGGACTTGAGTACATGTGTTTATGTCCTCTGCTTCTCTAAACCCCATTAAAAGAGGAGAAAAAGTAGATAATAGAATCATTCTCCAACACTGTTGGGAAGAAGACCAAAATTTTTAAATTTTTTTAACCATTCTAGAAAATACAAAGGCAGTGGCGTCATGATGGTGAATAAATGGTATAGGAGAAGATAGCAGTGGAGGTGGAATTGTTCTTCCCAGAGACCTCTGGAAGGTTCCATGCTTGGAATTGCCAGTTAGGGATATGGATTAGGAAGTAGGGAGAACTCGGGGTGATTAATTGATGAACAGAACGTGGACTGGCTGCCTTCACCCCCAGTGCCCTTCCACTGCCTACACTTTGGATTTACCTGTTCCCACTCCATGCAATTCAACGTGCAGTCTGTTGTGGATGGAATGTTTGTGTCCTCCACAGGTTTGCATGTTGAAATCCTAACCCCCCATGTGATAGTATTAGGAGGTGGGGCCTTTGGGAGGTAATTAGGTCTAGATGAAGTCATGAAGGTGGGACCCCCATGATGGGATTAATGTCCTTATAAGAAGAGGAAAGACTAGAACTCTTTCTGCCATGTGAGAACGCAGTGAGAAGGTGGCCATCTGCAAGCCAGGAAGAGAGTTCTCAGGAGGATCTGAACTGGCTGCCACCTTGATTTTGGACTTCCCAGCCTCCAGAACTGTGAGGTAATAAATGTGTTGTTGAAGCCACCCATCTGAGGTATTTTGTTACAACAGCGCTAGCTGACTAACAGTCAGCCTTTGCTAAAGTTAGTACAACCACTCGTGCTCAGAACTCACTCCACAGAGGCCTTTCAAATAAACATAAAGTGTTATTATGATGGAACATAATGGGCATTGTCTTTAATTGCACAACTTTCTTCATATGAAGGTTCCTCATAGCATTTATCCCTAAAGGCTGAAGTGTATTAAGCTGTACCTTAGCGAAGTCACTTCTCTAGAGAAATAAACTTTCTGCCACCCTAACTTGTAGAACCTGAAGCAGTGATTAATTAACTTGTTTCTGTTACTTTTTTGCTTATGTATCGGTTTTCTTTATGTATTTAGCTGTGATGGATAGCTCTCTTTGGTGAGTGACTGAAGTTCAGTTACTACATATACAGTGAGTATAAGGTTTAGAGACGATGTAACTTAGGTGGGCAAAAACTTTGTAACATTTTATAACAACTCAGCTTAGCTCAGAAGACACTATTTCTTCTCTTTAGAAGAAAAATACCATTTTGTCAATTCAAGGAAAGTTATTCCAGTTGTTTTCCTCATTCCCTTTCCCCTTAGATGAACTAAGTCTTTGCAGGTGGGAGTGGAGTTGGTTATGAGTTTCTTGGCACTGAAGGTGGGGTGGGGCATTGGGCTGAGCACCATCCTCTGTTCCCTTTGGCCTCGACTTCCCTCGTGGACTTGGACAGCAGTCTCTACTGAGATCCTTAACTTTGCCTTGGCTCTGAAGGTTCAGCCATGCTGTACGCTCTTTATTTCCATCCCTGAAGTCCCTGAAGTCTGTTGTCTTATCTACGTCTACCTTTTTGCTTTACTTGGGAAAATGGACTTCCTTCCCATTTAGGTCACCACAGAGCATTGAGTAGAGTTCCCTGTGCTGTACAGTAGGTTCTCATTAGTTATCTATTTTATACATAGTATCAATAATGTATATAGGTTACCACAGTGCGTTAGGTAGAGTTCCCTGGGCTATACAGTATGTTCCCATCAGTTGTGTATCCAAAAGGGAGGGGATATCTGTATGCGTAGGGCTGATTCGTTTTGTCGTGCAGTGGAGGCTAACACAACATTATAAAGCAACCACACTCCAATAAAAATTAATTCAAAAAATAAATTTAAAAAATAGTGTCTCCATGTCAGGGAAACCAGGGCATGGTTTCCCTTCCTTGCCTGAGGAGTGGGTGCTGGTGGGGGGGCTTCCCAGTGGGCACAACACTCAGTCATCGCCATTCATTCTACGCCCGGGAGCTTCCTGCCTGTAGGGCTGTAGTGAGAGGCTTCCACTCCAGGGCCACATCCTGGGAAGCAAGGGCATTAGCTGGGGTCTTCATTAGCGCCCGCAGCCTGCACCACTCGTGTCAGGTGTTAGGTCGCACTAGGGCCGGCAACAGCTGAGCACTGGTCGCGTCTCCCTCCGGTTCTCCTTTTCCCATGTGTTGGAGCCACGCTTCCCCTGGATTTATTTAGAATTGACAGTTTGAATTTTGAGAATAGCTGCCAAAAACAATGATTATGGTTTTGTCCATATTGGCTGTTAAATGTTCCTTTCTGACGGTCATTAACTAAGTATTTTAAGGCCATTTCTGGTCCCTGGTTTAAAAACCATGCCATTTGGGTAAAGAAGAATGCTTACACTTCTGTTCATAAAGGCAAATGGGCAGGCTGACATTTACTTAAAAGCAAAATCAGAATTTTCAGATTTATTCAAGTTTACAAGGCTAGGTTTGTTCAAGGTACAGGTGATACAGTTTTGTTTCACATTATTTTGACCTTGAGACAATTTATTTCTTCTCTAGTCTGGCAGTGATATTTGCATGAAGATCTTTGTAACCCTGTGTAACAGCCTGGTAGCAACCTCAAGATCATATTTTTTTAAAAATACAGGGTATAATGGTTACTTTTTTTTTTTTTTGAAGTACAGTTAAATTACAATGTTGTGTTAGTTTCACGTGTACAGCAAAATAATGGTTACTTCTGTGTGTCAACCTGGCTAGGCTAAGATATATAACCAAAAACCAACCTATATTTCACTGTTGAAGGTATTTTTTAGGTGAGATTAAGATTTAGATCAGTAGATTTGAGCAAAGCAGATTAGCCTCCATAATGTGGGTGGGCCTCACCTAGTCTGTTGAAGGCCTGAGAGAAAAGACTGAGGTCCACAAGGAAGAGAGTATTCTGCCTCCAAAGTGTCTTTGGACTCAAACAGCCACAGCAACTCCTCCCTGGGTTTCCAGCCTGCCAGCTCACTGTGCAGATTTCGGACTTGTCAGCCCCTACAATCATGTGAGCCAATTCCTTAAAATAAATCTATCTATCTATCTATCATCTATCTATCTATGTGCAGATTTCAGACTTGTCAGCCCCTACAATCATGTGAGCCAATTCCTTAAAATAAATCTATCTGTCTATCTATCTATCTATCTATCTATCTATCTATCTATCTATCTATCTACATTCTATTGGCTCTGTTTCTCTGGAGAACCCCAATTAATACACAGGGCACTTCGCTGAGTCCTTCCATGCTTGAGGAGGTTGTGAGAACCAATGGGTTTGTAGTCCACCACAAAGGACAGTGCAGCAAGGCCCACAGGTGCTCAGCACACAAACGCAAAAGCTAATAATCAACAGCAGAAAACTGGGGAGAGTTTGTCATATCTACTGCCTGATTTTCTTAGAGAGACAGGACCAATCTATCCATCAGTGTCACTGGGGACCACCATATTTTAAGGGACCCATGAGAATGTTTTAATTTCTTTTAAAATCAGGAGAGAGAGAGAAAAAAATAACTTTTAAGTTGAAAAAATATTTTAATATGTAATATTTTGATATGTTCATCTTTATACCAATTAATTATAAAATATAATTTTTAATATCTTTATGGAGGAAAGAGACCATGAAGGTAAAAGTGCATAGGACCCACAAAATTTATAATGTGGCCCTGTAGGGAGATGAAACTGTGTGTAGAAACATTGTATAGAAAGCATTGTTGAGCAACAGAAGAGATGATACTAAGACAGAGATAAGAGAACATATTTTTTCCCAGTTTTATTGATATGATTGACATACAGCACTGTGTAAGTTTAGGGTTTACAGCATAATGACTTGACTTAAATATATTGTGAAGTAATTACCACAATAAATTTAGTTAACTTAAATTTAATACCCATCATCTCATATAGATACAAAAAAAGAAAATGTTTTTTTCCTTGTGATGAGAACTTTCAAATATATTTAGGACTTTCAAATATATCGTACAACAGTGTTAACTATAGTCATTATGTTGTACATTACACCCCCAGCATTTATTTATCTTATAACTGGAAATTTGTACCTTTTGACTATCTTCTTCCAATCCCCCCACCCCTGACAGCCCCCCACCTCTGGTAACTGTAAATCTGATCTCTTTTTTTTAAATGAGTTTTTTGCTTGTTTTAGATTCCACGTATGAGATCATACAGTATTTGTCTTTCTCTGTCTGACTTATCTCACTGAGCATAATGCCCTCCATAAGTTCCATCCATGTTGTTGCAAATGGCAGGATTTTCTTCTTTTTTATGGTTGAGTAGTAGTCCATTATTTAGATATAGATAGATATAAATATGTCACATTTTCTTCCCTATCCATTCGTCCACTGATGGACTTTTAGGTTGTTTCCATGTCTTGTGAATTGTGAATAATGCTGCAGAAAATTTTATCTTAAAATTGCTTGCTCCTTCTCCTAAAGGTTGACATAAAATGATGAGTATTGAAATGAAGTCCAACAAGACTTACATCTCCCTATGACAATTTTATTGCACTAGAGAATTGCTCTTTTGGAAGATGGGTTAAGCTATATTTCAAGTTCATTCTAAGGGAAATATTCCTGAGGAGCCACTTTGAATAGACAACTTATTAAAGTTTCAAGCACACCACTCAGCATAGGAAGTAAAATATTATACCTTGGAAAATTTTTCACTTTAAGATAATTTATCAAGTGTTTGATAATAGATGGAGTGAAAAAAATCCCACTTGGGAAGAGTTCTAGAATCATTAATATGTGAAAAGATATATACAGGATTCCAATGAATAAAATGTCCCATCTAGTTGTCAACAGAGATTTCTGTTTCCACCATTCCACTCACAGAAGCTATTCCATATGTGACAGTGTTCCCTAATCTGCATTCATTATTAGCCTTGACAGCTACACCTGATACCTCCCATGGAGATATATCCAATATAAACACTGAGAAATTGCTAGTCACTTAAAATAGGACCTGAAATTAATTAACTTGCCTGTGACTTTCTTAACTAAGAAGTTATCTTGGTAACAGATAACTTGGTAACAGATTAAAAAAAAATTCAAAGGACTTTATATTAAGTGAAAATATAAGCTTCTAAATTGACTAGACCTGACCTGTACAACATTCAGGAACTTGTAGAAAGCAGAAGGAATCTATTTATTTATTTGTTAATCAATTATTTGTTTATTTATTTTGGCTGTGCTGGGTCTTGGTTGCGGCACATGGGATCCTCCAGTTGCGGCATGTGAACTCTTAGTTGCGGCATGCATGCGAGATCTAGTTCCCTGACCAGGGATCGAACCTGGGCCCCCTGCATTGGGAGCGTGGAGCCTTACCCACTGGACCACCAGGGAAGTCCCAAGAATCTTTTTTTTAAATTAATTTTTATTGGAGTATAGTTGATTTACACTGTTGTGTTAGTTTCTTCTGTACAGCAAAGTGAATCACTTATACTTATACGTACATCCACTCTTTTTAAGATTCTTTTCCCAAATAGGTCATTACAGAGTATTGAGTAGCGTTCCCTGTGCCATACAGTAGGTTCTTATTAGTTATCTATTTTCTATATAGTAGTGTGTATATGTTAATCTCAATCCCCAATTTATCCCTTCCCCCAGGAATCTTCCAAAAAGTGGTTGGAAAGAGATTTATGAATTTATTACAGTTAAATTTTGTGAAGTTAAAATTAGTTATGGAAATGCACCTCATTACTACAGCATTACTAATGCACCTCATTACTACGACACCGACTTGCCTTGTACACAGCAGTATTGAATGAAGGTCAGAAAAGAATTCAATTTAGGGAGAAATGATTGCATATCTATATATGATGATAACATAGTGATTAACAATATGGGCTTTGGAGTCAGATAGGCTTTGGTTTGAATTCTGGCTGTGCCATTTCACTCACTCCTTCATTCACTCTGTGATCTTTACTGATACCCAGTCACTGGGGACACAGTGGTGAACAGAACAGGCATTTTCCTGCCTCTGTGGACCTCATAGTCTAGTGGAAGACATAGATATTAAGTAAATAATCATACAAATAAATAATAGTTAATTTGGTGGTAACACGAAGGGTAAGTATTAGGTGACATGAGAGTGAATAACACAGGAAACTAACTTAGATTGAGGCTCAGGGAACATTGATTTAAAGACTGAAAACAGGTCACAGTGGCTAGGTAGAGTGTACCAGAGTAAGAGGTTAGAGTTGAGGGTAGAAAGGAGAGGAGAGGGAAGGAGACGGGGGAAGGAGGAAAGGGAAGCGAGGAGGAGGGGAGGGGAAGAGAGGAGCCAGAAAACACAGCTGTGGGATTCACATCAAATGCCTTATCATCTTTGAACCTAAATTTCTTTTTTATGCAATGTGGATAGTTGTAACAGCTTCACATGGTTGCACTTGGGATTAAATGACATTGTATTTGAATCATGCTTAATACAGAGCTAGCATGATTACTGTTTACTACCTGGTGTCTATAAATCATAACGCCCATGGAGTTTACATTCTGGTGAGGTAATCATAACCACCTCAAGAATGGAAATAAGCAAAGAGAGGCTAATAGCTGTTTGAAGAGCTTCCACATTTATGCTCATTTTAGAAATGATTTTTTAAATTACAGTCACAACTGAAGAAAAAAGACAAGACAAAACATCTTAATGTTTTCTGATTAACAAGTGAATGTAAGTGACGTATCAGCAAGGTTACAAGCTAAAGATACTGAGAGTGTGGATTAATGTAATTTCCCCTCATGTCCATGTAGCATGTAAAACCTTGAGATTAAGAATAGCTGTTACACAGGGAGTGACAATAAGCTTCTAAAGACAGGATGAGTTAAAGAAACAATTGCAATTTTATTAGTCAAGATATTTTCATAACAAGATACAGAAAAATTACAAATTAGATAGGAAGAGACCTTCACCCTAACAAGGACTGAGTTATAATTTTGGTTCCTTCAAGGTAAGTATTTTTTCAGTCTTTTAAACTTTTATTCTTATCTAGCAAGATGAGGATGAATAAATAATTCATGGCCTTTCCTCCCCAATGCATCTTGGTCAACTATCTCCTCTCCCTCCCATCTTCTTGTGAAGCTCATATCTCTGTTCTAGGTTGATCTCTCGCCAGGGCTAATTTTAAAAATATGAGGCTTGTTACTTTCTATTTTTACAAGAGGTGAGTGAAACTCCATCTATACTTGTTCCAACAGGACCACTGTTTAGCGGTAGTAAAGTGTTATTGAAATTAAATAAATAAGTTCAGCCAGGTATTTTTATCTTTGATATGCTAATCCTAGAGATGTGAACAGGGGGGAAGAAGCCTTTCCATTCTGTTTGTCCATCTGTCCATCCATCCATCCATCCATCATCCATCCATTCACTCATTTACTCATCAAACAGCAAATGTATATCCACTCAGCAGACATTTATAGAGGTGTCCATCATGTGCTAGGAAATATGCTTGGTGCTAGGGATACAAATATAACTGATTTCTAGATTCTTCCCTCAAACCCACATCCTTGCAGCTGAATCATTTATTCATTTATTAATATTCAACATGTCTTTCATTAGTGTACCAGGCAGTGTAGACACTGGAGGTACAGTGCTAAAAAACAGGCACAGGGCCTGCCCTCATGGAGCTTATGTCCTAGTGGTAGACATAAAAACTAGTGTAGAAGATAAGGGCTGTGCTCCTCAGAGTGGGCTTGTGTCTACAGGAGGTGTGCAAAATGATTTATGAGAGGTTCAGGAAGAAAATATTTGCGTTATTATTTTAATCTCATCTTAATTTGTATTTTTGTGTATATTTGGTAATATGCCTAATATGACAGTAGTATATTTTTACATAAATCAATATTCAAATTTATTCTACAAATTGATACTGATAGGTTGCATAAGCAAAAACATTTGTAGACCCCCTGGTCAAAGCATGGATTTAGGTCAGGTAGGCTGTGGGTTTATTGTCAGGTTCTGTCACTCACTATCTGTTGGGCAAGCCTGGGAGAGGAGCAGAATTCTCTTCTGTAAGAATTATAAGGATTGAATGTAATCGTGTTAGTACAGTGCTTATGTTGTGCTTATGTAGCTCAAATCCTCAAAAAATGATAACTCATGTTACTGTGTTATTATTCATTTGATAAATATTAAAATGCAGACATATTTAAAGTGATAGAGAAATATTGGGAAGGGATTGAGTAAGCAGTGATCCTTAGTGTCATGAAACTATTATAATAAATTATCGGTAGGAATGTAAATTAGTGCTACTTATGTGTTGATATATGTATGAAAATCCTTAAAATTTTTATTCACTTTGACCCAGCTGTTTCCCTTCCAGGAATTTATCTTAAGGAAACAACCAGAAATTCTAACAGATGTGTAATAGTGACAGATGGGAAAAAGAACTAAATGTCTATCAATAGAATAGTGAGATTAAATTACAGCTTTATGTTGGAATGTTGTGCATCTCTTAACGTTTGAAAAGAATACTTGGGAAAATATTAATATTTAGCGAAGAAGATAGGATATCAAATTATTGTTATAATGTAACCCCCATTGTGTTTTTAAAAAAGCACACAATATATATGTGTAAGAAAAGTACTATAAAGAAATGCATGAAAATATATCAGTATTGTCTCTGGTAAGAATGTGGGTGACATTTATCTTTTTTCATTGATTAGACAATCAGAGAATTATTAACCAAAATAAATAAAACAAGCTGAGGATGAGTGGTAAATTGGGTAAAGAATCTAAAAAAAATGGTACAGATGAACCTATCTACAAAACAGAAATAGAGTCACAGAAGTAGAAAACAAACTTATGGTTACTAAGCGGGTAAGGAGTGGGGAGGGATAAATTGGGAGACCGGGATTGACACATACAAACTAATATATATAAAATATTGATAGATAACTATTAAGAACCTACTGTGTAGCACAGGAAACTCTATTCAATATTCTGTAATGACCTATATGGGAATAGAATCTAAAAAAGAGTGGATATATGTATATGTATAACTGATTCACTTTGCCGTACAACAGAAACTAACACAACATTGTAAATCAACTGTACTCCAATAAACATTAAAAAAAAAAAAAAAGAATTCTGCCTGGGTATCCTAGGAAAGTTTCACAGAGAAGCCAATTCTAACTCTTGAATTGAGTCCAGGCGTTTGTCAAGTGGAGGAGGAGCCTGGGAAGGAGGTAGAAGGACCTCAAGCATGGGACAGTTGTGAAAGATACATGGCATGTTTAGACAAATCTCATTTTTTCCATGTGACTGAAGGTTAGGCTAGATATTGACATTGGGACAGAAACACTGATAACAGGCCTTTGGTGATTGAGAGGAGATTTGTACAACTTAAGGAGATTATCCCTTACCTTGTCTAAGATGGGTAGCTTTGGTAGGTAGGGAGGGACCTGACCAGGTGTGCGTTTCATCCCGTCTACTCTGCAGCAGTGGGAAGGTTAGATCAGCACAAAAGGCGATGCGAGGAAGGGAGGAGAGTGAGGCGGCTGTGGCATCCGTCAACATTTACTTTTGGATGCAGTTTTGGCAGAGCCATTTTCAATCCTAATGTTGAAATGCCTTAAAATTATTACATCAGCTTAGCACATACGACATTTGAGAGCTTGGTAAGTTGGAGTTAGATATATGAAGCCTCTATTCTCACCTAGCAGGACATATTTTACTGGTCTCAGCAGGAGGCTGGATCCAGATGATGAGTCTTAATACAAGAGGTCTCAGGAATGTGTTTCTGATATTAGCTAAGCTGATGTTGTCCAATGACATTCAGAGGATTGACTGAAGAAGCTGCATTCATTCATTCTCTGCTCTACTTCTAAATTATCCCTGAAAAACCAAAACCCGAGAGAGATGCCTATTTGGACTCCATTGTTTTGACCCTGCTATAGAAGTGCTTTTACTGAACAAAGGCTTGGCATTATGCCATTGGATTGTTCCGCGGGTTTTGAAATTAGTTGTGATTTCCTGTAGTGAACAGGTGTCCTGTTACCGAGCAACTTGTTTGCTTTACCTCATGGTTCCGGTAGATCGTGTGACTCACGTTGATCTGCTTGGAAGAGCCAAGTCACACTGGTCCACCCCTAACAAGTGCACGGCACCAACAGCACACACAGGACACTCGCTTCCTCTTAATCGTTCCCTCTTTCAATCTTTCTTTCCTGCCATTTGCTTAATTCCTTTTTTGTTTTTCTTGTTTTGACATTGGATAAGAAATAAACTTGAAACTTTGCATAGAAGTTCAAGTCATTCTCTAAGATCTTGACCTTTGGTAAACTGTGAAGATTACAGGAAACACTAGTGGGGTGGGGGCTAGCCTTTAGTTTATGATCCTGCCATGATATAGAAGAAGCTATTCAGTGACTGGGAAGTATGTTCCAGAACACCCACAGAGTCAAAGGCAAGACAACTTTTCTCTTGTCAGGGCTTATGGTTATGTGATACATCCATGGTGTCTGGATACTAATGCTACTGGAGACGGACAGGCTGCGATGGGTCATAGTGGGAGAATCTGTGTGTTTCCTAAACTAGCCCATCATCGCTGGGGCTCGGTGTGCAGTAGAAATCAGCCAGCTCCAGAGACTGATGGAACCTGGTATAGCAGATGAGAACAGGATGAGATTGTGGAGTGAATCACATGGGAGGACTAGGATATTAATAAAAAGAGCATCTATCCATCCATCCATCCATCCATTCACTTATTCTACGAATAATTATTGGACATTTACATTGTGAGGTACTGGTTAGGTGCTAGGTATGACTCCGTGAACATCACAGTCTTCTGAGGGAGGGAGACATTAAATACGTAATTACACATATAATGTATTCCTTACCATTGTGTAAGTGCTGTGAAGGAGAAGCATAGGCTGTATGAGAGAATAACTGGAAGATAGTGGTGTGGTCAGGTGGGAATTTTGATTGGTCAGGTCTTTCAGAAAATTAAGCAGAGGGGAAAAATGGAATGTGAAGACTTTGAAATTGCAAATATGAGAATATGCCTTTAACCCGTGTAAGTGCTGTGAAGGAGAAGCATAGGCTGTATGAGAGAATAACTGGAAGATAGTGGTGTGGTCAGGTGGGACTTTTGATTGGTCAGGTCTTTCAGAAAATTAAGCAGAGGGGAAAAATGGAGTGTGGAGACTTTGAAATTGCAAATATGAGAAGAGTGAGAGGATTACTTCTTTTTTTTTTTGGCTGCATCGGGTCTTAGTTGCGGCACGCGGCATCTTTCATTGCGGCGCACAGGCTTCTCTCTAGTTGTGGCGCGTGGGCTCCGGAGTGCACGGGCTCAGTAGTTGTGGCGCGCGGGCTTAGTTGCCCCATGGCATGTGGGATCTTAGTTCCCCGACCAGGAATCGAACCCGCGTCCCCTGCATTGGAAGGCGAATTCTTAACCACTGGACCACCAGGGAAGTCCCGAGAGGATTACTATTCAGGTGAATACACTGTCCATTAGTTGATTTTCTTGTGGCCTCTGACCCCTCCTTTGATCTTCCCCAGCTGCCTCCTGCTGCGCTCTTTATTAGGGATGAAGTGATGCAGGTCCTGGGGAGGAGAGAGGGTGAGATTAGCCCTTTAGAAAGGAAGGGCTTCCTAAACAGGAGTCTGCCCACTCTAGTCTGTCCTCTAGAGTGTGCTGAGGACACCCTTGTCCTCTTCATGATTAGTAATGAGAGTTGCTAAGCATTGCGGTTTGGGATTTGAAATCTGCCTTTAACCCGTTTTATTCTGGACACAAAAGAGAAAAATTAATTCTGAAAACTTACTTGTGGATCTTGCCTTGTCATCTTGCTTTGTCACCTTGCAAGAATTCTTCTGAGGAGGTTAAAAATTATTTGGTTTCTTTCTAATGTG
The DNA here is from genome assembly GCF_965194825.1 of Balaenoptera physalus. NCBI lineage: Eukaryota > Metazoa > Chordata > Mammalia > Artiodactyla > Balaenopteridae > Balaenoptera > Balaenoptera physalus. The sequence goes on along the minus strand of NC_138888.1, from coordinate 14,940,224 downwards.
AAACCTGGAGAGATTACATATGCTAACGTTCCGCAATCTTCTCATTGTTTACAAAATTCATCTCTCAGGAGACTGTCACTGTCAGGAGTGTGTATGCTGGAGGTCATGGCCTCCTTTGAACAGAAGAAATATTATCAAAATGATGAAGCAGCATCATTTTTGTTGAGTTTTCTTTGGGCAGAGCTAAGAGTTACCTTGGAAGAGGAAGCAGGGGTTTAGTGCAACACAGATGTTATTTAGGTTGTTTTCTCTCTCTGGCTTGTCCTTTGTTAATTGGAGATCTTTTTAGAGTTAATAAAAACATTAAGAATCATTGAATTCTTGTTTTAATCCTTGAAGATACTGTTTTGGCTATAATATTGTATTATTCCATTCATTTTTGTGGTGAACTTCCTGTCCGAAATGTAGTCAAAACCTTCTTGCTGCCCAAAAAATACATTCCAAGTATTGCTGGAAATTCAGTGATTCTTCTTTTTACCTCTGCCGCCTTGTGCACGCTGAGGTTCAAGTTCAGGGTTTCCTGCTGCCTCTGCAGCCAGTAAAGAATTCACATGGTATTCAGTTTCTTAAGTCTGAAGATTAGGATGTGAAAGCTGAGAACATAGTAAATTGGCCTCTTTAAACATGCTTTCAGTTGTCTTTCACTTAATTAAGAAATTGATTTTAATATTACAGTTATATCCACTTTTCCTTTAAAAATGAGAACATTACATATAAACTATAGTTCCTTTTGTCAATCACCTCTAATCCTGATCCCCTTCCCCTGTTCTCCAGAGGTAATTATTAAATACGTTTGGTGAGTATCCTCCAGACCATTAAAAAAATACTTTCTGCATTCATACTTAAGCCTATAGAAAATATGTTATTTTGTTTAACATGTATTTTAAAAACATAAACGGTATCATACTATTAGTTTTGTTCTCTGATTTACTTTATTTGAAAAACAGTATGTTTTTGAGATCTATCTGTGCTGCTCTAAATAGGTTTAGTTCTGTTCTTTTAACTGCTTTCTAGTTTCCCATCTTATGGATGTACTATTGTTGACCAATTCCTGTATTGATGGACACTGCGAACCACGAACATTCATGTAGAATTACAAGTAGAATTGTGGGTCACGGGGTATACGCCGAAGTGTCTCCTGCAGTGGCAGGGACATTTTATATGCCCATTCATTAATCCTACTTTAAACTTAATTTCAAAATCATATAGCACAGAAAAGCAATCACTGCTTCCAGATCTACTACCAGTTGTTTGCTATTTGGCAAAAGAATTTCCTTTTTAGTCCTTAATAGCTTCATTTTTGGATGAGAGGATAAGAACAGTCCCTGGGGGATAAGAATAGTCATAGGGGACTTCCCTGGTGGCTCAGTGGTTAAGAATCTGCCTGCCAATGCAGGGGACACGGGTTCGAGCCCTGGTCCAGGAAGATCCCACATGCCATGGAGCAACTAAGCCTGTGCGCCACAACTACTGAGCCTGCGCTCTAAAGCCTGCGAGCCACAACTACTGAAGCCCTCCTGCCACAACAACTGAGCCCACGTGCCACAACTACTGAAGCCCGCGTGCTGCAACTACTGAAGCCTGCGCGCCTAGAGCCTGTGCTCCGCAACGAGAGAAGCCACCGCAATAAGAAGCCCGCGCACTGCAACGAAGAGTAGCCCCTGCTCAAAGCAACTAGAGGAAGCCTGCGCGCAGCAACGAAGACCCAATGCAGCCATAAATAAATAAATAAATAAATAAATAAATAAATAAATAAATAAATAAATTAAAAAAAAGAATAGTCATAGGGCTGTTGTGAAGATTGAATGGAAATAGTTCCCCCCCCGCCCCCCAAAAAAAGAAGTAGTTCCTGGTTCAGTGAATATTAGTTATGATCATATATATATGTATATATATGAGATACATATCTAATATATAAGTATATATAAGATACATATTTAATATATATTGGAGTTATATCAGGATTAGTACTTGAAGCAAACCCTCAAAAGTTTTGGCATCTAAGTTTTTCTAACTGCAACCCTTCCCCATCTGAAAAGATGACTCAGTTTCTTTTAGTAGAGCCATAGTATTAAGAACATTTTGGAATACTGCATTCTTTGCAATAAAGATATAGAGTTAGAAGGGTTTTTAAGTGACACCAAGAAAAAAGGGATTAGAGAACAATGGAAAAATAATAGATCGGATTCTTCACAAAACTTGATTTAATGCAGAAATGTCTTCCTCCAAAATTTGTGCCACAACTGCTAAAATGTAGACACTCAGATTTATTTCCTGAATTCCACACCCATCACACTGTCCCCTGCAGGCACTAGTAAACCCCAGAAACCAAAGGCAGATATAAGAAGGAAAAGCAGGAGGGCCAGGAAAATCCTTCACAGTCCGGAGAAGAACTGATGAGTAGTCAAAATTGGCATTGGTTGGAGAAATACAATTTGTAAGACTTAATTTATGCACTGTAAATTAGGGAAGAAACTACTTGGGGGGAAGAAGTTGGGGAGTAGGGGAGAGAGTCTTAGAAGGGATTGCTCACTGGGGCAGCACTGGAGGCTTAAAGAGGGATGGGGAGAGAGAGGGAAAGAGATAGAGAGAGAGACTAAAGGAAGCATTCCACAGTGGAAGTGCCTTGGTGACAGAGTCGTGTGCTGCGGTATGGAATAATGCTGGAACAAAGGGGAGGTTGGTTATGGGATAGAAAGATAGGAATGGATTTAGGTGCTTTTGTGTGTCAGAGGTAGGCAGTGATTTTCCTCTCATTTTCTTTTCTTTTCTTTTTATTTTTTGTTCATGGGAAAATAAGACAACTAAATACCATAGAAGCAAGACTGGCCCAAGACATTGTCCCCAGGTCAGATAATTGGACACATTGTGTACTAAATTATGAATAAGCTGATCTCTTCTTTCTGCCTTTGCGCTTTGAAACTATCCTTTATTCTGAAAAGCCTATGAGCCACCCTGTGAGGCAATTTCAGTCATTATCATAATATCAGTAGCCGAATCAAATCATAGGTAGTTGGCTTTCTAAAATTAATGTAAAATTGCTTCATGGGTTGGCTGAGAGAGACCTAATAACTTGGAGTGTCCTCATGTGAGGACAAATGGATGAGTTTTTAATCTTGCCATTTTGAATAGGGTAAAATTAGTTTCTTTAAAGTGAAGATTGCTTAATATTTATAGAAAAAGTTGAAGAATTTTCCAAAAATCTTATTAACTTTAAGGGGCTTAATTAAAAGAGCAAACCCCTGAGATGTCTGCTCTCACATGCATTCAAATTCCTATGCTACTGGGATTGTTTCTTTGTCCTTGTGTTTTCCATAAAGGCACCACATGGCAGGTTTTGTGATTTTTGTCTATTCGTGTCCTTATTCCTTTTGTTTTTATTTAAGGGGGGATGTTTACTCTGATTATAAAATTAATGTACAGTCACTATAAAGGATTTGGAAAATATAAAAACATATAATAAAGAAGAAAATAAAAGGTAGTCCTATAAATAAAAGATAACCGCAGTAACATTTCTTCCCAGTATTTTTCTTTTCTTTAAATTATATTTAATTATACAAGTAATGCATAAATATATCCTTCTTGAAAAAAACAAAGCCTTTCCCCTCCCAGCTCCAATACTATTGTCGGCCCCAGAGGTGAGGACTGTTATTAAGGTGATGTGTGTCCCTTCAGACCTTTTTCTCTTTTTCTTCTCTAAATATATTTATAGAAAAGACATAGTGCTTTCCCTCCCTATGTGTTTTATGAAAAAAGGTATCAAACTGTGGATCTATACTTTCTTACTTTGTTCAGTGGTATATCTTGGAGATATTCTTATGCCCAAACATACAGCACGATCTCCTACTGCTTGTTGCCTAGTATTCATAGTTTGGGAGTGCCTTTTTTAGCAATTGCCTTGTTGATGGGAATTTATATTGTTTCACACACCCCCTCTTTTTTGATGTTATATCGTTATGCACATATGTGACTATTTTTCAAGGAGAGATAATTGAGAGGTAGAGCTGCTGGGTCATAGTATTTACATTTAAATTTTTAATAGATATAGTGTAATTGGAAGGGTATCCAAAGGGCTTAACCAACTTTATTTACATATAAGACACCCAAGACAAAGTGATACCGCAAGGTTGACAGTAAAAAGCTGGAACAATGGTATATGTAGTCAGATGCAAACAAAAAGAAATCAGGAGTCATGATCTCAATATTGGAAAAAGTTGAATTATGAGCAAAAAGGGTCAGACAAATAATGGCACATTATCGTGCTACGTGGTACAATTCACAACGAATATATGAAATTTCTGAATCTTTGCACCAAGTCAAGCAGTACAAGTGTGCATTCAGCAAGAATACAAGTGCTACAAGGTGATAGAGAATTATAGTAGTAATAGGAGGCTCTAACTCACCTCTCTCGAGCCATGATAGAGTAAAAGGATAGAAATTAGACAAGACTAGAAATGCCTAATTAAAATGATGAATAAAGTAGAACTAATTGATACATATTGAATTTCAAGCTCAGAAGATAGAGAATATACCTTTTAAATACCCATTGGATGTTCATAAAATTGAATATTCACAAAAACCTTGATAAATTTCCTGAAGTAGAAATAATATAGAAAAGGATGATGGTGAAAATGTGTAATGGCTGGTATAAGAAGGACAACCTTCCAGTCTGAATGGATCCAGTTCTGAATGGACATTGGTCCACCCCACTGGCGTACACCTGTGAATGTCAGCCTGGAATACAGACGGGTTGTCTGAGCACAATGCAATAAAACAGACATCGTAACAAATTCTGAGAACAGAGAGCCACAAAAACAACTAAGCCCTTAAAACAACTCAGGTCAAAGAAGAAATCCAAGCCAAATATGAAGAACACTACATAAGGATCTATGGGACAGCCAAGGAAGGGCTAAGAGGAAAAGCGTAGGCATAAATAAATAAATTCATGTATTCTTCTTTCAGTTTTCATATTGTTTTTCCCTATCCTTGTAATCCTCTCATGCTACTGCTGTGCATTTCTTCTCATTTCAGGCTACCTCAGAGTGTCTTGAAGGAATGGATTTCTGTGGTATACTCCATATGGCAACTCTGTTTTTAGTTTTTTTTTTTTTGAAGGAACCTTGATACTACTGAGTATTTTCCATAGTGACTGTACCAATTTACATTCCCATCAACAGGTAGGAGGGTTCCCTTTTCTCCACACCCTCTCCAGCATTTGTTATTTGTAGGCTTTTTGATGATGGCCATTCTGACCGATGTGAAGTGGTACCTCACTGTAGTTTTGATTTGCATTTCTCTAATAATTAGCAATGTGGAGCATCTTTCCATGTACCTATTGGCCATTTGTATGTCTTCTTTGGAGAAATGTCTGTTTAGGTCTTCTGCCCATTTTTTGATTGGGTTGTTTATTTTTTTGTCATTGAGTTGTAGGAGCTGTTTGTATATTTTGGAAATTAAGCCCTTGTCAGTCACATTGCAAATATTTTCTCCCAGTCCATAGGTTGTCTTTCATTTTGTTTATGGTTTCCTTTGCTGTGTAAAAGCTTATAAATTTAGGTCCCATTTGTTTATTTTTGCTTAAGAAAACATTGGTATAGCAACAGAAAAAAAAAAAAAAAGAAAACATTGGTATGATTTATGTCAGTGTGGTATACTCCAGAGCCCAGCTCAACACAGAGGTGTCTCTGGGGCTCAGTCAGGGTTCTTTGGAGAAGCAGAACCAGTAGGATGTATATGTATGTATATGTGTGTGTGTGTGTGTATATATATATGACAAGGAATTGGCTTGAGTAATAATGGAGGCTGAGAATTCCCAAGATCTGCAGTAGGCCAGCTGGAGGCCCAGGAGAGCTGAAGGTGTAAATTCCAGTCTGAGTCTGAATCCAAAGGCAGGGGGAGATTGATGTCCCAGCTCAAAAACATGCAGAGAGAACAGATTCTCCCTTACTCAGGCTTTTTGTTCTATACAGGCCTTCAGTGGATTGGATGAGGCCCACCCACGTTGGAGAGGACAATCTGCTTTATTCAGTCTACTGATTCAAATGTTAATCTCATCCAGAAAATCCTCATAGATACAACCAGAATAATGTTTAAACCAAATATCTGGGCACCCTGTGGCCCAGTCAAGTTGTCACATAAAATTAACCATCACGGCTACATATGTGACATGTGAGAATTCCTGAACAAATGGAACAAAGATGGTTTTATTTGGAAAACTCAACATTTAAGAGATATTAATTCTCTTTAAGTTTATTTATAAAGTTAACATGCTCCCAATAAAAATACCAACAGGATTTTTTGGAATTTGATGAGCTGATTCTAAATTTCATATGGTAAAATGAACACGTAAGAATAGCCAAGGAGGAATATTTTTAAAAAGAAGCCCTATCAGGTACTAAAATATATCAATGGGCTCAGGGCTGCCTTTCGAGCCCTGCTGCCAGTTTTCTTCACCTGCTCTGACGCCTCAGCCTCACTGCCTTCTCTCTGATCCTTGATCACACAGGGCATACTCCTGCCACAGGACCTTTGCTCGGACTTTTGGCTATTTGAAAGATGTGGGTTGCTCCTGTTTCAGTACCTCTTGCCTATTTAATTTCTATTTAATCATCACTTCTTTAGGGAAATTTTTCCTTCCACATCCCTAATTTTAAGTCACTTTCCTTTGTTGTCTGTTTCTTTCTTTGCTTGAATTTATTTCAGTTTGTAATTACACAATCACCAGTGTGGTTGTTTGATAAATGCTCTTTTTCTTATTAGACTGTAAGCTCAGTGCCTGACCCAGAATAGGCTTTTCGTAAACATTTGCTGATGAATAATCTCGAGTCTGCTGGACTTTGAAAGGTGATTTAGACCCTAGCAACTGTCTTCTAAACTCAGTAATCAAGAGTCCTCCTCATGTAGGCCCTGCTCCAGTGTCAAAGGTAATAATATCTTAATATGTAGTTTCTTTCTCCCATGAGCATGTGAAGATGCTAATGCTTTTGGTGGTGTCCTGCATTACACTGTGACCTCCTCAAATAAAGGCCCACTTCTAAACTGTCTCAGGGGCTCTTAATATTATATCCAATGGACACAATAGTTTTTCATAAGAAAGAGATATAAAATTATAGTATGAGTATGTCATGTCCTAAAAAATCATGTTAATCAATGAAAGAAATAATCATAGCCATTAAGAAACTTATTTCCCTAAGGAATTTTAGAAAATAGTCCATACATACTGTAGCTCAAACCTCTTGTAGGTGACCTAGGTCCTCACATGGCTTATTTTGGAAAATATTGCTGGAGTGGTTAGGGTGGAAAAGTTCCTTCTGAATGCTGGGTGAGGCTGAACAGGATGTGGTTCTCTTAACAGATGCAGTTAATTGTTTTATGCTTTCTCCCCAGGAGTACATGCCTGCCATCTTCTTGGATATGTTGTAATTGACAAACACTGGCTGTCCGTAAGTGCGCTGAAGGTTTTGTTTAGCATTTTGTGGATTGAAACACACTAGTCATGACAACGCTTGTTGTGAAGTTCAGGGCTTTAAGATGACTTTTGCATTCATGAGTATTTCCAAACAGTAGTCTTTGGCAGTTCAGTAGCTGGGCAGAGTCGTAAACAGGTTTTACTGGTGTGTCCCCCGAAGACACTAGATATTCCAGGGAAACCCTCCTTTATGTGACCTCTTTCATATTCCTTCAAAAATGAATGGCTTTCTTGTATGTCTTTCACAAAGACCCCAGTCCCTGGAAACTTCATACAGGTGGGTATCTGTCCAAACTCTGGAATAATTCTTTCAGAAAGCAGGTGTTATGGCATGAATAGGACAGAAACAGAACCAGAGGTTACATACTGACCCACAGCCCAAACCCATCAAATCTGCTCTGCAGATGTGTTTATTGGGATCATATGGTGTTTTTTTTTTTTTAAATTTAGATTAGTTACCCAGAGGCAAAAACTGGGAATTTTTACTTCAAAAAGCCCAAATATAGGACTTGTCTTGAAAAATTAGAGTAATGAGGCCATGCTGGGATCCATATTTCTGCATTGGCCGCCCTCAGTGGAGCTGAGAGCTGTTCCCTTCTGGATGGAGAAGGACTCCAGGCACGACCACTGTCTCTGGACTCAGGCATTCATCTGAGTAACCTTCAAAACCCCAAGATAGGGCTTTCCTGGTGGTGCAGTGGTTGAGAATCTGCCTGCCAATGCAAGGGACACGGGTTCGAGCCCTGGTCCGGGAAGATCCCACATGCCGTGGAGCAACTAAGCCCGTGCGCCACAACTACTGAGCCTGAGCTCTAGAGCCCTTGAGCCACAACTACTGAAGCCTGTGCTCTGCAATAAGAGAAGCCACCGCACTGAGAAGCCCACTCACCGCAACCAAGAGTAGCCCCGGCTCTCTGCAACTAGAGAAAGCCCGCGCGCAGCAACGAAGACCCAACGCAGCCAAAAATAAATAAATAAAAAAACAAAAACAAAAATCCAAGATAGGCTATGAGATTGAGAATGAATGGCATAGTGGATAATTATGAAGGAGACAGACTTCTATACTTAAATCACATGGTCTCTTTGATAAACACATGAAACACTTTATTCAACAGACCAGAGATGAGTTGATAATCTTTGTAGTCTGGAAACAGAAGAACAATAAAAACTGCCTCCTGTTAACCATCTTTTCTGGTGGTTCTTTGTTGATGCTATCTGTTCTGGTCAGAGGTCAAATAACATTGGAGTTGGGCGGAAGGAAACTCTGTAAAGTGTCAAAGGCCAAATCTTTTTTTTTTTTTTAATATTTTATTTAATTTATTTATTTATTTTTGGCTGTGCCGGGTCTTTGTTGTGGCATGCGGGGTCTTTGTTGTGGCATGCAGGATCTTTGTTGCAGCATGCAGGATCTAGTTCCCTGACCAGGGATCGAACCCCGGTCCCCTACATTGGGAGCGCGGAGTGTTACCCACTGGACCACCAGGGAAGTCCCCCAAGGGGACATACCAACTCTTAAATGTCAAACTCCACTACCGTCCTGGGGGAGCCTATCATTCGTTCCTGGGCTGCCTCCTGCTTCCCTTAGAATTTTGAGAAGGAGAATGAAATAATCTGAACCAAACACATCTCTGGGCAGCCTTTCCAACGTATTTGGACTACAAAGAATGCTTCTGTATTTAATCTTGCTTTGCACAGCTGCATGGAAAAGATTGTTTAACTCTCTTTTGTATATTTTGTCTTTTGGGGAACCCTATCAGGAAACTTATGATCATCTCTTGGAAGTCGCAGTTACTCCAGAGCAGTTAAACCACTATCGGAATGTGGTCGAGGCTGCCCGGAGTGAACTTGCAGCAACTCTGGTCAAATTTGAATCTGCTCAGTCTGAGGTGAGAGTCTGCGTCTTCATAACTCACAAATGGCCTTGTTAGCTTCTTATGGAGCAAAGCAGAGTATAGAGGTGATTAGAAATAGGACAAAGGGAAACAGTTTTAAACTTTTTGGCAAAGTTTATGCTTATTCTCTCTGCCCCTACCCTCTAGCTGTGGAGAACTCCTGAAAGGCTGTGCATTTGCCGTGCTGCAAAGCAGGGTGACGTGGGCTGGGTTCTGGATCTCAGGGGAGCTCTACATCCTCGAGAGCACCTGTGGGCACCTGGGGACTTCGGGTTTGGGCTTTGTGGGCTTTGGATGGCTGTAAGCATCCTTGGGAGTAGCTGCCTTTAATGTGGATTGCTTACAATCTGAAGCTCTGGGGGTGGAAATCTGAATCCCTTTCTGTGGTTCTGATTGTCTGGGGGAAATTCTAGGAAGATGATTGGGATCCATTTACCCTCTGGGCTGGATCAGGTCTATTGTGGAGTTTCTGGGAGATTCTCTGTAGAATCACTGTGCTTATAGCCTGATGGCCCCAAGGAATCCTAGGCTTGCCTGTGAGGTAACTAGCATTCTCACTAGGCTGCCAGGATCCCACTGAAAGATGAATTGATAGTGTGTGTGTGTGTGTGTGTGTGTGTGTGTGAATAAATGTATGCATGCATACTTACGGTTCCAAAAAAATAGATGCATTCATAAAGTTTTCTAATGGGGGTGGATCTGGTAGCTTAATAAGGCACATACTGTGCTCAGCATTTTAATGCCACAGAATTCATAAAAGTTAAAATGTTTCCTTTGTGTAAATCCTATAATGATTTTCCTTTTCTCCTATATTTTTTCCAGAAATCCGAGTATTATTTTCCTTTATCACCCACAGTAAGGGTCCAGAAGGCCAGGGGGAGAAATGCTGTGATATATCGCATAGTCTGTATTGACTTGGGAAACAGCTATGGCCATGAGATTACAACCAGCCTACCTTGCAGCTTCCTTGTTTCATCGTGAGCAGCAATAGCAGTAATACCGATTTAGAAAATGAATTCTCATTGCAAAATATTTTATTGCTTTTTGCAAAATACACCACACATGTCTCTTGAGTGAGACTCAATTACCACAAGACATTGCTCAATTGTTTTTTGAAAAAGACAGACTATGAAGTCCACTATTTTTTTTTTTTTTTTTATATATTTGGCTGTGTTGGGCCCTTGTTTCTGTGCGAGGGCTTTCTCTAGTTGCGGCAAGTGGGGGCCACTCTTCATCGCGGTGCGCGGGCCTCTCACTATCGTGGCCTCTCTTGTTGTGGAGCACAGGCTCCAGACGCGCAGGCTCAGTAGTTGTGGCTCACGGGCCTAGTTGCTCCGCGGCATGTGGGATCCTCCCAGACCAGGACTCAAACCCGTGTCCCCTGCATTGGCAGGCAGATTCTCAACCACTGTGCCACCAGGGAAGCCCTGAAGTCCACTATTTAGGCATGATTTCCCAGCTGGTAATATGGAAACAAATATGAAGAAAAAAAAAAGTAAAGTCGGATGAAGTCATGAATAAAAGATTGACATTTTAAATTATGATTTTGGGGTTTTTTCAAGGTACTTCCAACTTATACCATTGACATCTTTTCCCTCTTTTTACTTCTTTTCCATGTTAGCTTCGAGAACTGCGATCCAAGATGCTTTCCAAAGAAGTTCCCTGTCAAGAGTTGAAAGCTGAAATGGAGAACTACAGAGAAAACAATGCCAGAAAATCGTCTCTCCCCACCTCTTTGAGAGACAGAGTTCAGGAGCTAGAAGAAGAATCAGCGGCACTCTCCACTTCTAAAATTAGAACTAAAATCACAGCTCAGTCTGCAATCAAGGAGAACCAGGAGTTAAAGAAGAAAGTTGTAGAACTGGACGAGAAATTGCAGTGAGGATATTTCAATATACTTCTCAGTGGACCTAGTGTTAAAATACTAATTTCTTTTTTTTTTTAAACTTAAAAAAATAAATTTATTAGTTTATTTTTGGCTGCGTTGGGTCTTTGCTGCTGTGTGCAGGCTTTCTCTAGTTGCGGCGAGGGGGGCTACTCTTTGTTGCCGTGCGCGGGCTTCTCATTGCAGTGGCTTCTCTTGTTGCGGAGCTCGGGCTCTAGGTGCACGGGCTTCAGTAGTTGTGGCATGCAGGCTCAGTAGTTGTGGCTCGCGGGCTCTAGAGTGCAGGCTCAGTAGTTGTGGTGCATGGGCTTAGTTGCTTTGCAGCATGTGGAGTCTAGTCCCGGACTAGGGCTCGAACCCGTGTCCCCTGCATTTTTGAAAAAAAAATCATTGACCTCACGTATCTTTGGAGTCTTGAAAATTTTTTCCAAGCTCATTTCTAAATGTCATCAAGAATCTTAACAAACATGGCGTTGTCCTAAGCATGTTTATGCCCTATTGATTAGGGTTGCAAATTCTTAGATATATACAATTTGGAAGATTTCCTCTAAGTAGAGGTTTTTTGTTTTTTTTTTTAGATTATTTTTATTATTACTATTTTTTTAAAAATTTATTTATTTATTTATTTATGGCTGTGTTGGGTCTTCGTTTCTGTGTGAGGGCTTTCTCTAGTTGTGGCAAGCGGGGGCCACTCTTCATCGCGGTGCGTGGGCCTCTCACTATCGCGGCCTCTCTTGCTGCGGAGCACAGGCTCCAGACGCGCAGGCTCAGTAATTGTGGCTCACGGGCCCAGTTGCTCCACGGCATGTGGGATCCTCCCAGACCAGGGCTCGAACCCGTGTCCCCTGCATTGGCAGGCAGATTCTCAACCACTGCGCCACCAGCGAAGCCCTAAGTAGAGGTTTAAGTGGAGGTGGTGGAAGTGCACAGGGGGAAGGGTTTATTCAGAAGCTAGTTATAAAAATACCCCGGAAACCCAGAACACCCCAGACCACCCTGGACACTCCTCATTAGGGTTTATTGCCAGTTTATGCAGAGAACTCAGGAAATCTAGGTTTCCTACCCTTAGTTCTGACAAAAGGTGATTACTGAGATAAAATTAGGAGCTACCTGTTCTTAAGATACACTTTAAAAATTCTGTGTATAATAACTTAAATCACTTTACTAATAAAATACTTGATACTTGTTTTACTTATTTCATCTTATAAAGGTAAAAACAAAAACCCAGTGCTTCCAGCTCTGGTCCTCTTTCTCTCCTTCCACGTACTGCCAAACTGCTGGAACGTGTTTATACGTGCTCACTGTACCAACTTCTCTCCTTTCTCAGATCTACTCCACTGAAGCCACTCATTAAGGTGACCAGTGACCACGCATTGCAAATTCAATGATCAGTCCTATCTTACTTGACCTTCCAGTCAGTACATGAGCCAACAGTTGGCTTTTCTCCCTGAACCACTTTCTCGTTTTAGCTTCCAGGACACTGCGCGTGCCCACTTTTGATCTTACCTTTCTAGCCGTTCTGTCACAGTCTCTTGCTTTGTCCTCCTCATCTCCTTGACTTCCAAGTACTGGAGTGCCCCAGGGCTCAGTCCTTGACTCTCTTCTCCTTTCTATCTAAATTCACTCTCATCCAGTCTCATGACTTAAAGTATGATCTACATGCTTGTGACCCCCCACGAGCATGTAGTTTCTAGATCTAGCCTAGACCTCTTCCCAGCGCTCAAGACCCACATATCTTACGACTTACTGGGCATCTCCATGCGGATATCCAACAGGCATCTCAAACGGAACATGTCCAAAATACCTCCTGGTGTTTCCACAAAATCCTCCTGTGCTTTTCCTAATCTCGTTTAATGATAATTCCATTCTTCTAGTTGATCAGGGCCAAAATCTTGGATCGTCCTTGTTTCTCTTTCCTTGATCCTTCAGTAAATATCATCATCTATCTCTGCCGTCCAAATAAATCTAAGTTTTGACAACTTCCCATTGCCACTAACTTGATCTTAGCGACTACATCTAAAATTTCACCCCACTCCTCCCAAATGTTTCTTACTCCCTTTCCTGCTTAATTGTTTTTGTCTCCAGCCCTTTTATAATATACTATACATTTTACATACATTTATTTTTTGATTATTGTCCATCTTCCCAACTAGAATGTAAGCCCCATGAGGGCAAGGATGTTTATCTGTTTTGTTTACTGCTGTATCTTTAGCACCTTTAAGCATAGTAAGTAGCATAGTAAGTGCCCAATAAATATTTATTAAACAAATGAGTAATAAAATGATATATATTCATTATAAGAAAGTTTTAAAAGATATAATAAAGTGCCCCCCAAAATTAAAATTACTCACAACCTTACGATTCCAGAAATGCTATAGTTAACATTTTGTTGAACAGATCTTCAGACAGTTGTACATAAATGTCATCATGTAGTGAACTATTTTTCCTGAATAATATGTTGTAAATACTTAAAAAGTCTTTCATTGTATCATTTTTAATGGCCAGTGATATTCCATTGCCTGTTAATATCATAATTTACTTAACCAGTTCTTTTTGCTCTTTCCTTTAGGCACTTAGGTTAGTTCCACTCAAAAAATTATTATAAACCAAGATGCAATGAGTACCCATGTGCATTCATATTTTCACATTTATATGATTATGTCTCTATGATAGATGCCTGGGACTTTGTTGGGTCAAAGTGAAATGCAAATAGAAGTGGAAATAATTTAGAAACTCCTGGAACAGAGAAGTAAGGCTGAAATCTTAAATGTATAGAATCATATACATAAATAAATCAGAGCCATAGCATTAACTATGACTTAAATGAGTGAGAGAGACTGAATAAATGTTACCTTTCATACGCTGAAAGTAAGAACTTAGAGATATATTGATGTTGGTCTTTTATTGTTATACATTTTTTCTAAATAGAAATATGATATGCTTTTGAGTATATGCAATTACATGCTTTGTTAATCTTTGAATAGCGTGAAAGAATTTGCAGTAAACACTCAACATGGTAAAAAGGGAAAGCAATAATCATGTTTATTATCTAGGGTACTAAAAAATGATGCCAAATTATTGAAATGATCCTAATTTGCCTTTAAAATATGTCTGTTTTTTATGATCTCTTAGTTTTTAACATTTAAAGAATTAGAAATAGACTGTGCTATTTTAGCAAACCTATCTGAGATTTGAAATAAAATATTCACAGCAGAGCATAAATTGACTGATTTTCCTTGATTGGCCCATTCCAATACTCTTTAAAAATTCTGCATGTGCAAAAACTAATAGTGATCTTTGCTGATAATTGAACACCTCTCTTTTCCAGGGGTGGGCACATTCCCTGCTTCTGAATTTTTTTTTTTTTTAAACATCTTTATTGGAGTATAATTGCTGTACAATGGTGTGTTAGTTTCTGCTTTATAACAAAGTGAATCAGTTATACATATACATATGTTCCCATATCCCCTCCCTCTTGCATCTCCCTCCCTCCCACCCTCCCTATTCCACCCCTCCAGGTGGTCACAAAGCACCAAGCTGATCTCCCTGTGCTATGCGGCTGCTTCCCACTAGCTATCTATTTTACATTTGGTAGTGTATACATGTCCATGACACTCCCTCACCCTGTCACATCTCACCCCTCCCCCTCCCCATATCCTCAAGTCCATTCTCTAGTAGGTCTGTGTCTTCTTTATTCCCGTCTTGCCACTAGGTTCTTCATGACCTTTTTTTTTTTCCCTTAGATTCCATATATATGTGTTAGCATACTGTATTTGTTTTTCTCTTTCTGACTTACTTCACTCTGTATGACAGACTCTAACTCCATCCATCTCATTACAAATACCTCCATTTCATTTCTTTTTATGGCTGAGTAATATTCCATTGTATATATGTGCCACATCTTCTTTATCCATTCATCCGTTGATGGACACTTAGGTTGCTTCCATGTCCTGGCTATTGTAAATAGAGCTGCAATGAACATTTTGGTACATGACTCTTTTTGAATTATGGTTTTCTCAGGGTATATGCCCAGTAGTGGGATTGCTGGGTCATATGGTAGTTCTATTTTTAGTTTTTTAAGGAACCTCCATACTGTTCTCCATAGTGGCTGTATCAATTTACATTCCCACCAACAGTGCAAGAGGGTTCCCTTTTCTCCACACCCTCTCCAGCATTTATTGTTTCTAGATGTTTTGATGATTGCCATTCTGACCGGTGTGAGATGATACCTCATTGTAGTTTTGATTTGCATTTCTCTAGTGATTAATGATGTTGAGCATTCTTTCATGTGTCTGTTGGCCATCTGTATATCTTCTTTGGAGAAATGTCTATTTAGGTCTTCTGCCCATTTTTGGATTGGGTTGTTTGTTTTTTTGTTATTGAGCTGCATGAGCTGCTTGTAAATCTTGGAGATTAATCCTTTGTCAGTTGCTTCATTTGCAAATATTTTCTCCCATTCTGAGGGTTGTCTTTTGGTCTTGTTTATGGTTTCCTTTGCTGTGCAAAAGATTTTAAGTTTCATTAGGTCCCATTTGTTTATTTGTGTTTTTATTTCCATTTCTCTAGGGGCTGGGTCAAAAAGGATCTTGCTGTGATTTATGTCATATGGTGTTCTGCCTATGTTTTCCTCTAAGAGTTTGATAGTGTCTGGCCTTACACTTAGGTCTTTAATCCATTTTGAGTTTATTTTTGTATATGGTGTCAGGGAGTGTTCTAATTTCATACTTTTACATGTACCTGTCCAATTTTCCCAGCACCACTTATTGAAGAGGCTGTCTTTTCTCCACTGTATATGCTTGCCTCCTTTATCAAAGTTAAGGTGACCATATGTGCGTGGGTTTATCTCTGGGCTTTCTATCCTGTTCCATTGATCTATATTTCTGTTTTTGTGCCAGTACCAAACTGTCTTGATTACTGTAGCTTTGTAATATAGTCTGAAGTCAGGGAGCCTGACTCCTCCAGCTCCATTTTTCGTTCTCAAGATTGCTTTGGCTATTCGGGGTCTTTTGTGTCTCCATACAAATTGTGAAAGTTTTTGTTCTAGTTCTGTGAAAAATGCCAGTGGTAGTTTGATAGGGATTGCATTGAATCTGTAGATTGCTTTGGGTAGTAGAGTCATTTTCACAATGTTGATTCTTCCAATCCAAGAACATGGTATATCTCTCCATCTATTTGTGTCATCTTTAATTTCTTTCATCAGTGTCCTATAATTTTCTGCATACAGGTCTTTTGTCTCCTTAGGTAGGTTTATTCCTAGATATTTTATTCTTTTTGTTGCAATGGTAAACGGGAGTGTTTTCTTAATTTCACTTTCAGATTTTTCATCATTAGTGTATAGGAATGCAAGAGATTTCTGTGCATTAATTTTGTATCCTTCTACTGTACCAAATTCATTGATTAGCTCTAGTAGTTTTCTGGTAGCATCTTTAGGATTCTCTATGTTTAGTATCATGTCATCTGCAAACAGTGACAGCTTTACTTCTTCTTTTCCGATTTGGATTCCTTTTATTTCTTTTTCTTCTCTGATTGCTGTGGCTAACACTTCCAAAACTATGTTGAATAATAGTGGTGAGAGTGGGCAACCTTGTCTTGTTCCTGATCTTAGTGGAAATGGTTTCAGTTTTTCACCATTGAGGACAATGTTGGCTGTGGGTTTGTCATATATGGCCTTTATTATGTTGAGGAAAGTTCCCTCTATGCCTACTTTCTGCAGGGCTTTTATCATAAATTGGTGTTGAATTTTGTCGAAAGCTTTCTCTGCATCTATTGAGATGATCATATGGTTTTTCTCCTTCAATTTGTTAATATGATGTATCACGTTGATTGATTTGCATATATTGAAGAATCCTTGCATTCCTGGAATAAACCCCACTTGATCATGGTGTATAATCCTTTTAATGTGCTGTTGGATTCTGTTTGCTAGTATTTTGTTGAGGATTTTTGCATCTATGTTCATCAGTGATATTGGCCTGTAGTTTTCTTTCTTTGTGACATCTTTGTCTGGTTTTGGTATCAGGGTGATGGTGGCCTCGTAGAATGAGTTGGGGAGTGTTCCTCCCTCTGCAATATTTTGGAAGAGTTTGAGAAGGATGGGTGTTAGCTCTTCTCTAAATGTTTGATAGAATTCACCTGTGAAGCCATCTGGTCCTGGGCTTTTGTTTGTTGGAAGATTTTTAATCACAGTTTCAATTTCAGTGCTTGTGATTGGTCTGTTCATATTTTCTATTTCTTCCTGGTTCAGTCTTGGCAGGTTGTGCATTTCTAAGAATCTGTCCATTTCTTCCAGGTTGTCCATTTTATTGGCATAGAGTTGCTTGTAGTAATCTCTCATGATCCTTTGTATTTCTGCAGTGTCAGTGGTTACTTCTCCGTTTTCATTTCTAATTCTATTGATTTGAGTCTTCTCCCTTTTTCTCCTGATGAGTCTGGCTAATGGTTTATCAATTTTGTTTATCTTCTCAAAGGACCAGCTTTTAGTTTCATTGAGTTTTGCTATTGTTTCCTTCATTTCTTTTTCATTTATTTCTGATCTGATCTTTATGATTTCTTTCCTTCTGCTAGCTTTGGGGTTTTTTTGTTCTTCTTTCTCTAATTGCTTCAGGTGCAAGGTTAAGTTGTTTATTCGAGACCTGTTTCTTGAGGTAACGCTTGTATTGCTATAAACTTCCCTCTTAGAACTGCTTTTGCTGCGTCCCATAGGTTTTGGGTCATCGTGTCTCCATTGTCATTTGTTTCTAGGTATTTTTTGATTTCCCCTTTGATTTCTTCAGTGATCACTTCGTTATTAAGTAGTGTATTGTGTAGCCTCCATGTGTTTGTATTTTTTACAGAACTTTTCCTGTAATTGATATCTAGTCTCATAGCATTGTGGTCGGAAAAGATACTTGATACAATTTCAATTTTCTTAAATTTACCAAGGCTTGATTTGTGACCCAAGATATGATCTATCCTGGAGAATGTTCCATGAGCACTTGAGAAAAATGTGTATTCTGTTGTTTTTGGGTGGAATTTCTTATAAATATCAATTAAGTCCATCTTGTTTAATGTATCATTTAAAGCTTGTGTTTCCTTATTTATTTTCATTTTGGATGATCTGTCCATTGGTGAAAGTGGGGTGTTAAAGTCCCCTACTATGATTGTGTTGCTGTCGATTTCCCCTTTTATGGCTGTTAGTATTTGCCTTATGTATTGAGGTGCTCCTATGTTGGGTGCATAAATATTTACAATTGTTATACCTTCCTCTTGGATCGATCCCTTGATCATTATATAGTGTCCCTCTTTGTCTCTTGTAATAGTCTTTATTTTAAAGTCTATTTTGTCTGATATGAGAATTGCTACTCCAGCTTTCTTTTGATTTCCATTTGCATAGAATATCTTTTTCCATCCCCTCACTTTCAGTCTGTATGTGTCCCTAGGTCTGAAGTGGGTCTCTTGTAGACAGCATATATATGGGTCTTGTTTTTGTATCCATTCAGCCAGTCTGTGTCTTTTGGTGGGAGCATTTAATCCATTTACATTCAAGGTAATTATCGATATGTATGTTCCTATTCCCATTTTCTTAAATGTTTTGGGTTTGTTTTTGTAGGTGTTTTCCTTCTCTTGTGTTTCTTGCCTAGAGAAGTTCCTTTAGCATTTGTTGTAAAGCTGGTTTGGTGGTGCTGAACTCTCTCAGCTTTTGCTTGTCTGTAAAGATTTTAATTTCTCCATCAAATCTGAATGAGATCCTTGCTGGGTAGAGTAATCTTGGTTGTAGGTTTTTCTCCTTCTTCACTTTAAGTATATCCTGCCACTCCCTTCTGGCTTGCAGAGTTTCTGCTGAAAGATCAGATGTTAACCTTATGGGGATTCCCTTGTGTGTTATTTGTTGTTTTTCCCTTGCTGCTTTTAATATGTTTTCTTTACATTTAATTTTTGATAGTTTGATTAATATGTGTCTTGGCGTGTTTCTCCTTGGATTTATCCTGTATGGGACTCTCTGTGCTTCCAGGACTTGATTAACTATTTCCTTTCCCATATTAGGGAAGTTTTCAACTATAATCACTTCAAATATTTTCTCAGTCCCTTTCTTTTTCTCTTCTTCTTCTGGGACCTCTATAATTCGAATGTTCGTGTGTTTAATGTTGTCCCAGAGGTCTCTGAGACTGTCCTCAGTTCTTTTCATTCTTTTTTCTTTATCCTGCTCTGCAGTAGTTATTTCTACCATTTTATCTTCCAGGTCACTTATCCATTCTTCTGCCTCAGTTATTCTGCTATTGATCCCATCTAGAGTATTTTTAATTTCATTTATTGTGTTTTTCATCATTGCTTGGTTCCTCTTTAGTTCTTCTACGTCCTTGTTAAATGTTTCTTGCATTTTGTCTATTCTATTTCCAAGATTTTGGATCATCCTTACTATCATTATTCTGAATTCTTTTTCAGGTAGACTACCTATTTCCTCTTCATTTGTTAGGTCTGGTGTGTTTTGACCCTGCTCCTTCATCTGTGTGTTTTTCTGGCGTCTCATTTTGCTTATCTTACTGTGTTTGGGGTCTCCTTTTCACAGGCTGCAGGTTCGTAGTTCCCGTTGTTTTTGGTATCTGTCCCCAGTGGCTAAGGTTGGTTCAGTGGGCTGTGTAGGCTTCCTGGTGGAGGGAACTAGTGCCTGAGTTCTGGTGGATGAGGCTGGATCTTGTCTTTCTGGTGGGCACGTCCACATCTGGTGGTGTATTTTGGGGTGTCTGTGACCTTATTATGATTTTAGGCAGCCTCTCTGCTAATGGATGGGGCTGTGTTCCTGTCTTCCTAATTGTTTGGCATGGGGTGTCCAGCACTTTAGCTTGCTGGTTGTTGAGTGAAGCTGGGTCTTGATGTTGAGATGGAGATCTCTGAGAGATTTTTGCCGTTTGATATTACGTGGAACTGGGAGGTCTCTTGTGGACCAGTGTCCTGAAGTTGGCTCTCCCACCTCAGAGGCACAGCCCTGATGCCTGGCTGGAGCACCAAGAGCCTTTCATCCACACGGGTCAGAGTAAAAGGGAGGAAAAATAGAAAGAAAGAAAGAAAGAGGATATAATATAGTGAAGTAAAATAAAGCTATTATAAAGCAAAGCTATACAGACAAAATCTCACCCAGAAGCATATACATATACACTCACAAAAAAAGGAAAAGGGGAAAAATTAATATATCCTGCTCCCAAAGTCCACCTCTTGAATTTGGGATGATTCGTTGTCTATTCAGGTATTCAACAGATGCAGGCACATCAAGTTGTTTGTGGAGTTTTAATCCGCTGCTTCTGAGGCTGCTGGAAGAGATTTCCCTTTCTCTTCTTTGTTCGCACAGCTCCCGGGGTTCAGCTTTGGATTTGGACCCGCCTCTGCGTGTAGGTCGCCTGAGGGCATCTGTTCCCGCCCAGACAGGACAGGGTTAAAGGAGCAGCTGCTTCGGGGGCTCTGGCTCACTCAGGCGGGGGGAGGGAGCAGTACGGAGGAGGCGGGGCGAGCCTGCGGCGTCAGAGGCGTCGTGACGTTGCAGCAGCCTGAGGCGCGCCGTGCGTTCTCCCGGGAAAGTTGTCCCCGGATCATGGGAGCCTGGCCGTGGCGGGCTGCACAGGCTCCCGGGAGGGGCGGTGTGGAGAGTGACCTGTGCTCGCACACAGGCTTCTTGGTGGCGGCAGCAGCAGCCCTAGCGTCTCATGCCCGTCTCTGGAGCTCGATTAGGCGGCGCTCTGAATCCCCTCTCCTCGCGCGCGGCGAAACAAAGAGGTAAGAAAAAGTCTCTTGCCTCTTCGGCAGCTCCAGACCTTTTCCTTGACTCCCTCCCGGCTAGCTGTGGCGCACTAACCCCTTCAGGCTGTGTTCACGCCGCCAACTCCAGTCCTCTCCCTGGGATCCGACCAAAGCCCGAGCCTCAGCTCCCAGCCCCGCCCGCCCCGGCGGGTGAGCAGACAGGCCTCTCGGGCTGGTGAGTGCTGCTCAGCACTGATCCTCCGTGCGGGAACCTCTCCGCTTTGCCCTCCGCACCCCTGTGGCTGCGCTCTCCTCCGTGGCTCCGAAGCTTCCCCCCTCTGCCACCCGCAGTCTCCGCCCGCGAAGGGGCTCCTAGTGTGTGGAAACCTTTTCTCCTTCACGGCTCCCTCCCACTGGTGCAGGTCCCGTCCCTATTCTTTTGTCTCTGTTATTTCTTTTTTCTTTTGCCCTACCCAAGTACGGGGGGAGTTTCTTGCCTTTTTGGAGGTCGGACGTTTTCTGCCAGCGTTCAGTGGGTGTTCTGTAGGAGCAGTTCCACTTGTAGATGTATTTCTACTGTATCTGTGGGAAGGAAGGTGATCTCCGCGTCTTACTCTTCTGCCATCTTTCCTCATCCCCCCTGATGTATTTTTTATTATAGTTATGCTTGGCCATGAGCCAGGGAAAGCTCTAAGTAACCCTTATGGATCATTGTGTAGTGACCAAAGCATGGTCTCTAGACCCAATGTAGCACCACTCTCTTTCTTCCCCACGAAGCCACAACAGAGACTCACAGCTGCGTGGATCCATGTGTGATCTAGAGAACCACCTTCCACTTCTGCAGATCCTAAAATGTCAGGAACAGGAGGCAGATAATCTGTCTCCCTTGCTAAGATGCCGTAAAGATCTCCCTACATTTCTGCAAAGTGTACGTGCCCCAGAGTTGTTTCCACTTTTCTCCCTCTTTTACTGGGCTTGCAAGACGATATCGTGCTCTGTGTCTGGGAAACTGTGTTGTGTTGAAATGATTATTGGTTACTTCCCGACAGAGAGCTTGAGTTCTGAACTTTGACGAGTGTTATCTTCTTTGGTGTTAAAACTTGACTTATTTGTTATTTGCCCGACAGAAAATGTTTAAAGGAAAACGAGGAGAATAAGGATCAAGTCTCACAGAATTGCAGGAAACATGAGGAATTTCTGACTCAACTTCATGACTGCCTAGATCCAGGGAAGAAGAATGAAAAGGCATCAGATGAAGATTTAATTCTAAAGGTATTTGTATGAAGATTAAAAAGACTATACATTTAGTGGTCATTCTGAAGTGTGCCATAAAGGAAGAGCTGTAGTTGAGTCTGGGGGTGCAGGAGAACAGGACAGGAGCCCTAGTACAGTATTAATTGACTGCATGACCTGGGAAAAACCATATCACCTCTCTGAGACTCAATTCCAAGATCCTTTCTAGCATTATTTGAGATTAATTATTCTCCAGAAGGGATTGATTGTTTTGTCTAAAATGTATTTAGGTTGTCAAATACAACTAATTATTCATTTTAATGATTTGTTTTAGGAAGATTTTTGTTTGTTTGTTTTAGTACAGACAGAAACACATACACACACACAACCAAAACCAAAACCAGCTGTGTGTCATTTTTGGGATACTTTTTGAGCATAAGGTTAAGATTATCTCTAAAGTACTTTTTAATTTTACACTAAAGCCAAATAAATAAAAATCCTACTTTAATGGTAGGTTGCCATTGAGATGGAAATTAATTATATCACTACCTGGACTGTAG
This sequence comes from Balaenoptera physalus, assembly GCF_965194825.1. Lineage (NCBI taxonomy): Eukaryota > Metazoa > Chordata > Mammalia > Artiodactyla > Balaenopteridae > Balaenoptera > Balaenoptera physalus. Next base: position 14,917,481 of record NC_138888.1, on the reverse strand, counting down.
TGATTCATTAGAGAGCCTGAAGGTATTTGAATGGACACCATATCTTTGCTCATTTATAAACCTTTCATATCCTTGCTTCCTGATAGATTTCCATGCAGCCATTCTTTTTTTTAAAAAAATATTTATATATTTATTTAAATGGACGTATAGTTGATTTACAATGTTGTGTTAGTTTCAGGTGTACAGCAAAGTGATTCATATACATATGATTCAGTAATATATATATATATGTATTATATATATATTCTTTTTCAGATTCTTTTCCCTTATAAGTTATAAGTTATAAGTTATCCCTTATAAGTTATAAGTTATAATTATTGAGTATAGTTCCCTGTGCTATAAAGTAGATTCTTGTTGGTTGTCTATTTTATATATAGTAGCGTGTATATGTTAGCCTCAAACTCCTAAGTTATCCCTCCCCCCCTTCCCCCTTTGGTTACCATAAGTTTGTTCTCTATGTCTGTGGGTCTATTTCTATTTTGTACATAAGTTCATTTGGATAATTTTTTTTTTAGATTCCACATATAAGCGATAGCATATGATATTTTTCTTTCTCTGTCTGGCTTACATCACTTAGTATCATAATCTCCAAGTCCATCCATGTTGCTGCAAATGGCATTATTTCATTCTTTTCTGTGGCTGGGTAGTATTCCATTGTGTATATGTACCGCATCTTCTTTATCCATTCATCTGTTGATGGACATTTAGGTTGCTTCCATGTCTTGGCTATTGTAAACAGCACTGCAGTGACCACTGGGGATGCAGCCATTCTTTTTTTTTTTTTTTTAAATACATGGACTCCCGTATTTATTTATTTTTTAAAATTAGTTAATTAATTAATTAATTTTTGGCTGTGTTGGGTCTTCGTTTCTGTGCGAGGGCTTTCTCTAGCTGCGGCAAGCGGGGGCCACTCTTCATTGCGGTGCGCGGGCCTCTCACTATCGCGGCCTCTCTTGTTGCGGAGCACAGGCTCCAGACGCTCAGGCTCAGTAGTTGTGGCTCACGGGCCTAGTTGCTCCGCGGCATGTGGGATCTTCCCAGACCAGGGCTCGAACCCGTGTCCCCTGCATTGGCAGGCAGATTCCCAACCACTGTGCCACCAGGGAAGCCCGATGCAGCCATTCTTAAAGGCCTCCCCTCAGTGGGTTATTAGTAAGCGTCCCCCGTGAACTCTGTGAAAGCGGCGAAATGATAACATTTTGCTTCAGGAAGTTCCACCTCACTCAAGGGTTTTGGTCGCTCAGGCCTGGGGTCTGTCTGATACCCTCAAGGTGCTGGATTCAGCTCCTCCCCTTCCCTGTTGCTAACATGTGACCAGGAGCCTGGCAGGAAAAGTCCACTTCACATTGTCGTTTGGGGGGTTATCTTTAAAGCCAAGTGGTGGGGAAAAGAAAAGGAAATTAAGAAGCTTCTTCTTGCCGGCACCCTTTCCCTCATCAGAGACAATCTCCAGGTGCTAATCTGGGTGTTAATACTGTATTAATCTTGCCTTTTTATAGTCTGTACTTCGAATGCTTTGACATCTGGGGCCTTGCTGACCCAGGAAAGACTGGGTCCCAGGATTAGCCAATTCCTAGTAAATGACTCTCCTGGGTGCACAGCTTTCATATGCAAACCAACAACCAATACAGAGCCCATACCCCAGCCGCTTCTTCTATCAGGCTTTTATACTCTGGGCCGCTATCCAACTAATCACCCCAGGGTCAGGTGCCAGACCACTAGAGATGGCGCCTACACTCCAGAACCCACTGAAATTACGCAAACTAGGCAATTCTAAGCTTGCTTACCCTGCCTCACCCATTCCTTCCTGTGGCAAACATGTTTTCTCCTGGCTCTCTCTGTCTCCTGACCAGCCCTGGTGCTCCCTGGGTGGCCCTGCATGGCATGGTGTGCCCCTTCCTCTCAGAAACTGTGAGTAACACAGTTTCAGTGTCTCCTGATCTGTTGGCCTCACCATACCTGAATGATAATATAACCTATATTTTAAACAGGTACTGGGACCCTAGAGTTTTAGCATCCCAATCACCTGAGGAGGTCCCTGTCTTAAAAAAAAAAAACAAACCCAAAAATCTCACTGGCCAAGAGCAAAAAGGCTACTGTCTTGAACACTCACTAGGTGTTCCCCTGAGAAGGTGAACAAAACCACTGCAATTTCAAAGCCATTCCCTTACTTTTATTGCCCTTATAACCACATGTACACACACACTCTAAGGAAACAGTAGAAAAGAAGGGATTCCTTATTTGACATTCATTCATCCATTTCCCATACATTTAGTGAGTGATTACGGGATGCTAGACACTGTTCTGGGTGCTGGGATACAGCAGTGAATGAGACAAGACTGAGTCTGTGCCCTCCTAGAGCTTCCATTGTTGTGGTTAAAGATGCTGAGGAAATAAACAAATATCCAGTATTACCCCATGTAGTAAAAGGTGCAAAGAAGAATAACAAATCAGGATATGGGGAAAGAGAGTGAAGCAGGCTAGAGGCATGGGATGCTACTTTAGGTAGACTGGCCGAGGAGTGCCCCTCTGAGATGGGGACTTTGAAAGGATGTTGGAGAGGAAGATACAAATATGAGGAAAAGTGTTCGAGAGAGAGGGAACGGCACTGAGTCAGGAGCAGGGCACCATGTTGGCAAATTGCTGAGGCTAAAAGATACGTCACTTCCCCTGATGGTCCTAACACAAATGCTGACCCTGTCATGAGGGGTTTCAGGTCTTTCTACAGGCATCCTTGAGCTGTCTTCGTGGCTGTTTCCCTGGGGCCAAGGAGCCTGGTTGGTTTTATTTTCCCTCCTTGTAAATCATACAAGTCTTATTCTCCCAGCTAACCACTCGAATACATTGTTTGAGCATGTTATTCAGGATTTTTCTATGCTTATATTAATAAGAAGGATTTTCTTTTTTTAAAAAAGAGAGTCCTGGGCTTCCCTGGTGGCGCACTGGTTGAGTATCTGCCTGCCAATGCAGGGGACACGGGTTCGAGCCCTGGTCTGGGAAGATTCCCACATGCCATGGAGCAACTAGGCCCGTGAGCCACAACTACTGAGCCTGCGCGTCTGGAGCCCGTGCTCCACAGCAAGAGAGGCCACGATAGTGAGAGACCCGCGCACCACGATGAAGAGTGGCCCCCGCTTGCCGCAACTAGAGAAAGCCCTCACACAGAAACGAAGACCCAACACACCCAAAAATATATAGATAAATAAATTAATTAATTAAAAAAAAAAAAGAGTCCTGCTTTCTTCTCTGTATGTCCCCACCCTGTGCCAGGTAACACCTTGCAGGCAGTTGGTGCCAGTGGATGTGGACTGAATAGAACGCCCTTGCTTCCTTGCCTGCTGTAACTGTAGAAACATCACCGGCCCTTGAGTATTTAGCAGCCAGGGGCTTGCTGATGCTTGTTCTTCTGGGAGCTTTTGGCTGAACTCTCATCATTGTTGCCTCGTAGCTACCTTTTGATTAATTTTAATTTGACCACTGGGTCTGCACATAACAAGAGCATTTAGAGGCTGCCTTTGAAAAAGTTATCTTTTGAGTGGATGGAGGGATAGCTCTTTTCCTGTTTTCATGTGATAATGTGATCATTGGGGTTTATAGATCAGAATTGCTTAGAGTGGTATGAAATTATTAATTTTTACGGGACAGCTGTAATTGCTTTCTCTTCAGCTTGGAGAGCTGTGCAAGGAAAACGCATTCGTGAAAGGACAAATTGTTACTCTTGAAGAGACTAAAAATGTCCATGAGATGGAGGCAAAAGCTAGCGGAGAAACAATCACGAGGCTGGCTTCAGAAGTAAACAGAGAGCAGCAAAAAGCTGCCTCCTGCGTTGAAGAGAAAGACAAGCTGAACCAGGTACAGTATGTGGAGCGTGTTTATGAAGCAGAAATTGAAAACCAGCTGTGGATGAGCACACTAGTGTTATTGACTGCAATTTCAAAGGCTCCTCTCAGCAGGAGGGCTGGGGCTCCATGGGCGTCAGTGACCTGATCTGGCCATTGGATACAGTTTTTTTCTAATTAGAAAAAAAGAAATACAAAACACTTCAAAGTAAAAAGTTTGTAGCTAATACGTCTTATTTGGTTAAACTGTAAGGATTACAAAATTTTTAAATTAATTTTTGAACAAATAGGTAATACGTTCACAAGATACAAAATTCTAAATGGACACAGGGGAATGTGATGAGAAGTTATCCCCCAATCCCTTCCCCTCAGCCACCCAGTTGGTCTCTCTAGAGGCAACCTGTTAACAATTTCTTATATACCTTTCTAGAAATATTCTACATATATATATGCATATTCTTTTTATTTATTTTTAACACAAATGTCAAAATACTCTGCACCTCTATGTTTTTCTTTTTATTTACTTTTAAAAAAATTGGTAAGACACTACACACTATTATACACAAGGCTGCTATGAATAATCTATCAGTTCTCATATGTGAGACTATATCAGCAAGACAAAAATCCTAGAAGTAGACTTGCTGGGTCAAAGGATATGGGGTTTGTAATTTTGAGAGATATTGCCAAAGGGAAGTGACTCTTAATTCCAAACTTCTATTTATCCAATGAATTGCTTTACCTTTTAAATTAGCTGGAGCCTGTTTGAGCATGGGAATTAATACTGTATTTTTTTAACACTATATAATCCTTTAATTATATTTTTAAAATTTTGTGTCAAGGAAACTAATTATGGGATTAATAATAACAATTAATTTCCAAAAGCAAAAGTGAGCTAGTGCAATCAGTTAATAAAATACATAGGAGAACACTGAAGAGTAAAGGAGATGGAGTTTAAAATTAAGGAATGACTAATGCTGAAAAAGAGAGGCTCCATGAAGGGTGAGGGTTCAGTGGTGTCCCACAGGCTGTGACGGGGGTTCTGGAGTTGGCGGGATACAGTAGAAGGAGCCATCTTTGTGGGATCATCTCTTAGGTCTTCCAGGTCTACAGTGACCTCACTGCCAAGCTGAGGTGAGATGGGAAGTTGGAATATGAAAGTGATCCACAGTAATGATAATAATTTCTATTTCCCCCCAATTCTCTGTATCAAAAGCCCTTCTTACCACTGGATTTCTTCTTCTGTCACATTAACTTTGTGAAATGAGTAAAAATTTTATCACTGTTATCAAGTCACTTCAATCATTTGAGCACCTTGTCTTAGTCTCCTTTGGCTATCATAATAAAATGCCATATACTGGGTGGCTTAAAAAACAGACATTTATTTCTCATAGTTCTGGAGGCTGGGAGGTAATTACATTTAGTGACCTCATCTAAATGTAATTACCTCTCAGTGGTCCCATCTCCAGACACCATCACGTTGGATGCTAGGGCTTCAACATACGAATTTTGAAGGGACACAATTCAAATAACTCAATTATTTTTCTTCAAATTTTTCTTACAAAAAATTTCAAACATGTATAGAAAGGAATACAATGAACATCCATTTATTACCCACCCAAATGCAACAGTTGTTAGCATTTTGCTGTATTTGCTTTATTACTTTGTATACACACACACACACACACACACACACACACACAAAATAGGTTTAGACATCGTATGTATTGTTTCTGACTACAGCAGCATATATATTCTAAGAATACGGACATTACCGTACATAATCACAATATCATTATCACATCTAAAAGTCAACAGCAATGCCACAATATCATCCTTGGAGGTTATCAGACCCACAAGTTTTTTGTACTCCTTAAGAGGTGGAATTTAATCCCCCTCCCCTTGTGGGCTGGATGAATTGGCTCACTTCCAGTGAGTGGAATATGTCAGAAGTGGTGGGATCTCACTTATGAGGTTGGGTTATGAAAACACTGTGGCTTTTGTCTTAGATACACTCTCTTGAATTCCCTTGCATCATTGCTTTTGAGGAACACCAGCTGTCATGTGGTGGGGCACTCAGGTAGCCAGCTGCATGGCCCAGGTGCCCAGGAACCGAGGCCTATCAGCTACCATGTGAGTGAGCTTGGAAGTGGATCCTCCTTCAGATGATCTTGAGATGACAGTAGCCCTGGTCAACAGCTTGACTATAACCTTCTGAGAGACCTTGATCAAGAAACACCCAGCTAAGTCAGTCCCAGATTTCTGGCCCATAGTGCTGTGAGATAATAAATGTTTGTTGTGTTAAACCACTAAGTTTGGGCTAATTTGTTACACAGCAATAGATAATCAATAACCATCTAATATTGACATTCAAATTTCATCATTTTCTACAAGAATGTCTTTTATAGCTGTTTTCTTTCCCAAATTGGGGCTCAGTCTAGCTTCATTCATTGCATTTATTTGTTATGTTTAACCTTTTATAGTTTTTCAAAAAATATTATTGACTTGTACAGAGTACAGAGCAGTAGTCTGATTGTTTCTTCAAGATGTTATTTAACTTGCTTATCTATGCCCTGTACACTTAAAGTTGGATCTAGGGGCTGTATTGGATTCAGGTTAAACCTTTTTTCACAAAAAATTAATGAATTAATTAATTTTTGGCTGCGCTGGGCCTTTGTTGCTGCACATGGGCTTTCACTAGCTGTGGTGAGCAGGGGCTACTCTTTGTTGTGGTGAGTGGGCTTCTCATTGTGGTGGCTTCTCTTGTTGTGGAGCACAGGCTCTAGGCACATGGGTTTCAGTAGCTGTGGCATGTGGGCTCAGTAGTTGTGGCGCACGGGCTTAGTTGCTCTGCAGCATGTGGGATCTTCCTGGACCAGGGATTGAACCTCTGTCCCCTGCATTGGCAGGCGGATTCTTAACCACTGCGCCACCAGGGAAGTCCCCAGGTTAAACCTTTTTGGCAAGAATATTTCAAAGCTAAAGTTGTATACTTCATATTGCATTGCATTAGAAGCAGATAGTGTTAGATTTTTCCATTGTTGCTGAAACTAAGTTTGATTGCCCATATCTTTAGTGTAAAGGTGCATTTTTTTTCCCCTGCAGTTAAGTAAGGTATCTGTGGGGTGATCATTGGCAGGTTATTTCTGTTCCGCATCAAGTTGACCTAGTGATGTCATCATCCATTGATTCTTTTCTGGATTAACTTACATCAGGGGTGGCAAAGTGGTAATATTCTAATTTCATCCTTCCTTCTACTTATTAGTTGACATTCTTACATAAAGAAAAGCTTTTTGTTTTCTTACCTTTTATTTTCAATTCTATGGACACATGGATTTTTATTTATTGATACTTAATATGTTATAATCAATTATTCTCCTTTTGGCTTTCCAATCCTCCATGTTTGGCCAGGACGAGTCCCTACAAGATGGTCTCTGGGACCTTATAACCTGACTCCTTTAGTCTTTCAATGCTTCCTTGCCTTTTGACAGAAGATGATATCTTAGGCTCAATTTTCAGACCACAGAACTAAAAGCAACCTATTCTCTATGGAGCTTTGGCTCCTTTTACTGGGGAATGGTGCTTAGAAACCAAGATTCAGGCTTTAGGTGTGCTCATTGCTATTGGGGTGTCATTGCTTTCAGTGGACAGAGCTAGAAATACTTTTTTTAGTAATAAATTAATACTGGTATTTTTAATTAAAAGTAATATTCTAGAGTTAATTAGAATATTACTTTTAATTAAAATTAATTAATTAAAAATTAATTTAAAAAATTTAAAATTAATTAATTTATTAATAAATTAATATCTTTTAACTTTATATTAGTATCTTTTGGATCCTAACAATAATATTTACTCATTTGCTTTGTCTTAACATATACATAAAATTATTTGAAAATTACACTTTCAATATTCTACCTATAAGTAAACCTTCTTGGTGAAGTTTAAGACTCTCAGACTTTTCTGGAGATGAGCAGTAGGAAATGACAATGTATTGCAAGAGCACATTAAAAATACAGAACTTATTCCTCTTCTTATATGTGTCTTTACTTGTAAATGACTGATGATGCAACATTGTTCAGACTTGTGAAACACATTCACATTGGGATCAAGTTCCTGCCAAAATAATACAAATTATTAAAAAAATATGGGCAATAAAAAATTTGAGGTCTTTAATAAAGTGCTCATTCATGGGATTATGACTCCAAAGATTTACTACTGAAAAACACTGTTAAGTGGTTTTGCTGGCACATTAATGTTCTCAGGGAGAGTTTTCATAATGCTTTCTAAAGCTCTGTTTTTGAGGTTGGAAACTTACTTTATTAAAAGTCCAGAATGACTGCTGAGGTAGAAGTATCTGCAGGGCTGGGGTGCTGTTTCTACCAAACTCAGCTTTTCTTATTATCTTAATGATTTTTTTTAAGTTACTTTATGAAAATTCCCAAATAAAAATCCAGGTGATTTATTATACATATGGATAATATATTATTTGACAATCTTTAATAGTTAAAATTGCAGTACGTTTTAAAAACTTTTATAGATTGGCACCTTTTTTTGTTGCTGTTGTCTCTAAATAATCTAATGCTGAGAAAAGTAGTCACTTTATCTACATTAGCCACACACATTTCCTATAGACCAGACATTTCAATCAGTGAATCAGAAATTAAACTTACGTAATGGATTTAAAATAGCTTATTTTCCTTCACACTGTTCACATTTTCCTTAATTCTATTGGCCAGAATTGAAGCTAGGAAAGAATATTGGTTTTGGAGTCAGCAGGCTTGGTTTGGAAGGATGTCTCTTCTGCTTTCTTGGTTTGTTGTCTATAGCAGAGTGTGTAAGAGGGGAGAGGCTACGAGAGACACACTGAGCAGGGTGGCTCAGAGGCGAGGCTCTTGGGTTTTTAATATAGGCTCCAGAATCATTTGGCTGTGTGATCTGAGGCATATGACTTTACCTCTTTGAACTTCAGTTTCTTGTATGTAAAATGGGAAAATAATTTAATGATCTACCTCTTACAGTTATCGTTAGGATTGAATGATGTAATCTACATATGGTACTCAAGACAAGCCCAGCACATAATTGATGCTCAGTGTTTTAATTTCCTTTTCCTAGTTATTTACTTTTATCTAGGGATTAAACTAAATGTATGGTTATTTTAAGAGTACAGACATATGGAAAGAGTTCCTGGAAGTGAGAAATAATCAGACAGGATAAATTACTAAAGAAGTTAAAGATCTCTTTATAATCATAGAATCACAATGTTGGAAGTGACCCTAAGGTCTTTTAGAATCTAGATCATCTAACTCTCTATTTGAAATAAGAATCATCTCTAAAATGTCCCTGTCTAGCTAGTGCCCAGCCTTCCCTTGAACTCCTCCAGAGGCAGGGAACTCACAGGAGGTCCACCTCCTCTGTGCAGTCTTAATTGTTTGACAGTTCTTCACTGTAGCAAGTCAGGATCAAAATCCCTATAATTCACGTCCTCATCCTGGTTCTCTCTTTTTTTCCAGTTTTATGGAGATATAATCGCTAAACAGTACTGTATAAGTAGAGCATAATGGTTTGACTTACATACATTGTGAAATGATTACACAATAAGTTTAGTGAGCATCCATCATCTCGTATAGATACAAAATTAAAGAAATAGAAAATTTTTTCCTTGTGATGAGAACTCTCAGGATTTACTCTCTTAACAGCTGTCCCGTATAACATACGGCAGCGTTCATTATACTTATCATGTTGTACATCACATCCCTAGGATTTATTTGTCTTTTAACTGGGAGTTTGTACCTTTTGACTGCCTTCATCCAATTCCCCCTTCCCCTACCTCCCACCCCTGGCAACCGATGAGTTTGTTTGTTTTTCAAGTATATTTGTCCTACAACACTATGTTAGTTCCTGTTATGCAACATAGTGATTTGATATTTCTGTGCATTTCAAAATGATCATCATGGTAAGTCTAGTTACTGTCAGTCACAATAAAAGGATATTACGTAATTATTGATTATATTCCCCAATGTACATTTCATACCCATGACTCATTTATTTTGCAGCTGGAAGTTTGTACATCTTAGTCTCCCTCACCTACTTCTCTCCTTCCCTCATCCCCCTACCCTCTGGCAACCACCTGTTTGTTCTCTGTATCTATGACTCCATTTCTGTTTTGTTATGTCTGTTCATTTGTCTTTTAGATTGCACATATAAATGGAATCACACAGTGATTCTGTGTCTTTCTCTGTCTGACTTATTTCACTTAGCATAATACCCTCTAGGTCCATCCATGTTGTTGCAAATGGCAAGATTTCATTCTTTTTTTATAGCTGAGTTTATAGCTGAGTTATATACATTCTTTTCTTATAGCTCAGTTTATAGCTGAGTTATGTGTGTATATATATATATATATATATATATATATATATATATATATATATATATATATATATATATAAAATGCTGCAAGGAACATAAGGGTGCATATATCTTTTCTAATTAGTATTTTCATTTTCTTTGGATAAATATCCAGGAGTGGAATTGCTGGATGATATGGTTGTTCAATTTTAAATTTTTTGAGGAATCTCCATATTGTTTTCCACAGAGGCTGCACCAATTTACATTCCACCAACTGTGAACAAGGGTTTCCTTTTCTCCACATCCTCACCAACACTTGCTATTTGTTGTCTTATTGATAATAACTGTGCTGACTGGTGAGAAGTAATATCTCATTGTGGTTTTGATTTTCAATAGTGATGGTGAGCATCTTTTCATGGATCTGTTGGCCATCTGTATGTCTTTTTGGAAAAATGTCTATTCAGGTCCTCTGCCCATTTTTCAATCTTGTTCTCTCTTTTTTTTATTTTATTTTAATGTTGAGTTGTATCAGTTCTTCGTATATTTTGGCTTTAACCTGTTAAAAGATTTATTGTTTGCAGATATCTTCCATTCAATAGGCTGCCTTTTCATTTTGTTGATAGTTTCCTTTGCTGTGCAACAGCTTTTTAGTTTGATGTAGTCCCATTTGTTTATTTTTGATTTTGTTTCCCTTGCCTGAGGAGACAGGTCCAAAAAAATATTACTAAGACTGATGTCAAAGAGCATATAGCCTATGTTTTTTTTCTAGAAGTTTTATGGTTTCAGGTCTTACATTTAAGTTTTTAATCCATTTTGAATTTATTCTTGTGTATGGTGTGAGGAAGTAGTCCAGTTTGATTGTTTTGCATGTAGCTGTCTAGTTTTTCCAATGCCATTTATTGACGAGGCTGTCTTTTTCCTACAGTATATTCTTGCCTCCTTTGTTGTAGATTAATTGCCCATATAAATGTGAGTTTATTTCTGGGGTCTCTATTCTATTCCATTGATCTACATGTCTGTTTTTGTGCCAGTACCACACAGTTTTGATTACTGTAGCTCTGCGTAATAGTTTGAAATCAGGGAGCATGATACCTCCAGCTTTTTCTTCTTTCTGAAGAAGGTTTTGACTATTTGAGGTCTTTTGTGTTTCCATACAAATTTTAGAATTATTTGTTCTAATTCTGTGAAAAATACCATTGGTATTTTGATAGATATTGCATTGAATTTGTAGATTGCCTTGGGTAGTATGGTCATTTTAACAATATTAATTATTCCAGTCCATGATCATGGTATATTTTTTTATCTGTTTCTGTCATCTTCAGTTTCTTTCATCAGTGTCTTATAATCTTCTGAATACAGGTCTTTTACCTCCTTAGATTTATTTCTAGATATTCTATTCTTCTCAATGTGATTGCAAATGGGATAGTTTTCTTGATTTCTCTTCCCGATAGTTCATTGTTAGTATATAGAAATGCAACAGATTTTTGCATATTAATTTTGTATCCTACAACTTTACTGAATTCATTGATGAGTTCCAGTAGTTTTTTGGTGGCATCTTTAGGATTTTCTATGTATAGTATTATGTCATCTGCAAACATGACGGTTTTGCTTCTTCCTTTACAATTTTGATTCTTTTAATTTCTTCTTCGTGTCTGATTGTTGTGGCTAAGACTTCCAATACTATGTTGAGTAAAAGTGGCAAGAGTGGGCATCTTTATCTTGTTCCAGATCCTAGAGGAAATGCTTTCAGATTTTCACCATTGAGTATGATGTTAGCTGTGGGCTTGTCATATATATGGCCTTTATTATGTTGAGGTATATTCCCTCTATGCCCACTCTCTGGAGAGTTTTTTTTTTATCATAAATGGATGTTGAATTCTGTCAAAATCTTTTTCTGCATCTATTGAGATGATCATATGATTTTTATTTTTCAATATATTAATGTAGTATATAACACTGATGGATTTGGAGATGTTGAAACATCCTTGCATCCCTGGGATAAATCCCTCTTGATCATGGGTATGATCCTTTTAATGTATTGTTAAAATTGATTTGCTAATTTATTGTTGACGATTTTTGCATCTATGTTTATCGGTGGTATTAGCCTATAATTTTCTTTTTAGTGATTCTTTGTCTGGTTTTGGTATCAGGATAATACATGGCCTTGTGGAATGAGTTTGGAAGTGTTCCTTCCTTTGCAATTTTTTGAAACAATTCGAGAAGGATAGGTGTTAACTCTTCTCTAAATGTTTGGTAGAATTCGCCTATGAAGCCATCTGATCCTGAAATTTTGTTTGTTGGAAGTTTTAATATTACTGATTCAATTTTATTACTGGTGTTTGGTCTGTTCATATTTTCTATTTCTTCCTGATTCAGTCTTGGAAAATTGTATGTTTCTAGGAATTGGGGCTGGCTGAGTGGCCCAGGGTGTCCCAGAGCTGGTGTTGGCTCCTTCGTGTGTGGGCTGGGTCCTGACATGGCAGGTTCCTGGGTTGCAGTGGTCCTGGGTCTGTTGTCTGCCTGCTTGTGGGTGGAGTTGGTTCCTGGGGTGGCTGGCTGAGGGGCCCAAGGTATCTCAGAGCTGGTGTTGACCTCCTAGTGGCTGTGGCCAAGTAATATCAGCTGGCTGCGGGTCTTGGGGGTCCCAGGGCTAGTGCAGGTGCGCAGGTTGGCGGGGCCTGGTCCTGGGCATTCTGGTGGGTGGGCTAGGGGATTACGGGGTCCTAAGGCAGACAGCCAGCCTACTGGTGGTGCTGTATCCCTTCCCAGCTAGCTACTTGGCCTGAGGCATCCCAGTACTGGTGCCAACAGGATGGTGGGTAGGTCTGGGTCCTGGCGCTCATAAGCTAGAGGAGCTCACCATTCTAAAATGGTGAGTAATTAAAATGAAAATAAACACTAAAATAATATCTGCTCATATTATAAAAAATTAAAAATGTTCATAAGGCTCCAAAGTAAAATTTAAAATCATCTCTCCTTCTACTTCTAGCCTCACTTTACACTCTTGTTTTAACCTCTGATATTACCATTAAGACTTTAAAGCAATACATTTCTGTTCCTGATTCAACAACCTGAGATAGTATTTTTAGATGTTCTGCTATGATATATGATGATTTAATGCCTCCTACTTTTTACTCCCATTGTTCTGCATTCCAGTTTTTATTATATTATTGTATTTACCTTGTCAAGGTTTGTAATATTTTCATTCTGTTCTATAACTATAATTAAGTTTTCAATGCTTTTGTCTTTAGGTTCATTCAACACATTTAAAGTAAATTAAAACAGAATTTAAAATAACATGATTGCATAAATATTTTTATTATGGGTCTAATCCTAGCATGTGATGCAGAACTCATTCCATTTTGACAATGTCCCTCTTAAAATTTCAGCTGGGAACTGTCCATGGTCCTCCATGCACAGTCTGACCAGTTCAGGGCAGAGCGTTTTGCAGTACTGAAGTGAAGCCCAGGAACACACTGGCCTCATGGACAGTTAAATTTACTGTTAACTTGTATCGGGTTTTTCAATAATGGGAATTTCCAATTTAAGTTGAATTCTTATTATTTTCCAAGGTTGATAATGCCACTGGGACAGCTCAGATTTGGGAAAGGTCTTCCTCATTTTGAAGTAAAATGTTACTCTGCAGCTTCCACTCTAATAGATCATGGAATTACAGGGCCAAAGGATATTATGCATATTACATGTTTTAGATATTTATATCAAAATTATACCTATTCACACTTCCACCAGCAATGTATGAGAGGACATGTTTGGGGGAATTTCTGAGTTTATTTGTTAATGTTAACTGCAGTAGGTAGAAATAACCAACGAATTTTTAATTTTATGAAATTTGTCTAGGGTTGGATGAATTAAGCTCAAGCCAGAGGTTTTCTACCCTGATGATAATTAGTCATTTTAGTTTTGAGGGGCAGTTTGATCTCAGGCATATCCAAATCCATAGGATGGTTAGCAACATCGTAATAGGAATCAATTGTGTTTTAAAAACACAAACCTTTGAATGATTTCATTACTTAATGCATTTAATTGGGAAGTTAAATTGAACACCTTGATCATATTATTTACAAATGTTTTTGTTAAAAGTAATTGTGAAGGGGTCATTATACATTTGTTGCATTAGTAGCACTGAATCTAAAGATTTGTTAATTTAAAACATTTTTAAAGTGATCCCTGTCACTGACTCGATAGGGTCTGTGCTCATTTGCCAGTGCGATTTCTTCTGTGGAGGTCAGCCCTGCTTTTGCTCTGAGGGAGCTACTTGTTTCTTGTTCTGTGTGTCAGTGTGCTCTGACAGCAGTCCCGAGGTCCTGGCCGGCGACACCAATGTCACATTACTTCAGCGTATCCTTGAGGTAGCCATGCAACCAGACTCCACTCTAGCCGCTGTCTCCCAATAGCTCTACAAGTAATTGCATTTGCAGTCTGAGGACATCTGTTTCCAGCAGACCGGCCGCGTGCCTCTGAATTCTGAAGCGCTTAATCAGAACACTGGGGGAGCAGGTCCCCAAGGCCTTGTCGCTGGCTCCCAAGTCTGCATTTCATATGAGAAACAGCATATAGTTCACTGGGCTGAAATGTGTCCAGAAAAAAAAAGTCTGACCTGCTGCCATGTGCCACTATATTCTATGACCACAAAAGAATTTTCTGATTTTTATTAGACATAAGCATTGGTGCTTTGGATTTGTTAAAGAAGACTGTTTTGACCCTGGTCTCTAAGGCAGTGAGAAAACAGTCTGATATTGGGGTGGAAAAAATTCCTCATAGCCGAAATATTTTAATTGTGTTTATTGGTCTCCTGGTGTAAGCTGCCGATTGATTAGTTTATTCCAAACTGACAGTAAGTCTATAGTACTCAAGTGTCTGATATATTTTTTGTGTATTTTTAGGATCTTTTGTAAATTCCTGGTAAAAATGTCTCTCCATTGGTCATGGAAACTCCCCTCTTTTGCATTAGGGACTTTCTTTCAATGTAAAAGTTAATATGTAATTTCCTATCGAGTTTTAGAACTCTGAGGGGATTAGGATTAATTTTCATCCCTGCATCATCGAACTTAGGACCTCAGTTTTCTAGACACACATTAGATGGTAGTTTCTAAGTAATACATGGGCCCAATTTATTATCGCCAATGCTGATACTAGTTACTCTAATTGAGCAGCTACTGTAGTACTATCTGAAAAGAAATCTGTAAAGTGTTAAAATATTGTATTTGTGATAAAGTGTACATAATTTAATTAGCAGTAATAATGGGACTTCTCTGCACAGCCGACTGGTTTGGAAAGGGAGCGGGGAAATGGAGCTGGTGCCAGGACCTGGAGAAGCAAAGCATTTCACAAACTAGTTTCTATAATTAGTTTAGTTATTACATCTCTGAAAGGGGCAGCTTTCTCTAACTACCTACATCCACTCGATGACTTTTCATTCAAATTGATGCCCAAGACTTCCTTGATTTAAAAAAAAATCACCAGAAAAAAAAAGGAAGATATTCTCTTTCTTTTTTTTTAAATAAAAAGTAAGAGGTAGCATTCCAAGTAACATTCTTCCTGTCTTCAAGCTCTAATGCAAAAGGGATGATTGCATTTTAACTAGCAGCCTGAAATGTTACTGGCCAGTTTAGATGTAGAATCTGTTATTTGAAGATATTGTTTCTTTTTAGTTATTTTTGCCCCTAACATACTATTTTAAATAAAAACCAAAAATATGTTTGCCATTTACCTAGACTACAGTATTATAAAAGTGCTGGCTAACCGACTGCTTAATCTTATCTGATGTGAATTCACTTACTTTGGAACTTGATGTCCACAAGTGTTTTGTTTTTTTTTTTTAAGTGAATTTTAAAGAGATCCTTTTTATGCCTCTTTGGACCATTCTACATAGAGTAAATAGAAGTAGGTGTACTGGTAACTTTCTCAATGCCCTTTATTTTATTTTTTAATTTTTTTTAATTTTTGGCTGTGTTGGGTCTTTGTTTCTATGCGAGGGCTTTCTCTAGTTGTGGCAAGCGGGGGCCACTCTTCATCGCGGTGCGCGGGCCTCTCACTCTCGCGGCCTCTCTTGTTGCGGAGCACAGGCTCCAGACGCGCAGGCTCAGCAGTTGTGGCTCATGGGCCCAGTTGCTCCGTGGCATGTGGGATCTTCCCAGACCAGGGCTCGAACCCGTGTCCCCTGCATTGGCAGGCAGATTCTCAACCACTGCGCCACCAGGGAAGCCCCAATGCCCTTTATTTTTACAAACCTAATCATACATATAATATTCTTTGAAATTATTCTTCTCAGTATGGTACTCTATCTCCCTCTAACTTTTAATCCTCCCACCCACCAAATGGCTACTCCTTTCTATTTCCTTTCTGCAGGTTCTATCAGTATTGGTTTTATTTTTATGAGACAGGGGGATACACAGTCAATGAATATTGAAAGAAAGATTTTACTCTCCTTTATACGATGATGTTTTATGATAATTCTACACTGTTATTTAAAATAGTTTTAAGGGGAGACATCTTCATTCAAATAACTTTTAGTGACTTATTAGGACTCTGAGGGTTTACTGTTTACTCAACATCAATTTCCATTTATACCAAACTTAAGAACACCTTGGCCTGTAAACATATTCTATATATGGATCGAATCTACTAGTATGTTAGCCAATGATTTGTTTTTATTAACTCTTTCCAGAGGTCCACATAGAAAAGGCTTATATGTCAGTTTCCTTTTTTTTTTTTCTAGCCCTGATTTTATATCCCTTCTCTTTTTCAGACATCTAAATTTACCTAACATAGCTTTACAATTTAACAACTTTATGAAGAGAGGATAGGGCACCTAAAATTAAAAATGGAATGAGCATTTAACCCTAGCTCCTTGAACTCATTAGCAAGCAAGGTAAATGAGACGCAAATGCAGGTTCCCCTCCTTGGCTGTTAATGCTATTGTCCTCACTTTCCGAAATTATTTTAGGACTTGCTCAGTGCTGTAGAGGCGAAAGAAGCTCTTGAAAGGGAAGTTAAGATCCTCCAAGAAAGGCTGCTGGCTGGCCAGCGGGTCTGGGATATCTCAGAGCAGGAACTGAGCCTCTTGAAGAGACGCTCTCTGGAGTTGGAGAAGAGTTTGAAGGCCAGTGTGGATGCAGCCGCAGCCTCACAGAGCGAGTACTTCTCCTTTAGGGAGAAAATTGCAGCCCTCCTGAGGAGCAGCTCGGGCACGCTTAGGCCCACGGAGGATGCCATTCTGGAGAGGATTCGAGAAATGGGCGGCCGGGAAGAGAGCGGGTGAGTGGGTGATGGCTGCGTACAAGCTTCTTAAGGACAGTCAGTTCCTTCATTCGGCATACTCGGTAAGTGAGTGGG
Source organism: Balaenoptera physalus (assembly GCF_965194825.1). NCBI lineage: Eukaryota > Metazoa > Chordata > Mammalia > Artiodactyla > Balaenopteridae > Balaenoptera > Balaenoptera physalus. The sequence goes on along the minus strand of NC_138888.1, from coordinate 14,899,938 downwards.
TTGTCTGAGTTAGTTAAAAGTAGCATTTAAATGTGGTTGTACTACTTTCAATTGTATATTATACTCCCGAAGCCTGACTGCATACTACCATGTGGGTTCTGGACTCAGAGCTACCCGGGCTGAATCTTGGTCTCTACTGCACACTCACTTGGTCCAGATGTGACCTTGGGCAGGTTCCTGAGAGGACAGCCTCTGAGATTTTTGTTTCCTGGTCTGCTGTACAGGAACAGCCCAGGGTCCACACCCCTAGTCTGAAACCCTTGGAGCCTGCTGTAGTTTTGATTTCAGAATTTTTCAGTGTTTAGGAAGGTGAAATTGTCCCCAGAAAGGTAATGGAGAAAGCACCCTTACACATTCCTCCTCAGTGGGGTCTGGGACAGCACCCCATAATCACCACATTCATCTTCTGTGGCAAAAGCTGTGAGCAGCTCTGCTGCGTGGGACCCACCAAGACTGTGAATAGCCTCGGTCACTTCAGGTCAGGGTTTGTTGCCAAATCCTGTCAGGTCAAGCTTTGCCAGCAAATAACTTTTGGAAAAAAAACGTCAGCTTTCAGATCCTTTTGGATTTTGGAACTGTAGATAAGAGTTCCTGGACCTGTAACTGTATCTGCCTCTTCAGGTTATTGTTTGTTGTAAGCATGAAATGAAAAAAAAATGTTAGGAAGTCCTTAACACACTGTCTGGCAAATAGCAACAATAAACATTAACTATTGGTGCCCTGGCCCATCCTCCACTCTCTCATCCTCTCCCCTTCTCTCCTCCTTTTCCTGATGTGTTGGTACCTGGAACAGTCTTCCAGGGGACCTATTTAACAAGTGAAGTGGATTTAAAAATGGTTTAAATCACACATATGATTGAAGCTTGCTTAATTTTGTTACCTTATTTATATTATTAACAATTCTCATTTTCTATAAAGCTTTGCTTAGCTGAGTTAATTTCAGCCCACACTCTGTTTAAACTATCCTCAAATCCAGATTATTGAAGTCCTAATTAATGAGGTTTTAAGGTAAATAATATCCAAATTCTATGTATAATTCCATTAGGAACTACTTCTTCTATTGAGTTCATTTTTTTGCTTGAAAGGAGAAAATGCACTTTTCCTCCTTTTAATGATCCTAAAAAACTCAAAGTGATCACTAACTCAAAGTTTGGGGTTGCATTTGTAAATTTCCTTTAGTGATAAAACTTCTTTTAAAAAACAAATTTATTTATTTATTTTTGGCTGCGTTGGGTCTTCGTTGTGGTGTGCGGGCTTCTCATTGCAGTGGCTTCTCTTGTTGCGGAGCACGGGCTCAAGGCGCACAGGCTTCAGTATTTGCAGCACGTGGGCTCAGTAGCTGTGGCTCGTGGGCCCTAGAGCGCATGGGCTTCAGTAGTTGTGGTACGCCCTAGAGCGCATGGGCTTCAGTAGTTGTGGTGTGCCCTAGAGCGCGTGGGCTTCAGTAGTTGTGGTGTGCCCTAGAGCGCGTGGGCTTCAGTAGTTGTGGTGCACGGGCTTAGTTTCTCCGTGGCATGTGGGATCTTCCTGGACCAGGGGTTGAACCCGTGTCCCCTGCATTGGCAGGCGGATTCTTAACCACTGCGCCACCAGGGAAGTCCCGATAAAACATTTTTAATTCCCTTTAAAACTCTGCAAAATTCACATGTGCTCCAGGAGCAGCCCTAGTGACTCCTTTGTTCAAGTATAGGATTCTCTGTGGATATAAAATGTTCACCCCTGTAACATGCGTGGGTCTCTGAGAGTGACTCAGTTTATCTTGTGGTGCAGTACACATATAGGTCCTGGATTGGGGGAGGGAATTATTTACAGGACTAGGAAAAACTTCAAGTGATTTACCTTGGATAGTAATAGACGTACTTCAATAGCTAATGGATCTTTGCCATTTCATTTTATTGCTTCCCTCTTCTATTTTCCCAAATGTTTTCCTAAAACTATTTTAATTCCAGCATGTGAAACACGGCATAAAGTTGTCAGCATGAAGTATATGTTTATTTTCTAAAGCAAAACGATGTAAATTGGTTAAGCTGGATATGCCTTCTCCCTCTCCTCATAAAAATGAGAATGATTCAGTGTTTTTAGTGCCTTTGTCCGCCTTTCCTACCCTGTAATTTTTTTCAATAGCTGCTCTCACTATTTAAAAGCCTGAAATCAAGCATATGGCTGGCATCTTGTGTGACTCATCTTCAAGTAAAATCAGGAGAAAATGGATTCCATATATTGTCTTAGAAATGTTTCTGAAGAATGGGAGCTTTACACATTGATGAATCTGTTTGCTGAGGAGGCTGCAACGCCCTGCCAGCTGCCATGGATAAACACACAGTCCACTGTTGAGTAATACCCATGTGCTCCGGGCCTGGCAAATTCTCCCCTTCACCGTGACTCCTACTTACTGAACATTGCTTTTCTTGTTTACCTCTTCGCTATTCATTTTCACTCTCCTCTATTTGCAGTTCGGGGTAGAACTCAGGACACCACCCACACTTTTTCAGTAAGTCATTTCTACTTGTTCCGTGCTTTTCTGATTATAACAAAATCTAATTTTCTTTTTAAATGCTTTACTATATCTTAGAGCAGGGTGTCTCAGCTATTGACATTTTGAGCTGGATAATCCTTTGCTGTAAAGGCCGTTCTGTGTATTGTAGGATTTGTAGCAGCATCTCCAGCTTCTACCTGCTAGATACCGATAGTACCTCCTCTTCTCCCCAGTTTGTGACAGCAAAGATGTCTCTAGACATTGCCAAATGTCCCTGGGGGGTGGGGGTGTGGGCGGTGAAATTGCCTCTAGTTGAAAACCACTCTCTTAGAGGAATGTTCTACTGTCGGGTTCCCAGGAATTCTAAATGAGTATTTCGATGTTATGTAGCCTGAAATTTCAGGACACTTGTAACAGGTATTTTTGAAATAATGATTTCTTACACAATGACGGGAAGCCGTGACATTTTCAGATTTTAGTTTAGAATCTTGAGGCAAAGTTTTTTTTTGTTTGTTTTTTGTTTTTTAAGTTTTAGATGTTTCCAAACTGGCTAATCACCTGGCTGAGAATTGATTTGTACAGAGAGGACAGGACCATGAGTGATTTCCATGTCGTCTCCTTAATTATAGACAAATTAGTACAACCTTACAAAAATTTATCTAGACAGCTCGTCTGTTCTGCTTTAGAGCACACACAAGGCTGTACATCCTTCACTGGAGCTTTTCCAGTCTGGTGGGGGAGCTTTGGGGAACCAATCCGATGCCATAAAGGACCTGAGATGTTTCTGCAACTCCCACACTCCCCCTTCTGATCTCATCATTCTGCTCTGTTCTTAATCCTCCAATATCCTAAACCAAACGTTTGCCCAGAAGCTTCAAGTAGACTTCCTTTGACATTTAATTGTCCAGTATTATGTTATATAGTCACCCCTGGCTACAAGGGCATCGGGGAAAGTACACAGATAGAGATTTCAGCTCTCCCAGCCTCTATAGTGTATTAATTTCCTAGAATGGCCATGACAAAGTACCACTACCTGGGTGGCTTAAACAACAGAAATTTATCGTCTCACAGTTCTGGAGGCTTGAAGTCCAAAGTTCAGGTGTTAGAATTGGTGTCTTCTGAGTGCCGCAGGGGAGAATCTGCGTCACACCTGTCACCGAGCTTCTGGAGCCTCAGGTGTTCCTTGGCTTGTGGATCATGATCTCTCCATGTCTTCACATAATTTTCCTTCTACTTGTGTGTCTCTCTTTCCAAGTTTCCCCTTTTAATAAGGACACCAGTCATATTGGATTAGGGCCCATCCTCAAAACCTCATTTTAACTTGATTATCTTTGTAAAGATTCTGTTTCCAAATGAGGTCACATTCTGAGGCACCAGGGGACTTGCCCACATCTCTTTGGGGGTGACTCAATTCAAATCATAATAAAAGTTGACATACACAACTTTTATTATGTATGTCATACTTTTATTATGTATGACAGGTGTAGGGCTAGCCTGTCAATAAAGTTGGCCATACATACTGACAAGAAAGAAGGATAATTTGATTGGTTCCTGATAACTTATTTTTTATATTTCTTAAGTGAAAATCTAGCTTGCATAATCAGAAGAGAATTGTTCATGTCCAAAAGGCACTGGCCCTTAAGTGACCTAAGTGGCTCTTTCTTCAGTTTTGAGCTCTCGTGTTTCCATTGGGTTTAATCTTAGGGCAAAAGTGCCTCTCTGGAAAAATCAACAACTACTTGTCCTTGGGAAGTAAATTAATTCTTTTAGGGCATTATGACTTCACTTCCAAAATCCAAGCTGCTTGTTTTTGAAGTATGGTTTATTTCAGGGCCTTCTTTTTGTTTTTAAAAAATTGAGATATGTATTCTTTATTACAATCCACCCCCTCTTCCCTGCCCTATTCCATGTATCTCTAGTGTTGAAATCCCTGGCACATCTTGTCCCACAGAGTATCAGAGATATATTAACAAATGATACTAAGAAAAAGGAGGAGAAAAAAAAAAAAGGAAAGAAAATCACATTTCTTGGTGTGAGAAACACAACACAACTTTACAGTTTTGATGGGACACATATATTCACCCGGGCACTGGCATTCGATGTTCCCAAGAACTGTCAGATTGGAATGTTAATTTATTTTAATAAAAATATGTAAATTTAACTTTGAAAAGACTTGGTGGTATCATATTCATGGAGATCTAGGTAAGCGTATGAAGGTAAGTTCTGTAGTGCATAGAATATAGGGAAGTTCATAGCTGTTTGCTCCTCTCTGGACACCAGAATCTTGGCAGGGAGGTTGGGTAGGTTCTGCACAGGTCAGCCATACTGGTGTTTTTAAAAGTTATACTCTGCTGAGTCTGCAAGTTCCGTGGAACACTTTCAGGTCCACCCAGGGTGAGGATGCCGGAGGGACCCCCTCACCTCTGATTCAACACATTTATTCCTTATTTGTCTTTCCCAGAAAGACTTCTAGTTGAAAAACAGGCTCTGTGGGCTGAAAAGAGTTTGAGAAACATGATGTAACATAATTCCTGAAAAGCTCCATAAACTCTTTATGACAAAAGCAAAGGACTGAGTGAACCCACATACTGGAGGAGTAATACTGATGATAAAAGTGGATGCAGCTGAGAATAGAACTACCATACGACCAAGCAGTCCCACTACTGGGCATATACCCTGAGAAAACCATAATTCAAAAAGAGTTATGTACCACAATGTTCATTGCAGCTCTATTTACAATAGCCAGGACATGGAAGCAACCTACGTGTCCATCAACAGATGAATGGGTAAAGAAGATGTGGCACATATATACAATGGAATATTAGTCAGCCATAAAAAGAAATGAAATTGAGTTATTTGTAGTGAGGTGGGTGGACCTAAAGACTGTCATACAGAGTGAAGTAAGTCAGAAAGAGAAAAACAAATACCATATGCTAACACATATATATGGAATCTAAAAAAAAAAAAAAAGGTTCTGAAGAACCTAGGGGAAGGACAGGAACAAAGACACAGACCTACTAGAGAATGGACTTGAGGACACGGGGAGGGGAAGGGTAAGCTGGGATGAAGTGAGATAGTGGCAGGGACATATATACACTACCAAATATAAAATAGATAGCTAGTGGGAAGCAGCCACATAGCACAGGGAGATCAGCTCTGTGCTTTGTGTCCACCTAGAGGGGTGGGATAGGGAAGGGTGGGAGGGAGACACAAGAGGGAGGAGATACGGGGATATATGTATATGTGTAGCTGATTCACTTTGTTATACAGCAGAAACTAACACACCATTGTAGAGCAATTATACTCCAATAAAGATGTTAAAAAAAAAAAAAGTGGATGCAATATGTTGAACTTCAATTGTGTATGGAATACCGGGCTACTTGAATTATCTAATTTAGATCATCTGCTCATCATAGCAAAGTCTATGAGTTTCAGGGAGGTTAATTTCTTGCTTCAGTTAACACGCTGGTAAGTGGTAGAGTGAGCACTTGAAATCAGGACTGTCTGACTTTATAAAGTCCCTGTTCCACAGTCTGGTCTACATCAGGTGTCTGCTTCTTCCTTCAGGGTCATTATCACTCTCTGAGTCTAGTTACTGCACTTGCTCGAGGTCATTACTGACTGATTTCCATTGAAGACTTTGCTCTCCTCTGGTAAGGTCTGCAGCGTGTTGACTGTGGCTAAGTGATCACACAGTTTTCCATCTCTCCAGCTGAGATTTTCTGCATCTGTTAGCTCTTTGGTTTCATTCTCTTTGCCAGGTCAACTGTAAGATAGGAGAACTGTGGAAGGATCTTCAGGTAGAAATACTTACTTTCTACTGGGAGTCCAACGTGAAACCACATTTTCAGTTGCACAGAAACGTGTTATCCCTTGTACAACATAATATCATTAGACAGCCCCTTAGGAGCCAGTGTCTTGAGGAGGTTGTTCTGTCGGTTACTTTGTATATGGTACTTAATGCATTTCTTGCATTAAGGTCAGATCTACTATTGCACTAAAGGTAGGAAATATGAAATGAGGGTTCTTAGAGCCTCATAGTCTATAATGAAATTATAAATTTCCTTTGGAAATGGAATTCCTTGGATATGATGCTGAGCAGCTTGCCATCAAATAGCTGATTTCAAACACCCAAAGGAATATAGAATTAATTGAATTATAGGCCTCGGACCTTGAGAGCCTTAGAAGGACAAAATTAGAGAGTTCAGAGATTAAGTAATTTAACCTTCCTGATTGTAGCACTTCATCCCCCCATAACATTCTTAACAAATGATTGGCCAAATTCTAGCCTTCTCCAGTGACTGGGAACTCCACTACCTGACATGTGAAGATGCTTAAAATATGAGGTAAAAACAAACCCACAAAACTGCGTATATAATATCTCAACTATATTTTAGCAATACATACAAATAAATTATTAAAAAATATTAATAGTTGTTGCCTCTGGGTGGTGGGATCATGGGAATTAGTTTTGCTTATTTACACTTTTGTTTTTGTCCGTAATGAATCTTCTTATACAGTGAGTATGTGTCACTTTGAAATTATTGGGGCTGGGGGAAATTCTTTACATTAGAGTAAGATTCTTTGATTTATACCTGTTGGTCCTCAACTTGAGCTCTGAGGGCAGCTCAGAACAAATCCTACTATTCTTCTATATAATCGCTTTTTAAAATAGTTGAAGACAGCTTGAATGTCTTCTTGCCTTTAAATTTGGTTGTTTGTAGATAAGCAAACAGGTTTTTTTTTTTTTAAACCTGAGACTGTAAGTCTGAGACCGTCAAGATATTTTAATTTCTGTGAGAATGGTACTGAGTATTATGTAAATATCTACTACTTTTCCCCTTTCTTCTTCCAAAATAAACCATCAAAGCCAAACAAATTTATCACCTCAAACTTGGTGTTTTTATTGAATTTAACATTTTCTGAAAATTAGATTTGGCAGAATCAATTTGAGTAATCTCAAAGTGTACTTGAGATGTTTGGTAAATTTAAGTTCTTGGTTTAAGGGAAGGTCAGGACAAAGAGGGAAACTCCAGGAAAGGATGGAAGCGTTGGGCAAGGTAGGGGGTTGTGTAGAGTTTTGGGTCCTTTAATGGAGAAATAGTGATTTTATGCTTTAGAAGAGGAGGTGGTGATCAGATTTCCTTGCCTTCTTATACTCTGCTATTGACCGTATTTAGAGTCATTATATTAGTGGAATTTTGCCCTTTCAAATGCTAAAACGATGACATTACTCCAAAACTATTCAGCACAGACGCAGTACCACTGCACTTTAGTGCATGAGTAACCAATATGCAATAGAAAGTTCTAAAAAAAGCTTGAAAAAATATCTTTCTGCACTTGAATTCCTGGTAATGTCTCAAGGTTACCTATCAAGATTACCTCATTGTATAATCTTAATCTGGTATATGTAGTGAAAGAGTTTCTCTGGAAAATGGTTATAAGTTTTCAAAGTACTTTCTGTCTGAATTCTTTTTCCAACTAAGCTTTGAAACTCCTAAATTAATAGTAGTTTTAGGAGTAAGTGTTTTCCGTAAATACTTCTCGAGGAACCTGTTTAAGGAATTATATAAAAATTAAAAATACCAGTAAAATATTTTATTAGCTAACGAATGTAGATTTATTTCAAGCAGAGGCAAATACAGCTATCCATTACCTGTTTTTTTTAAGTTAATTGTTACAAAGAATCTGGAAGCTGGTGTTATAAATAGTTTTGTCCCTTCAGCTAAGCACTAGATTTTAACACTTTGTTGCAACTGAAATAAGGCTTATCCTTGTTCTGTTTCTTTGTTTCCAGATGGTCTCCCAGCTTGAAGCCCAAATATCTGAGCTTGTTGAACAGTTGGGAAATGAGTCTGGGTTTCACCAGAGAGCTCTACAGAGAGCCCAGAAAGCAGAAAACAAGTTGGAGACTCTTCAGGGTCAGCTGACACACCTGGAGGGAGAGCTGGTCTCTGGAGACGTTTTGCGAGACAACTTGAATTTCGAGAAGCAAAAAGTAATAACCTGAGGGCATGTCCATGGGTGGAAACATCTGCTGCAGTATAAAATTTTACCTGCAAATATTTTGAATTTTATAGTACTTTGGTAGATTGGTTAAGTTCTGAGTTCTGAGTAAATTTCAAGGAACAATGGATATTGTTTTGGTGTTCCTATTGTTTGGAGCTTCCTTGATTCAAGTTAATTCAATTAAATTCAACAGGTATTTATTGAACGTCTGTTATATATGAGACTCTGAAGGTTTGGGGGGTAAGGTATAACACGCAGTTCTTGGCCATAAAACCTCATGATTCAATAGAGGAGACAGACATTCAAATAATTTGCCGTACTCTAAGGCTATAAGTGTTATAATAGATGTATTGATCAACAGAGTGCTCTAGGAGTCTGGTGAAGGGAGTGATAAATTCTGGGTGAGGGGAGGATTTTACAGTGGAGGAGATAATCAAGTTCATCTTTGAAGGATAAATAGGATTTTAGTGGAGAGAAAGAGCAGATACCGTAGGGGAAACAGTTTGAACAAAAGCCTGAAAGTTGCAAGTGCATAGTATATTCAGAGAGTGCAGAGTAGCTGTTCCCATGTGGCTGGAACGTGGCATTCTTGGTGAGGCTCTGGCAGGAGAGCAGATTGGAATGGCTTGGGTTATGAAGATTGAGTTCTCTTTATTCTGTAGACTATGACGTGTAATAAGTGACTTTTGAACATCACAGTATTTTAGAAAGATCACATCACTGTGGAGCTGGGATTGCAGTGTGGAGAGACTCAGAAATGATAGTGGTGATAACCCAGCGGGAGACAAGGAAAGTAGAGTGAGAAGAGTTGGGGTCTAAGCTTAAGATTTGACCCTGGGAAGACCATTGGTGACATCTGAGCGGCAGTTTTAGTAGAGCGGTGGAGAATAGGAGGGGTGACTAGTAAGAGAAGGGCTAGAGACTTAGACGGCTACCAAGTCTGGTGACCAAAGAGAAAAGAGGCATGAAGCCAAAGCTGTGAAAAACAGGATCAGAGAAAGGTTTTATCGGACAGAATGGCAAGATACATGTTTGTACCTTGTCACGGGCATCTGTAGGGGAAGGAAAAGAGAGACAAATGGGCTCAAGAGCATAGGTGCAGAGTTTGGCATGAAAAATACTCTTCAGTTGAAAAATCTGTACTCTGGACACTCATTCATTTTCATTCTCTGTACTTAAAAAAGTTGAGGACGCATCATGCCTGTGTTGAGGGTTGGATATGCAAAGATGCCTAAGAGGTGTCTGTGAGAAATCCTAGTGTCGTGGATGAGACGGGCAAATCAGGGCACAATTAGTACAGTTAGTGCTACAATCAAGATAGGTATACAATGCGACAGGAATTCAGATAAAGGAGTAATTACTTCTTCCCTATTTCTGTATGCGAGGAAATGAGCCATATTCACACAAGTGGTCACATGTGAGAGGGGCCTGAAAGAATGAGTAGGAACTTGGCAGGCAGAAGCGGTGGGGAAGGAGTTTGAGGCAGAGGGGACAACGGGAAGGATGGAGAAATGGAGGGTGACAGGGAGCCTGGAAAGTGATGCTTGCTGAGGCAGAGGCGCGAGGCGGCAGGAATAACTGAGGTCGGGCAGGCTGGTTACGTGAGGCTTTATCCTGTGGGTAATGGAAAGCCATAGGAGGGTTCTGACTAAAAGAAAGGTTTTTCCGAAGGCAGAGTGGCTCTGAGAGTCTAGAGGCTAAAGAAAGGAGCCCGTTGGGGGATTCTTAGGATAGTTTTGATCAGAAGATAATAAGGGTTTGGATCAAGTAGGGCTTTTGTGAGTAAGGATGGGGATAGATTTGAAGAATTTGGGAGGGTGAAGGGAATTTCGTGAACAGATGTCTGAAAAAGGTGTGTTGGTTGAAATTTTGAGCTTGAAAGGAAATCCTGAACCTGAGTATAATACATTAAATTGGAAGATATCTGACTGCCGGACATCTACACCTAGATGTTCCACCAACACCTTGCACTAAACATATTCAAAACAAAAATGATTCCCTCTCCTCAAATCTGTCCCTCTCCTGCCTCAGTGATGGTGAGGTGATCTGCCTCAGTCGCCCAAGCCAAAATCCTGAGAGGCACCCGCAATGCTTCCCTCTTTTCAGCCAATTCCTAAGCACTGTAAATTCTATCTCCTCAATAGATCTCAAACATCCCCTCCCCCATCTCTAACTTAGAAGCAGTGCTTTGGTTCGGAGCATGATGATGATTTGCACGGACTGCAGAAAAACCCTTCTAACCCATCTCCCCACTGCTCCCAGGGTGGTCTTAATAAAATGCATGTCTAATCTTATCTTCCTCCATCCTAAAACTGGTCAAGGGCTCTTTATGTTTCTCAGGATCAGGTCCTGATTCTTTCTTCACATGGCTGTGACCTGGCCAGTTTCCAAGTCCAGGCTCTCTCTCACCTGCAGTCTCTCCAGCCAAGGGTGGCAAAGTCAGAAGCCTCCCGAGACCAGCAGGGCACTGCTAGGGTGTGCAGTGAGTGGTCACCGTCCAAAGACATCCACATTCAAATCTGTGATGTGGCCAAAGAAAAGAAGGCCCCCTTGGCAATCCATATTGCACGTCGCTGGTCTCTCTGAGAAAATGTTCTCCTTACCTTCTTCTAGGAATATCTATCCCTTTAAGACTCAGCTCCGATGTCACTTCCTCTGGAAGTCTTTCCTCAGAGGCTTAGTTCTTCACGAAACACGTACGTGGCTCTGTCACGGCACTAATCACCCTTTTTGTATCCATGTTTTAATTCGTCTTTTCCAATCAACTCAGAACTTCTTGAGGCCCGGGGAAATCATTTTTTCTGGATTTTTCCAGGGCTTAGAGCAAGAATCAATAAATATTATTTAAATAATAGAAGAAGCATATCAAAGGCAAGACTTTAGGTAGATCGTTGTCTCTTCGCGCCTTCATTAGGATGACTCATTAATTTTAATTGAGGTTATGCCAAAATAGCTTTCAGTTATGCAATCAAGTTGTGTAAACTGATTTTGCCCGTGGTGAATCTTTCATAGATAACTGCGTATAAAATAGTAATAGTAGCCTTACTGCCTAGTAAGGCTAGTAGGCATGTAAGATTGAAAAGCAAAGGTGTATAGAGATTAAATTTAAATACAGGTAATTGAGGTTTGTACCACATAGAATATATTCATGCTAAACTGTGATTCAAATGAACAACATGTACAGGAATTCTGTCAGCAACCTTAACTTTCTGAGGCTTAGCCAAGATCCTTGAAAAGGCACTTCCTCTGTGGGGTCTTGGCTCAGTCCTGTCTTAATCCCCTTTGGCCTGCTGTAGATCCTTGAATGCTGAGTGGATGGGTCGTATGTAGAAATAGAAAGAGAGGCTTTTATACCTTCGCATGAAAGGTGCCAACTCTATTTTATTTAAAATACAAACAGTAGCAGTTATTTCACTTTCATCTGCATAGATTAGAAATGAAATCGTCCATGAGGGGGGCTGACCCAACATTAAGAAGTGACAAACTGGGGCTTCCCTGGTGGCGCGGTGGTTAAGAATCCACCTGCCAATGCAGGGGACACAGGTTCGAGCCCTGGTTAGGGAAGATCCCACATGCTGCAGAGCAACTAAGCCTGTGTGCCGCAACTACTGAGCCTGTGCTCTAGAGCCCCCGAGCCACAACTACTGAAGCCTGCGAGCCACAACTTCTGAAACCTGCATGTCTAGAGCCCGTGCTCTGCAACAAGAGAAGCCACTGCAATGAGAAGCTCACACGCTGCAACGAAGAGTAACTCCCGCTCGCTGCAACTAAAGAAAACCCACATGCAGAAATGAAGACCCAAGACAGCCAAAAAAAGAAGTGACAAACTGATGATTCAGAGACAAAAACAGCCTGTGGTGGTCCTGTCACACAATACAGCAGCAATGTCTGTAATGGCTGTGACTTGACAGGAGAGATGAAGTTTTATGTATGCTTTTCAACAAAATTGGAAAATATACACTTACAAATAATTTCATTCTGATGACTGAAATATAGATAGTTCTGTGCTTTAAGCTGGCATGCTTTAGTCATCAGGAAATGATACTTATTTAAACATATAATTGCCTAAAAATGCCAGATGGATGAGTTATTGCAATGAGAAGGAAATTTCAAAGATAGAACCCAAATCATGAAATTATGTTATAGAAAGCTCATTGATGGATTTATTTATCTGTCAAGCACTTAGTAAGGATTAATGTCTGGCATGACGAGATCAGCCACAGAAATCAAGTGGAGGAGGATCGTAGGGTAGTTTTGTAACTTTAACCTGTTAAACTATGAACCTTGACTTCCCTGATACAGCTCAATTTTAGAATGTTGTTCCTTTAACTCTGATACATTAGAAACTTTTAAAGACATTTTCTAAAGAATTTTAACTTACAAAACCAAAAATGTTGCCCAAGTTTGTTTATATGGAGAGCTGTGGTTTCAGCGTGATTTGTAGAATCCAAGAAGTGTAAAATGGCAACTGGCTAATTGGTCAATTTCCACCTTGGAGGCCAGGACCCACTTAGGTGGACAAAATTTCCATGGAAGGTATGCGGATGAGTGGATTGCAGGGGCTGGATTAGCCAGTAGATCCCAGGAGCTGGGAGGGTAATGGTAGCAGCAGCATGTACCCAAAGCAGAGAGATGCAGATGCAGTCAGGAACGTGCCACGTTTGTCAGGTGGCAGGGTTCAGAAGAGTGTATAATGTTAGACTGCACATCAAGGCCACTGACCAGGAGAGTCAAGAGAAATTGGACAAGGAACAGAACTGGAGGTGGCAGGGTGGTTCAAGAATTCATCACCAAGCACTGGAGTCGGGCTGGGCTCTGTACTGGGTTTAATGAGAACTACCTGGAAGCTTGGGAGAAAGACAGGGATTCTGTGAGGTCACCTGTGAACTCCACTTTTGTGCCCCATTTTCATTTTTGTTCTTGGGTTTAGTATCTTAAATTTCTGGATCAGCTTTCAGAGAAAATGAAGTTGGATCAGATGGCTGCTGAACTTGGCTTTGACATGCGTCTGGATGTAGTTTTAGCTCGCACGGGGCAGCTGGTCCGCCTCGAGAGCAGTGCAGTCATTGAAAACAAGACGATTGCCTACAGTTTACAGAGAAAGGTAGGGGATATTGCTGGTGTTGAGAGAAGGAAATTCTGAGAAACTTAAATCTTGAAAAATAATTTATTTCCACCATATTTGCCAGTGTGGCTAGGAAACATATACAAATATGTATTTAGAAGCCGAGTCTCTATTTCAGGTCTGAAGGGAAAGTAAGTGTATCATCTAAGGTTATGTTTGACTGTGAGTAGCTTAAACAAGTATAAGTGGTTTTTTTGGTATTTTTTTTCCCCTCACATCCATTTCTGGAGGTAAGCGGCTTAGAGTGAGCTGGCAGCTCTACTCTGTAAAGTTTCCAAGGACCCAGGCTCCTTTCAGCTCAGTAACTGCCCATCCCTAGGGTGGTCCTTATTGTCCTGGTTCACAGTGGTGCCTAGAACCATTATATCTGTGTTCCGGGCAGAAGGCTAAAAAAGAAAGGGATGAAGAAGAGGGATGCAAAAGAACATGCATGAGCTGTCTTTTAAAGGAGGCTCCCAGAGTTTTCTGTGTGAACTTGTGTTTATATCCCACAGCTAGAATGTGTTCTGATGGCTAAACCTAGCTGCAAGGGAGGCTGGGAACTGTAGCCTTTACTCTGGGTAGCCGTTTGTCTAGCTGAAAAAGTCACTATTTCTATGACTATGGGAGAAGAGGAGAGCTGGGCAACATCTAGCAGTCTCACCTTTATATTAGCTCTCTTGCACTAGAAAGTAGAGAGGAGAAGAGTTTACTTTCCACTCACTCAAAGGAAGACTTAGAAAGAGTTTAGACTACATAAATGAATGAATGGATGAAACAGATAAAAACATAATTATTATGTAATTATTGGCATTGGGGAAAGAAAGAGGAAAACACAGATGTGTCCTTAGAATAGTTCTTAGGAGAAAATTCTATGGTAGAATTATCGTGTATAGGCTGCTTAATGAGTCACATCTGGGTTCTCAATTTGGTTCAACCAAGCTGTGTGACATTGGGCAAATTATATACTTCTCTGTCTGTGTTTCCTCGTATTTAAGATGGGGATGATACCTACCTCATGAGGTTGTTAATAAATAGCATTTTTGTACTCTTGGTTCATAGAAGATGCTCTATTCATATTTGACCTCTTTTCCATTTACTGTATCTTAAGGAATATTTTATAAAAGAAAGCAGACAACCCCTAGTACCATCAGAGACATTAAACTGAGCTACAATTCTTTCTGAAGTTCTCAGATAATTGATTTTTCCTCAACATCCAATATTATTCCTTCTTAAGTATTATATAATTATTAAAATGACCAGTGCACAGAACTTATCAAGGTAAATTTGCAGTAGAGTGAAATTTGACATGAAGAAGCTCAGGAAAGGGAGTTTAGTTAGGGAAATACTAAAAGTGCCTTGTTAAAAAAGGATGTGGACATGGTCATTGCTGTCACTGTTAGACAAGATATTTAGGCCCTCATTTCAGTAAGCCCTTCACACCTTCAAACACTTTACTAATGCAGAATATATAATTAGGGAAAATGGGATGGTCTTTAGCTCTAACATTCTATAATTCTACACGATTCCAATTCCCAGTGTTTGTAAGAGGTGAAAGAGGTTCCTGTACTTAATATTCTACTCACTAATTGTGACATGTGAAGCCCAGGAGGATTTTTTTCTCCTCATAGAGTCCATAATCTTTTTCTAAAAACCATTACAATTTCTTTCATCAAGTTTGACCGTCGATGCTAAGTGCTATTTGCAGACCATGTTCAGCCTGGTTTGTGGATGGTATAAGGTCTGGCATATAGTAAAGACACTAATGAAGTAATGCCTTCTTGAAGTCCCTTCTATTTCTAAGATTTTCAATATACCAACAAAGCTTTCCTCAAAATCTCCTTCATATAGCTTACTTTAAAATTATATCAACTCCCATGTTTGGTGCCACTCAACCTGGTTCTAAGTGATTGAAACTAGTCAGACTGGGTCTTCGGTACTAATTTACACTTTATCTTCTTTCAGAAAAGACCGGTACAAGTATAGTTGCCATGGGGTGTTGGAGAGGATTTTGTCTGTCTTATTATGTTCTGCTCTTGATAAGCCCATTTCAGTAGTTTTAAAAGTAATTTTACATTTTTATTATGATGCACATAATGTTGGAGGGAATCAGACATTGAAAGCCTACTCCTTTGTGCATTTTCTGTGGCTCTTTTGTCTCATACTTTGCAGCTACCAAATTAATTCTTGGAAAAATAGGGATAGAAAAATGCAATCAGGGAAATCTGATGGTTTACAAATTAGTCTTATTGAAGTGTAGATAAAGATCAACATTATCTGAGTAATTCATTTATATTTACTGACTATTCAATGATTATTTAAAAAAAAAAATCCCTGTTTGTATCAAACCAGCTAAAGACTCAGAAAGAAAGACTGGAGAGCAAAAGAGCTGCACATGAACCGCCTCCGGCAAAAAATAGCCCAGCTGGAGGAGGAGAAACAGGTGCATTCGGCATCGGCTGCGGAGAGGGACGAGGCCAAGGCCACCATCAGGAAGTTGCAGAAGAAGGTGGAGAGGCTGCAGAAGGAGCTGAGTGTGTGTCGAGAATTGAACACTGAGCTCAAAGCCAAACTGGCCGACACCAGTGAGCTTAAGGCAAGTGCTCAGCTGCATTTCCTTGTCACTGTCTGTGTGTGTTTCCATAAAGGTTTATGCAAAAGCGTGACAGCCTTAGAAGGGACACACCAGAAAAAAAAAAAAGCTGAAAATTTCCTCTGATTTTCTAGAGTGGTGAGAAAAATGCAAATATGCCACAAATCAGCATAGTCGATCAATTTTGTGTCTCTTCAATATTTGAAATGAAGCCATAGTTGCTGGGTGAAAAGTCAGTCAAGAAGGGGTGATGTGATGTACAGAAAATAAAAACATTTCTTCGAAGTGTGGGTGACTATAATGTTAGGGATCGTGTAGGGATTTTTCACATAGGAATTTGCTTAGAGAAAATGAGAAAATGAACAGAAGTGTTCGCTGAGAAGAGGGGGCAACAGGTGTGTGTTGTGCTGTGCGATGTGCCACACCAAGTGGTGAAGAGGGCAGACAGGTTGGGGTGATGTGATTCCTGGATTCGAGGTGTTCGGCTTCTAATGAATACAGAGAAGAACGAAATTAGAACTTGGGATTTAATAAAACTATTTAAATATCACATATGTGTGCCACTGGCAATAACACATAACTTCTAGTACACACGTCACCCCTGGCAGATACCCGTGTCGTGAAAGCGGGCAGCAATGATGTCCTTGCTCTTGGCAGACGTGGGCTCTGAAATGGACTTTTGGAATGTTTCTGAATCTGGAAACAGACCAGTTGGGAAAAGGAATCTGGAATGGAGCCAGCACTTGAATCTGTGTAGCAGGACAATATTTTAGGGCATATTTCCCACTCTATTCTCCCTTCTGACTCATTAGCTTTTTTCCCCCTGAAGCCCTTTTGGCATCAGGAGGAGGCCACTAGATAAAGGCTTATTTCCCTAGAGAAGGGGAGGGCAGACTGCACCCAGGGGAGTGGACGCACTTGAATGTAAAGGAAGGGGGAAACTAGGGAAAGCATCTGATAGGGTGCCTGGGTGGGGAGAAAATATCAGAAGTAAGTATCCTGGACACCCCTCTCACACCTTGAGACTGACCTTTGGGGTGTGTGTCTGGTGGGTCAGGGAGAATCCCTGATGTCAGCGCACAGTTGCTCCCTCCCTGGCTGGCAGGGGCTGCAGGAGGTGCAGGCGCAGGGGGCCTAGATCGCACCCATGCCCCGGAGCCTGAAGTTCCATTTGCGCTCTTGGGCGATACGGAAGGTAGCTAAAGATGCGCTCGGGAGAGCACACTGTGGGAGCAGGTGGTGGTGGCCCGCTCAAGTGAGGGACACAGTGACTCGCCATCAGAGGTTCCCAGGCAGATGCGCTAAGCCATGACCCCGGCTAAGTGTAGTGAGAGTAGCCTTAGGAGGCCTGGGCCAAGACAACCCTGTGAACTAGAAGTGGTGTTGGGGTGAGAGGAGCCCGCACTTCGTGTAGCAGAGAACGGAAGCAGGAAGAGAGCGGAGGCAGGAAGGGAGCGGAGGCAGGAAGGGAGCGGAGGCAGGAAGGGAGCGGAGGCAGGAAGGGAGCGGAGGCAGGAAGAGAGCAGAAGCAGGCCAGCAGCTGGTGGAAACTGAGGGCTGTGTCTGTAGAGTCTCATCCTGTTTCGTCTCGGTGACTTTGGTCTTAGGTCTACATCACATGTCCACCGGATTATTTTAATTATTTACAAGTGGTCTTTCCACTTAACCTTTTCACAAACAAGCCTGATTCTCATAATTAAGTTTTGCTCTTCTGGTGATGTGATTATGCAACGCGTTGTTCTAGTCACAGTGGCAGGCTTAAGACTTTCCAACTCCAGCATCGTTGGTGTAAAGGAACATTTTCAAGTGTGGTGTATACAGAATGCTTCTAGGAGATACAGGATGGGGTATTATATAATGTTCAATCCTGAAGTAAAAAAATGGGTTCCCTTTAGTTTTCCTTTCAATGCTTTGACCATGATGGAGAAAATCTTAGAGGTTATTATGTCCTAGAACACTTGCTGGCCTACGTTTTAAACAAAGAATAAGCCTTATGCTCAGTGCTGAGCACCAGCAATAGTACCTGCTAATACCTTTTTGTTTTATTGTTAATACAGTGTTTGTTTTATTGTTATCTCCCATTTGTGGCACATTCTGTTGAAATCATATAAAATTCCCTTTAAAACAATTAAATTTAAGTTAAAAAGGTGGTTAAGTTAAAAAAGAAAATGGATCATATAGGTGACATGTGGACATGTAAACATTGTGGAGGTAGAATGGGAATAACTGAAATATAGACAGACTGGAGAAGAGAATGAAAATGAGTGATAATTAAATGCAATAAGCAGGTGAATAGAAACTCTGATTGGCTGCTGCTAACACCGTGATAATTTCTGCGAGTTGGAGCAGTGGGAGAAGAAACTGGGCAGAGGACAGGGCCAGATCACACAGGGCCTCGTGTGTCATGCTAGGATGCTTGGACTTTTCATCTGGGTCCTGGGGAGCCACTGGAGAATTTCAAGAAGATGATTGAAATTGTCAGGAAAGAGACTAAAAAGAAACAGAGATATGAGGAGAGTAAAGGGACTCCAGAATAAGGCTGTGATCAACAGCATCAAGTGCAGCAGTAAGATGAAGACTGAATGACTATTTGCTACACTTGGCTTTGGGACATCTAAGGCTTGAGCGTGTATAATAGCAGATCATGGTGGTAGTGAGTGAAGGCTCTGACAAAAAGCCAAGTTTCAGTAGGCTGAGAAATGAAAGAGAAGTAGAAACAAAGACGGCGGCCTAGTCTTCTGGAATACTTGGATGAAAAGGGAACGAGAGACAGGAAAGTAAATAAAATTGGCTTGTGTGTTTAATTTGTTGTTTTATTTTGCATAAAGAGATGCACATACTTCTACAGGTAAGGTATAGAAGAGACTGGATTTGACTGACTCAGCAATCACTCAGGCCCCTAAACATTTAAGTGGAGTGCAAAGTCTGCCTGCCAGTAGAGAATAGAGATCTCTATAACTTACTAATACAGTAAATGCTAACTTCATGAATTTATAAGATTTCAACTACAAAACAGCTTTTTATTGTTTTATTTGAGACATATTAGTATTCAAGACAGACTGATGGTATCAATTCTCCATCTTTGTACATCACCTATGCTTGTCCCTGTGTTAATTTTACTATCCATAAAGCAGTATTTCTGACATTAGCAAAAATGGCCTTCTTGTGTTAGTTTCCTAGGGCTGCTGTAACCAAGTACCACAAATAGAGTGGCTTAATACAACAGAAATTTATTCTCTCACAATTCTGGAGTCCAGAAGTCTGAAATCAAGGTGTTGCTAGGGTTGGTTCTTTTTGGAGCATCTGAGGGGAACCATTCCATGCCTTTCTCCTGGCTTCCGGTTGCTGCCTACAATCCTTGGCATACCGCTGCATAATTCTGATCTCTGTCTCCATTTTGATGTGACCTTCCCTTCTGTATGTCTCTCCTTTTCTGTGTCTTATATGAATACCCATTATTGGATCTGGGGCCCACCCTAATCCAGGATGATCTCACCTTGAGCTTCTTATCTTTTTTTTTTTTTTTAATTTATTTAATTAATTTATTTACTTTTGGCTGCGTTGGGTCTTTGTTGCTGTGTGCGGGCTTTCTCTAGTTGCGGCGAGCGGGAGCTATTCTTGGTTGCGGTGTGCGGGCTTCTCATTGTGGTGGCTTCTCTTGCTGTGGAGTACGGGCTCTAGGCACGCGGGCTTCAGTAGTTGTGGCTCGCGGGCTCAGTAGCTGTGGCTCGCGGGCTCTAGAGCGCAGGCTCAGTAGTTGTGGCTTATGGGCTTAGTTGCTCCGCGGCATGTGGGATCTTCCTGGACCAGGGCTCTAACCCATGTCGCCTGCATTGGCAGGAAGATTCTTAACCACTGCACCACCAGGGAAGCCCCAAGCTTCTTATCTTAATTACGCCTGCAAATTGCAAATAAGACTACATTCTGAGGTTCTGGGTGGACATGTCTTTTGTGGGGTGGGGGGGGGCACTCTTACTAAATTAGGCATTAATTTCACCATTTAGAGAGGGTTGATACAAAGTAATAATTTGGACACATTTCTATGTGTTTTGTTTAAAAAACTGAGATATAATTCACATGCTATAAAATTCACTTTTTTTTTGGCTGTGCTGCGTGGCTTGCAGGATCTCAGTTCCACAACCAGGGATTGAACCCAAGCCATGGCAGTGAAAGCCCGGAATCCTAACCATGAGGCCACCAGGGAACTCCCAAAATTCACTCTTTTAAAGTACAAAATTCAGTAGTTTTTAGTATATTGACAAGGTTGTGCAGCTATCACCACTCCCTAATTCTGGAACATGTCCATCATTCCCTCACCTCCAAAAAAAACCGAAAACAAAAACCCTCCATATTCATCCTTTCCCCAAACTCTGTAAACCAGTAATCTACTTTCTGTTTCTATGGATTTGCCCATTCTGGACACTTCATATAAGTGGAGTCATACAATATGTGGCCTTTTGCCCATGGCTTCTTTCATTTACTATGTTTTCAAGTTTCACCCGTATTGTGATCAGTCCTTCACTCCTGTGTTAGTCAGAGTTCTCCAGAGAAGCAGAACTAATTGGATGCACACACACACACACACACACACACACACACACACACACACACAGATTTATTTTAAGGAATTGACCCACATGAGTATGGAAGCTGGCAAATTCAGAATCTGCAGGATGGGCCAGCAGACTGGAAACCCAGGAAGAGCCAGTGTCGCTGTTCAAGTCCAAAGGCTGCCTGCTGGCAGAGTTGTCTCTTGCTCAGGGGAAGTCAGTCTTCTGTTCTATTCAGGCCTTCAGCTGATCGGATGAAATCTACCCACATTATGGAAGGACAATGTTAATCTTATGCCAAAACACCCTCGGAAAATTCATGATAATGTTTGACCAAGTATCTGAGCATTGTGGCCCAGCCAAATTGATACATAAAGTTAACCATTACAGTTTTTTAATGGTTAAATAATATTCCATTGTATAGATTTACCACATTTTGTTTATTCAGTATTTGATGGACATTTGGATTGTTTCCATTTTTGTTTTGGTCTATGATGAATAAGGCTGTCTTGAACATTTGAGTTCAAGTTTTTGTATGCATTTCTATGACTGTTGCAAAACATGGTTGAAGACCTTGACCCCTAGGTTACCTAAGTCTTCCTCTTTAAGACCCATGTATTAAATTTCCTCCTGAATTCTAAACCAGGAAGAAGCAGACCTTTCCAGATGACCTGTTAAATTTTAATTTGGCAGGCAAACGTAAATATTGTAGAAATGCCTTTTTGAAAGAAAAATATTCTTGCATAGATTTCCCCTCCCTGTGTTGAATCAAAATAATTTTATTATAGTATTGCTTATATATGTACAAACAACACTATATAGAAATTTCTTTTTAAAAAAATATTTATTTATTTATTTGGCTGTGTTGGGTCTTAGTTGCAGCACACGGGATCTTCGTTGTGGTGTGCAGGCTTCTCTCTAGCTGTGGCATGCGGGCTGTAGAGTGCACGAGCTCAGTAGTTCAGCACGTGGGCTCTCTAGTAGGGGCGTGCGTGCTCTAGGGTGCGCAGGCTCAGTCGTTGTGGCCTGCGGGCTTAGTTGCCCTGTGGCATGTGGGATCTTAGTTCCCTGACCAGGAATTGAACCCATGTCCCCTGCATTGGAAGGTGGATTCTTAACCACTGGACCCCCAGGGAAGTCCCTAGAAATTTCTTAATCTCATTACATTTTTACCATTATAAAATCCAAACCAATTTAGAAATAAAAACAAAGTATAAAAATAGAATTTAAAAATTAGCAATATTAATTCAGTATGCTAGACTTTAGTTCCCTAAAATCACCATTAGTAAGAATGTGCAGTACTGACTGCTTGTGGTATGGGCTCCTTTTATTTTGGCACGCCTACCGTTTATGTCATCTAAGGATGGAGTGATTGATTATTCTACCATGTGCTTTATATTGCTGCTGCAGTTAATTTGCTTGTACATACACCATGACATAGTTTGGCCTCCAATTGGCATGAATACATTATTTATGTATTAACTCTACCTTTGCTCTTTCTTCATTAACCTATAGGATAATTAAAGTGATGTTACTAACCGGCAGAAGCATAGCCTTATGCACAAGTGCAAATGCAGGCACTGAAGTCACGTGGCCGAACTCCAGTTCTTTGTGGAACTCATGCAACGCCAGTTGCTTTGTAGCCGGCACGGGTTATGAATAGTTTCAGCTGAGTAGATTGCAACGCACAACAACAGTGGCTTGGTCAGGAAAGATGTTTACGTCTTTCTCACTGCAAAGAAGCATGGACATAGTCATTCCGTGTTTAGTAGGATAGCTTCGTGTTCATCACTGATCCTGGCTTGTTCTCTCTTTCTGCTTCACCATCCAGCAATAACTTTCCTCCTCAGTGCCACCTCTTAGTGCAAGCTAGCTGCTGGGGCTCTGGCCTCATTCCAGGCACCAGGCAGAAGGAAAGGTCAAGGACATCCTGCATGCCACCTTCCAGGAACAATACAACACTTCCTAGTCTTCGTTGGCTGGAACTTAGTCCCTGGGGCTCACTTAGATGAAGTCAGCCTAAGAAATGGGTCTTTATTCTGGGAAGTAATAAAAAAAGGAAGAATAGGTATTTGGTGGTGAGCTTTCAGCCTGTACCATGTGACTCAATCTTAGTAGGGAGCTGTGGCCAAAAATTGGTAGTCAGACAACCAAAAACTAGTGGAAAGCCATGATTGTCTTCCTTGTAGTCTCTCAAGGAAACACCCAAAGAGGATAACATTCTTCAGCCACCAGCAAAGCTCTCTTCTGCTTTCTAACTTTCTTGATAATCTCCCACATAAGATAGCTGCTTCCCATGCTCCTCCCACACTCCAGAACTTTCTCCAATCTAGCCAGTGCAGCCTTTCTTTATATTGTTTTCCCCGAACCTACCATCTTGAACTCAGCTCTGATTATGTAGATCCACTGACCTTGAATTGCCCTGAACTCGCCCCACTTTGAATGTGTACATCACGCAAAGATGTGAGAAAGAACCGCCTAGGTGCTGCGGAGGGGTTTGGGCTGTGCTCGGGTTGCAGAGCGGAGCATCTCCCTTTGATTTCTGCTGTGGTTCCCTCCATTTCCAGTGAAATCTCTGTGGTTCTTTGCGGAGGGGCACAGCATCATTGGGCGACCCTCCCCCTCTGCTGTCCCACCCCCTTTAGAGAGCCCTCTTGCAGTGCCTGGCTCCCGCAGGGTCCTATTTTCAGTGCGATCTCCTAAAAACCCTCCAGGTGGAGAATTTATATCCTCTGGCAGATTCAACAGGTCCGATTTTACGTTTAATCACCTTCTCTTTCAGGGTCTTTGGCCCTTATAACACGAGAGAATTGTTCACCAGATTTGAAATGCCTTCCCTCAAGGAGGCAGATGCCAGATATGGTATTCACCGGAAGTGAAGCAGACTCGGAAGCTGGTCCATCCTCGCTGGGGTCTGGGTGGCACATCAGCCTTGTTTATGACCATCTCTGTCCCACTGGGAAAAAATTGTGGGCACAGTCTCTCACTGAACTCTGGACTGGATCTGATAAGCTCCCTTAGTTGGATTAAGAAACCCATTTGCCTTGGCCCCCTTTCCCCACCCCCCGACCCCCCATCCTCCCAGCAATCTCGTTTGCTGGATTTGACTTAGGAGGCTGAGGCCTACTTCCTACTGCTGGCTCCCAGTTCGGTCCTGGTGGCTTGGCTTGGAGTCCATTACTTTCTCCCTGACAACAAGAATTCAGGCAGCCCTTAAGATTGTGATAAAGTCTCATATTTTTGAGAAATTCTTGGCTATAAATTTTTCTCATTAGGACTTGATTTATGTGCTTCTAACTCTCCAAGCTGTGTTCCATCTCCTTTGGTACATGGCCCACTGTAAATGTTTTTCTAATCTGAGTAGAAAGGCTGAATGTATCTCCTCTTCTGTTAATACAAGGTTTTTAATGCAACATAGCAATCCCAGGAACTTCTTGCTTTGCCCCATGTTTTCTCTGAAGCACTGAGATAGTTGGCATGTGAAGGGAATCTTTATGGTTTTTTTTTTTTTAATTATTTATTTATTTATTTTTGGCTGTGTTGGGTCTTTGTTTATGTGCTAGGGCTTTTCTCTAGTTGCAGCAAGCGGGGGCCACTCTTCATAGCGGTGCGCGGGCCTCTCACTATCGCGGCCTTTCTTGTTGCGGAGCACAGGCTCCAGACGCGCCGGCTCAGTAGTTGTGGCTCACGGGCCCAGTTGCTCCGCGGCATGTGGGATCTTCCCAGACCAGGGCTCGAACCCGTGTCCCCTGCATTGGCAGGCATATTCTCAACCACTGCGCCACCAGGGAAGCCCGGAATCTTTATGTTTTAAAGGGAGATAACCTTGTTTTAAAATTGATATTGATTTCGCCCATCTAATGTCCCCTATTTGTAAAATATTTGAAAATCTACACAATATATTATTTAGAGTACTTGTTCATATAATTTATAAATAAATGTACATATATATTCAGAATTTTTTACTGATAGGATGCATTATACGTGTATCAATCACTCATGGGAAAGCTCCCTTCTCAATTTTTTATTTTGAAAAATTTCAAATCTATAGAATAGTTTCAAGAATAGCATAACAGACATTCTTTTACTTTTCATGTAGATTGTTAACATTTTACTGATTGTTATATTTTGCTTAATGAGAGAGACAGAGAGAGACAGAGAGATACAGAGAGACAGAGAGAGGAACCATTTGAGAGTAAGTTGCAGACATCATGACACTTCATCCCTAAATACTTACCAGGTATATCTTAAGAACAAGAGAATTCTTCTGTGTGACCACAGTGCAGTCGTTACACTCAGGAATCTACACTGAGATAATATTCTAATATACTCGTACTAATATACAGTCCACGTTCAAATATGGGTTTTGATAACTTGGAATCCATGAATGATCTCCAAGGTCGGCCCCTGTAGACCTGCACTTCGTGGGCACCATTTCCTTGTCTCAGGTGCTTGCCCTACTGGTGCTGGTTCATTTACTAAAAAGCTGACTCAGAATCCCTTCCCCCAGCTGTTGCTGGCATTTTATTTCCTGCATATTTCCCAAGCTACAGCAGTTGTTCTTACACCTTCTGGATTGCAAGCAGCTGTCAGTTTCCCAAGAGATTTCCTCTCTCCTGCATGGAGCCAGTTCAAAAGTTTTGAACTTGTCCAAGAGTGTCTGCCATTGACTTCCTCTCTGCCTGGAAAGGAATTTAATTTCTTAAGAATCTGTGTGTGTGATAGTAGGTAAAAACAAGTTTCCAGTTTAGGTATTTGACTTAAGCTTTCTCAGTTTAGTGACATTACCCAGACAGTATAAATCTGATTTTCCATCTGGACATCCATATCCCAAACAGGCACCTTTCCTCCATATCATGTCATAATTCCAATCTTAGAATAGCTTCTACCATTCCTCTGACTTTCCAGAAGTGTTGGAGGACCCTTCAGAGTTTAGGTCAGGTCAGCTTGTGCTCCTTACGCCATAATTCTGGAACTCAGTCTCCATGAAGATGAGCTCTAACCCCGAGACTCGGTCAAGATTTTAATCTCTGACAGTAGCCTCCAAATGTAGTCTGGGTAAACTGCAACAATCTCAGAATCCTTCATCAATAAATAATCAGCAGTCCAGCAACTAAATGATAATGTTGCTTTATTATTGTTACTCAAAAAAAAAGGAAAAAAGAAAAACAAAGGAGGATTTCATTCATCAAGAGTAGCAGTATTTTAAAGCCTCTTTTCCATTGTTTTCTCTCTCTCTTGTTTCCTTGCTGCATGACACCTATATCTCCTCACAAGTCCCTCTTCCATCATCCCAAGTTTCTTCCAGAAACACTTCCTGCAGCCTAGTTAACAGAGACTCTTTCTTCCCACTCCTCTCTCAGCTTTTTATCGGGTAGATCAATTTAGTCTCTCAGGCTTTCTTCTTCCCCAACACTCTCCCCATTACTCAGATTTGCCCTGGGAACAACAGGATGGGAGTAGATGCAGCAAGAAAGCATCTTTCCTTCTTAGGAAAGAAGGGATAAAATGAAAGGGGAAGGGAGAAATCAGCAAACACTCATTATTTGGTATCTTTTTATTACTTTCAGATGTAACTTTTAAATGATTTTCAACAAAATTAAAACACAAATTTATGCTTTTTCTTTGAGAGTATGCCTGTAGGCCTTGTCTGAACTGTTAGGAGGCTCAGAACTAAATTCAGAGCTCTGCTGGTATTTGCGCTTTGTCCATCCCACGTGTACTTCTTCATTTCAAAGTAATTTCTTTTGATGCATTTAAAGGCTTCTTTGTAAATGTACTTTCCAATAACAGCTTTATCAAGATATAAGTCACATATCATAAAACTTACCCTTTTAAAAGTGTACAATTCAGTAGTTTTTAGTATATTCACAGAGTTTTATAAACATCACTGCTATCTAATTTCAGAACATTTTCATTACCTGAAAAAGAAATGGGGAACAGTTACTCCTCATTTTCTACTCCCACCAGCCCCTGGCCTTTTCTGGATCTCTCATATAAATGGAATCATATAATAAGTGGTCTTTTGTGACTGCGTTACTTCCCCTAACGCAATGTTTTCAAGGTTCATCCATGTTGTAACATGTATCAGTACTACGTTCCTTTTTATTGCTGAGTCATACTCTACTGCATGGATATAGTACAGCTTTTTAATCTACTCGTCCATTGATGGATATTTAGGCTGTTTTCACTTTTTGGTGATTATGAATAGTGCTGCTACGAACATGCTTGTGAAGGTTTTGTGTGGACGTAAGTTTTTAGTTCTCTTGGATATATGCACCTTGGAGTGGAATTGCTGGGTCATAAGTCAACTCTATGTTTACAATTTGAAAACTGGCCAACTGTTATTCACAGCAGTTACACCATTTTGCATTCTCGCCAGCAGTATAGGAGGGTTCCAATTTCCCCACTTCTTCACCAACACTTGTTACTGCCTATCTTTTTGGTTATGGTCATCCAGTGGATAAGTGGAAACTCATTCATATTTATTTTGAATGGTCAGTTAAAAAATTTTGTGTCTAATTATGCAAAACTACCTCAAATTCTTTTTTTAAAAAACTGTGGTAAAATATACAGAACATAAAATTTTACCATTTTTAACCATTTTTACATGTACAATTCAGTGACATTAAGTACATTCACACAGGTGTGCAACCATCACCGCTATCCATTTCCAGAACTTTGTCATCATCTTAAACTGAAACTCTGTGCCCATTAAACAAGAGCTCCCCATTCCCTCAGCTCCTGGTAACTTCTCTTTTTTTTTTTTTTTAATTTTATTTTTATTATTTATTTATTTATTTATGGCTGTGTTGGATCTTCGTTTCTGTGCGAGGGCTTTCTCTAGTTGTGGCAAGCGGGGGCCACTCTTCATCGCGGTGCGCGGGCCTCTCACTATCATGGCCTCTCTTGTTGCGGAGCACAGGCTCCAGATGCGCAGGCTCAGTAATTGTGGCTCACAGGCCTAGTTGTTCCGCAGCATGTGGGATCTTCCCAGACCAGGGCTCAAACCCATGTCCCCTGCACTGGCAGGCAGATTCTCAACCACTGCGCCACCAGGGAAGCCCGCTCCTGGTAACTTCTATTCCACATTCTAGCTCTATGAATTAGCCTATGCCAGGTAACTCACAGAAGTGGAATTATACAATATTTGTCTTTTTGTGTCTGGCTTATTTCACTTATACTGATGTCTTCACAGTTCATCCATGCTCTAGTATGTATCAGAGCTTCATTCCTTTGACTTAAATTCTTTTTGTCGGCAGATCTGGTATAATTTTAAATACTAAACTAATAAAGAAAATGTGCCTCATACTTGAGGATGCTCTGTTTTGGCTTTAAGATCCTGGGATAGCTTCTGAGAGAGAGGTACCACCCTTCCCTCCTGCCTGCAGTGGATGCTGTGGTTACCTCCCAGTTCCCATACTCATTGGTAAAGTCAGAAGACATTTTTCCAGAAAAACTGCTAATTTCCCTCACAGCACTGATGACTTGCCAAGGAGATTTTAAGTGGGGCTTCCTTGTGGTAAATCACCAAAAGGGGAGACATTTTGCTTTTTCTAATGTTTTTATACCAGGGATGACCCTTTGGCAGGGGTAAAAAGTGCAAGTTGCTTTACCTGTGGAGCTCGGTAGAGTCTATGTGTGAGTACCACAGACTTTGTTTTAATATTTAACCCCTGAATCATGCTGTCTACCATTTCATCTCATCAATCTTCCACATAATGATACTCTAATATTTGCTCATAAATTATAACTGCTTTAAGACATGTTCCTCCAGGCTATATGCTTAGCAGAGTCTGTATAACTGGGTTGGATTCCATTCTTTATTCATGAAAAGAGTTGTTAAATGAATTTCATTGACTTAAAAAAAATTTTATTATTTATTTTATTATTTTTGGCTGTGTTGGGTCTTCGTTGCTGCACGCGGGCTTTCTCTAGTTGCGGCGAGCGGGGGCCACTCTTCTCTGCAGCGCGTGGGCGGGCCTCTCACTGCGGTGGCCTCTCTTGTTGCAGAGCACGGGCTCTAGGTGTGCAGGCTTGAGTAGTTGTGGCTCGAGGGCTCTAGAGTGCAGGCTCAGTAGCTGTGGCACACGAGCCCAGTTGCTCTGCGGCATGTGGAATCTTCCCGGATCAGGGATCTAACCCGTGTCCCCTACGTTGGCAGGCGGACTCGCAGCCACTGTGCCACCAGGAAGTCCCCACTGACTTCTGATTTGTCTTGTTTATACAGTTTTCCTAAATAAATGCAGAAGAAATTATCAGCATTCTCTTTGACTGCTTAGAATAAAACTTTGGAACAGACCAAAGCCATTGAAGACCTAAATAAATCCAGAGACAAACTGGAAAAGATGAAGGAGAAAGCTGAGAAAAAGCTACTGTCTGTCAAATAAGAATTGGAGACTACAGAGCATGGGGCTAAGGAGAGTAAAGAGAGGGCCAGGAACATGCTAGAAGGGGTAACCAGTGAAATGAAGACATTAAAACAATCTCTGGAAGAAGTAGAAAAGAGAGAAAAGCAGGTGGGTAGAAATCTGGCAGTGAAACCTTCTTATTTAGGAAAGATGGGGCAATTCAAAAGCTTGATAATTATTCATACATTTCTTCATAACCAATTTATCAAGCTTTCTATATCATTCCAATGTATCTGTCTGTCTTCTACCGTCTTTTTGGCATTAAAAGTACCATTGTGATTTACTCCACTAAGAAAAACAATTCACATTTTCATGGCACGAACTGTAGCAAAGAAAAAGACATTCTTATCAAAGCCATGGAAAGCCTGTGAAAAGCCAGGTTCTGGTTGTGAAGAGGTTTTTATTATATTTGCTGATTGCCTCTGAAGTTTGCGTTATCCCAGATCTTCTAACGTTATCCAGGGCCGCAGCCTCAGGAGGGAAATTTTATCTCCAGCAGAGATCAATTGCAGGAAACAATCCCAATTCTCAAACAGTGGCACCCAGACCTGATGGCCGACCAAGCCCAGATGTAAACCATAAAACAGAACTCATGCGCCCGCTGGTTGCAAGGAGGAGTTTTATCTGGTGAGCCCATCAGGAGGTCAGGCATAAAAAAACATGTCCTGGGCAGCCTGACCCCTGCTTTTGGCTTTTATCTCAGTCTCTTTCTGCAGCTCAGAAGGGCACAGAGTAGACTCTGATCCGAGGATATTTTTTCTCTTTGGCTGCCTCTGCTTTGGCTCATGTGTCAGGCCGAGTTGAGGAAGGCCAAACTCTAAGAGTGAGTGGTCTCAGAGGAAACCTCTCATCAGTTAAGAGCATTGGCCGTATTCAAAAGGGTGGAAAAGTTTGGGGAAAACTTTTTCATCAGGGAGACTAGGCTGGAAAGAGTGTTCTGTTTCCCGAGTTGGATTCAGCATAGGAAGGATGCTGGTATGTGAATGAGCACACGGTGAGGATGTTTGGAAGGCACTTCTCCCGGAGGAAACATCTGCCTTCGGATTGGATCACACCTTTTGTAAAATGGAAGGTACTTCTGGAGAGGGGTTGTCCGGCCACCTCTAGCTGATCTGCTTCTGCTTTCGCCTAGAATCACAGCAACCAGTCAATGAGAATTTGAAGGGGTATAAGGCACATTTTGTCCATTTTCTCTAGCTCCACAACTCTCATTTTTCCTTTTGTGATGGACAAATAATTGTCCCAGAGAGTCCAGTGTTGTGGGTTGTGAGGTGGCAATCTGTGTGATGTGATTTGATCAACACTTAGAAGTCCTCCGTTTTCGTCAGCTCATACTTTTTTTTTTTGCCATTTGTTCTTCCTTTCGGTTTTTTTTGTTGTTGTTGTTGTTATTTTTAAATTTTTTTTATTTATTTATTTTAAACATCTTTATTGGAGTATAATTGCTTTACAATGGTGTGTTAGTTTCTGCTTTATAACCAAGTGAATCAGCTATACATATACATATATCACCATATCCCCTCCCTCTTGTGTCTCCCTCCCACCCTCTCTGTCCCACCCCTCTAGGTGGTCACAAAGCACCGAGCTGATCTCCCTGTGCTATGCGGCTGCTTCCCACTAGCTATCTATTTTACGTTTGGTAGTGTATATATGTCCATGCCACTCTCTCACCCTGTCACATCTTCCTTTCGTTTAAGAGGTTCATTGCCCAGTTAACAGCCCAGTGCATAAATGCTTATAACACAAGAGGCACAACCACACCAACAACTGTAGAGCATTTCCTAGCAGGCAGAGCACATACACAGTCATCGTTTCATTTGATCCAAATTTCAGAACAGCCCTGGGAAAAAGGTGTGGTTAGTCATTCACCCTGGAAGTGGGAAAATGAAATCTTACCAAGGCCAGAATCTCATTCATAGTTGCTGAACTGGGCTTCTTGATTTGGTAGCCGATACCATATTAATTGGCTCATCAGAAAAGTGGTTATGAAATTGCTGAAGGTTGGTGTCTGAAAGGACTTTAGAGGTAATTTAGCAGGCTAGCCTTCTTCTTCTCCTCCTTCTTCTTCCTCTTCTTCTCCTTCTTCTTCCTCTTCTCCTTCTCCTCCTCCCCCTCCCCTCCCCCTCCCCCATCCTCCTCCTTCTTCCTCTTCTTCTTCTTCTTTTCCTTCTTCTTCTTCTTCTCCTCCTCCTCCTCCTCCTTCTTCTTCTTCTTCCTCTTCCTCTTCCTCTTCTCCTTCTCCTCCTTTTTCCATAAATGAGAGAATTAATCAGAGAGTAATGAGAGTAAGTAATTTGCCTAGCTCATGCAAACCTGGGTTTTCCACAGATGTTTGGGTTGCATTTGGTCTAGCAGTGTCGATACATTTTGTTCTCTCAATCATTGTGGTTCTGTTTGACATTGCAGCTGGTGGACTTCAGGGAGGTGGTTTCTCAGATGCTGGACTTGAACATGACCAGTCTCACTCTTCCTGACTATGAAATCTTCAAATGTCTTGAAAGACTGATCCATTCACACCAGCATCACTTTGTCACCTGTGCCTGCCTCAAAGATGTGACCACAAGGCAAGATGGACACCCACAGGGCCACTTACAACTTCTTCATTGAACACTATATCTCTTGAGGGAGGGGGAGATGAGAGATAGGACAGAGTTCTCAATTTCACAAATTCCCCAAACCTTTGAAGTTTGATCAGTGTGTGAATATCGTATACTCTGATGATAGAGCAAGAATCGATCATGGGCAAAAAAGGATCTCAAAGGTGCCAGCCTTAGGTAGATGTTTGGCACTAAAAACATCTATTATTTTATTTGCTAGCACTTTGGGACCCAGATGAATTTCACTAGATTGTGTATCTAGAATGCGAAATGACGGTAGGGAATTAACAATTATGGGGTTTCTATTGTGAGTCAGGAGTTCTACTACCCAGTTTAATTCTCATAATAATAATGTGGAGAAACTTTACTGTTTTTACTTTACAGCCTCTCTGGGGCTTGAGAGGTGATCTTGGTTACCTACCTATGATTGCAGTTAGTTAGTGACAGAACCAGAATGAACACCAGGTCGGCTCAGTAGCAAAGACTGCACCTTCTCTGTTGTTTCACAGTCCTACTGTTTCTCCTGAATTCCTGCGATTCTGGTGGAAATTGCCTTCATCACAAAGCAAGGAAAACATCTGTACAATCAAGGATTGAAG
This sequence comes from Balaenoptera physalus, assembly GCF_965194825.1. Classification (NCBI taxonomy): domain Eukaryota; kingdom Metazoa; phylum Chordata; class Mammalia; order Artiodactyla; family Balaenopteridae; genus Balaenoptera; species Balaenoptera physalus. Next base: position 14,867,599 of record NC_138888.1, on the reverse strand, counting down.
TCCAAAAGTGACTGAGATTTATGAGTGTAACCCACATGATTTCTTTAAAAAGCCATACACCTAGTTATGTGGAAGAAACATACATAGATCTGAGGTCCTGTAAAATGGTCCTCTTTTAAATAAGTGTTGCTACCAGATCGTATTTGGTGGTAATCGTTAATGTTTGAACAGAGCCGAGCTCAGTACTTTAAAAATGAAAGCTTTAACATGCAGTACTGGTAAGATGAAGAAATCGTACACAGTTTATTCACCAATATATCAAATATCCCGACAGCAGGGATACTTTTTCAGGATCGAGATTTTATAGTGAATTTCTATCATTTTCTGTCTTCCTTTTAAATTTCTACTTCACAAATATTTTTCAGGAAACCATATTCTTAACTTCCCAAGAAAAACCTGTTTCTCTTTTGGGTGATTGTCTTATTTCTATTGATGCCATAAGAAAAAAATTTTATAGTCCCTTAAAAGAGCATTAGTGTCTAATTAAAGGAGAAGGAAAAAATAGATTACACCCAAGCATTAAGAGAAAATGAAAACTCTAGAAGAAAGGAGGTGAGTTTGACACAGTTTGGATGACAGCTGACGTTAGAGGGAGAGTGACCAAGGGTCTCCGCTGGGGGATGGGTCGTCTCTGCCTGGCTTTCTCTGTCGTGTGCATTTTGCTACTGCACAGCCCTGACTTAGGACATGAACGAGGTCTGCAACAGTAGGGGAGGTAGCCACGTATTCTCCCAAGGGAAGGTCTGTGGTCTCTGAAGATCCCTCCACATGCTCCAAAGATGCAGTGGCTGCTGCTCCGGACCCACATTCACCTGGAGTGGAGAAGGCGACTTCGCTCTTTGGGTCTCGGGGGGATAGAACTGCTGAGTGACTCTGCTCCGTCCAGGCCACAGAAAACCGTCGTTGATGGGGTCGGGGTGGGCGGGCGGGCCCAGGGGTGGGGGAGATTGTTTTTGTGCATTCTCTCTGTTTTCATTTTCCAAATACAGTCTTTGATGAACTTCATTTATTTTCTTTGTAAATTTATTTTTGACACTCTTCAAAGATGCTTTTTAACATCACTTTAAAAACATACACTGTCATAATATTATTTTTCCATTTTGACTTATCATTAATTGTATTTCCAGATTCATATAAGAGATTAAAAATGGTCCATACTAAAAATGGTTAGTCCTGTACTTTCTCCTTACTACACAAAATTACATTCCATTTATCTAAATATGCATTTATATAATATTTCCAAAATATAACTCAAGCATAGATACAATCATCTTTAATACGTATAGAAATATTTAAAGTGTTTGAATATAATCCTTAGGAATTTCTGGTGGAAAGACTATATGGGATAAGAAAAATAAATTCTGTCTATGTATATATGTCCATATGTGCATTAACTATTTGTCATTTGGACAAATTGAGAATCCTTTAATAAAGCCGTTTCCCTTCTTGTTGAAGTGCCAGTTGGTTGTCGGCTTTCCCTCTGTGGCCTTCATTCCAGAGGTGGCAGGCCAGCTTCACATTTTTGTGTTAGATTTTGTTCTTCTATAATATCCATGTATATTTCATGTTGTCCAATAAAATGCATTAGTGTGATGTGATTTTCTAAATAGAGTTTTAAAATATTTAACATTAACTCTTCTACCAAATCACTTGAGTAATAATTGCTGCTGAGGTTGTTATTCTGATCATTGTCTGAGACATTTGAATGTATGTGTAGAATATCTCAATTAGGAAAAAAATTTTAACTTCATCCGTCTAAATTTCCAGTTTTACTTTACCTTATAGATGAACAGCGAGTGATTCAAGGTCAAGGGGTTGTGGGCTGAAAGTTGTTAAAGAATGTCTTTATTATTGATATTGTAACAATTAGGACTTAGAAAATGAAGTCTAATTTTCACTGGGGAAGCATTTCACAATTACCTTTGACTGGGAGGGCTCTGCCCACTTTACACAGTAGCGATCTTACCCACTTTATTGCACACCCCACTTAGCTTCTTCTCAGCAAGTGGGGTCTGTAAGCTTCTCTTTCCCCTCTGCAGCTTCCATGCTGCTATTCCTTCACCTTTGTGTAAGAACCATCATTCTTTCGAGGCTCTCGCTAACTAATATATAACTTTCTTCCGGTCCTTACTGCAGTTAATTCACTAACATCCTGTCTATGTAAGACCATTGAAATGGTCCATAGGTGTCTTCTCCACTCTCGTCAAGTACTGCCTTCATCTTAGGTGACTTTCATGCCTATAAGGCAAACCCATGCAACATTTTATCTTTAGTTTCTTGTTCTTTCAGCTCTCATACCTTTGCCTCCTTTTGTTTCAGCCACTTAACTCCTAGACTGTAGTTTCTAGTAATCCAATGTAGGCTACCTTAAGCAAAGAGATTTTGGGATGCTCAGTTGAAAGATTCAGGGGTAGACTAACTTCAGCGTGGCTAGATCCAGGGATTCAACGTTGTTTTCTGGATCTTTTTTGCTTTTATTCATCTTTGTCTCTGCTTGATTTGCTGGTCTTTGTATATTGGACTCACTTGCTCCTTCTGGAGATGGTTTCTCTATGTTGCCAAGAAAGATGGTCATAAGCAGTTACAAAGTCTTTACAAGTGAGGAACTGAGCTGAGAAAGAGAGATTCTCTGCTTCTAACATTCATGGAAGAAATCTCAGAATAGTTTGATCATCTCTTCTTGGTCACATACCCCTGAGCCAATCACTCTAGCCAGAAGGATGTACTCACTGGCTTGCATCCCATGCCAACCCCTGCAGTGAGGGTGGGATGGGGTGAGGCTCCAGAATAATCTGTTCAACCAGAACCACATGTAGTAACAGAGGGAAAGTTCCCAAAAGAAAGAGAAGCTGGACGAACAGACAACACACATCTATTACACATGGCCAAATTCAGGATCTTCTAATCACCTAGAACTTCTCCACCTCTGAAATCTTAAATTCTCCATAGCCTCTTATTATCCCAGAACTCTATCTCTTACTCCCAAATAACTGTTCTTTGAGATCCCTTGGTCCTCATATTTTCTCCCTACTAGACTTGCTAGTCTTCACTCCCTCTGGAGCCAGCCGACATATTTCCTCAGTCATTCTCTTCCTAACACCTTAAACTTCTTGTTCCCTTGCCCTTCTGTCCTCAACTTGGAATTAATCCCAACTACCAATGTTTTTGCTGCTTTTCCTGCCCCACTGAATGAGACTGGAGGAAACCACATGAAAGCACAGCTAAGTGGTACGCCAAATCCATGGCCTTTGATTTCACTTGAGCCCTTTGTACTAGTTGGTAATCCTTCACCGTTTTCCTGGTTAGATCTCACTGCCATTCTCCAAAATGACTGTTGCAAATATTCTCCATTCCCTCGAGGCTCTTACCTTGTCTTTTCCTTCTTCACTGTCAGCAGATAATCTCATTGTCTATTTCACCCAGAAAATAGAAGCCATTACAGGAAACACCTTTAATACCTGATCCTAACATAGCCTCATACGTGTGTCCGCCCTTTCTTGCCTCCTTCTCTCCTCCTGTCTTGGATTATTCCGTCTACCTGGCCTCTTGCATCTTCAGCATCTTAGTCATTAGTTGTTTTCTTCTCTCAGCTGTCTTCAACCTTGCCTTCATTAGTGGCTTATTTCCATCAGCCTTTAAATATGTTCAGATCTCTTTTATCTTAAAAAATATCACTCCTTCTACTCCACAACTTAGAGCCTTATTTTTCTCTCTCTTCACAGTAGAACCACTTGAAAGTGTGGTTTGTATTGCTGTCTTTCTGGTCTTACCTCCCATTCATGCCATCATCCATGGCAACCTGGCTTCTGTCTCCACTTACCCAGCTCTCACATTTTTGTTAGCAAATCTCTGTTCCTTTTAAAGTGCTTGTTTTACTTGATCTTTCTGTAACATTTGATACAATTGACCATTTCCTTCTTGAAACATTCTCTTCCATTAACTCCCATACTGTGACATTCAACTCTTTTTTTCTCCTGCCTCTCTGGGTGCTTGAGTTAGATTATTTTAAGGTTATCAGACACAAAATTGAAATGAGAGATTTGTGTAAGGATAAGTGTGGGTATAATTGTGGGTGGGAATCTTGGCCTCACAGTCAGAACCCAATGAAGATCAGTCACACATCCCATAAACTGGAACAAGTTGTTAGTCCAGGAACTAGAGTGCCAGTTTCAGGGTACCGTGCAGCTGCCATGGCTGGATTCTCTTATCCATCCCATGAATGCTGGTGTCCTTGGATGCCGTGACGATTCAACTTCTCCCTCCCTCTGCTTCTACTGCTTCTGCTGATACCATTGTCAGCTCTCCACTCTTCTCTCCACCTTTAGCATCTGCTTCTGCTTATTCTGGGCTTCCTCTTCTTTATGTTTTCTAGCACTTCCTGGCTTTTCTATACCTCCCATTTCTGCTCCCACCATTAACTGCTCTTGCTCTGTCTCTTTGTGTTTTGCTTCCGGAGGGAGAGCTTGGTTGGCTTAATCAATCACTCTTCAGTGTGAGCAGCACTTTTACACCATGTCACCTTGCAGGCCAGCAGCGACAAGCCTGTAGATAGGTTTTCTTTGGATCAGGCACCCATTTCTGGTCCATCTACTGTGGTCACAGAAGTGGGGTCTCATGTCTGTCTCTTGGATGTTTTAAGTGTTCCACTGGGGTCTGTCTTAGTCCCTTTTTCCCATACTTCATACACTCTCCAGTGCATTAGCTGTTGACTTCAGGCAAGTTACTTATCTCCCTGTGCCTCAGGTTCCTCATCTGTAAAACAGATGTAAAATATCTACCCGTTATGGGTTGAATTGTGTCCCCCTCCCCCCCAAGACATTAAAGTCCTAACTCTCAGTACCCTATGAATGTGATCTCATTTGGAAATAGGGTCTTTGCAGACAGATGATCAAGTTAAGATGAGGTGATTAGGGGGGGCCTTAGTCCAGTATGTTAGGTGTCCTTATAAAAAGGGGAAATTTGGACACAGAGAAAGACACACACACACAGGTAAAACACCCTGTGAAGATGAAGGCAGAGATTGGGGTGATGTAACTACAAGCTGAAGAATGCCAAACGTTGCCAGCAAAACACCAGAAGCTGGGAGAGAGGCATGGAACAGTTTGTTTCTCACAACTCTCTGAAAGAACCAATCCTGCCAATACCTTGGTGTCACACTTCTGGCCTCCAGAACTGTGAGATGATAAATTTCTGTTGTTTAAGCCACTCAGTTTGTGGAACTTTGTTAATGAAGCCCTAGGAAACTAACACACTCTCTTATAAGGTTGCTGTAAGGATTAAATAATGATAAGCTTTTAGAAAATATCCTGGAACATAGGGAATACTCAATGCCTGTAAATATTGCTAATCAGTTCCTCCTGTTCTCATGGCTTTAATGATCATCTGTGTGGTAATGATGCCAGCTTTCATCTCTCTACATAAGACCTTTGTCCTGATCTGCACACCAATCTATGCAGCAGTATGGTGTGGAGGAGGCACATACAGTGTATGAGCAAAATAGACTTGGGTTCAAATACAGGCTCTCATGAGTGACTTGGGCTACTTGATTAACCTTTTTGAACACTGTGGTGCTTCAAGACTATAACAGGAATAACAAGAGTATTTTCCCCATAGAGTCCTTGTACGATTCAGTGAGTTGACGTATATAAGGTGCATAGCTTGGAACATGGGTGTTACAAGAGCTCAGGGAATGTGATTAAATCCTGTCTGTTCCACTGCCCGCCTTCTCCCTCATCTATCCATTATACACCATTATACACCACTATACACCATTATACACCATTAACACCACAGTGGGTTACACACCATTATCTCTAACTCACTCAGTCTCTGCTTTAATGTTCCTGCATGAGGGACTGTCCTCTCCCTTCTCCATTGTAGTCAGAGCGATCACTTAAAAAAATACAAATAGGATCCCATGACTCCTTGCTTTCTGCCCATCAGTTGTTCTCTCTGCTCTCTGGATAGCAGCCAGCCTTGCTGGCACAGCACACGGGGCTGTCTTCCTCCCCTTCTTCTCTATGGGTGCCATACTTCCTATAAAACAATGTTTGCAGTCTCCCCAGTGCTTTCTTCCCTCCAGGGCTTTGCAACTGCTGACCTTTTGGACTGTCTGTCTTTTCTTCCCACACTTGACTGATTCCTGCTTATTCTTAGGGTCTCTGTTTGGATGTTACCCTCACCAAAGCGTTTTTCCCTGCTATTCTGAGGCTGGGTTAGATCACCCACCTATGGGTTTCCATGGTGTCTTGTTCGTAACTCTACCAGCACTTATTTACAACAATCCCTTATGGTTCTATCCCTTTTCATGGGCAAAGAAACACCAAGACTCAGAGAGGTGAAGGTGATAGCCACCTAAGCTGGAACTGAAAGCTGGGCTACTCTTCCTCCTAGGTCCACAGTGTTCACTTTCAGCCATGTTGCCTCCTACAGGCTTGTTCACTGTGCATCTAGTGTTTAGCCCATAGTTGATGCTCAATGAGCATTTGTTGAATGTGTGAGTGAATCAGCCAATGGAATGGAGTTTGAATATTGAAGGGGGCTGGCTCTTCCTCTCTTTATGTCCCAAAACATAAACTGTATGATGATTGGATTGGTTCTTACTGCATGATGATTTGTATGAGTAATTTTAAAGTGGGCAGGTGCCTGTTAATGATAAGAGCTTATAGACTCACAGGCATAGAAAACAAACTCATAGTTACCAAAGGGGAAAGGCGGAGGGAGGTATAAATTGGGAATTTGGGATTAACAGATGCACATTACTATATATAAAATAGATAAAGCACCGATTGTGTAGCACAAGGAATTATATTCAAAATCTTGTAATAACCTACAATGAAAAAGAATCTGAAAAAGAATATATATATATATCTGAATCACTTTGCTATACACCTGAAACATTGTACATCAACTATACTTCAATTAAAAAAAAGAGCTTACAGATGTATTGTAATTCTTACCACACTATTTTCATGTACACTACTTTTGATCTATACAATGGGGCAGGTATGGTTATTCCTAGGAAATGAGAGGGAGAGAGAAGGAGAGAGAGAAAGAGGGAGGTTCCCTGAATCCTGGTCCCATGAGTTTTCCTTTTCATAAAATTGCCTTGTGGTTAATTCTTGACCTAGTAGAAAGTAGGGTAGAGGATGGCATAAAAAAATTCTACTCCTCCAAGTGGTAATGGCCCATAAACAAAAGTGGAGCGATCATATCCACTGTTGATCTGGAAACAGAAGATAGGGGACAAAGCTTACACTCATGCTCTCTGGCTCCAGACTCACAAATTCTATTTGAAAAACATGCTTAGCTGGATGTATTGCTAAGTGGAAAATAGATTTTATTGTTACAGTCATGCTGAAAGTCATTTATATACTGAAAACATACCTTTCCTGTTTTCCTGTATGAACTGGACTGAATGTATTTACAAGACACAGAGGAAGCTGTAGGACATGATAAAACTTCTCTGGCTTCTGAGCAGGTGCTGTGGTTCACTACCTACGTCCCCCCTTCAGGACTGAAGCACTCATTCTCCAGCTGCCCAGAGCTATCGGCTCCTGACAACCCACAGCTGAGTCCCTTGCAAGGACTTGCCCTTGGCTGAAGGGATACCTCACCCTGGGTCTCAGACCCTTCCCAGTCATTGAATCCAGTGACTGGTCAATGAGGGAATACAAATACCTGGTCTTCTGCCCTCAATACAGGACCACTCTGAAGGATCATCTCAGATTCAGAATTCCTCCCTCCCCCAATAAGATCAGCTAAGGTCTTTGTTGTAAACACATCACAGTACAACTGCTTCCTCTGCCCAGTTCTGCTTTCTTATTCTCTTACAGGTTTTGTTCTGAATGTGCAATTCAACAAACTCCCTGCATCCACATTCCCATCTCAGAGTCTTTCCAGGAAGCCTGACCTAAGACAGATTCGTTCATTCTCCTTGCAACTAGTTATGAAAGTACCATGTAGGTATTTTCCAACATGTGGTTTTTATAATCAGTCAATCAACAACTATTGATCACTTGGTGATATAAGACCTGAAAAACACAAAACAACAAAACAAAACTGAAAATATCTCTAACTCACAAATTACTTGATTTTTCTGCTCCTTTCCAGAATTCTCTATAGAGACTCATAACTAGATTCCAGTATAATGTTGAATATCAAGAAATATTTTATTTTTTTTCCATTTCATATCAGTTTCAACAGGGTACGGAATAGATGGTATTCCAAGTAGCTTAAGCAAGAAGGGATTTATTACAGGGTCTTAAGTGGATTGTAGAATAATGTGAAGGCTGAAGGAACAGACTTGAAGTTGAACTTTCCATAGCAATTTCCAGAGGCCCATCACAGAACTAAACCACCAAGACAGCTGCTGCTACCTCTGCAACCAGGAAGCCAGTGGATCCAGAATCTCATCGATATCACCAAGTTCTGGAAGCCACCGTTTTCAGGTTTTCAGAGTGGCTCCCCTACTGCTGCTAGCTCCAGAACCTCACTGCCACTGCTGCCATCTGGGCCAGGAAATGGATGCCTTGCGTCTTGCCTCTTGGTACCCAGAGATCTTATGACCGTATGGTGGGCCCTCTGCTAATGAAGCCCCAGAAGACGCAAAGTGTCTGTGACATGCTTGCTAAGAGAAATAGCTGTGGCAGTAGAGGTGTGACCACTGCCATCTTCCAAATTGCACCCTTGGGCATCTGACTGGCCAAACACAAATTATACCCGGAATCTTTTCTCAAGGGATTCTAGGATACAGAGTACTTAGCTTCCAAATGTCAGAGGTACAGAAAAGCATACCAGAACAATGTGTTTCCAACTTTAAGACATACCCTACTGTAAAATTCATTTGAACTGACACATACCTGCAGTCACATTCATGTCTAACTGAAATAAAAGATTCACAAGACAATGTGATGCCCCCTGATGGCTTCTATCCTAGTCTATGCTGTGCAACTCTATGCTAATCTAGGCTACTCCACTCCGTTAAGAAATGCTGGTTTTGGGACTTCCCTGGTGGTGTAGAGGTAAGAATCTGCCTGCCAATGCAGGGGACACAGGTTCGAGCCCTGGTCTGGGAAGATCCCACATGCCACGGAGGGACTAAGCCCGTGCACCATAACTACTGAGCCTGTGCTCTAGAGCCCGCGAGCCACGACTACTGAAGCCCGTGTGCCTAGAGCCCGTGCTCCGCAACAAGAGAAGCCACCGCGATGAGAAGCCTGAACACCGCAATGAAGAGTAGCCCCCGCTCGCTGCAACTAGAGAAAAGCCCATGAGCAGCAGTGAAGACCCGACACAGCCAAAAATAAATAAATAAATAAATAAATAAATAAATAAATTTAAAAAAAAAAGAAAGAAATGCTGGTCTTGACCCACCAAGTTGACTTCATGACTAATGGATGGCAACTGGCAGTTTGAAAATACTGAACCACAAGAAGGGAGAAATGGATATTGAATGCCAATCCACCATATCTACTCTACTCTGTTCCCTCCCCTGTCCCTGAATTAACAAAAAGGATTTAAGGCTGCTCACAGAAAAGACTTAATAATCTGATACAGTGTACAGTGGACTGAGAATCAGGAGAGCGGGTTCTAGTTCTTGGGACAGCAGTTTCTCCTTTTGAAAATGGTTACATTGTAATAGCTCTGTGTGCTTAATGACCTGATTGACACTTACCTGGGAAAACAGAGCAAAAGAGTGATTGGTACCTTATAATTTTTAGTAGAGGAGGTTTTAAGCTCACAAGGCAGTCTTGATGGCAAATGCAGTTGTGAATCAACTGTTGTACTCCTAAAAAATGTTAGTTGGCTTTAATTAAGTTCCTGGTTATGCAAGTAGGTGTAAAATCTGATGATTTATTCTCAGAGTGTGACAGTGCATGTTGAACGTGAAGTGTATGAGTAGTTCACCTGCCCCATGTTTGGAAGGTGATTGTTAATTTCACTGGTAAAGTTTGTAAAGAATTTAATCCCTTAATGTAGAGCTTTTAGGTCAAAGCTTACATTTGCCAATGATTGAGGCTTTCAATAAGGACTTTTTTCTAATGCAGTGTAGGTTTGAAGGTAATTGGTTTGAAAAAGAAAAGTCTATTGAGAAGACAGAAAAAATAAACATTTAATAAATGCCTATTCTGTGCCAGACAGTGTGCCAAGGATTTTCATCTACAGCAACTCCTATAATCCTCACAACAGTCCTTAAAGGAGGAACCGTGATTCTCATTTTTACAGATGAGGGGAAAGAGGGTTAAAGTGATTAAGAGGGGCTCACCCAAGGTCGTTAAACCAGCAAGTAGAAGAATGTGGAATTTGCACTCAGTTCTGGCCGACGTACAGCTCTTGCTTTTCTTACTGTACCAGAATGTCTCTGTTGCTTTCATTATTTGTTCAAGGTGAGTATAAGTGAGAAAATACTCACAACAGACTTTATTAGGAAGACTGAAATTTTACCCTCTTTAGAAAAAGAGACATTCTAATGGGTACTTGAGCTGCCCATTTTATCCAAAAGCTTTCTAAGACACACTTTGCTTTTTATAGGGCAATGATATCTACAAGCAATTTGGAATTGTGAAGATAATTTGCTGGCATTATTTTAGTGTCATATCTTTCATGCTTTCCGTTTGCTTGTGATAACGTTTAAAGCAACTAACTGGAAGAATTTGTAAGTAACCTAAAAGACTTCCCTAGGTACCTCCATTCTGTAAACTTAATACAACAGCCTGTCATATATATGGGAGTTTAGTTGTGTCTGGCTGCAGCACTGTGAGGAAAGCTAAGCTGGTAAAACACGGGGAGAACGTCTACAAAGTGTTTATGCCTCTTGAAACATTGGACTTTTAACTCAGTATTTGTTTTTGAATTTTTCCTCTTTTAGCAAAAATACATAAAATTAAGTAAAATACTAGATTAAAAAGAGCACATTTCAATGTGATTCTTCACCAATGCAATTTAATTTTTATTACCCTCAGTACAGAGGTTGAGCTGACATATAAACCAAGAGGATATATAATATATGACTTTGGGAGACGTGACCCACATGCTTTTGAGAATCACATTGCTCTTTTTTTTTTTTCCCCCCAGCTAAGTCAAGTAGCTTATTTAAAACTTTTCTTTGATTGTTTCTTATAAGTAAGCTAACATACGGTCTACGTGGCTCCGTTGACAGTCCTTAGAAGGTCCTCCGCAGAGATGATAGAGCCCCTTAGACGCTCCTCTCAGCATATGTGATGAGTTGCAAAAAAGTTCTGAAAAGCACTTAATCTTAACACCAATAGTAACCATTTATTTATGCACCAGAGACTGCTTTGTAAGCTTTATCTAATTTAATCTTCTCCTAAACTCTCTGAGGCAGACCCTGTTACTAGCCTCACTTTAAAGCTGAAGAAACGGTCTAAAGGAGGTTACGGGACTAGTGTCAGGTGGCTCCCCTGGGAGCTGGGTGGTCTAACCAGTGTCATTCCTCCTGCGTTCTTCTGCCGCCTCCGAGGAGGAGCCTATTGCCAGGCCCTGGAGGTGGAGGCCTGGCCAGGCTGTGCCCTGTCCTGAAGGAGAGTGGGAACTTCATCCGTGTATGCGGATTAGCCGGTGACTCGGAAGTCTAGGGGCGCAGCCAAGAAAGAAAGGTGTCTGCTCAGCAGAGATCTTTGTGTAGACAGGAGCTCACCTGGACTCACTGCTTAGGGAGTTAGGACGATTGACTTCAACTGGATGTTAAAGGTGATTTTTAAAAGACATGCTACTGCCACCATCGTGGGGACTTCTGTACCGTTTGCTTAGAAGTCTGATAACATGGGGATTAAGAACATGGGTGTGGAGTTGTGCGCACTGGATTCTCATCTGAAGCCTACCTTTTACTGTTTGCTTCCATACTTGGGCATCGGTTCTCTCCTCCGTAAAATGAGGATTCACAATGGTACCAAATCTTCTACAGTTGCTATGAGTTAAGTTAAATAATAACACAAAATGTTTAGTCCAATGTCTGGTATAGCATAATTGTCTATATATATATTAGTTATTATTATAGTAATTAAATTATTATTACTATTAAGCCCTTACTATGTCCAGTCATCATGTTTTCATATTGAATACCTTTGTTCCTAGGTTAAATCACTATCATCAGAGACTGATGTTTTTCCTCCCTCTGGGTGGACTGTTCCATGGATGGCCACTAGTGAATCATGCCTCTTGGTATTGATGCCCTTGTCCAATCCTTCCCCACTCCACAATGACTCCGGGCTTGGCTCTGTGACTTGCTTTGGACAATGGGACGTCAGTGGGCGTAATATAACCAGAGGTTTGATAAACACTTGCATATTGGGACTTACCCTCTTGAAACCCAGATGCTATGCAAGAGAGACCAGACTCGGCTAGTCTTCTTGGAGAGAGATTCTAAGACCCCACGGGGAGAGAGGCCCAGCCATCCCAGTGTTCTGGGTGAGCCTAACCCTGGGCCAATTTTCCAGCTGAGTGCAACCACCTGGGGGGTTCCAGTCATCAACAGAACCCACAGAATCATGAGATTAATAAATTAGTATTGTTTTGGGCCATTGAATTTTTGGGGCTGGTTTGCGATGCAGCAATGGATGACTGGAGCATCCTCTGTCATGTCTGCATAATACTGTGAAATATCACCTTTTATGAAACCTATAGTAATAAAAATGCAGCACGAGTACTATAATCCCAATGGCAAATGGACAGCTGTGGGGAAAGAGAAGAGTTTTCAAAGAGCTCAGAGTAGCACATCTACATTGTGGGCTTATGTCCTGTTGCCAAGAAGTCCATCAGAAGGCACCTAAGGGAGTTGCCAGGACTCAGGCCTGATGGGAAAGCCATCACTGTGGCCTTGGGCCTGTGGAAATACGAAAAAACCCAGAGACACTCCAACTGCCTCACCACAATAATTGCTACTCACATTTCCATTTGCCAACAAAACCAGTGTTTACAACAGAAAAATAAGACAATTTATATTTTCAGAAATAAATGTTTTATTTGGAAAATGTCAGTGCCAGTTGCACCCTAATGGTGTTTTTCCAAAACATGTGGTTAGTAAGAAGAGTAGGGTAAGGACTCAGTTTATTTTGGAGAACTCTAAGAAGTTGACCAAATAATGTTGAATGTTATTGTATTTGAAGGGATGAGAGCCTGTTTGCACTGTGGCTGCTGAGTAGATGTGACATGCGACTTACTCTTTCTACATGGGCCAACCGAAGTACATCTACCAAACACTGCTGTGTCTCAGTGACTCAGCTTCCCTTGCTGAACCCCTTTTTATTCATTGCATTTAGATGAAATGACTTGAGTGATTTGGACATTGGAGAGGATCATAAATCTTCTGGGGAAAATACATTTAATCCATGACTAGGATGGAATAGATAAAACAATCAATTTTGAATGAACATTAAAAAAAAGAATTTATTTTTAAGAGCCATTTTAGGTTCACAGCAAAACTAAGTGAAAGGTACAGAGATTTCCCACATAACCTCTTCTCCCCACATGCACAGCCTCACCACTGTGACAATCCTATACTAGAGAAGTACATTTGTTACAATCGATGAACCTACATTTACACCATTATCACCCAAAGTCCATAGCTTTACAACTCCTGGTGTTGTACATTCTGTGGGTTTTGACAAGTGTATAATGACATGTATCCATCAGTATAGTATCATACAGAGTAGTTTCACTGACCTAAAAGTCCTCTGTGGTCTGCCTATTCAACCCTCCCCTCCCTCTCCTCAACCCCCAAAAACCACTGATCTTTGTTACTGTCTCCATAGTTTTGCGCTTTCCAGAATGTGATAGAGTTGGAATCATACAGTATATAGTCTTTTCAGATTGGCTTCTTCCACTTGGTAACATGCATTTAAGTTTCCTCCATGTATTTTGCTGCCTTGACAGCTCATTTCTTTTTAGTGCTGAATAATATTCCATTGTCTGGCTGTACCACAGTTTATTTATTGATTCACCTACTTGTAGGACATTTTGGTTGCTTCCAAGTTTTGGCAGTTATGCTACAAACATCTGTGTGTAGTTTTCTGTGTGGACATACATTTTCAACTCATGTGGGTGAATACCAAGGAGCATGATTATTAGATCATATGGTAAGAGAATGTTTAGTTTTGTAAGGAACTGCCAAACTGTCTTCCAAAGGGGTTGTATCATTTTGCATTCCCACCAGTAATGAACGAGATTTCCTGTTGCTCCGAATCCTTATCAGAATTTGGTGTTGTCAGTGTTCCAGATTTCGGTCATTCTAATAGGTGTGTACTGGTATCTCATTGTTGTTTTAATTTATAATCTCCTAATGACAAATAACGTGGAGCATCTTTCCATATGTTTATTGGCTATCTGTATATTTTCTTTGGTGAGGTGTCTGTTCAGATCTTTTGCTCAAGTTTTTAATTGGGTTGTTTGTTTTCTTCTTGATTTTTAAGAGTTCTTTTTATATTTTGGATAACAATACTTTATCAGCTATGTAGTTTGCAAATTTTTTTCCCATAACGATTTTTAAAGGTAATAACCTTTGGGAGATTTAAATTAATCTTAGCATTGTGTAAACAAAAACATTTAAAAACTTTAAGAACAAATAGACATTAGCTATCACAATCAAATTTTTTTTAGTTTCATTTTTTAAAAAATTTGTTTATGTATTTATTTTTGGCTGCGTTGGGTCTTCATTGCTGCCCGCGGACTTTCTCTAGTTGTGGCAAGCGGGGCTACTCTTTGTTGCAGTGCACGGGATTCTCACTGCGGTGGCTTCTCTTGTTGCGGAGCACGGCCCCTAGGCGCGCAGGCTCAGTAGTTGTGGCACATGGGCTGAGTTGCTCCGCGGCATGTGGGATCTTCCCCGACCAGGGCTCAAACCCGTGTCCCTTGCATTGGCAGGCAGATTCTTAACCAGTGCGCCACCAGGGAAGCCCCAGAATCAAATTTTGGGCAAAGAATTGGTAAGTTGTTGGTTCTTTAAAAAATCTGATAATTTTATGTGAAAGAGAGACTATAATAAAAAATCTTTGTGAGCTGCAAAAATGTAGTTATGAAAATTATCAAAGAATAGGTAACCTAATTAAGGCTGAGAAATAGGAAAATTTTGGAGAGAAGAGGGGAATTGTCAGTGTCTTTCCATTGTTTTGCTTCTATCTCATTGTATTATGGTTATTTTTGTGTCTGTCTCCTCTGCTAGACTATGAGTTCCTGAGATGTATTATCTTCCTGATGCTTGAATCTTCGTTGCATCTGAAATGAGACACAGCGGAACTTTAGTAAATGTTTCTTGGATGAATGAATGTAAACTGATTTAACACTCTAAGGTTTCCATGTAATTGGATTTGTCAGAAACAGTCTTAAATGTCATTTGATGACCAACTTGTGGTGCTAAGACATTAGAGATCTTATTACATAGTGGTTGGGAGCTTGGGGTTTGAAAGCAAAGAGATCGGCCTGAGTCTTCATTCACCACTTTTAAGCTGATCTTGGGCAATGTATCACTCTTATCTTTAGCAGTAAAATGGGACGAAAAGTAATGCTTGTCTCATGGGGTTGTTGTGAGGATTAAATAAGAACACCGGTGGAAAGTGCCTCGCCTATGATTGGGACTCAGGAGATGTTAGTCACTGTTATGTTAAGTAAACTAACATGATGCACAAACAAGATTGTGTTGGTACAGCAAAGGGAGGAATGCCAAGTCCTGCTGGCAGAGACAGGTGAACCCGTGGAGTGCAGAGGCACAGGTAGATTAAAGCTATGGTGCTAGGAGGTGGGAGTGAGCCTTGCTTTGCTACAGGGTACCCTGGGCTACAGTATCTTTCTGTTGACATTCTTTCTCTATATCGTTGTTGGCCTTAGGCCAAGGACACTTACATTTACGTATCCCTACAGGCACATTCTGACTGTAGACAGGGCAGAAGTGGGTAAAGGGGCAAGACTGTGGACCAACTTCACTTCTAGATGGCCAGCCTGCAGTAACCCGCTAGTCCTTTTAGACCTTACTCGAGGCTCCTACAGAACCCCAAGTCCCCAATCCTGGGACTCAGATTGATTCATAACAACCAGTGGTCTCTTAGTTTGCTATCAACAGCCATAAAACTCCAAGCACTAAGAAAACATTGTTGCTTACATGATTCCACGGTTTACTCCACAGTCTAATATGGAAGAGGGCGCTAAGGGTGACAAGAACTTAACGATTAGAGGTATTGTTTTTTTCGAAGAGGAAGCCAAAACCTGCACTCCGGCTGCTCTTTGGAATTGACGTCCAGCTCATGTAGTATTAAAAGGTTTCACTGGAGAGATATTAGGATTAGATGGATAACTCTGGGCGGATAAATAAACTATCTCATCTTCTGTAAATGGGTCCTATGAAAGTGAGGCTAAGTGGAAAAAGAACTGGCATTTGGCCTAGGTGAGGTTCTTTGGTTCCAAGCTTGGTCTTCACAAAATGCTTTATCTAGTTATGAGTCTCGAGGTCAGAAGTAGTTACCACGTTCAAAGGAAGACAGTTTGATTCTTACAGCTCTTCATGACCTGTCAGTTCCCTTTGTAAAACCTGCTCTGAAAACACAGCAGGTTTTTCTCTTTGATGCTTAGTCTGGGTCACACTGACTGCAAATGACAAACAATAGTGTGACGTGTATTTTGATACATCTAGATGACTACTGAATATACGTGTTTGTATTTCTTCTTGTCTATAAATCTATCCATCTATCATGAATGAGTTGTCTCTTATCTATTAGAAAGTTTACTGGAAGTAGTCTTTTATGGATTCTTCACTGATAACCATGCAGGCTTTTCTGTTGAATTAATAGAAACAGAACCTCCAGATAATGTGATTTCTTTTCAACCTTGCTCTTTGGAGGAGTTTCTAGATCCTACCTATGGAATACATGCCATTATGTGCAGTGTTCAGGGAGCCTCCGATATTGCCCAGCAGCCCAGAGAAAGAAAGAAGAATTGCTATGACTTGAATTTTTTAAAATATAGATTTTTCCCATGAAAATAATATATGAATAGATTCTCCATGTGAATATTAGCAAAAAATCAGGTAAAGCTAAAATTTCCTTCACCACTCCTAATTTCATTCCTCTACCTAAATACAATAAACTGATAATTAGTTTATAAATATATATACGTGTGTGT
The DNA here is from genome assembly GCF_965194825.1 of Balaenoptera physalus. NCBI lineage: Eukaryota > Metazoa > Chordata > Mammalia > Artiodactyla > Balaenopteridae > Balaenoptera > Balaenoptera physalus. The sequence goes on along the minus strand of NC_138888.1, from coordinate 14,850,472 downwards.
GTGTGTGTGTGTGTGTGTGTGTAAAGAGAGAGAGAGGGAGAGAGGTTTCTGGGAGTTTTAAACATAAATGGTATTACATGGTACGTATTACTCTACATCTTGCTTTCATCACTTACTAGGATGTCTAGAGATCTTTCAATACATGTAGATCTATCTTCCCTCTCATGATATCCTGCGTGGTATTTCATGACATAGATATTTCATAATTTATTTAATCATACTGTTGGATATTCCCAATTTTTCATAATTATAAACAGCCTTGCAATGAAACACCTTATATGTGTGTTATTGTATATATTTCAAGTACTCCTCTAGGACGATTACAGAGATGCAGCATTGCTGGGTTAAAGTGTGCATTCACTTTTCAAATGGCTTTCTTACATGGCAGAACCAATTCACTTTCAGTAGATTATGGGAAAATCAGTCTCTCCTCAGTCATCAACAACTGATAGTGTCCAATTTAGAAAGTTTGCTAATCTGAGTGAACATGGTGTGTGGTTGTTTTATTTTGCATTTTCCTAATGCAAGAAGAGATAAGGGTAGCAATTTTTACATGTCATGCTCGTTCAAGTCCTCTGAGAAGCAGACACTAAGACTAGATTAGATGTGCAAGAAGTTTATTAGGGAAAATGCCTGTGAAGGAAAAAGGGGAGAGAGCAATGGATGTGGTAGAAGCTGTCGGACTGCCATGCAGGTTGGAGGAGAGCAGGGGAAGAGGAGGGCTGGGGAACCAGACTCTCAGACCACAGTGCAGTTCTTAGAACGCTTCACCCAGGCCCATGTGGAGCCTTCGAACCAAAGTCACCTGTCAGAGGAGTCCAGTGCGCGTGCCTCACAGGAATCCTGTAGCCAGCAGCCCTCTCGCTCAGCCACTGGCTTGAAGCAGCCCATGGGAATCGTGGCCTCGGTGTGAACTCAGCAGCCAGGAAATCTGTCAGGTATGCTCCCCACAGCTGATCTGAGTGGTGCATTTTTATGGCTACCACATATATTTATTGGCCATTGGATTTCCTCCCTCTAGGAAGAGTTTTTTTGTAAAGGGTCACAGAGTAAGTAGTTTAGGCCTCTCGCACCTCCTTGACTCTGCCTTTATAGCAGTAAAGCAGCCAAAGCCTATACGCAAATGACTGGGAGTGTGTTTCAATAAAACTGTATTTACAGAAGCAGGTGACAGGCCAACCTACGTTGCAGTTTCCTGACTCCTGGTCTCAGTTTCCTGACTCCTGGTCTAGGAGATGCCTGTTTATATAGATCTGTTGCTTGAGAGGTTTATACATTTTGCCTGTAAAACTATTTGGACCCAGTGCTTTTCTTTGGAGGAAGACTTTAACTTTCTAATTTATTCTATGGTTACTGGTATGTTTAAGTTCATTTACTCTTATATCGATATTGATAAATCATATTATTTTTAGAAGTTCAGCCGCATTGTGTAGATTTCAATTTTCTTACTACTAATTTTTATGTAGTCTGCCCTTACTTTTCCAAATTTCTATATTATCACCTTTTTTATCCCACTTTTTAAAAGTTGATGTTTTATTTTGGATAGACTACATGAAATAAAAAAAAAAGCCTCTAGTACAAATAGATAGAAATCAAATAAATGTATAGAACTCAAGGTGATATCAATTATTTGTCTAAATCTTGATGTTCTGTGGATAAGGAAGAACAATAGCCAGTTATGATGACACTTTATCAATCTAGCCAGATTCATTAATATTTTTCTTTCTAAAAACCATCCATAAATAAAATCATTAAAAACCTTCCATAAATAAAATTATTTTTTAATGTTTAAAACCATCCATAAATAAAATCATTTACTGAGTCAAGGTATCCTATTGCCATCTAGATTCATGTTTGTTTGTTTGTTTTTTAATTACTGGGGTTATTTATAGTGGCTAAGAGCATAGATTCTGGAGCTAGAAGGTATGTATCCAAATCCTCCACCATTTATGAGCATTGTGAACAAGAGAAAATAAATGAACTGTTCTGCCCCAGCTTCTTATTTGTAAAATGGAGTTCCTAATCGTACCTACCATGCAATACTGTGACATTTAAAAGAGTTAATGCATGTAAAGAACTTAGAATCGTGTCTGGTACAGGTAAGTGCTACCTATTGTTAGTGTGAGTATTATTAGTCCCATGTGCTTTTGTGCTTGCTTTTTTCCACATCTCTGCTTGTAAAGGTTTTATTCTGCATTGTTGCATCTCCTGGCATCTATCTTTGGTTAATTTTATGTAATGGTTGATGTACTTTTTATTTTTATTTTATTTTATTATTATTTATTTATTTATTTATTTAAAGGGCAAATGAGTGTTTTTTGTTTGTTTGTTTTTTGTTTTTTGACCAGGATTCTTTATTTATTTATGGCTGTGTTGGGTCTTCGTTTCTGTGCGAGGGCTTTCTCTAGTTGCGGCAAGCGGGGGCCACTCCTCATCGCGGTGCGTGGGCCTCTCACTATCGCGGCCTCTCCCGCCGCGGAGCACAGGCTCCAGACGCGCAGGCTCAGTAGTTGTGGCTCACGGGCCCAGCTGCTCCGCGGCATGTGGGATCTTCCCAGACCAGGGCTCGAACCCGTGTCCCCTGCACTGGCAGGCAGATTCTCAACCACTGCGCCACCAGGGAAGCCCTGATGTACTTTTTATAAGAATTTTTTCTGGTGAAGTTCAGCAAAGGATGGTTCATTACTATGTCAACACCAGAGATCACTGTGATATCTTTTGCTTCACCCTCAGAACTTCAGCAGAGGTGTCTCAGCAATGAGGGAATCCTCAGTGGTCCCCACCCTCCCACTGGCCATCTTTGCCTCTATTTCTGGGCACTGTCCTTTCACAGCCTTCATGATACTGTGATGTCAGAGAACTTTCCACCTTGGTTGAGCTAGTCTCCCCTGAGCATCGGAGATGGCGGTGACAGCCAGTGGAGTGGGCTATTCTGATGCTAATTTTGCAGGGTTGCGGAGGGAGGGGCACTTTGTGTGAGCACAGTATTTGGGGGAGAGTATTGCAGTGAGAGGATAGAAAAAAGCAAGTCTTGTAGAGAGTACCTCTTAATACTCTTATGCCTATTTACCTGTTTTGTTATTTTTTTTCAAAGAAAAGCTGTAAGTATTACTGGCCAGCAATTTAAAATTTCTCATTTAGTTTTATTTCCAAATTTATTGATTTCTGCATTTTTATTTATTCATTTCTTTCTTCTACTTTTTTTTTTTTGGAGATGTTATTTTGTTTTCTTCAATTTCTTGAGCTGAAATCTTATCTCATTTATTTTTAGTCTTTTTGATTTTCTAATGAATACATTTAAGGGCTCTGAATTTTTCTCTGAATACTGCCTTAGTGGTATCCCATTGTTTCCACCCCTCCACCCTTCCCAACCTGTTCACAGTTTATTAGTATCCTTTTCAACAAATTCCAACATTTATCACACTAATTATCTAGTTATTTTAAAAAACATACAAATTTGTTGACTGCCTTCTATATGCCAGGCACTGTGATAGATTTTGAGGATGCAGTGATGAATAAGACAATCTTGGCCTTTTAAAAACTCTCAGAAGAATCCAGCAATTTGAGAAAGCAGTAAGAAATGTCTACCACTCAGCATCCTATTACTAATAACTGACATTTGCATGGAAATATACAGTTTACAAAGTGCTTTTTAATACAAAGGGCATGTTGGTTAATTCTCATTACAACCTAAGATATAGGTATTATTTTTGTTATTTTTTATCTTTATACCATTTTACTATGAGAAAACAATTGGACTATTTCCCCCCCAAATTCCAAAATATAAATTATTATAGCTTATGTGTAGATTATTAAATGACATAAGAAAGGTGATAGAAATGGCATGATGTAGAAACACAATTCATATTCCAGGTTCCAAATCTTGAAATCTTTCTACCATCTTACTTGGTGTGTCTTCGTTAGCTTGGAAAGTTAACCTCTCTGATCTTCAGATTCATGATCTAAAAATGGAGAAAGGGGATGGTGGTTAAGGTAACAATTTCTAATGCTTTTTCAAACCAAACATTTTATGAGTCTACCTTGAATTGTACCTCCACTTATAGATTAAACATTTTGATAAGTTCACTACAGACTCTTCATTGTATTACTGAAGTTGTGATGAGAGCCAGCTATTATTCTGTGGTAGAATGTAAGTGTCTCCTGTTCATTGTTATACTTTACTGTGGTGATACATTTGCTAGAATTATTTGCTTTTTCTACCCTAAATGGGATATTATTGAAATCACAAAATACAGAACATGGAGGGAGAATTTTTTACAAGGCCATCTCTTCTCCAGCAGAGGAGAACTAAGAAGTCAGATTTTGTCCTGGCCTGATACTGTCACACATCAAATGCCTGTGTTGATTTGAGAGCTGATGCAGCTCATAATGATACATCATGAAATATACATATTATTTTGTCCTGGCCTGACACTGTCACACAATCAAGTGCTTATTGAATAACACTGCAGTACACTAGGTAACATAGTCTGAACTATTTTGCAGATTGCTGTCCTGATTTTATGACTTGACTAGGGGACAATTTTCATAACTGTTATTTTTCTGCACATATAAAACTTTTTCTTTTGCCCACATAGCCTAAGAGATTGTTCAGGTTATAATACCAGTGACAGTCTTATCTTGATTTTTGGCATGGGAGGGAGATATTTCTGGACTAGGCAGTTGTAGGTGTCATCTATAAATGTTCTAAAAAATGTGGACCAGGCAGAGGACATCACAGAGTCTGGGTCAGAACTTTAGTTCTGGGCCTGGCTCTGTCCCTAACTCAGCACAATGCCTTAGTTTCTCCTCATTACAGCAGGAAAAAGAATACTCGCTTTGTCTATTTCATGAGTCTGTTGTGAGGATACAAAGAGAAGATGTATATAATGTCATACGAAAACATAAAGCATTCTAATTCTTCTGTCTTTATGTGAGAGGACGGAGCACATTTCTCCCCTTTTCATCCCTCCTTTTCTTTTTCCTCTTCTTCCTCTTTTTTTTTTTTTTTTTTTTAATTCTTCTTCCTTGAGTTGTTTGATGCACAGCCAAAGGTTTAGTGACTATCTGCTTTGTGCCTGACACAGTTTCAGGGGGCATTACAGAAACTCTTTACCTAATACTCCAAATAATCCACAAGATAATGATATTACCTTTCATTTTTGAAGGAGAAAACAGAAGTTCAAAGAAGTCAGGTAAGTTGCACAAGCTATGAACACCAGCACACAGTGAAGACAAACTTCCAGTCAGCTCAGTTTGATTCCAAAGTCTGTAGTCTTACCTGTGATCAATCTATTGATGTCCTTTGTCTAAATAATGTTGCAGAGAATTGTGAGCACAAGTGTTTTAGTTTTGACAGAGAATTTTCCTGAGGTGAAACCAATGATCTTAAGACTGTCTGGCCAAAAAACTGAGCTGGTAGACAAAAGCGCTCTGTGAAAGTATCAGTCTGGAGACCCCAGAGACAGAAATGGGAAGAATCTATTAAATTTTGGCAGAGTTGGGAAAAATTTTAATTAGAGCTATTATTCAAAGAAATGAGAATCTGTGACCAATTGTTCCTAATTTGAAGGGAGTTCACAGGAGGACAAATTCACTTGTTTATTTAAAATGGGCATGGGTAAGACACCATTTATTCAGTTATAGTTCTTTGTTTACTGGCTTCAGTAAACTCAAACAAAAAGGGATTACATTGGATGGGTGCCACGTAGATCATAGAGTAACAGCCACGGGAGGACCAGGACAACAAGAGCTATTTGGGCACTTGGGAATGAAGAGCCACCGACCATCTTCCTTTGCTGCATCGCTCTGGTCAAGAAGAAAAGTCCCTGGAGACAGGGTCTGATTTGACCAGCTTGGATTGTGTCTCTAGGCCTTGGCTCTGAGAGGAATTTTCTTGCTGAAGTCATCTGTGATGGGTGCTGTGGATGCATTTGGCTTGGCAATTTGAAAGCCTCTTGGATTAGGACTCCATCAAGACTGTCTGTGCACAGTGGGGTAATATTTACACTTTTACCCTCCAAAGGGAAATCAAGCGATCTCAGAAAGGAGCAACGGCTGCTAAGCAGGACCCCTCCCCCCATAAAAAGTTCTGTTACAACGTATACTTTACAAAACCTTTTATTTTAAAATAAGTTTAGACTCACAGGAAGTTACAAAAACAATACAGAGAGTTCCCATGTAACCTTTACCTAGCTTTCCCCGATGATAACATCTCACATAACCATTATTAAAATGGAAATTGACATTGGTAAAATACTATCAACTGAACTACAGACCTTCTCAGGTTTTGCCACTATTTACATGCATTCTACTATATCTATTCGTATGTGAACATGTGTTTGTGTGTGTGTGTGTATATATATATATATATATATATATAGAGAGAGAGAGAGAGAGAGAGAGAGAGAGAGAGAATTCAAATCACATTGCAAGCTAGTTTTATAAACTGATTTTTAAAAAACTTATCAGCCATTAAAACTATTTTCCCACATCATTTGATGTTTTTTCTACAACATAATTTAATGGCTATATTGTGTTCTATCTTATGGATATATCAAATTTATTTATTTAAAACTTTACTATGGATTAAAAGAACTGTTTCAGTGTTATAAAGATCCTGTGATGCACATTTCTGTACATAAGGTTTTCTACGATTTGAGTTCTATAAGATGCTGAACTAGCAGTGACCACTGGTTCTCATCTTTCACATCGGGAGAGATCATAGAAGGAAAACATTAAGATTCAGAAAAAAACTGGGAGGATTGTTTTGAACTGGTGTGTGTAGGTGTGTGTGTGTTTGTTGGGGTGATGGCTGCAGCCAGGTGTGGCTGTGGGATGATAAAATAGAAGATGATGAGTTTTTAGAGTCCTGCTTTTGCCTGGAGCATTCAGGGTCTGCCCCCGCAGCTGCCGCTCAGACTGCTGGGGTGTGTATCCTCAGAAGTAGAGTCCAGGCAGTGAGTAAGCTGCCTGGGAGAGTAGGCAGTTGAGGGAAAGAGGAGGGGGTGGGCTGTAATTTAAGGACCGCCTCGTCTTAACGCTTCCTGTCTGTAGGTAGCTGAGGATGAATGCAGACACGAGGAGGTGTTTGGTGGGGCAGGAAGTAATTGTAATTTCTGGGACTCAAGACTCTTCACCTTCACACCCACAGAGATGTGTGAAGTAAAGATGATCAAGCATCTTGGTAAAATTTGTTGACTTAAAGATATAATCAATACCAAAGAATAAAAAAAGGGAAGGTTTATTCATAATTATCCAGGCTTAAAATGCTAGATCAATTCAACATTAAGGGATTGATGAAGATGTAGGGGAAAGATTAAGGGATGTGAGATTATGCTTAATTCTTAACTTGTTGGCGGAAGAAAAAAAAATAAGAAAGGACTAAAAAGAAACAGAAAGCGGAATCAAATTGAAAGAATAAAATAAGATGATAGAAAGGTTTACAAATGTATCACTAATTACAGTAACTACCAGTGGATTAAATTTGCCCATTCAAAGGAACTATCAAATTAGATCATAAATATGCCAGACTTAGTTTTTCATATGACCATATCTGAAGCATAAAAACACACAAAACCAGAAAAATAAGAAGATAGAGACAATGAACAAATATTAACCAAAGGAAAGCTGGTAGAGCTATAAACGTCAGACAAGACTCACTTTTAGACAGATATCATTATTAGTAACAGAGAGAGGCAGTACATAAGTTTCAACTCACAAGGAAGATGTAGTACATTCTAAACATGTATACACCTAATTAAACTGCCTCAAAATATATGAAGCAAAAATCATGAGAACTATAGGTTCAAGCATAAAGATTGGAAAGAAATAATTCCATCATTTTCAAATTATATTCTTATTTACGTAGAAAATCTTAAAGAACCTTCAGAAAAATTATTCATAACAATAGGAGAAGGCAGCAAAATGGTTGGATATAAAGTTAATATACAAAAGTCAATATCATTTCAAGGTACTAGCAAAAATGACAGGAAAAAAAAAGACTCTTTAACATTAGAGAATATCAAGAACTTGAGAATAGTATAAAATGCTAAAAGACTTCTTGGAGAAAAAAATCATAAAACTTTATTAAGAGATATTAAAAGGACTAAGTATGTAGGTTTATATTATATTCATCCACGAGAAAACAATATGTTGAGGATGTCAATTCTCAAAGTGATCTATAATTTCAATGAAAGTCCAATAAAAGTTCCAGCAAGGTTTTTCGTGATACTTGATAAATTAATTATTAAAATTTTGAGGAAAAGTGAAGAGCTAAGAGTAGCTAGAACATTTTAAAGAAGAAAAGTAAAGAGAGGGTCTTGCTCTATTAGACATTAGGACTTATTCTGAACCTAGCATAAAAAAGGCAGTGTGATCTTGACATAGAAGTAAACAAATTGACCAACAGAATATGTTTGAGAGCCTATAAACTGAAGTTTGGCATATAGCAGAGGTGGCATGCTAGATTATTGAGGCAAGGAGGGATTATTCTACTGGGTAAAAATGGTTAAATATAATGGGAAAAGGTAAAACTGAAAATTGGATTCCTGTGTCATACCACATAAAAAATTCAACTCCAGATGTCTCAAGGACTTAAATGTCAAAAACCAAACTTTAATTTTTTTGCAGAAAATTTGGTGACTATATGTTGAACTTTGGGTAGGGAACAATATCATTTTTAAAAAAGTTCTAAATATAAAAGAAAAGATTCTCATTGTTATTATTTTTAAAAAGTCTGCTAATTTGATAAGCATAAGTTATATCTCATTCATTAATTTGTATTTTTGTTACTACTGTGAAGTTGAATATTTTTTATGTCCCTTGGCCATTTTTATTACTTCTTTTGTCCATTCATGGCTATTTTTTTGACTGTGATATTTGTTTCTCATTGAATAGTCAGAACTCTTTATATTAAAAACTCTTTATATTAAAGAGTTATATTAAAAAAACTCTTTCTCACTAGATGCATAGTAAATATTTTCCTTCAATTGTGGTTTTACATTTAGTTTTGCTTTTTGTATTTTTTGCTATGTAGAATTTAATACATTTGAAAGCCCATAAATAGACCCATACATGAATTGAAGTTTGGTACATGAGACAGGTAGCATGATAGATCAAACTTATCAATATTTTCCTATATGGATTCTGCTTAGAAAAGCTCTCCCATCTCTCAAGGTTATATTTATTTTTCCTCTATTACTATAATAATGTTTTCATTAAAAATTAAGACCAACCAAGGTTTTTTGGTTTATGCTTTACAGTATAGATACAAATTATTAACTCAAAATAATTCATTTTCTCCCAATATATTATTCCAAAATAATTTGTTGAATCGATCCTTTCCTCACGGAGTTGATTAGGTCCCATTCGTTTATTTTTGCTTTTATTTCTGCTGCCTTGGAAGACTGCCCTAAGAAAACATTGTTACAATTTATGTCAGAGAATGTTTTGCCTATGTTCTTTTCCCACTGAGTTGAAATGCCATTTTCATCATATGCTAAATTATTAAATATATTTGGTCCTTGTATTTCAGGTTGCTATAGGGCTGTGTAACAAATGCCACAGACTGAGCGGCTTAAACAACAGAAATTTATTTTCTCACAATTTTGGAGGCCAGTAGTCCAAGATCAAGGTGTCAGCAGGGTTAGTTTCTACTGAGGCCTTTCTCCTTGGCCTCCCTGTGTCTTTGCATTGTCTTCCCTGTGTGTGTTCTGTGTACAGATTTCTTCTTCTTATAAGGATACCAGTCATCTTGGATTAGTGCCCACCCTAATGACTTTATTATAATTTAAGTACCTATTTAAAGACCTTATCTCCAAATACAATCACATTCTGAGGTGCTGGGTAGATATGAATTTTTGGGGGGGAGGGACACAATTCAGCTCACAACAGTACTGTTTCAGAAGTCCGATGTGCTATCCATTGCCCTACAGAGCCCGATGCAACAGTACTCTTTTTAAATTTGGTTGTATTAATGAACTCTTTCTTACTGAATCAATCTTAGTTCAATAATAATGCTTAACAAAACTTGCAGGTTAACTTTTTTTTTAATACTTTTTTTTTGGCAGCACCGCAGAGCATGTGCGATCTGAGTTCCCCAACCAGGGATCAAACCCGCGCCCCTTGCATTGGAAGCACAGAGTCTTAACCACTGGACCGCCAGGGAACTCCCACAGGTTAACTATTCTCCTTACTTCTTTCAGATATATCTAGGTTATTCTCATGTGTTTATTCTTCCAGAAGGCCTCAATGCAGGGACTGATTTTGGAAATAAGATTACATTTATAGTATTAAGTTTCTGAGTCTATAACATAATGAATCCTTTAAGATCCTTTATATATGTAAAAGATTTTTTTTGTTTTTGCTTTTATGAGTGGGATATTTTTTCAATTATTTTATTCCAAACTGTAGATGAGACAATAAGAAAGCTTTTCTTCCTCGTGATTGTTTTGAGATTTTGAACTGAAGTCAAAGTGCTGTCTAGGAAGATTGTAACAATTTATACTGCCCCCAGCACTGTCCCATAGGGCCTATTATGTACATCATCAGCACCATAAATATCGTTTCAAAACTGGTAGCATACAGTTTTAAAAATTTGTAAGTCTTTGATTACCAGTGTGGTTGAACTTTAAAAAAGTATGTTTATTGACCTTTAGTATTTTGTTTTTTTGTAAATCTTTGGCTAATTTTCCTGTTCACATTTAAAAAAAATAGATTTAAAAAAATTTTTTAGTTTTTATTGGAGTATAGTTGATTTACAACGTTGTGCTGGTTTCAGGTGTACAGCAAAGTGAATCTGTTATACATATACATATATCCACTCTTTTTTAGATTCTTTTCCCATATAGGCCATTACAGAGTATTGAGTAGAATTTTAAAGAGCTCTTTATATATTACGAATATTAACCCATTGTTTATTATAATTAGTATTTTGCAGGATCTCTTTTCTAAATACAGTTTTTTTTTTAGCTCTAAGTCTCGGAATGTAAGCTGGTTACTTTTTATACCAAATTTTCAGTAACTTGTGATGTATTGACCATGAATACCAGTGGCAGTCAGGATTTCCCTTTACTGTGAATATTTGTCATCTTTTGGAAAAATTATTGATGGCTTTTGAGACAGTTGTTCTGTGCTTTCTTTCAGTAAACAAATTTATCTGAGAGCAGAAGTGACTCTCCCAGACATACTACCAATGCCTAAACAAACTGTGTTTGTTAGTTTTGTCCAAAAAAATTTGGTTAAAAGATTTTATTTTGGTAGGTCTAAATTTCTGATCAGTCAGATAAATGAATGTGTAGCTTCAGATATCTTCAGAATCTGAAACTGATTCATTTGATTAGGAGTTACATTCTCTAGCTCTCAAAGAAGGTTAAGTTTTAATTTTTTTCTCCTGGATTAAATTTACTTCAGATAATCTAATAACTACATGCTAGGAAAAGATGTAATCAGACCAAGGCCTCACAGAATGGGTTACAATCATACAAGGCAGAAAGAATTTGTTTCCTATAAAGCGATGCCAAGACATAGATGTGGGCTATAAGTGGGCACAATGTTTCGTGTCTTCAAGGACTTGCAGATACAAGGTTCCTAGATTTTCAAAGCTTCTCAATTATGATGACAATCTTTCACATTAGGAGAGTTTTTAGAAGATCAACAAATGATAGTGAAACAACTTTTCAACTATATCAAATTAGTCTATCTCTTACTTAGAGGGAACACATTTTAATTATTTGTTTTTTTAAATGTTTCTTTGTCTATTCAGGTAAGGTTATCACATGTCTTTCTACTTAAAAACTCAGATTTTAGATTTATGGTTGTAAATAAGTTTAATGTTGTGTGGGAATTAAAAATTATTTTGAAAATACATGGCAACATGTGGATGCATTTCAAATTTTGAGATCCACTGTACCATGGAAAAAGGGACATTAGTCAAACTGAACAACTTCTGAAGACATGAACCTTTAAAAATAAAACTTTGTCCATTATATCACACTGAAACTACTTACAATCTGCTGTGAAGTTAAATATTTTGGGTAGCAATTGTAGCCCACAGATGTTTGCAAACTGCATAATCTTCTAAGCAAAACAAGTCCTTTTCTGGGGAAAATTATTTTAAAATTTGATTGTTAGTTAATATCACTGCATTGACACAGGTTACTGGAGTGGCTCTACCATGTGCATTAAATATTTTTTCTTTATGAAATGTATTTTGAATGAAATGAATTGAATGAAATTTTCTTCAACACTGGTCAACTTTTTGTGCTAGTTCTTCAATCTCTGAGTTTAAACATGATGTAATTTTTTTCTCTCCATATTTACCTTGAATCTGAAAAAGCCCCAGAAGAAATAAGGGCTGACTCTAAAGAATGGCTCACTGAAATTAAACCATATACAATTTCTGGTTATGCAAGTTAAAAAATTTGTTGAATATTGGCATTTTCATATCATTCATTCTAAAATCTTTCTTTTGTGAGGTTATTGACCAAAAAGTTGTGATGACCAGAGAATTATTTACTCATCATAAGCTTTATGTTTTAAAATATTTTTCAATATTAGAGTAATCTAGGCACATTCCAAAAAACATTGGAAAATTTCGTAGTCTAGTTTTTTGTCACTTTTTTTTTTACAGATTTATTTTTATGCTACATTCTGTCTCCGCAGTTAGATTTTAATCATCCGAGACAGGTACCTTATTGTACGCTTCTTAGTAATTTTTCATATCAGTTAACCATGAATGCAGCCCACACTGTGGTGCCTTGAGTGTGGTAGGCACTTGGTAAATATTTGTTGATGGTTCTGATTACAGTGTAATGAAATATGCTAAAGGTAACTTAAACTTTTGTCAATAAAATTGGGCTTCAGGTTAGTTTGACCTTTTTGGTTTCTCTAAATATTTCCTTTCATGTAGATGAAATGACCCACAAAAGTACTTATTGATTCTGAAATCCTTTTTCCCTTCTACATTTCTTTTTTTAAAATTAACTAATTTATTTTTTATTGACGTTTAGTTGATTCACAATGTTTTGTTAGTTTTAGGTGTATAGCAAAGTGATTCAGTTATATATATCTAGTCTTTTCAGATTACTTTCCCATATAGGTTATTACAAAATATTGAGTAGAGTTCCCTGTACTATACAGTAGGTCCTTGTTGGTTACCTATTTTATATATAGTATATATAAAATACAGTATATATAAAAAATAGTATACACTATTTTATAGTAGTGTGTATATGTTACTCCCAAATTCTTAATTTATCCTCCCCCCTCCCACCTTTCCCCTTTGGGAACCATAAGCCGTCTACGTTTCTGAACTCTGAATTTAAGAAATATTTCATAATCCTTACTTACACATAAACACAATCAATGCTGTTGTTTGCTAATTTTATTAAAATTGTGGTTATTAACACTCCTTATCTAATAAAAATAGTTGATTCCCAGTATGCACAAAGCACTATTCTAAGGACTGTTCATTTCAATGAGTCAAGAACCTTGCATTATTTTCCCTTCCATGCAAAATTCAGATGCCAATATTAAATATATATTTATAACTAATATGTGCTTTTAACATTTTTATTTAAAATAACAGTAGGTATCATATATTAAGCACCTCCTATGTGGTGGGCTCTGTTCTTAGTGCATTCAAGTTATTATCTCATTTAATCCTCACATAATCCTAAGAGGACGGAACACCATCCTTGCTTTACAGATAAGGAAACCCAGGCTTAGAGAATTTATGTCTAACTAAGATCACAGAGCTAGGAAAGCAGCCAAGCCTGGGTCTAAATCCAGGTTTTTAAACACTATAGTACATATGTGCGTAAGTCTACTAGAAAAGGTTTTCCTGAAAACAGCCCACCTAGCGCTTACTAAAGGGAAGCCCCAAGAGCCTGCATCGAGAAATACCAAGGCAATGGCAATGCATTGACCAACAGAGGGGGTGACTGGAACCCCAGACTCATTCAGTCCCAGAGGTTAGTCTTTCCTACATAGAATCAGCCAGCAACTCTCCCCTTTTCTGGTTCCATTGTTTATCCTGCAAACTTCCATTCATAAAATGGTTTTCCATTTGGTTTGCCCAATGATGCAAGTGTCCCAGCCCTTTTTACCATTGAGTTCTCATGACTAAGGAATAAATTGGTATGTGGGTTGTTCTATAGGACTCTGCGAGCCATCCTGTGAAAAAAAGCTCCACTTCCTGGTTGTCGGCAAAGTCTGGGGACTGACCCTTGATAGGAGTAAGTCAAGAAGGCAAATGTCTTCCTTGCCAACACTCCAACCACACCAAGAGCTTTCTATTCAAAATGGCAGTCTAAAGGTTTATAGTGTGACTCTCACCTAAGTTAAGAAAAAAAAAGAACAGAAAAAGAATGTGTGTGATATACACGTCAACTCATAATGTTTACCCCTAAAATTCATAGCAGATTATGGCTGATCATTAAAGCCAAATTAAGGTGGCAACAGGTATAGAAACGTAAGGAACTGTTAGGCATAATTTGTCTGAAAATAACACGTTGTTACTGATAATTGCTTGTGGGAAAGACACCTTTATTTATAATGGTAAAAAGAATAAGAGAATTACTAGCATTTATCTATATGCAATATGTCCATTTTATAATAGATGTGTCTGCATGGTCATAAGTTTAGCACTTTGGAGTTCAATACTTTCAAAGAAATCAGGATGAACATCAGTTCTATATGTACACATAGTAGGTGCAATGAACGTATCCATTCTATGGGGAAAATGTATAATTCCCAGTAAACTCTGCAAAGGACCTTATGACTTGCTCTGGCAACTTCTGTGAACATAGCAACAGGGCTTAGGATGATGGATTAGCATAATTTGTGTTGTTCTTGAACTCTCAACTTTGTTATCCCGCGACTTTATTTCTCATATTCCTTATGATTTTGTGGCCAGTTCAGTACAATGGTTGGTCAGTATAGCTCAGTGGCTAAACTTTGAGATGAACAGATCTATGTTCTGAAGATACTTCTGCCACTGTTAGAATGTGGCTCTGATCAAACTATTTGCCCTTTCAAGCGTTTCCTCCTCTTCCAAACCTCATTTATGGGGTTGTTGTGATGATTAAATGAAAAGCATGTAAAATTCATCAAAACATAAATTTGAGCTAAAAGTAGGAAGTCTCATAAGAATGTAGGAATCCAGTCATAGAAATTTGAAAATAGGCAGAAACAAACAATATTTCATTAAGAAATATACACCTGTGGAAAAAAACATAAAGAAAAAGAAGGGAAATATAGAAGCAAAATTCTGGGTAGTGGTTACCTAGCCAGGGAAAAGAAAAGGCTCTGAATTAGGGAACAAAAAAAGTAGGCTTTGCATATTTTGGAAATGTGCCAGTTCTTTGGTTGAGTGGGCTGTATTTTAGATACTCTTTTTCCTATTGTAATTTAAATATATATATATATATATGTTATATAGATTCTGTTGTATGTATGTTTCACTCACAGTAATTATTTATTAGTACAACTGAGAGGGATCTCTCTCTCTCTCTCTCTCTCACACACACACACACACACACACACACACACACACACAGGCAAGCCCTAATACTCTGCCTCATTTCTGAATTTCTAGCGGTTTGTAAGACAGTGCTTTTAATTCTTGGCTGTATGTTAGATAATCCTGAGGAGCTTTAAAATATATACTAATGCTCAGGCTCCGCTCCGAGACATTCTGGTTTAATTGATTTGGGGTTTGGGCCCAGAATCAGTATTTCGTTTAAAAGCTGTCCAGTTGATTCTAAGTGAAGCTAAAATTGACCGGTACTGGGATTACTTTCTAAGAGCTAGTGCAATAAGTACTAAGCAAAATAAAGGGGGCAGAGAGGGTAAGAAAAGTAAGAAAATAATTGAAATAGTTTGAGAGTTGATATTTTTAACAAAGCACCCGTATAATAGATATCATGGGGAAAACCACACTTCGTTGGACTTCCTTACAAAGATTTTGCAACTTACTGTTGCTTCTATTTTGAAATATGTATTCTGGAGATCAGGGTGGGAAGTGGAGAGCTGCTGTATAATAATATCATGCCTTGCAGCAGGGTGTCCAGATAAAACATAAGTGGAGGCTCGAGCTCAGCCATCTCCACAGGGTGTGTCTCCTGGTGAGGGGTTGCTTCCAATGGGAGGAAGAAATGCTTTTTCCTAATTAGCACAAAGGTTCCAAATGCACATACCTTGGCATAGCTTTCATTTTGGTGCTTAAGACTGAACGCCACCAAATATTTTTTCAAACGCAAACAAATATCCAAAATAATTATGGGCACCAATCAATCATAAGGGATGCCGGCCAGAGGCACATGAGTAGAGTCCTGGGTTTCTCCCCCCACCCATCTCCCAGGCTGCCAAGTGCTAACCCTTTAGCTGCATGAAATGAGATGGGAGGAGGCATTCCCGGGGGAGGAGCCAAGACCGTTCAGGTGGCACAAAAGGTCACTCCAGGGACTCAAGTTAGTGGCTCTTATACAACTGGTATGGAGTTACTTCAGTATTTTAACCCCCAACATGGCCTCACTGGTATATTCAGGGTGATTATTAGCTCTGTCTGCCATCCATCACAGAACCCAAAGTTTCACCATGTCTTTCCCCATTTCTTTAGCTGCCAGCATTTACTTTATGGACAACAACACAGCCTTACTTCCAGTTCTGGGAAATAATAACCATGTTTAATACTTACTGAGAACTGATTTTCATTTCATCTTCATCTCAACCTTGGGATAAGCAACATTGTGAAAGGGGAGAAAACAGAGGTTAAATAATTTGTCCTCAATCGACAGTTGGGAAATGAAAGAAGCAGGCTTCCAACCCAGGTCTCTCTGGGTCTTGGGCTAAGCTTGACCTCTGTGCCGTATCTCCAGGGACTCCTGCTGCCGGTTCTCTCTACCTCCTCATCCCCCACTTCTGCGTCAGCAAACACATGGGTCGTGACATGAAAAGCAGAGAAGACCACAGGTGAGTGAGTGGCAACAACCAGAGGAGATGGATCACGGGGAAGGGTTTGGAGATTCTGCTTCCTCTTTGGTGAACGAGCCCTCAGCCTCCAGGAAGTAGAGACAAAGGAGTACCAACTCCACCACTTCTCAGTTTCTGTTCAACATTAGTTGCAAAGAATAGTTTTAAAAGTCTTTAGCATGTTATTTGGAAAATGAAGGGTTTTGTTTATAAGAAAAAAAATGTGGAGTGTTCCATGCTTCTCTGGAAAATTCTTGTTAAACTTTTGTACAGCTAGTAAATTAAGTCATTGTTTATTCTATAATGGAAAGCATGCCTCAAGTGTGACTCAGGAGGCCTGGTTCTAGGAATGGTTTGGCCCCAAACCCAATGTAACATTGGGTAAGTCTCTTAAACTACTGGAGGGTCATGATTCTCATTGTTAAACAGATGGTGTAGGCTAGTCTGCTGGTAGGGTGGGATTTGGCTGTATGCTCTTGGAGACTTTTTCTCACCTATTTGAGCCTCCGTTTCCTTTTTGGTGATTATTCAACTACATGTGGCACGTTTTATACAGCGCCTGGGACACATGGTGTCTGAGATTGTCTCCACTACAGGAAGGAGTTGATTTAGAAATTAATTAGTTAATTAGTTAACAAGGGCCTGTAGATCTTCCTGTGGGTTGGGTACTTCAACATCTCATTCATATTCATCTACTCACCACTTTTATTTCGAGACCTTTTCTTCTGCTGCAACTGAGGTTTCTGGTCCGTAATCTAAGTGTCAGCACTTCTCTCAATACATTTAGTAAGAACTGACTAGTATAGACTCAGACTTAGTTCCCACCAAAGGGTTGGTACCTTTGGTTTCAATTTTATTTCAGATTAATTGTCCATAGTAATTGAAGCATTAGTGCCATTTCTTTGGGTTATTAATCACTGATGTGAGAATTAGGTTTGTTCTCCTTCTTTGTTCAATTCCATTCATTTCCTGTGAGAGCTTTCACCATGTCCCCAGGATTGTGAGAAGTGCTAACGGTAGCTCAAAAAAGTACTGTCTGATTTCAAGGAGATGACAATCTTGTTGGAGAAAAAGCCTTACACAGGGGACAATTAGAGACCGACACACAAGAACAATACACAAGGGAAGTTCTGATTGTATGTGTTCTATGGCTGTGGTCTAAAACAAAGCACTGATTCTTCCAGATAGTGAAGAAATAAGACTATGAAAGAATCAGCAGCCTAAAAGTGAAGGACATTAACTCCAAAGAGAACTTGGAGCATGTAGGTTTTCACTGAAGCCCTGTTGCTTAGTGTGGGCTTCCCTTTGTGGTGGTTGCTTTGGCTCTCTCTGCCTCAGACCCTGTTCTTCAAAGATGTCCTTTCTAGGAAGGATCCTGGATGCGTTTTAGCAGCTTCCCCACTGCCCTCTGGTTGCCTTTGATGTCATGCCAGTTACATCACACTCTTGGTACGTGGATAAAGGTAACCGTAATTTGAAGTAAGAAAAAGATTGAAATGGTGACTTAGAAGTGAGGAAATATAAATAAACCATAAACCATAATGGAAAAGAATATGAAAAAGAATATGTCTATATATGAATAACTGAATCACTTTGCTGTACACCAGAAATGGATACAACATTGTAAATCAACCATGCTTCAAAGAAAAGAAGTGAGGAAATACAGATCCCATGGAGAAAACCATATTTAGATTGTAGGACATGCTGAAAACTCGTATTACCACCAGATGGAAGTGAGCACTGCTTTTATGGATTACTGGGAGAAGGTCAGCCTTCTGTGAGAGCAAATAAACAAGGACGCCATTACCATATTTTGAAGTAAATTAATTTAGAGAACTTAAGCAACACTGATACTTAGTTTCTAAATGATCTACTATTAAACCCTATAGCATATTAAAAAAAAACAATTACCAAATAAATAACTATTAAAAATGTATCAGGTTATGATAAGGAAAACGCTTTAGATAACAGGAGAAGGTACTTTTCCTTTTGGCAGAAAAATACCAGGCGCAGATTTATCTTTGACGGCATGACCTGCCAAAATCCCGGCTCTCTAGCCCATCTGATAAAGGTCAACGATTGAGCGCCCAAACAAGTTCATACACACAGCACCTGCCTGACAAAAATAGTAAATTATTTTTCTCAACGCAAACTGCACCGTTTTCTTAAAGTTTGAAAAACAAGCTAAATCTCCCTATCCCGCGTGTAAAGTTTTACTTTCTCTTTTTTCATTTGTGAGACCAATCAGCCTTGTTGCTGAGAGTCAGTTAGAAATCTGATGTGTCTGGTTTTTTTCTGCCTTTGACCCTTTCTTTTCCTCAACAAAACGCTTCCACTTCTAAACTGAGAAGGAAATAGGAAAGGAAGATGGAGAATTGTCTTGAAAATGGTCTTAGGAGAAAAAGAGACAACACTCATAATCATTTTATTATTATGATGAGTTTGGGTTTACAAAGTAATAAGTATTTTCCAAATTACTGCCTTCAATTGTAGAATAGGTAGAAAATATGCCAAATCTAACTGCCAAAAACTTGTAGCCCTCAAAATATGTTTTTGTCGCATTACGGTTATTATTATGAACAGAAATAGCAGTGATAAAAATCAAAGCAAGTTTTGTGAGCATCCTAAATTCTCTTTGTGGAGGGGTGTAGTTTAGAATGAGCAGAATTAATATTCTTCCTTGCTCGCAGCTGTGTCCTGCGCGGTCGCTTTCATGCTCTTATTTTCCTGGCTGGGAGCCTCCTGCATTAAACAAGAAAATGAGGTGGGTTGGGTCAGAGAAATAGCAGGGTAACAGGGAATTGGACTTGAACCCAAGCGCCATCCAGGCAACTGATTTTTAAAGCGGTTTGTTTTTCAGAAGTGTCTGTCATGACACATAAATCATTGTTAATTTCATCATTAAATTTGGCCTCAGAGAGATTTTGTTTTAAAGAAACAACGCGGGTAGAGAATTGTGAGCTTGGAACTTGGAAGCAGAGGACTCCAGAGCTGGACGCCACGGGACCAGAGCAAGCATAGCTCTTCCGTGGTCAGGACAGCGGATTTTGACTGCTGGCTGCAAGGCCTCTTCTGTCTTCCGCACAGAAGTTTACTGATGGCTGTTCTTTCCTCTCTCCACTCCTCTCTTGGGCCACTTGGGGCTTAGTGGGAGTAAATGTTGACCATTTATTTTCTATTCAGGGTGAACTTTGATTTTGGCAGGTATAGAACCAGTGCCTTGATGACCTAACTGAAGGTGAGGGTGCTGGGCAGGGGGTGACAGCTGGGTGGTCCCAGGGAGAGAGATGACTAGCCTCACCGTCATCCCACTAGGCCAGCACTATTCTTCCCAGGCTTCTTTTTCTTCTCCTTTTAAGAAATAGATCTACCCTCCCTTTTCCCGTGCCAAGACTTAAAAGGTTTCAGATACTTCAAAAATAAATGATTTCTAAATCACCTCAGACTGCTAACATAAAATGTTTTTATCACATTTTCCAAAAACAGAATGGCATATTAAGAAGTGATTTCATTCTTATCCATATCCTCTTTTAGGGATGTAGAGATATTATCTCAAATGATTGCTACAAAGAGACAGAGACAAGGATTTTATACCATTTTAGTTTTCAAATCATTTAAGTTATTTTATTTCAATTCCCCTGAATCTCTTGGACAGTTATTTCCTTCTATATTTTCTAGTATCACTTAAAAATTACATTTTATTTTGTCAGGGTCTAAAGAATTTCAATTGCATTGAAAAACTAAGAAATTATTGAAAAAAAATTCCACTAGTACAACTATAGTAATGAGAAGAAATTGGCTAATTTCAGTGTCTTTCTTTGGGCTCTTCATAGAAAATTGTTGAAATGTGTCCGCCATAAGTAAGTGGCATTCTGAAATTGATTTAAACCTGTAGTGGGGGAGAAAAACTGCATTGAAAAAAATTAAATCTTAGATTTGGAGATATTAGAAAGAAAAAAGTCCCATTCCCAGGGGATCCCAGATACTGGCCCTCTTGTTCAGCTGTTAGAAGTGAGGAAAAGAAGTTGCACAGCTGGTCTGGAGGGAGAGACAGATGCTTCTTTTTGTCATTACTGTACTTTAAAGAGCATCTATTGGTTAATAAGCTCAACTACTTCTACGAACAAAACTGCATGTTTCCCCCCTCCTGTGGAAGCAGAGATCAGGTTCCCAGTAGATGAGTATGACAAAAGGGCCCACAGCTCCTGGGCCCCTTGTCCCCTCCATCTAGTCTCCACTGACCTGGGCAGGCCCACTGCCGTCTTCTTGACCTGGCTCCATGACCCCTCAGTTCTGTAGGAAACGTGGAACCAGAGCACATATCTGAGCAGGGTGTTGGTGACAACGGGGCTTCAGAGACGTTCACTGCAGCGGTGGGGAAGCTGTTTAGGAGCTGGGGAGCCTAAAGGGATCGGCACCAGTGAGGAAGGTGTACTGAGATCTGGGTGTAGGTGCTCGTTTCTGGAAATGGGCTAGTGTCACGGGGAGCAAGGAGAAGGGGGTTAAAGGTGAGCTGCACAGGAACCATGGGAGGAATGTGTCCCACCACGGAGAAGGTATTCAACACTATGAAATCGACAGAGACGTTTAAGAAGGTGGGGGAAGAAGGGACAACGACAGCCTTAAAAAAATTGCTTGAGGAACCTGAGGAGACAAAAGTCCTATTCAAGGAGCAAGCCCCGGGGCGCCAAACCAGACTAAGAGGGAAGACTCTGGCACCAGAATGTTTGCCTGGGAATCTTGGGATTGCCACTTGTTAGCGGGATGATCTTGGGCAAGTTATTAATGACCCCTGCCTCAGTTTCTTCATCTGTGAAATGGGCATAACCATATAACCACCTGATAAGGTTGTTGTGAGGATTAAATGAGTTAATAAGGATAAGGCTGTCAGAACAGAGCCTGGCATAAATAAGAATTATATGTGTTTGCCATCATTAGGAGGTTTTAAAGAAAGGGTAGTGAAAACAAATATAAATGGGACTGGTTGGAGTGAGAAGCAGAATCAAGGGAAGTTTATTTCTTTTAATTAATGGGAGATCTTGAAGCATGTGTCAAGTTGAGGGGAAGGGCACATGGGAGAGGGAAGAAATGGAAGATATTGAAGAGAGCTTGTTGGAGGTAAACTTAGACCCAGGCCAAAGGCTATGGAATAAGTGCATGGGAGAAACTTAGTCTTGGAGCAAGGAAAAGTGGCCTTGCTTTGCACTTGGAATAAAATCGAGGCTCTTTATCTGGACCACAAAAACCCCTGTGAACTGGCTCCTATCTGCCCCTCTAGCTATAATTCCTCCTATATTCCCTACTGCCTTTTACAGTCAGCCCTCCTTATCCACGGACTCTGCATCTGCAGATTCTACCCACTGCATATCAAAAATATTTTTCAAAAATTTCCAGAAAGTTCCAAAAAGCAAAACTTGAATTTGCCTTGCACTGGCTACTATTTATATAGTATTAGGTAATCTAGAGATGATTTAAAGTATATGGAAGGAAATGTGTGTAGGTTATATGCAAATACTTCACCATTTTATATAAGGGACTTGAGCATCCAAGGATTTTGGTATCCACGGAGGTCCTGCAACCAATCCCTCACAGATACCGAGGGACGACTGTATATCTCTTGCATTTTCTCAGCCCTGCCCAGATTGCTCCCGCCTGGGCCTTTGTTCCAGCAATTCCATCTTCCTGCAGTGCTCTTTGCTCAGACCCTTACGTGGCTGGCTCCTTTGTATCACCTTTGTAACCTTTGTATCACCTTTGTAACCTTTGTATCACCTTTGTAACCTTTGTATCACCTTTGTAACCTTTGTATCACCTTTGTAACCTTGGTATAATTAAGGCCTTCCCTGATCATCCAATCCAAAGCAGCCAGTGTCCATTCCAATACCCATGTCTCCACGTCTCCATTGCATTTCTCACCACTTGATGTTCTCTTGTTTATTCATTGCCCGCCTCTTTCCACTAGCGTACTGGCTTCACTGGGGCAGAGACCTCTTCTGCTTAGTCACCATAGTTCCCTTTGCTCCTGGCACACAGTAGGAGCTCAATGAAGTGTCTGTTGAATGAACGAATGTTTCAACAGGTGAGAAAAATGGGAGGCAAGTCTAGGTGAACGGTATACAATACATAGAAGATATGTATTGAAGTGGAGAGGAAGGAGTTGAGGAAATGGGTCCTATTACCTTCCTTTTTCCTTTTTCACAGAAAAAAATGTAGTAAAATACTATGTAGAAAGTGAGGTAGGATTGGGCTCAGAATGGATCTCAGAGGAATGTGTTAAGGAATCAAAGAGGAAGTGGAATTGAGAAATGACAGGTACAGCTATGCTCCCAGGGAATGGAGAGAAAGTTCTTGGAGAATTCCCAGTACAAGGTGGGTAACTAGGAGTTAGAAGTTCTTGCTCTTGATGGCAGCTGTTCTGTTTTTGCTTTTTCTTCTTTTTTATCTTTTTTTGTAGTTTTCTTGGCCTAATTGAAATAACAATATTAACACTCTGAGCATGTCATGTGCTTGGCATGGTGGTAGATCTCTTCATGTGTTTACTGCTCATCTCATCGACACAGTAACCCCTGAGGTGGGCGCCACTATTAGTCCCACTTTATAGCTGAGAAAATGGAGGCTTAGGGTGGTTGAACAGCTAGTCAGTGGGAATGCCAGGAACCAATCCCAGGCCTGCCTCTAGCGTCTACTGTCTAACCACTCTGCTCCACCAGCTAGCTGTATTTTCCAAGAGGTGATCAGGGCAGGTTTTCCTTCAAGTCTCACTGTTGCTTTGGCCCTACAAAGTAAAGGTGCAAACGTAGGAGAAGTGTTTGTTGGCTCTGGTCCCACCAGACCCCAACTCCATGCCTCTGGCCTATAAGGAGTAGGGAACGCACCAGGCCATTTAGGGAATGGTTTCCTCATAATTAGTGTTTCCTTTATGTGTTAAATAGGACTAAGCTGTGGTCCCATTAGCTCATAAACCCATTTTCAAAGACAGCTCTCTGAAACCTTTCCCACTCTATGATAATTAACTCAACTTTCCCACAATTTCTTTGGTCAATTTTAGTAATTTATATCTTTCTAGGAAGGTTTGCCAGGAGGTTTATTATACTGTCTTGGGTTTGCCTGTGTAATTCTCTTAAACACTACTGTTTTCGCATTGTGAGTTTTACATATTTTAATTCTTTCTCTCTCTTGTTTTTTTCCATATCAGGTTTACAAGAAATATATCTATTTTATTGGTCTTTTCAAAGAAACAGCTTTCAGATTTACTTATTCTTTCTATTTTTTTGGTCTTTCTTTAGCTTCAGGTTCTGATTTCTCTTAAATTTTTTGGATTTATTTTGCTCATTTCTGATTTCTTAAAATGAGTATTAAATTATATATATAGTATACATAATATATACATAAATAATGATATTATATAATATATTACATGATATATTTATTATTTTATATTATTATATATAGTTATATATAATATAAAATCACATATATTGTATAATTATAATGATGTCTATATAATATAGATATAATTATACAGATAATTACATTGCAAACATACAATTACAGATATAAGGAAACAATTATATAGATATTATAATTATATATCATATATATCATTATATATATGATATATAAAAAAAACTTCATTTAACTCAGTTTCTTTTGGGACCCATAAGTTTTGGTGTGAAGCATCTTTTTCATTGCCTTCAAGATAGTTTGAGTATCACCTTTGATTTCTTCAGTTCTAAAGGTTAGTTAAGTATATATATCCTAATTTTTAAGTAAAGATTTTATCTTTTTATCCCAGTTTTATTGGATTATTATCAGATTATTTGTTCTGTAAACCTATACTTTCTCTGCAAAAATTTTTAGCATATGCTTTGTGCCTAAATTCATAACCAAATTTTATAAATGGTTGATGGAAAAATATTCTGTAGTTGAATCTCAGGATCCCTATATCACTATCAAATGTAGATAATTGAATGTAATATTGATTTACTTCTAATAGAGATCTATTGACATATCTTCCACCATAATTGCCTTTTAATCAAGTTCTTGCACTTCTAAAGAGCTCCTGCTTTATATATGTAGCTGTTACCATTGCTTGGGCCCTTCAGTCTACTGATTTTTATACTTCCTTTATAAAAGTGTATCTTTTATGTTACATAATATCTCTCTTTATCTATCTTTTATGTTACATAATATCTCTCTTTATCTTGTTTGGTCAGTTTTTCCATAAATAATTAAAATGCCATGGTATTAAAGTTACTCTTTTTCAAAGTAGCATAGCCAACTCTCTTCCCATCACGTTGTACTGGGCCTTTGGGTTTATCTTTCTAAGACTGTATGTCTCAATATTGAGTCTATGAAAATAAACTATAAACAATTCCATGTTACTTTTTGCTGTTTTAAAAACCTACCTATCCTCAGTGCGCTTAATTTAGACATTAATTATAGCCAAATGGTTTTTCTCTATTACAAAAGATAGTGCATAATTTTCTATTGGACCCAAGTTACAGTTCTGTTCTACCTGATATCATCAGACTTACCAGTCCCACTAAATACCCCCCAGACACTGGTGCAAGAACCTGACAATATTAGTAAGACAATATTAGTAAGACTGCATTAGATTTCCATTCAGAAATCCTATGCTTTCTAAAGAAGGAAAAATGTAGAGATGTATTTTTAGACCACTATCTTCTGAGCCAGCCTTTGAAGTGCTTTGGTGATTTATATAAATAAATACTTTTCCTACTCCTAGGCCCATTTTTTATAATTGAAGTATATAGTTGATGTATAATATCATATAAATTACAGGTGTATAATATAGCGATTCACGCAAGAGGGAAGAGATATGGGAACATAGGTATATGTATAACTGATTCACTTTGTTATAAAGCAGAAACTAACACACCATTGTAAAGCAATTATACTCCAATAAAGATGTTTAAAAAAAAATATAGCGATTCACAAATTTAAAGGTTACACTCCATTTATAGTTATTATAAAGTACGGGCTATATTCCCCATGTTGTACAATATATCCTTGAGCTTATTTTATACATAGTAGTTTGTACCTCTTACTCCCCTACCCCTATGTTGCCCCTCCCCCCTTCCCTCTCTCTACTGGTAACCACTACTTTGTTCTCTATGAGTCTGCTTCTTTCATGTTATGTTCACTAGTTTGTTGTATTTTTTACATGCAAGTGATACTGTACAGTATTTGTCTTTCTCTGTCTGGCTTATTTCACTTAGCACAATGCCCTCCAAGTCCATCCATGTTGCTGCAAAGGGCAAAATTTCATTCTTTTTAAGGCTGAGTAGTATTCCATTGCTTACATATATATATACACATACACATATATATATATGTATGTATATATATCACATCTTCTTTACCCATTCATCTGTTGATGAACACTTAGGTTGCTTCCTTCCATATCTTGGCAATTGTAAATAATGCTGCTTTGAGCATTGGGGTGCAAGTATATTTTCAAATTAGTGTTTTTGTTTTTTTTTTCAGATTTACACCCAGGAGTGAAATAGATGGGTCATATGGTAGTTCTATTTTTGGCTTTTTGAAAAACCTCCATACTGTTTTCCAATTTACATTCCCACCAATGATGTAAGAGGGTTCCCTTTTTTTCCACATTCTTGCCAACATCTGTTATTTGTGTTCTTTTTGATGATAGCCATTCTGACAGGTGTGAGGTGATATCTCATAGTGGTTTTAATTTGCATTTCCCTGATGATTAATGATGTTGAGCATCTTTTCATGTGCCTGTTGGCCATCTGCATTTCCTCTTTGGAAAAATGTCTATTCAGGTCTCTGCCCATTTTTAATTGGGTTGTTTGTTTTTCCAATGTTGTGCTGTATGAGCTGTTTATATATGTTGGATATTAACCCCTTACCGATCATATCATTTGCAAATATTTTCTCTCATTCAGTAGGTTGTCTTTTCGTTTTGTCGATGGTATCCTTTTCTGTGCAAAAGCTTTTAAGTTCTAGGTCCATTTTTGACCAGTAATATGGAGTATGAAGGTAGGAATAACTAAGGCTATAAGAGGAGAGAGTATAGTGCATGTAACTATTGAGTATCTGTGCATATGACGAGCAGTGCTGTCATTTCCAGGCTATATAAATTAACAAATACATAGGTATAGTTTACTAAGTGAATGTATGGATTACAAAGTGCTGTTAATTACATGTGGATTCATTGATCTGTTCAACAAATACTTGTTGAAAGTCTACTGTGTCCCTGATTCCAGCCACGTGCTGGTGATGCGGAGGTAAACATGCGTTTATGCTCCTGCTGTTTATTTGACTATGAATGGCGCATGGTTAACTCATGGCTTCAGATGCTGGAACTTATTCTAACAAATTTCTGAGCTGCTTCGCAAACCAGAAGTCTTTCCTCTTCCTCCTTCTCTTTCTTCTTCTTTCCACCCCCTTTATTACTGTCATAGGAAATTTGAAGTAGAAGGAAAGAAAAAAAAAAACAATGTTACATAAATGGTCACTTTTTGGAATAACTCTACATTTATACAGTGTCCTCATGATTTTAAAAAAGCCATCATTTTAGGCTGGACTTTTTAGGATGTTCACCACGCCACTACCATTCGGCAGTTACCTTAAAAAAAAAAAAACCACTTCCCCTGAAGTGACTCCTTTACTCACTAGCATAACCTGGCCATTAAATATTAAGAATTGCTTGGAACCCATACATTAAGTCAGGCTATGGTGAAACAAAATTAGCAAAATTCGAGTTGGTGTCAGAAATCAGGTGAAGCTGCGTTGGATAAGGGCCGGTTTGTCAGATTACCATCTGCATATGCGGCTGTGGACCAGGTGGGGGCAGCAGAGAGCGGGCTGAGGCCCAGGATCCTAGGTCACAGGTGAAGGTGGCAAAGGGTTAGGAGACAGAATCAAGGTTTTGACTGTATCGGAGAGGAAGGCAGGAAAGCAAGAGAATTAGAAACTCAACAAAGGTCAGAATTCAGGGAAGCAAGGATTGAAATAGGACTGATGTAAGTCAAGAGCTGGGTGGTGAAAGCAAAGGGAGCAGGAGAAACAAGAAGGTGAGTGTGGGTGCGTAGCCGGGAGGTGCCAGAGGGAAGCCAGCCTATCTCCCCAACATTGCTTCCAGCACCTTCCCAGCACAGGTCCCTGCTTGGTCCTGCTTGGTCTTCCAAGGGCAGTGGCTCTTAATGGACTGAGATATGGGAGACACCAGCCACGTATCTCTCTGGAGGCGAAATTGTAAGGTTCTTATCTTATTAACAAACATTAAAGTAAGTCGAGTGCACTTGGGACGATGTGGGAGTGATCAGGGTGCGGTGGCGTGGTTTTGCTTGTGCTTTTCCTTTTGGTTACTCCAGAGAACGAAAGCCCTCAACATCCTTCTGTTCATCTTTTGGAAGATTTTTCACAACCACCCAGGAAATAACAGTTAGGTGCTCCTGTTTACTTAATGGTCTACTCCACTTGAAACATCACGCTCTCCCCATGCGGTCTTGTCATAATTGTCTTCAAATGGTGCTAATTAACAGAGCCAACACATGGGCACCATTCCCTCCCCTGACGTGGCACCCTGGCACACTGCATTTAGCACCCCTCGTGGGAAGGCATCCTGGAGATCCCTTATCTGCACCCTCTCCCCATCTACCCCTTACCGCTCACGGAAGCTGCCTCCCCAGAGAAACCGCAATTCAGTAAAGAACATTACCAAGTCCTAGCAGATGGCTGCTTATCTCAAGACACGTATATTCACCAAAATCCTAGCAGAAGGATTTTGGATAGTCCCTTAGCGCTGACTATAACAGAGTTTGAACTGTGAAAAGCAGTTGGGAAATGCAGACAGAGTATGGAGAAAGAAAGACCTGGGGAGAATACAGGAAAGAGTTCTTGAAAAAGAAAGGAAAATTTGAGTTAGAACATGAAATGATAGACACTGATTTTCTTGGGAAAATGGATGGAAATTTTTTGGTGCGTGATGACATGGAAAAGCAATCAGAAATGGGTGCCTTTTACTCTTAGCTGTGTCGGAGGCAGCTTAACTGCCACTTTGTTGATCAGAGAAATTAACCTCTTCCTGCCTTTATCTCTCTTTGTGTGAAATGGGAATTCAAGTGCTTGCTGACAGTGTTTCCAAAAGTTTTTAAAGGTAAGAATAGAGAATATTACTGACAGCCCAGTGGTTCCCCGAGAGGCTGCTGTGAATGAGTGCAAACACACGGAGCATTTCATTAATGAAGTTCAGGGCGTCCAGCTTTTCCTTCGAGAGTAAACCTACGCCCTGTGGTATCCATTCGGTTTGCATTGTTCTGTCACGTTGTTTGTAAATCTTTGGAGGGATTACCTAGTATTTTGTTCTTTACTGTTTGAAATATTCTTTTAAAATCTGAATATAGAACTTCAGTCCCTGCTGGTTTGTTCTTTTCCACTTGGCAAAGGTTGATTGATTTTATTTTTCTTTTGGCCTGTGTTTCTCGGAGGCTTGAAATGAGCATGGCTCTTTTTGTTTACTTCTTTACCCACATTGTCAATAAGAGAATCGCTCTGGGAACAGTGTACGCAGTGTAATTTCTGCAGCAGAGTTTGCAAAGGGAGGAAGTCTTGACATAAATTTGGAATACTGTATTGTTTTAGCTTTGTTTTTTCAGGCGTTGGAACTGTTGCCCGGGAGTTATTCTTTTCCACTAATGAAGGTTCACACATTCTCTTAAGCGGTACTGTTCAACATGGCAAACCTGTAAAAAAAAAAATAATGAAAAATATGTTAAAGCAAATGTAATGTAAGAAACAGGAAGTAAATATACAGAAACAGTAATATAAAGAAACATGACAACTGGCGATGTCACGATCTGGTTTGATTATACGTGTGCGAGGTACAGGAATGGCCTTGAATGGGATGGATTCGTAGAAAACAGTGCCGAAAGATTAATCCAACCCAGGGGTTTGCCACTCTTGCTGCACATTGGATTCACCTGGAGATTTAAAAAAAAATGATGCTCTGGTCTCTTCCCAGAAATGAGAACATCTGAGGTGTTGGTTCAGTCATAGCCATTCGTAAAGACTCGTTAGTTGACAGCCAGGGTTGAGAACTGCTAGTAACCAATGGGAAAATGCTCATTAGAAGTCTCTCCAGGCAAGGGATCTTAGCCTAGTACTAGACACCTGTGTGGACCGACGCACATTTGTGGATTTTTTCTAGCTGTCAATAGGCCTCTTCTTCTGGCACTGCTCCTATACTTTCTGGCTCTTCCTGACTTTCAAAATAATAAGCTTTTCTTCAGTTGAACTTCTGGAGCACTTAGGATGCTATGAAAATGCTGAATGAAATGGTATGAAATAGTATTGATAGCCTTTATTTAAACTGTGGTGGAAATATATATATTTTTCAAAGGTCCTGATCCAGTTGTGGAAAGGTTATTTTTGAGAGTGGATGAAATGTCTATTTTGTATCTCAAGGGCAACACCTTCATCCTCGGAGCCAGCTGTCTTCCCCCATGCAATTCAAAGGATGCCACGTGTCCCACATGGGACCTTTGACATGGCCTAAATGTTCCCTATTAAAAAGAATTCACATTAGCTTGAAAGGCAATTTCCAGACATTGAGACCTATTAATTTAGTTTATATCTGCTGGTCTGTTACAACCAAAGAAGAATGCTCTGAGACAACAGGACTCAGAAGAAGTAAATAGACGCATTTGAGATGAAGAGGGAGGTAACGGCCAGGGGCAGGGAAAGCAAACCCAGGTGAAGCCAGATAATAGGGAGATTATAGGTACCTGAGGGTGGGGGGCAGAGACCCTGGGAGGCTGAGCAGAAGAGAAGAGATGCCGGGTCCACAGTCACCAACCAGGAGTCACTGTCTTCAGAGTTTTAAATACCATCTGTACACTGATGACCTCCACTCCCCATTTATATTTCCATTCAAGCCCTTTCTATTGACCTCGATTGTCAGCTTATATCCATTTGGGTGTCTAAATTGGCATCTCAAACTTAACATGTCTAAAGTTGGACTCTAGAACCCTCTCTTTCCCCCCACCCCGGGCCTACTGGGGTCTTCCTTATCTGAGTAAATGACCGCTGCATACTAGGGTTCTGGAGTATGGGCCCCAAAAGCCTTGGGGGCGTTCTGGCCTCCTTTCTTTCTCTCACTCCTTGGACGTCATATGTATCAGCAAGCATGTTGGCTCTACCTTTCAAGTTCACCTAGAATGTAGCTACTTGGCCACACTGACCACCACTGCCCTGGTGTAAGCACCCTGGCTTCTCACCTGGGCTGGGGCGGTGGCCTCCTCTCTGGTCCTTGCCCCTTCTGTCTCTCCCCACCCCATCCATAGGTGTGTACTAATCAGGTACTGTGGGCCTTTTCAAACTGGAGTCATATCACGCCACTCCTGCCCAAAGGCCTCCAGTGGTTTTCCATCACACTGAGAGTAAAAGTCTGTTCCCTTTGGATGGTCCTATACAGCTTGGAGCTCCTGTTACCTCTCCCACCTCTTCTCCTTTGTCTACCCCTGTGGGCACCAGTTCAACCCCTCGAGCTCCACCCTGTTGCCCAGATATGCCTCTGGCACGCCTGACCTTGTGCTTGCTACTACTCTGGGCTGTTGCAGACCCAGGATGCTTCTCCCTCACCGTCTTCAGGTGGTCACTCAGCGTCATCTCTAGGGTCACCTGTCTGATTGCCGTACTTAAAGGTCAACCTTGCTTCCGTGCTCCTTGTCCCCATTCCCTGCTTAATCTTCACCTTCACACTTGTCGCCACTTGAGCTTCTCTCTATTTTTTATTTGTTATTGTTTACCTCCCTTCTTCCTCCACTAGAATATAAACTCCACGAAGTCAGGGATTTTGGTCTATTTTGTTTCCTGTGTCCCCAACACCTGGAACAGTACCTGGCATGTTACAGGGGTTCAGTAAATAATTATTAGATGAAAAAAAGAACTGAATGGGTGTCCTAGCTAATCTCTAAAATCCTTCCCAAGTGACTGGGTTTGCCTTGCTCTGTGGCCGAGTCTTGGCCTTATGCCCTAGTCTCCCCAGAAGTGGAGCTTCCCACGTCTTGGACAACCTGAGGCTCCATGGCCTATTGTGTGACTTCTGCACCTGTCCTGCCCACCTGGGGCTCTGCCAGTGCTTGGGTCGGTTGTGGTCACTTCCCTGTCCCTGCTCCGCCAGCCGGCTGGGGTCCTCCTCACTCACAGCGCTCACGCTCCCTCTGTCCCTGCCTCTCCGGACCCACCTCCTGGCTGACACCTCACTTGGGCTCACATTCTCATTTTTCCCTTAAAAAAAGCAAACTCTGGCCCTCACCAGCCTGGAGTTGTTTTTTTTTTTTTTTTTTTTAATTTTTTAATTTTTTAATTTTTAAAATTTTTTATTTTTTTAATGCTATTATTGTCTGCTTACATTCTTTTTATTTATGTATGTATGTATGTATGTATGGCTGTGTTGGGTCTTCGTTTCTGTGCGAGAGCTTTCTCTAGTTGTGGCAAGCGGGGGTCACTCTTCATCGCGGTGCGTGGGCCTCTCATTATCGCGGCCTCTCTTGTTGCGGAGCACAGGCTCCAGACGCGCAGGCTCAGTAATTGTGGCTCACGGGCCCAGTTGCTCCGCGGCATGCGGGATCCTCCCAGACCAGGGCTCGAACCCGTGTGCCCTGCATTGGCAGGCAGATTCTCAACCACTGCGCCACCAGGGAAGCCCTGGAGTTTTGATACATTGGTCAACCTCAGGCTTACTTAAACATCCCTTTTCAGTAATTCTTAATGATGCTTCAGGCTGGCTCTGTACAGCAGACCCATAAATAAGGATTCTTTCTAAGGTTGCATTGGAATGTGAGAAGGTGGGAAAAATGCTTCAGGATGATTGGACCGTGGTTGTTCTGAAATGACTGATGAAAGTGCGTGGTCAAGGGTTCCCACGGCCCCGGTAGGCTCTGATGGGGGAGGGGACAACAGTAGATGGGAGAGGGTTCTGGGCCCACCAGTTCTCCTCTGGCTTCTCCTAACCCTAACCTAACCCTAAGAGAGCCCACAGCTCTGACTGTTGATCTTGTGATATAGAGGCTTCTGGGGGCAGGAGTGACCATGGAAACTGGAGGTTGTTTCTGGACTATTTCACAATACTTTTCTCCAGGAAAAAAAAAAAAAAGCCTCATTCTCTTCATCCCAGGGTTACATAACCTAACATTTCCCTTGCTGGTTGAAATGAATACCCTTTCTTTGCCTGAATAAATAGGACACAAACTCTTTGGGACAGACTGCTTCCTCTGCTTGAGAGCGTCTGCGGGTTCCGGCTGCTTTGGTTGGTTTAGTGGTGACCCACAGCTTGGCTTGGGCCAGTTCTCCATTCACAGCTCCTCCTTGGAGTGCGGATTCCAGCAAAACACCTTTTAAATGTCTCAACAAACAAAGATCCCCCTGTGGTGACTCTGGAAGACAGGCTCCCTGCGAGGTGCTGGGGCTGTCTGCAGCTGGAAATCTACTGTTGTGCCTTATACACATCTCTTAAGTGCAGAAACACCACAAAAGGCACTGAAAACGGAAAGATTACAAAAACCAGTTACAAACCCTCACATGCATATCAACTGTCTGTCCCACCTTTACAGGAAAAATGTTTACCTGCTAACTTAGTATTCAACCTTGATCTTCTAGGGTTCATTCTGAATGCCAGGAGCTGCTTCATGTTACTACTTGGTAATTGCTAGCTGGACCTAAGGTTTTAAAAATCAAGATCTCTTTAGAGTTTTACAAGTAAAATGTTAAAAAATGAGAAATGACTATCTCAATTTATTTTAGAAGAAAGGTACAAATTGTAAAACTTTATTAATTTGGTAAAAGGTGTTAGTTTTGAAAAGAAAAAGTAATCATACAGGCAATGTTAAAAATTTCAAAGACACATAATAGTATACGTCACAGCATACTAAACACTGCGTTTATAATGATAAGCCCATGCCTTTAGTAGTTCTTAATCTTGTTTAGGCTTCTTAAAGAATCACATGGAGTTTCTAGACGCCCTTCTCAGAAAAATGCACATGTGTTTATGTAGCCAAAAGGTTGGTTACGATTTTAGGGGATTCCAAATCCCCTGGAACCATCCATGTGGATCTTTGCTTTGGAAAGTGGAGTAAGCAAACCAGAAAAGGCAAGATGATTTTATAAAAGAGAAATATAGATATATATAGTAACCAACCACAATTTGATTGTGGGGAAAATGATTAAACACATTCATTGCCCAAGTGATAGCAACAAAATTATATTCATATTATTATCCCTTTTAAGCACATTTTACACTTACGATGATCTAGTGATCTAAATGCTTGCCTTTTATTTTCTATTATCCTCTTATTTTACTTAATGCCCAAACTGTGTAATTCAAATATGTTATGCCTTGTCTCTGATGTAATTATCTAGTTTTGCTTCTTGTTTTCTATGTTTTGTTTTTTTGCTTCATGTCCTTACTTCAAGGACCTTAAAGGTATTAGGCCTTGAGGGAAAATAGTTTCCAGTATAGATTTTGATGTTGTAGAGGAAGCTTTCCAAACCCAGGCAGGGATGTGCTTGGGGGTTGAGGCTGCTCAGTACCCCTGTAAATGGTCAAGCTGCATTGTTTCTGCTACTTGGAGAGCAAGGTAAATGTAGGTCTCCTAGGCCACTGGGGATGATAGAGGGATGGGAATTGGGATGAACAGGACTTTCTGTCTCTTCTATTCAAGTTGAAATTCTTTTTTTTTAGATTTTTTTTCACTTTTATTTATTTATTTATTTATTTATTTATGGCTGTGTTGGGTCTTCGTTTCTGTGCGAGGGCTTTCTCTAGTTGGGGCAAGCGGGGGCCACTCTTCATCGTGGTGCGCGGGCCTCTCACTGTCGCGGCCTCTCTTGTTGCGGAGCACAGGCTCCAGACGCGCAGGCTCAGTAGTTGTGGCTCACGGGCCCAATTGCTCCGCGGCACGTGGGATCCTCCCAGACCAGGGCTCGAACCCGTGTCCCCTGCATTGGCAGGCAGTTTCTCAACCACTGCGCCACCAGGGAAGCCCCAAGTTGAAATTCATTTTAATGAAGAAAAAATGTCTGTGTGTCTGGCACTGTGTGAATTACTGCCGTGGATCTGGGTGGAGTGTGACATATTCCCAGGTAACCTGCAATTGACCTGCAATCAGTTGGTGGTAGGAGGTGTGGGAGATGCACAAGTAACTCAGTACCAGACAGAATTTTCATTTCCCTAAGAGTGTTATCAAGTGTTCAGTAAAACTATATTTCAGTTCTGATGCATCAGTTACTAGGTTGTCATACAATTCATCTGTTGAAGGGTCTATCCCTTCTAGACACAAACTCCTCAAGGCCATGTCTATCCATCTTTGCCTGGCATAGAGGAGGTGCTTCTTGAGTACTTGTTACTGGAGGCAAGAAGTGCAAGCAATGCTCAGTGGGGATTCAGAGGTGGGTGGGCAATCAGGAAGGGCTTCCTGGAGAACATGTTCTTTGAGACGAACTTTGAAGAAGTGGTAGGATCATAACTAACCCAGACGGGGAAGAGGTCGATACATGAGTGTGGGATACTGGGAGCAGGGAACGAGGCCACCTGACCAGAGCTGGAGGCTGAAGAGGTGGGCTGGGACCGGATTCTCAGGGAGATGGTGAGTGGTTTGCACTTAATTTGCTTGTGTAGTGACATGATGACGATGATTAGTCAGGAAGGTAATCTGGTGAAGGTGTGTTCAGTGGACCAGAAATGGGAGAGGCTGGAGGCAGTCAGATGCTATTAGGATGCTATTGCAGTAGTCCAGCTCAGAGCTGAAGAAGGCTTGAGCAGTAACATGAAGAAGGAAATAGAAGGGACGGAGGCTGAAGAGGTTTTGGGGACAGAGTCTGAAGTTCTTGTAATCCATATTTCCCTAGAATAAACCAGCCCAGGAAAAAAAATAGGATGAAAACAATAGTAAAATAATATTGTTCTCACTCTGGTCTCCATCAACTCTTTTTTTTTTTTTACAAGCTGAAGTCCTATCAAATTCTTCCTTCCTGTGTCCCCAGATGAATAAGCAGTTGCTGCTGA
The DNA here is from genome assembly GCF_965194825.1 of Balaenoptera physalus. Classification (NCBI taxonomy): domain Eukaryota; kingdom Metazoa; phylum Chordata; class Mammalia; order Artiodactyla; family Balaenopteridae; genus Balaenoptera; species Balaenoptera physalus. The sequence continues at coordinate 14,814,441 of NC_138888.1, read as the reverse complement.
ACTTGCCCCAGGTGTTGAGAATCACTGCAGGCCTGCTGAAGCCACCAATATCAGCCAAGGCGGTTGCTGCTGGTGCCAATCAGAGGCGCCAATGAGGGCAGGGTTCACTTGCTGCTTAGGTGGCCGGATCCTCAAGTGGGGAGAGCTGCTCACTCCTAGTTGTCATGTGGTTTAGGAATCAAGGCTTCCCTTTGCTCTCAATGTCTTACAGAGATTTTTCTTCCGCTTTTTATAGCAACCTGTTCTTGCAGTACAGTTGACAAGCTTTGTGACAAATCTGTGCTGTATTTAAAAATCGTTTTCCTCTGGCACTGGCTCCTTGGCCTTGGATGACATTTGTGGGGTTCTCTTTTCCCCTTAGAAGTTCTCCTAGTAGTCCATGAAAATAAACTCCTGGAAGGGCCAACCTTCTCCGAATCCTAGTTGAGACCTTGCTTCCCACCAAGGAGAAGCGTGTGTGTGTTTGTGTATCTGGCAACTGAGACGGATGGGGTTAAGCAGTGGTCAGGGATGGGTGTTTGGGGAGAAGATGGAGGGGCAGGGTCTTGAGGGAGTAAGGAGGGTCATGGAGAGATTTTCTTTGCTCAGCAGAGTGACTAGCTTTTCTCTTTCTAAAGATTTAAAAAAATTTTTATTTATTTTTGGCTGCGTTGGGTCTTCATTGCTGCGAGTGGGCTTTCTCTGTGTTGCGGTGCATGGGCTTCTTAATGCAGTGGCTTCTCTTGTTGCGGAGCACGGGCTCTAGGCGTGCGGGCTATAATAGTTGTGGCGTGTGGGCTGAGTTGTTGTGGCTCGAGGGCTCTAGAGCACAGGCTCAGTAGTTGTGGCGCACGGGCTTAGTTGCTCCGCGGCATGTGGGATCTTCCTGGACCAGGGCTCAAACCTATGTCCCCTGCATCGGCAGGTGGATTCTTAACCACTGTGCCACCAGGGAAGCCCCTAGCTTTTCCACTTTTCTGGTATTCTTCAGATGCTATTTCCTTTGTCACCCCTATCAGTATAAAAGCCCATTTATTCTTCTACCAGAAGTTTTTTTCAATAATTATTTCTTCACATGCGATGTTTGTGACTTGCTATATATCTTTTTCTATATAAAGAAGAGGCATGTGATGTATGAAGGGAAATTTTAAAGGCCTTTCTATAGATGAAGGGTAAGGTTTAATTGAATTTGTCATCTTTTTGCAAAAGTATTTTCTGCCTAACATCTTTGTTATCTGAAGGAAGTTGGTCCTTCTTTTTTTTTTTTTTCTTTTTTGAGAAAGAGACTATCTTTATCCCTATAAGCTTCAACTAGAGAGTTTCAATTTGAGTCATCAGGTATTGGTTCTATTAAGGCTCTGTTTTCAAATACCCTAGACCTGTACATTGAAAACAGGACTGCTGGATATTGTGCCTTCTGCTACATAAACTAGCACCTGTGATCTGGGATGAGTGTTTTGGTTACAGTTTTTTATGGCAAGGAACAGAGACTCCCTTGGATACCTGGTAATAAGGGTTATGGAAGAATTTGTGTGACATTCACAACCCGGCCAGTGACCAACGCAGCTGTACAGACCCTGCCACGCGCTCATGGGCCCAGAGCCCCATATTTGTTCATCTTGGCCATTGGGTTTCTCTGTCCTCACATAACTTCATTTGCTAAGGGCCTTTGCTAACTGTGGCCTCTAGTCTACCCCAAGACATCCTTCCTGCCTGTGTGTCTCGCTATCTCAGTCTAGATTTCCAAAATTCATACATCCTGAGAGGTGAATATGATTGGTCAAGTTCATCTTTTCACATTAGACCATGTCCTTGGTCCCTGCCTATCTGGGTTAGATGCTTATCTCTGATCCAATTAGCTCTGATCCAAGGTGGGGCTGAGGGTCATATGGATGTGACTTGGTTGCCTAGGCAACAGGAGCTGAGGGCAGGGCAATGGCCCTTAGAGAGCTGAGTGAGTGGGTGCTTGGGTACTGACTGGTATCTCAAGGCAAGCAGAGTTTGAGTTTTGATTGCTCTTCATGAGACAAACTGAATGTGCAGGGCTGCCTTCAGAGTATGATGAAATCATACTTAGAGTGGCGCCCAAAGCAAACATCTTTGCTAATAAGGGCAAACAAAGAATTTGGGCAATTAACTATGTAATTGAGTCACAAACTCTGCTATTGCCTGGGGCATCAGACAAAACCACTCCAAATCAAAAAATTGAGTTTTATTTTAACCTGAATCACCCAGATCACAGCAGAATTTTGCTTGAGTGACCCAGACAGATTGCATCAATTTTCTGCTTTACTTTGCTTGTGAAGACCAGGCTGTTAGTGATCACTTCTGGAATGAGAGGAAGTATTTAAAAGAAAAAAAAAAAAAAAGGTTGGAACCTGGAAAGATCTAGAACTTCCTTGTTCTGTATTTCTTAACAAACAACATGCCACTGTAAGGGAATGTGTATGTTGATTTTTTAAAAAGTAAAGATATAGTGGATAACCTGACTTCGATGAAATAAAAGCCTTCATTTTTCACTTACAAAATGCGTGTGAGGGAATTAGGCATAAAGGTGTGATACTTCTCTTTGAATTATACTTATGAGATTAAATTTGCACGTGTTTGTTTCAATTACACTGTATCACGCTGCTTTCCTTACATTGTTCTTTCCTTCCTATTTGTTTTTTCATTATTCAGTCTATCTAACAATGGTGAACACAATTTAATTAGAAACTTTTCCTCAAAGGAGATTTTTTTTTCCTAGAAGAAAGCACAGAATATTTTAAAACAATGTCAGTCCCAGCAGACATTTTTATTTTTAGTGTTTTCATTAGCATGATAAACTTTAAGATGATTCATAGTAACCTTTCTATATCAATCTGTAAAAACATGTTCTTACCCATTCACTGATAACTTCTCAACTTTTTCTTCCAATGATACATGTAGAACATTTGTGTTCCCACCGTGTGCTGGTTTTGATTCTTCAGTGGAGTGTTAAAAGCTTTGGTGATTGAGTCAGACCACCTGAGTTTGAACCATGACTCCAGCTATAAAATGTTGGGGTAGGTACTTAACCTTGGTATCCTATGGTTTCCTCATCTGTAAAATGGGTTTGCAATGGTACTTACCTCATTGAGTTGTTGTGAAAGTGCTTAGAATAGTATTGGCCTCTAGTACCTGCTCAGAAGGCTTTTGCTGTTATTTTTACTCTCCCACTTGAGAAAGCACATACTGGAATACAAATGAATGTCAGTAATAGTCTTTGAAGGATGATTGATCTAATTTTTATTTTATCTGAATTGTATATTATACATTTAAATTTTCTAATGAGTAGAAAATAATCCATAACCTTCAGAATTCACCGGATGTCCTATTTTGAGAAATGTTGCTCTAGATAATTTTCTTCTCTGTATTGATGTGCACAACTGATTTTAACAGGTAGTTAAATGCTATTTGAAAAGCGTACCTCACCCATTCTAGCAAATCAAATAATTGAAGGATTTAATTAATTTAGAAAAAAATATTTTGCTTTCAAAATGTTTTAAATGTTCAAAACATTTTAGTAAATAATTTACCTTTTGCCACAAATCATAATAAAAATAATAAAAAGCTAATAAAACTGCCACAATGCATTAGTATACATTTTTGGTAAGTGAATCTTGTTGAAATTCTATGTTTCTTAAGTCAAAATGAAATACTTTACACATTACCTAAAATATGTCCTGCTGTATGTGGAAATTAATCTCAGACAAATTTGCATATTCAAATTATTTTACAGGCTAACTTGCAAGTATAGAGATGATGGAAGACAATTAAGAGCCTTTATTTCTAAATGTTTTAAAGCATTGATTATGAGAATTTTGATTTTCTCTCCTAAGCCGATTTTGAGATGCATGGCTTGCCCTACAGATGTCAACCTGCACTTGGAGATTCTAGAAAGCCCAGGAGCAAGAGAGCCTCCTCCTCTTCACCCTCTCTTCCACCATTCTCACTTGCAGAAAACCAGCCTTTCTTCAGACTTGAGCAGAAAAATCTAATATGTTCCCAAAAAAATCCTTTAGAATACATACTACCTATGCAAATGAAACAAAACAAAACATCCCACAAACTCTTAAATGGCTGGAGGAAAAGCCAGATGTTCATGGGAAGATCAGGTGGCAGAGGTATGGCTTCAGAGTCAGAGCGAAGCTAACCTCTGCAGGATAATGAAGTGAAGAACCCAATTCATCAGTGACCAGACATGCAGAGTCGTTGAGTCAATGCTGAACGAGAAAGTTACTAAAACGCTCACCAAACATGTGTCCCGACTTCTTAACTAATCTGGGATTAACAAAATTTATGTGCTGAATGAATGCTTGATTATTATTATTTTTCCAACTCAGCATGCCTGTCTAGACTTCAAGCTTCATTAGTAGTGAAGAGAAAATCAGCTGGATTACATTAAAAAAAATTTCAGGCAGATTAACAGATGACTTACACCCTTGTGAGATGTCTACCTTGACCCAAGTGCTAAGATAGTTAGAAACAGGCCTCATGTGGAGAAAGAAAGGCCACCCCCTCCTCTATTTTGTACGGGAGATGTTTCCACTCCTAGTCAAATGGTGGTGCTAGTTCTTTATTTTTGAGTTCCCACATTTCCTAATTTCATGGTCATAACAGCCTCCTGTCTACTGCCTCAGAACAGCTTTCACCAAAACTGAAAATAAAGGCTCCATGCTCAGAAGCTCCTTAACGGGCTTGAAAGGTTAATGTTCCTTTCCCTTGCCCCTTCTATAGCATAAGAAGACAGTCTTTCAGTGACATTCTTCTCCTCAAGTAGGTACTCCTATTTCTTCTTCTCAATATATTTTTTTCTTTTTGTTATATGTGCTACTATTTACAAGCATGATGTAACTTTAGAGCTTCCCTCTCCTATGAAAAGATGTTCATTTTTCTCTTAATGCTCCAGGGATATTTTGCAAAGTTACTGGCAAGCATTACTACGACGTTAAAATGTTAAATCTAAACTTGGTACAGTGAAAATTCACTTTTCGAATAATATTCAGCTGAGTCAGAGGGCAACCCGACTACCCTTTTCTTAGTACAGCACTGACAGGCTGTCTGCCTGTCCCAGATAACGCCTATTTATTTGATCCAGCTCTAGCTAGGAAGTTCTGGATTACTGAAATGCGGCAGAATTTCAAAAGTTATTAATTGGCCTGATCACGGACTAGCATGCACACGCTACCTGTTTTCTTAATCTCTGGTGCCGTAACTTATGTGAGTTTGAACTAAGCAATCTGAATAAGCCATTATTTGCTTCCCGAAGGCAGTCAAGTTTTCTGAAAAGCTACGTCATCTAGCAATGCAAAAGTCAGCCACCCTGTCTTTAAAGTGCCCTGTGATTTCAGGTAAGTTCTTTTGGGTCTTGCTGCCTCAGTTTGCTCCCCTGTAAAAAACTCCCAGTCGCTTTTTACAGGGGATGGTATGCACATAAATGCCTCCCCACCACAAGCAGAGTGCTACTTGAGTATGATGTGGCAGTCACAAAAGACAGGGCAGCATACTTTCATTTTGGTTAGAGGAATGCCACACGTTTCAGGAAATGCGCGTTGAGTTCTAAGTTTCGTGCTGTGTCAAGAGGGTAACCGGTTTTTGCTCTCCCAGACGTGCCCATAGAATCCAACATGATTTTTTTTTTAGGATTGGGCTTTATCAGGACTTGGATCACGGCAATGATTCCTGTTCAAAGGTGCCAGATTTCTACTGGCTTTCTGGGCCAGATCTAATAGGCTTGCAGAGGTTGCTGGGAAACTCATCTGGTTTTGAATGCAATGTATGTATCACATATATCATGTATATGGTGTATATTAATGTTGAGAGTGAACTTATGAATATGAGGTAGAAGAAGTATTTGAGTTTTATCTTAACGTGAACCGAGAGATAAAAGAAATGAAATTAGGTGGGCACTTTTGAGATCTAGGCTTCAGACCCCATTTCTACTCCTTACAACCCCTTCTTATTTCTCCAAAGCAAATGTTTGCTCCAATTTTGTGAATATCCTACGAAGACTGCTCACTAGGCTTTAACACACGTGGCTATACTATTCCAGAGGTTAGATGTAATACTCTACAGTGTGTTAATTTTAAAGAAATTAGGAATAAAAATAATGTAATTATCGGAGATAACATGGAGGGGGAAAAAAGCAAAATTTTGAATATGAATATAAGGGTCATATTTCCTAGCAGGATCTTTTTCTTAGACCCTTGGAGACATTTGTTTTGTTTTATGGCAGTGACAGTCAGGAAGAGGATAAAGCTCATGCATCTCAAACTTGCAGCAAGGACAAAGTCAAACAATTATCTTTCACTTCAGTTAACTCTGTATCTTTCATTCAGTTTAGGATATAGAGCTAACTACCTTCTTCCTTCTCCCTAACACCCACTCTAAACCTCTGTACAATATAAATATTTGCACTGCATGTCTGCTAAACATTTTTATGAGGTTTTCTGTAGCTTCTTTGAGTATTTGTCTGTATTCATTTAGTCCAGTTGATCAGAACAACTGCTGGGGCTGAGGACCTGGTAGTTAGGCTTCGGTTTCCCAGAAACAGAGAACAGCTCTGGTTTATGGTTGCAGATTGGCTGCAAAGATTCATAGGCAAGGATGAGAGTGACCCAGCTCTGAATAGACTGTCCACAGTTTTGTAAAATATTCATAGCCATGTTTCACCCGTATTGGTTGAGAAGTGGTCCTGCCCATTCATTTCCATCAGGTCTGTGTCTCTCTCCTTAATCCCCCCGTGAATCTCCCTGCACAGGGTGTAATAAAGTGCTAGTTTTAGATGCAGGTACTTAACAGGTGGCTTTTGATGAAGGTGATGGTGAGGACGGTGAGCTTGCCTTCTGGGCAACATCTCAGTAGACTTCCTCTGGATCATTCCCACTGGACCCTGACAAAACCTTGCACATCAGTGAGTTTATGATTCTTTCTAAGGAGTGTAAAATTTTTTCTTTCACAATCTGAAAGAGTCAGGATGCAGAGGCTTGCATTATCTGTTCACCCCTAAAAATATCTTGCTGGAAAGCTTCTGCTCAGGTCTCCCCTAGCAGGAACTCTCCGGTGAGGATTCAGATATTCGGTAGTTCAATTCAAGTCCACAGGAGACTGCTGAGTCCAAGCCATAGCTCCCATCTCCTTCTAGTTGTGATACTTAACCTCTGCCCTCAAAGTTCTCATCTGCAAAGTAGGGATAATAAGAGTGGCCACTGGGTATAATTGTGTGGAATAAATGATATTAAGCCACTCAATGCGGTCCTCACGTGTTAGAAACTAAATATAATGAAGTCATTTTTATTCCAAGCCTAGTACAGTATCTGATAATAGATGTTGGAGGAATAAATGACCAGACCTCATGGTCAGCACCACAGACACTAGGAGTTTGCATCCATTGGACCGTAACAGGGAACTTGACCTGAAAAAAAGGGCAACAAATGCAGCCAGCTGAGCATGCCGCGGTTGCAATGCTGCTGCTTCTGTAATGAGCACAAAGTGTTGGAAGAGAAGGTGCAGAAACCCTGAATATCCTACCCTCCATCATGACTTCTTTTCCTTTGTGACCCTAAGGATAGTCACATCCATTTGTGATAAGAAGAGTAGCAAAGAAAATGGGCAAATACTTGCTGAGACAAGTATGTATGAAACTTGGTACAAATGCTTCACATTCATTTTGCTGTCCAAAGAAGTGTTTTGCTTGGTGGTTGGGCAAAACCTGAGTCTACGCACGTGTGGAGTTGTACCCTGACTTCTCATTCAGTGTGATGCCAAAGACCTGGGATGGTCTCTCCCTCACTGGCTGTATAACAAATACTTCATGCCCATGAGGTGGTAGGAACAGCAATTATATTGAATATTAACAATTCCCGTTTAGGGAGCTCTTGTTTTGTACAATGCTTTTTAAAGGCATGATCACATTTAATCCTTACTACAGCCTCAAGTGGTAAACAATAGTATGATTCCAATTTAACAAATGAGGACACTAAGGCTTTGCAAAGTTAGGTAGTGTGTCCAGTGTTAGATGGCTTTATAAATGACAGTTCTAAGACTTGAAGATAAGCTTCTCTGTTTCCCAAGCCCATGCTCTCAGCCATCCCTTGACAAAATATTCATTTCTAAAGTTTTTGATCATTATGATCCTTGCTTTGGAGAAGCAAGTTGAGCATCTAAGGCTGACAAGAGATAATATCATACCCTCTCCAGGCCTCAGTATCTTCATCTGTAAAAGGGGAATAATGATATCTGAGTTACAGAAGTTTTATGGCCATTCATGAGGATTAAATTAAATAATGGAAGTAGAAGACCTTTATAAAAAGTTCAGTTTTATGAAATACAAGTTTTACATATGGAATGCATAAATAATGACTTAGTTACAAATCAAATCTTGTCACCACGTGAATGAGAGTGGCCCTGGTGTGGGGCTATGAAATGGGTATGAGAGGTGGGTTGGTTTATGTTCCAAAGACCTGAGAGTGTGTGCAGTGGTGGAGGTGTGGGTGGAGAGTCTTGGCCTCCGGAGCGTGTGGCAAAGCTTGTAAATAGGGTGGGCAGAAGGGGTGGGGCTTTGGCGGGATAGTGGCGGATAGGCTGGGAGTCAGCCTGTTCCCTCTCTGAGTAATCCTCTCCCTGGGGCATCCCTGCAGTCTTTGGGATGCTCTCTGACTCCTCTGAGAAGACAAGTGGCTAGGAGCTGCCCTTGCCGTTCTGTTGTAAAAAACCACAAAGACTGGTTCAGCTGCACACCTGGAGCTTCATTTTCCTAACCCTGGCCTTCAGGAGCTTCAGCTGGCTTCGCTCTTCTATTTATAGCCATCCCCAACTCTCAATTCTTTGAGGTTTCCTGCTAAGAATGAATACAAATGGGGCGCAGTCTTCCAGCTCCTCTTTCTCGCTGCCTTGAAGAAAACGCACAGCCCCTTGTGGGAAGTGGCAGTCATGAGTGGGAAGAGACAGACCCCAACAAAATGACAACTTAGGGAAACTGACAAGTGTAAGACTTGCTAAGTTTGTGTAGTCACAGCTGCTGGTCTAGGTCCTTGCCCTTTGCTGGGATAGTAGATTGCCACTGGGGTTTTGGCATTTCTTTTTCCTCTGATTCCATCAAACTGTTCTCTTATCAGATAGCCAGCAGCTGAGCAAGCTCTCTAAACATACCTCTTCCCCTAGGTTGGTTCAGGAGCCCTTAAAGCACTTTCACAAATGGATAATCTGCATTTCTGAGACCCTTCCTCCCTCTGCTGTTCACAGAAATAGTCTCAATGAGGTATTTCCTTTCAGAATTTCTAAAAAGATACAAAGAAACCCGCAAGAAATTTTGAGTTTATCTCACAGAAAACATTGGTCTTTTGTACACTCATCTTTATTTACTATAGCCATCATCTGTCAGCGTTCATTTCCTTAAAACCATGTACAGTAAAGTAATAAAGATGATCACATCACATCTGATAATCCATTTTAATATACTTCACTTTAAAACTGTGTGACAAATACAGATACAAATTTCTTTCCTTCATTTTTTTTTGCTTATCTTTGTTTCTATAATTAACTAGTGAAACTGGGGCCACTCAAGACAAAAGGACTTAGATGGCTGCCTCTGTACCTTTCAGCAAGAAACACAAAACTCTTCCCCAAAGCCTTTTACCTCACCTCCAGGCTCCCCTTGCATCAAATTTTACTAAAGGATATTTAGAGATCAGAGTTACTCAGAATCCAATACAGTTCATCTTGACACACACTGTTAATTTTTTTCCTGATTTTATTTAAGGAATGAGCTGTGGTTTATTAAGGTCTGTCCAGAGTCTCTGCTCCCAACCAGACTGAAAGTGCCTCAAGTGCAATGATGGGCTTTGTGCCAGCTTCGCTCTAGTGCTGTGGGAGGTCCTGAAATGTTCGGTACATAATTGTGTTCGATAGAGCCCGACATATTCCTTGATCCTGAGGTACAATGTTGTATGATGGCTCTCTAGAGCTTACTTAACTGAAACTTTATGTCTATTGATTAATAACTCCCATTTCCTCCTCTCTCCAGCCCCTGGTAACCACCATGCCAGTCTTTTTTTTTTTAAGTTTTAATTTTATTTATTTATTTATTTATTTATGGCTGTGTTGGGTCTTCGCCTCCGTGCAAGGGCTTTCTCCAGTCGTGGCAAGTGGGGGCCACTCCTCATCGCGGTGCACGGGCCTCTCACTGTCATGGCCTCTCTTGTTGGGAGCACAGGCTCCAGATGCGCAGGCTCAGCAATTGTGGCTCACGGGCCCAGTTGCTCCGTGGCATGTGGGATCCTCCCAGACCAGGGCTCGAACCTGTGTGCCCCGCACTGGCAGGCAGACTCTCAACCACTGCGCCACCAGGGAAGCCCCCATGCCAGTCTTTGATGTTATGAATTTGACTATTTGAGGTACCTCGTATAAGCAGAATCATGTGGTACTTGTGTTTCTGTAACTGGCTTATTTCACTTAGCATGATGTCCTTCTGGTCCATCCATATTGCCACACATTGTAAAATTTACTCTTTTTTAAAGGCTGAATAGTATTCCATTATATGTATATACCACATTTTCTTAATCCATTTATCTCTTGGTGGACTTTTAGGTTGTTTTCACATTGAGCAACCTATTTTGAATAGTGCTGCAATGAACATGGTTATGCTAATATCTCTTCCAGATCCTGATTTCAATTCTTTTGGATGTATACCCAGAAGTGAGATTGCTGGGTCATCTGGTAGTTTTATTTTAATTTTTAAGAACCTCCATACTGTTTTCTACAGTAGCTAAATCATTTTGCATTCCTCCCAACAGTGTGCAAGGGTTCCAATTTCTCCACATTCTCGCCAGTACTTGTCTTTTGTGTTTTTGATAATAGGCATCCTGACAGATGTAAGTGATATTTCATTGTGGTTTTGATTTGCATTTCTCTGATGATTAGTGATGATGAGCATTTTTTCATGTATCCACTGGCCATTTGTATGTCTTTGGAGAAATGTCTATTCAAGTTCTAAGCCCCTTAAAAAATTGGATTGTCTTTCTGATATGGAGTTGTATGAGTTCCTTACGTATTTTGTAGATTAACTCTTTATCAGATATTCGGTTTGCAAATATTTTCTCCCATCCTATGGGTTGTCTTTTCACTCTGTTGATTATTTCCTGTGCAGATGCTTTTTAGTTTGATGCAGTTCCACCTGTTTATTTTGTTTTTGTTGCCTGTGCTTTTGGTGTCATAGCCAATAAAATATGGGCAAGACCAATGTCATGAAACTTTCCCCCATTTTCTTCTAGGAGTTTTACAGTTTTAGGTCTTACAGTTAAGTCTTCAATCCATTCTGAGTCGATTTTTGTGTACTATGTAAGATAGCATCCAACGTCATTCTCTTCCATGTGGATATCCAGTTTTCCCAACACCATTTGTTGAAGAGACAATCATTTCCCCATTGTGTATTCCTGGCAACCTTGTTGAAGATCAATCAACTGTGTATGTGCTGATTTATTCAGGGCTCTCTATTCTATTCTATTGGTCCATATGTTTGTCTTTATGCCAGTACAATACTGTTTTGATTACTGTAGCCTCATAATATTTTTTGAAACCAGAAAGTGTTATGTCTCCAGCTTTGTTTGAACAAGTCCAATTTTGAGGCCCCATTTCCCTCATCAGTTGAATGAAAGCATTGGACTAGGGGAGCCCTATGGTCTCTGTGGCCATGCTTTATGATTCTATAGTTCTTGCTTTCAGCAGTCCACACTTAGAACAGTGAATTGAGATACTTATATAAGCACAGTCAAACCCATGGGCATCTATGCTGGGAATAAAAGACACATCATCATTCCATTGATTTAGGACTCTGACCAGAGAAGGAAGACTCTGATATCGCTTGCAGTTGCCTGAAGTGTTTTATGCTTATGAATCCAGTGATCTGAGGATAAAGGGAAGGGGTCAGATTGTGCTTTCTTTTTGCCTCTTTTTTTTTCTTCTCTTCTAAGGGTAAATAAAAGGCAAGGATACCAATTTAAAAAAAAAAAAAAAAAGAAAAGGCAACGACTTATTGGGGGTTGGGAGTTGGGGGGGGAAGCACACTAAATAATTTAATTTCAGTTACAATAAATCTCAAGTGATAATACTCCACTCCTGAGAATGCTCCCTGGTGGACGATGCCTGGGCATCGTATTTTAAGTAGAAAGGTACAGGGACAGGGTGACATCATAATATTCAGCATGAAGAACATCGCTCACATTGGTTTGCTGGTGTATTCCTCCAGATTATTTAGGCTTCACAAATCAAGCAAAGAGGTACTTCAAATCTAGTTTGTGAAGGAAAGGATTCATAGAAGAGTGTTGTTTTCTAGGAAACAAAAAAGCAGAAAGCAAAGGTCTCCTGCTTACTATGGCATTCATGTTGCATAAGCAATATTGATATAGTTGAGTATTCATCATTCAGAGCAGTTCACAAATTATTCGTGTTCAGACTACACAGGGCCCTTGCTTCACACTCTTCTCACCATCTGGATTCTATCCATCTTACTCCTCCCTCTGCCCTTGGAATAGAAGCGAAACTTAAGTGGGCCAATTTTCTACTTGTTAGCAGCCATGGTAATGTGTTCAGTAGGGAAAGGGATTTATACTGTTAAAGTGAAGGAAGTTTTTGGATTGTTTAAGGCTTTAAGTTGTTGACGGGATTTCTAGAATCCACTAACACCAATATTTGAGAATTGAGTACACTAGGCAAGTTTGTAGATGTACGAAAGTGTAGCTAACAAGGGCTGTATTTAAATTTCTTATCCAGCTCTTTAGTTCTAAATTTATTGCCAATTTTGTTTATCAGACTTATTCTCAGAGGAGTGGTATTTGCTGTGGCCACAAGGAAACATCTGTGAGCTTAAACCTTAGAGGCAGATAGCCAGTTAGAACATTTGGCATTTAAGGCTTAGATTGCAGAAGAGAAAAATTAATCAAGGCAACCCTTAAAACTATGGAGAAGGCAACTAAAAAAAAATGTCTTATCACTGACAAACTGAAGTATTGAGTTCATGTTAATTAAGAAATGTCAGGATTTATAATGAATCAACGAGGAGTGTCATATTATGGCAAGTTTGGAAGTTGATGTCAATCTCTATTGCCAGGATTTATGGTAGATTATATAACAGAATCCTGAGCTCTAAGAGATCAAAAGAAAATGCTGGCTCTTTCTTCATCCATTCTCTTCGGTCAAGCCTACCCAGCAAGAAGCCAAGTGGAGAGCTGAGCAGTTATCTGAAGTGGGCAGTAGAGACAGCCAAAACCAGATAATACATAACCAGAAAGTCACCATGGAGGGAAAATGTGGACTGAAAATAGACGGGAAAGGGGTAAAATGTCAGACAGTTTGGTCAGTGTCCACAGTCCAAATTCACTGGATGACAGCCAATTCCTGGCTTCATGTAATTATTTAGAATGAGTCTAAAAGACTGGAGTTAAAAAAAAAAGACGAGTTCATTACCAAGGTTGTTGTATGTTTATGCAAAATTTCTCTGTATCTGTATTTACTATCTGTGACATGTTGAATTCTGAGTATTTCCAGGGATTTCACTATTTTAGATTTGTATGTTGAGGTGATTGAGGAAGCCCATATAATCTATAGTCTTACATGGAGAAAAAATTTTAGATTAATTGAATGTTATTTAATTAACCTTTCCCCCCTACAGCATGGGCTTATGAATTTTCCATCGAAAACTCTGATTCTCTCTTACCTTTACCATTTCCTCATGTGGCAATTTCTGTATCCCCTGGATTTTAGTAGAACATATCAAGGAATTGTACAAGCCCACTGGAATAGGATTTGCATTACCGTTGGTTAAAAAATAAAAAATAAAACTACCAAAGTCTCAGATCAATGTGGTTTTTTTTCTTCTATTTGATATGAAAACCATAAACTACTTACTCTGAGCAGATGTTTCCTAGACCTAAAATATAGTTATCAGTCCTTGGCCCCTATAAATCTGTCATTGTGTACCTGCTAATCCTGAAGCCTCCTTAATTCAATGTTAAACTTTCCATTCGTTGTTTTTTTATTGAGGAAAAGTTCATAAATTAGGTTCCCTGCTGCTTGGAATTAAGAAAAAACACAGTCAGGCTAGTATTACAGAGAGAAAAACAAAGTTAAGAAGTTAAACAAGTATTTTTTTCACTCTATCATGTCTTGTACGTTGAAAGCCATTATGTATAGCATTTTAAAAACAAAAAAATAACCCAGGGCCTTTTTTCAATAGCTCAGGCTGATGTTTGAAATTCACAGTGAAAACTGCCCACGGAATACTCTTGAAGTACTCCAAGGGAGTCAACTGGAATATCTCATAATAAAGTAAAAATTCAAGAAGAACTTTGCATGCAAGTAAGGATTAAGGAAGTTGTTTTATAAGTAATAGGATAAAAGTGTGTATTAAGTGTCATTGCTAAATTTCTCACTTGCTCTGGGTAGTGACTGCTTTTCCTATCATAGAGCAATGTCTGAATCTCTGTTGTAAACCCATATAACACAGCCACAGCAGGTGCAACTCTGCTGCTGAACTCATGTTTGGAGATACTGTGGGCCAGGACTTTTGGCTCTAGTGGCAAAACTGACCTACAGAAATGGAACTCATTCAATGGACCTGAGTTGATATAGTGGATGGTGTACTTAGAACATCCTCTGTATACACTGTGTGGTCGAAGTTACTTTACATGTTATCAGGGGTGTTAATAAATGTATCTACAATGCTCAGTAGTCCACTTTACATACAGAAAGCCCAAACTTTTTTTTAAAAAAGGTCTTTTATTTCATTCTTTTTCCCCTCAGAGCTTTACCATAGCTGCTAGGAAGTGAAAACATTTCCTGATGTGATTTTCACAACCTCCTTCTTCTTTTGCCAGTTGTATGGTACTAATAAGAAGCAAAATATGTGTGTGTGTGTGTGTGTGTGTGTGTTTAAATTTTTATTGAAGTATAGTTGATTTACAGTGTTGTGCTAGTTTCAGGTGTACAGCAAGGTGATTCAGTTATGTGTGTATATATATATATATTCTAACATATATACGTATATATATGTATATATTCTTTTCAGATTCTTTTCCCTTATAGGTTATTACAAAATACTGAATATTCCCTGTGTCATAGAGTAGGTCCTTACTGGTTATCTATTTTATATATAGTGGTATATATGATAATCCCAGACTCCTAATTTATCCCTCACCCCTTTCGCCTTTGGTAACCATAAGTTTGTTTTCCATGTCTGTGTGTCTAGTGTGTGTGTTTAATTTAACTCTAAAATAGGAGAACATCTTCAGAGTATAGACTTTGTATTCTCAATTACCTACCTAAAAATAGAGACAAGATTCTTACATTCTCAGTCACTGAGAAACCTTTCTATTGAATTGAATTATTCGAAGTGGCAAGTGGCAGGTTCTTAAGGAAAGAAAAAAGCTGATTAGGTAAACAAGTAGTCATTGCACTTTATTTGTGATCACCAAGTAATCACATTGTTTTTTATTTAAAATTTAAAAGAGAAAATAGCTGACTTTCAAGTCCATTTCTCATTTTCTCCATGGAACATTTCTAAACTAGTTAGCAAACCTCTTGAAAAGCCATGCATATATTACAATGAAAGTACAAATTGTCACCATTGCCTAGAAGCCAATTTGAGAGGCTATTTATTTAGCAGTTTGTGAATCCAGTACCAGCATGGGATGTAAAAGATTAAAAGCCCCTCTGGATTGTAAATACCATGCTATCATTTAAAATGTTCCAAAGCACAGGAAGTCTGAGTCAACTGAGTAATCCTGGAAGGTTGATTTTTATGTAACCTGCCCAAATTACAAGGGAGGGCTGGGGTATGGGACCCAGGTCTGTCTGCCAATCAGCTAGAGATGCTAGTGGATTAAACCTGATTTCTCTAAGGATCAAACTGGCATATATTGCTCAGTGGGTCACTTCCTCATTGTAGAACTGGCCTCTTTTAGGGAAGTATTTCAGGAAAATTTTCCGTTGGACCTCGTCTACCCTGCTGTATAGGAAATGAAGGTTTCTAGGTGAAGCCTTTACTTAGTAACTAACCAAAACGTTATTGTCACCAATGCCAGGCTTGGCCACTGTCCTCAAAAGTGCAGTGGGACTGGTCAGGCCAGTCTTCCAAGGGAGGGTGGGGCTGTACTATTGTTCCTGGGTCCACGGAACCTGCAGAGCCTTGTCTGCAAGGGCCTGGCTGACTGCTGGCTGCTTAGAAGCCCCGCAAAACCTCCGCTGGCTTAGGAATTTTAAACAGCTATAGTTTTAATCCTTGTATTAAGAGTCTGAGCAGCTGTGAAGGAACTCTCCTGTGAATCATAGAACTGGGAACAGGATGAACTCCTGGAGCTTCTTACTTCCAAGGAGACAGTGCCCGTAGCTATTTGCCAGCTCAGAGCAGACAGCTAGTTTGGAGAACAAGGAGATAGACAATGAAGAGGAAGGAAGGAAAAGGTTTTTAACCAATAAATGAGTCCTCTACCCACCTGGGGCTGAAGAAAGTAGAGCCAGTACAAACCACTGGGAGTGTGGGTCCTACACAGTTTTTAACATGCTATTCCTTTCCTCAACTTTTGTGTTTCTACATGCTTGTCGGTCTCTGAGTGGGCTTGAATTTCTCTTTGCACTTTGAGGTCCCGGATCGGAAGCTGATTATCCCGAAAAGGTCTGAGGTTGTGCCGTTGCCGGGACTTTGAAAGAGGTCTGAACAAAACCATTGGGATTCCAGATGCCATGGAACCTGGGGCTTTTTGTGCATTTATCTTGTGTCACTTGGGTAATAACACCAAAATCATTCCCCCCCCCCCATTTTTTATTTATAAACAACACAGATTATCCGTGTTTCTCCCACTCCCAAAGCTCTATGTTTTAGTAAATGTTGGTCTTAAGTATCAGTAGAAAGAATCTAAGGGCTAAAGAATAAAATACATAAAATATGTTAGTAGGTTAGTGTAGTACCCACATGTGGGGTTGTCCGCTACCATTGCTTCTTTCTTTTTTTAAAGATCCAGCTCTTCCATTTAAATAACCAATTCTTTAAAGTCCTGTTTCTTTTATGATCTACTTTACTCATCCCTGGAGTCAGTCAGTCAAGTAAGTAATATAATGACAGTAATACTACCTCTCCCTGTATTGATCACATTTTCTGCTGCCCATGGTGCTTTGCACCTTAGAGTGAATAGCTTACTTAGTCATTACAACATCTCTAGGAGTGGGTATCATTATACCCACTTTCTAGGGAGGTAAACCAAGGCTCAGAGAAATCAAGTAATTTGCTGAGGGTCATCCAGTTGGTAAATGGTATAACAAGACTTGAACTTAGAACAGTAACTCAAGAGCTTGACCACTGTAAATATGGGTTTTCAGATTATGTTTGCAGGCAAAGGGCTTAGATATTGAAGGAAATACAGAAACAGTATTAAAGAAAAGGCCTCTTCCCCCGAGAAGCTTATAATCCACTGAAATGAGGAGCTCAAATTTCCACTGTGAAATATTTGTATCCCCTTCGTCTGGAACAAATTCCTATGATTTCCTTTTTTACTGTTTAGAACTCATCCACTCAAGTCAAGAACTCTGAGTGTAAGCCTTTACCAGCTTTGGGCAGTGACTTTTCTATATTTCATCATCCTATGAGTACACTGTCTTGCTGGTAAATGACAGTTAATGGAGTTGACTGATTATATCTGGATCAATTTAACTTAGCAAAAAGGCAACAGGCAAAGGTTAGTTGACCAGTAAACTCATTTACCAAATTCAATTCCCATTCTGACTTCTCTCTCTCTCTAGTGAAAATGTGACATCAGATTTGATTTCTAGAGGTGAAGGGGTCTTTGATCAGTAAACCAGAGCCATACCATCAGGTTTGCTTTGCTAACTGAGTTTGAAATAGATTAATGGTAAACATTATTTTGGGGTCCCCTGGGCACATATGAACTGAAGATGGCAAGAGATGACTCAGATGGATGTATAAGGACTGGCAGAGGGAAGGATAATCCACAAAATTGGTAAATCACACATGAACAACCAAGAACTGAATACAATATAACAATATGTGTTCATTTCCACTATTGAATAAGTTACCATTATCCTCTCTTCACTCTCCATTTGGGTCAAATTACTTCTCTGCTGTATTTCTGTTCTTACTGGTACCTATTTGCTGTGATTTCTCCTAGTTTTGACACTATCTTTTGGTTTTAATCTTGTCTCTAAGTAAATTGCAGCCCAGTAAATATACTCTAGTATTGTTTATTGTAACTCCTGCCTTTAGGCCAGGTGCCATGAGAAGGCACTTCTCTTATTAATTTATCTGTCTGGATATGTGCTAATGAGAGCCCTAATACACACTTTGAGTATGGTTCGTTGAGTCTAAAAGATTCAATTTGGTTCATTCAATTTATTTTGGCCTGTCTACATGACAGTGCTACACAGCTAATTATAGTAGTTTTCTGTTCATATTGTTGACCTGACACATAGTAGCAAATCAGATGGATCAGAATTTTCTAACCAGTCTGAAGCTATATGTATACAGCAACAACATATTCTCATAAGAAGTGAAAATCTTAGTCATCTGGAAGTCTGGGTTCCATGATGCCTAAGAGAGCTAGACACCAGGAGCTAGAATCAGCTGAGGACATGCACGCATACATCCATGTCCACGTTTTCTTCCCATTACGACATGTAGCCACTGTTTGGGCACCTATTTAAGTAACAATATTACTGCCCATCAAAGTGTAAATATTTTGGTACTAGTTGAGTACTAAAAAACTTTTCAGAATAGTTTTGTGAACTTTACTCAGCACAAGCGTGCCGAACACATTTCTTCCAATTGCTTTGGCAACAGGAGACGTTGGCTAGTATGTTTTAAAGAAATCCACCCATGTTTCTGTTGATCTTTCTTCAATCCCATTGGACCATGGGAACAAGATGTAGCTGGGAATCCTTGTCAACCAGGAAACCAGAGTCCTTTCAAGGGATGGGTAGGAAGGCAGGTGGGAGGGGAGAAGCATGTTTTCGAGGGTTGATGTTTATCTCGTTGGCCTGTCAGGGAAGATTTTCTGGGATAAGAACAAGGCTTATTGGTTATCCTTCCTGTGCCATGAAACCTCACCAGCTCACTTCACTGCAGGCTTGTTTGTCCTCTTAACACCAGTGCCTTTGCCTTGCATTTCAGCTGAAATCCTTTCTACCCAGGAGGAAAACCAACAGAGAAAACAGAGGAGGTGTTTCCAGTTTTGAGAGCTCAGATCAAACTAGAGATATCTGCTCTAACTGGAAATCTGAAGAACTAAATTATGAACCTTGTTCACTAGAGGTAATATAAAAAACAGCTTTGCTGGTTTTCATAGGAAGGCTTTCTGTGTAGCCTCTCTGAGAACTGGCTACCTGAGCGATTCATCCTCGAAATTTGAGGATGTGTAGTATCCAGGGTTTAGGTGATATTGGAGGAACAGGTTGTTAATCTAGGGGATGCTGGACTTTGACTTTTGTCCAGGTGATGTAGACACAGGTTAGGCTGCTGAGATCTTTGACACTACTTTCTAATGTTGAAGAGCATTGGAGGAAGGTTATGCTTCTGAACGTTGAATTATGTAGAAGTACCGGTTTTCATTTTTAAATCAACTCATCACCTTTCTTTTGCTTCCATTTAAAAATAGTTGTTGTGTTTTGCATATTGTATATAGAATGCATGTTAATGTGAACATTCTTTGAAGAGAAAAGAACAAAGATGTAAATAAAAATCACCTACTCACCAGCCATAGATAATCACTAACAATATTTTAATATATTTTCTTGTAGTCTTTGCTTAGTATTTATGTATGTGTATATGTATATATATTTATTTGTATATTAAATAAAAAATAAAAAATTCCCACAGTATAATGTTAACAAAAACCCAAAATACAACACAATTTCCATTTGCAAAACATATACATATGTATATATACAAAGTATATATTTTACAAACTGAAATTATGTTGTATCTTGGATTTTCATTAACATTATATTTGTATAGCATTTGTGTATAACATATATACATAATATACACACATATACACACAGGTATGTATTTTGCAAGTTGAAATTATGTTGTATCTTGTAGAAGTTATTTAATTATTTAGGTGTTTCAACATGCATTTTGTCTACATCTGTTTATTTCCTTAAAAATAATTCCTAAAAGTGGAAATACAGTGTCAAAAGGCAAAGCTGCTTTTAAGGTGCTTGAGGGGGTACTGCCAGATTTCTTCTATTTCCTTCTGAAACATTATTATTTTGCAGAAACTCTCTTAAAAGATTCCAAGCAAAAATTGTCTTAATCCCATGTAGAAATCAAATTATTATTTTATTTGGCCATGTCACCTCTGGTCCTTGTCCATGAACTTACGCTATTATTGACTATTTCCATTAAGATAATGGATAGAATTTTATTTCCTACATTTTCTTTTGTTGTATCATGGGTAGTTTCTATTATGCTACAGTATTTTTTTATCTTTCTTGTTCCCTTCTTCCTTTCTTTTTGTTTTGCCTGTACCTCTTCAGAGAAACCAGTGAATACAGCTTGATGTGTTCCTCTACTCCTTTCTCGATGGTCACACACAGCACTGTGATATACATTGATATACAGAGGAATGGTCCCTATTTATCTTAAAATGTGGGATCAGGCTATATACACAGTATATGCGTGTGTGTGTGTGTGTGTGTGTGTGTGTGTCTGTGTGTATTGCTCTGTGTCTTGATTTTCTCACTTTGAAATACGTCTTGGAGATTCTGGGAAAGATGTCTTATTCTTTTCCATAGTTGTATGAGGTATGAATTTGCTAAAATTTATTCAGGTATTCTGCTATCAATAGACATTCTGTTGTGAATAGTTTTCAACACATAAAAAAAGTGCTATCACTACAAATAGTTGTAGACACATATTCTTAGCTGTGGATGGTTTTATTTTTATGGTCTAATTCCCAGAAGTAAAATTACTCGTTCAAAGGATATGTGTATCTTTAAATTTTAATGGGTTTTCCCATATTATTTTCTAAAAATATAATAACAAACCACACTCCCACTAGCAATGTTTGAGAATATCATTTTCCTCACATTTCCACCAGCACTCCTATTTCTCTACTTCCTAATTTTTGCTAGTCTAATGAGTAAGCATTAGACATTTCAATTTTTTGACTTCTAATGAGGTTAAGCATGTTTTCATATTATTATGGTCCCTTTGGACTCCTTATCTGTCAATTACCCATGTGTATCCTTGGCCCCTATATAGTTGCTTTTTTTCATATTAATTTTTAAAACTCTTTGAATATCATCAATTTTGGGGGAGGGATCACATTAGTTGCTATATTTTCACCATCAACAATTTGTTCTTTGATTTTATTTTTGTAATTTTCTTCCACAAAATAAAAAAAAATCTTATGATATCACATCTATCGCTCTTTCTTTACAGAATCTGGGTTTCCAGTCTTGCTTTAAAAGGTCTTCCCACCTAGTTTCTTAAATTTTCTTCTAATTTAAATCCTAATTTTTATTTTGTGTATTCGTAATATCTTACCAGTAGTATTTTTCCATCTTGAATTTATTTTTATATAAAGCTAGGAGGTCCAAGTGTAGTTTCTTTTAGATGGATAGCCAATTGTTTAAGCATCACATAGTCAGTAAACTGCCTTTTCTCTAGTAAATTAAATTTCTGCATGTACTAATATCTATTTTTTCAATTTTTTTCTCTAGTCCACATGTCTGTTTATCTATTGCCAGGCCTGAGCCATACTGCTTCTGTGTAATAGCTCTGTAATTTATTTTAGTATCTGGCAAGGTGATGCCCCTCCCCCACATTCTTCTTCTTCTTAATTTTGGTCTAGTTTTCAACACTTAAGAGTTCCATATGAATTTTAAAGGAATTCTATTAAAAAATAATCAAACAGATAAAAGCAAAGTGTATTGATTTTATGGTTGTAACTAACTTAAATGTGTACTCTAATTTTCAGTGGTTTGACGGTTTTGTGGTCTTCACATTTGTTTAGACCTTGTGTTAGGAACTTCCATACGATTAATTTTCTTTATACAGGATTGTTCTCATATCTTTCTTGTTATATTTCCTTTTAGAGTAAAAGTAATCTAGTAAGAGGAATAACACGGGAAGGAAATGTATTAAACCACTGACATTAGTTGACCCTGGTGGTAGGATTATGAATGAATTATTTTAGCCTCTTCCACTTTTCTGTATTTCCCAACTTTTCCATATTTTTAATGCATTATTTTTATAATGATAAGAAGTCAATACAATTTATTTTTTAAATGGAATGGGAATAATAGTGCCTTGGAAAATCATACATACAATAGTTTCCCATGGAACTCTATTGTTATCTCCCTAGATCAGTGATTCTCAAGGAAGAAAGGTGGTGGGTAAAAGGAAGAGCTCTTTGTTAGTGTTGTGTGTGAAATTTAAGAAAACATTTTCCTTATTATTCACCATTTTAACCATAGCACCTAGCTGGTGTCTAGAAGCACTCTGAATATTTGATCATGAATGAACTTTATAAAACATTGTAACATGTTGTAACATTTTGTATTTGGAAAACAAATTAAAAATCTATTGTTTTCACAGTATGAAATGAGAAAATGAAATTCAATAAAAATATCTTGTTGGTTGGTGAGAATATACATCTTCCCTTCTATGAATCAGTAATAAGAAGTTTTACCCAGGAGGCCAATTCTCTCCAGAAGGTTCTATCTGGAGAAGGAGCATGATATTTATCTCTTTATACAAAGGATGAGAAACACAACATTGAATTACAATTAAGAGTCACATCTTATCATCTTACTTCTTCAGCACCTAGCACAGAGACTAGCACTTAATAAGTGCTTAAGGAGTATTGGCAGACTAATTTTAAAATACTGGATTATTTTTGGTGACCAAAGAATTGAGCATTATTAGGCTTCTCATTTTAAAAATGTACATGATATTTCTGTCCTTCTGTCTATTACTAATATATTATATTAGTGAGAAATATTATGCAAGGACCAGGAGGAAAAAACCCACATCTGTCCTTGCCAGTGGGCTGCATGTGGAGGTGATGGAGTGGTTTTACTCTCTAAATGACTGAAAAATAGGTTATGGTGCCCCAAGGAAGTTCCTGTTGCTTGCTGACAATTAGTAGTGTCTGTTTAAATCATGCACTTTTATTGGGCCTTAAAATTATCTTTCAGTTAGTTTCAATTTCATCAGGACAAGAGACAAGCTGAGGAGAATAGATTGCTGCTCACTATTTTGTTGGAAGATTTCAACTTCATTCCACCCCTTTCCAGATGAGTGCCTTTGCAGTTCTTCCTTTTCTCTTTCTCATCCTACCATTTTACTTCCCTCTTCTTTCTTATTTTCACCCTTCTTTCCTTGTTCCTGGAGAAGCAGCCTGAATCAGGAAGAGGTAGGGAAAAGAGAAAAGAAACCTAGACTTGGTAGTTCTTCATTCCTCCTTGTGTCACCTCCCTTTCCTCAAGCTCTGACTTTATCTGCAATCTTAGATACAATCCAATTTATAGTATTCACTCTTTCATTCAAGAAGTATTGAGCTCCTACTATGTCGGGGTGGTGTTCTGGATGCTCAGCTCCAGGAATGAACAACATAGACAAAGATCTTGCTCTTATGGAGATGACATCTTATGGTGGAGGGAGGCAGATAATAAACAATAAGCTTGACAAGTAGGTATAGATGTCAGAAGGTGGTAAGTACTCTGGCAAAGAGCAAAAGAGAAAGGGGAGGGGCTACGTGGGTGTGGAGGGAGGATGCAACAAGTTAGTTAAGGTAAGCCTCGCTGAGAAGGGAGCACTTCAGCAAAGACGTGGACGAGATGAGGAAGTGAGACAGTGGGGACCCAGGGAAGAAATTTCCAGGCAGAGGGGAGATCTGGTGCTAAGCCTTGAGGAGAAGCATTCCTCATAGGAGGCCAGTGGGCTTGGAGTCCAGTCCGGGAGAGAAGGTCAGAGGGCTAAGGAGAGGACGGGGCAGGTAAACTGCTTTTCAGTTGGGGAGTTGAAAGAGTAACGCTTTGGATAAATTTAAATGAAAACTTTCTCAAACGTGCTTTCATACTATCTAAAAAACTCAACTTTCATGTGAAAACTTGATTAGCAAGCAGACTGCTATATGGTTAACCTTCCCTCAGAGCTCTAGGTAAATTTTGTTTTGTAAACTTCTCTTCCTTTTTTAAATTCACCAATAGAGAGAAGAATTATAAAGGATCCACAGAAAACTAAAGCAGAGTTCTCCCAGAGCTATGGAGATAGAAATATATTCAAGTTGCCACTGAGTATATTTATGTATTTAATGTTTGAGGGGGCAGAATTACTCGACTTAGTGATTGCTTAGAAATGTGACTCATCTAGTTCCATGACTCAACTAGTAGCTTTCAGAGAGAATGTAAGGTCAGAACCTAGTGACTGATAAGAACAAAGAAGAGGGCATAGATGTATACATGTCTAGCAGGGGGGCCAGGGTGACACGCTGGAGGTGAGTATTCAAGGAAGAGGTAACAAGGAACATGTCTGGGTAACAGGGTAGGGTTTGGCGCAGTTGGGGGGTTGCAAGTGGTTCATCACGGCTGGACTGCAGGCTTCTGTGGAGAGACTGGGGGTAAGCAGATCACTCAGAGGCTTGCAATGACCCAGCAGGCTACCAAAACCCAAATAACAAAAATCAGATACGAGTCTAGAAAGAGCACTCTGGCTGGAGTATGAGCATGGTGCAGTGGATAATTGATGGAATGAGATTCTTGAGGAGACAGGAGTAGATTGGGCCATTTAAGTTCATCTACTGATATTTAAAAAATATGAAAAGAAATTTTAGGTAGCAAAATCAGGACAGAGCTACCAACTCTTTGGAAATGATGGGACTAGAATGTTTGGAAAGAAGTCAGATCGTTCACTTGTTTATCATCTATGCATTGTGTGTCTCTGCTCAGACCCAGGTGGCTGCCCAGTGCTCTGAGAACAAGTCAGTGTGGGAGGTGCTCATAAGAGAAGGATCCCAGCTCCTTCACAGAACCCCAGTTCATCAGACTCAGTGGTGCAGAGTTGCAAGGATGGGCTGTTGGCCTATCCATGATAACAGGAATTCACTCTTGTTCCAAAGCGATTCATTCCTCCAACCAGTGTGCGTTAAATATAATCAATGTACATGGCACCGTGGTAGGTTCTCAGGGAGCTAGCTGTGTATGTCGAGGATGTTTCATTTTATTTGAAGTGAGTCACAGACATGTACACTAGTCAATTATACATTTCAGGCAAAGTCTGATTCGCTTTCCCAAAGACAGTGACACATTAATTTCCTAAGAGATTGACCTGCCCTGGAAGCATTGAGAGAGTCTTGTTTGGGAGGCTGATTATAGTCAGAATCTTGGAAAGTAGGTGGGAATAACTGAGGCAGGGAGGGATATACCTGAGAGGATGGTAACAGCTCTTGAGCCAGGGATCGGTAGCTTTGGGGTGAGCGCAGTGGGTTCAGGGGGCAAGGAGGGCCGGGAGGAGTGAGGGCTTGTGCTGGAGCAGGTACACGGGCCCTGATTGTGGAGAGTTTGACAGACCTGCCTACCAAGATGGGTTGGCTTCCTCTGTAGGTGACAGACAGCCATTAGAGCTCCTCAAACAAGAAAGTGACACACCAAAAGCAAGTATTTCCATTGAGAAGTCCCAAGATACAGGGAGGATTGGATTGGGAAGCACCTGGCCTCAGGAGGAGGCAAGGACAATGCAGGGAAAAAGGCAGATATGGATGAAGATAGAAGGAAGAGGGGAAAACGCTGCCCAAAGATCTGTCGATGTGTGGGAAAGCCTTTGGTAGGAAAGAGAGTCAGAAAATGTGAACCATCCTGGCTGAGAGTGAAGTGCGTTCAGATGAAGCAGTAGAGACCCTCTCCCAGTAATAATTCTGGCACTAACATACCCACATGTCTATAAATCCCAATATGTTTCTGGGCTTGAGCAACTTCATAGTCTTGTTATATTGAAATAAAAATCTGGACTTCTCTAAATCCATCCTCTTTCCATAAAACAGTAATGGTCTCTCATAGGTGTCGTACATCTTTGGATGAAGCTGCTGAGGCAAAATCCTGTTAAAAACGAATTCATTATCTGAATGAGCTGTCACTTTACAGTGTGATGTAAAGGAGGTTTGGGAGACAGAGCATTAGGACTTTTTAGCAAAGTATGTTGCATACCATTTGTTATAAACCATTCTCTGCCCCTCTGTTTATAACCATATAAATGTGGCAGAAACGTAGACTACAGGTTACACTTATGTAGAAACAATGTCTACAAAATGTTGAAGGTTAGATAGTTTCAGGCTCTCAATATTAAAGAACTGTGTAGTTCTATTAAAAGGTAATTTTTGTATCTTGCCAATGTTATACATTTTTGATCTATGGATTAGGAAGGGGATGGAGGTGGGGTAGGCATTGGGCATGTGGAGCTGTTTAGACAGAGAGAAGCCCTTTAGATTATGTATAAAATATAACTAGGGGCTTTTGGCTCCTAGAGAGAAAATTGAGAAAATCCACTTCTTTGGAAACACTGCTAAAATGACAACAGAGGAATGAAAAAAGGCATAAATCCATGAGGACAAAGACAACGAGAGAGGAGATAACAGCAAACTGGAGTGATGCATGAAATTCTAGGAAGTGAAAGCTGGTGGATGACTGGTAACCAACCGAACAAACCAGTTCAGGTGAAACCCAAGCCTGTGGGCGAGGGGCAGCCATTGAAAAGCAAATCCATCAAACTGTGGATCCCCAGAAAGCCATGGGATTTGGAAGCAGCAGGTGCCTCTGAAGATGAGGGTTGGGATGGGGCTGAAAATAGGAGAACTGGTTGAAAATCTTTAAAAGGAGCAATCAGAGCAACAGATGCACTTCTGATTTCCGAATCGTCTACAGTTTAGTGGAGAGGGGTAAATGTCTTCCTGAAAATACAGAGAGTGAAGACTGTCCTGCCGAATGGAAGACTCCTTGCACCCTGCATCTCAATACAGGCAGCAAAGCTCATACCATCCAGGCAGAAATTTGGAGGAGTTGTCTCTGAGGAAACAGTCTAAGAGAAAGGACCCTCCAAAACTGATATTTAAGAGTCTCTCAGTGAAATGACAAGGTCCCACCTGATTAGAGATGCACACGTAGAAATATGATTTGGATTAATCAAGGATCACCAGACAACACCAGTAACATGAAAGATAGACACCCAAATAAACAAATAAATACACACACACACACACACACACACACACACACACACACACACACACACTCTCTCTCTCTCTCTTGTTCTGTTGGAGGAACTATATAGGATGAATAACATCTTGTATCTCTCTTGAGCTACTCTTGGCCTAAAGGAGGCAGAGACAATCTGGTTGGTCTTAGCAGCATCAATGCTTGGACTGGTTTCATTCTGGTCTCAGTGCCTGGCTCTTTCTCAACTTCAGATTTTTTTTTTTTTTAACATCTTTATTGAAGTAAAGTTGCTTTACAATGTTGTGTTAGTTTCTGCTGTATAACAAAGTGAATCAGCTATATGTATACATATATCCCCATTTCCCCTCCCTCTTGCATCTCCCTCCCACCCTCCCTATCCCACCCCTCTAGGGGGACACAAAGCACTGAGCTGATCTCCCTGTGCTATGCAGCTGCTTCCCACTAGCTATCTATTTTACATATGGTAGTGTCTATATGTCAATGCTACTCTCTCACTTCGTCCCAGCTTACCCTTCCCCCTCCATGTCCTCAAGTCCATTCTCTAAGTCTGCGTCTTTATTCCTGTCCTGCCCCTAGGTTCTTCAGAACCTTTTTTTTTTTTGAGATTCCATATATATGTGTTAGCATACGGTATTTGTTTTTCTCTTTCTGACTTACTTCACTCTGTATGACAGTGTCTAGGTCTATCCACCTCACTACAAATAACTCAATTTTGTTCTTTTTTATGGCTGAGTAATATTCCATTGTATATATGTGCCACATCTTCTTTATCCATTCATCTGTTGGTGGACACTTGGGTTGCTTCCATGTCCTGGCTATTGTAAATAGTGCTGCAATGAACATTGTGGTACATGTCTCTTTTTTGAATTATGGTTTTCTCAGGGTATATGCCCAGTAGTGGGTTTGCTGGGTCGTATGGTAGTTCGGGTTTTAGTTTTTTGAGAAACCTCCATACTGTCCTCCACAGTGGCTGTATCAATTTACATGCCCACCAATCGTGCAAGAGGGTTCCCTTTTCTCCACACCCTCTCTAGCATTTATTGTTTATAGATTTTTTGTTGATGGCCATTCTGACCCGTGTGAGGTGATATCTCATGGTTTTGATTTGCATTTCTCTAATGATTTGTGATGTTGAGCATCCTTTCACGTGTTTGTTGGCAATCTGTATATCTTCTTTGGAGAAATGTCTATTTGGGTCTTCTGCCCATTTTTGGATTGAGTTGTTTGTTTTTTTGATATTGAGCTGCTTGTATATTTTGGAGATTAACCCTTTGTCAGTTGCTTCATTTGCAAATATTTTCTCCCATTCTGAGGGTTGTCTTTTTGTCTTTTTATGGTTTCCTTTGCTGTGCAAAAGCTTTTAAGTTTCATTAGGTCCCATTTGTTTATTTTTGTTCTTATTTCCATTTCTCTAGGAGGTGGGTCAAAACGGATCTTGCTGTGATGTATGTCATAGAGTGTTCTGCCTACGTTTTCCTCTAAGAGTTTTATAGTGTCTGGCCTTACATTTAGGTCTTTAATCCATTTTGAGTTTATTTTTGTGTATGGTGTTAGGAAGTGTTCTAATTTCATTCTTTTACATGTAGCTGTCCAGTTTTCCCAGCACCACTTATTGAAGAGGCTGTCTTTTCTCCACTGTATATTCTTGCCTCCTTTATCAAAGATAAGGTGACCATATGTGCGTGGGTTTATCTCTGGGCTTTCTATCCTGTTCCATTGATCTATATTTCTGTTTATGTGCCAGTACCATATTGTCTTGATTACTGTAGCTTTGTAGTATAGTCTGCAGTCAGGGAGTCTGATTCCTCCAGCTCCTTTTTTTCCCCCACAAGACTGCTTTGGCTATTTGAGGTCTTTTGTGTCTTCATACAAATTTTAAGATTTTTTGTTCTAGTTCTGTAAAAAATGCCATTGGTAATTTGATAGTGATGGCATTGAATCTGTAGATTGCTTTCCTAGTATAGTCCTTTTCACAATATTGATTCTTCCAATCCAAGAACATCTGTTGGTATCATCTTTAATTTCTTTCCTCAGAGTCTTATAGTTTTCTGCATACAGGTCTTTTGTCTCCTTAGGTAGGTTTATTCCTAGGTATTTTATTCTTTTTGTTGCAATGCTAAATAGGAGTGTTTCCTTGATTTCTCTTTCAGAGATTTTTCATCATTAGTGTACAAGAATGCAAGAGATTTCTGTGCATTAATTTTGTATCCTGCAACTTTACCAAATTCATTGATTAGCTCTAGTAGTTTTCTGGTGGCATCTTTAGGATTCTCTATGTATACTATCATGTCATCTGCAAACAGTGACAGTTTTACTTCTTCTTTTCCAATTTGGATTCCTTTTGTTTCTTTCTATTCTCTGATTGCTGTGGCTAGGACTTCCAAAACTATCTAGAATAATAGTGGTGAGAGTGGATATCCTTGTCTTGTTCCTGATCTTAGAGGAAATGCTTTCATTTTTTCACCATTGAGAATGATGTTTGCTGTGGGTTTGTCGTATATTGCCTTTATTATGTTGAGGTAGGTTCCTTCTATGCCCACTTTCTGGAGAGTTTTTATCATAAATGGGTGTTGAATTTTGTCAAAAGCTTTTTCTTCTATTGAGATGATCATATGATTTTTGTTCTTCAATTTGTTACTATGCTGTATCACATTGTTTGATTTGCATATATTGAAGAATCCTTGCATTCCTGGGATAAATCCCACTTGATCATGGTGTATGATCCTTTTAATGTGTTGTTGGATTCTGTTTGCTAGTATTTTGTTGAGGATTTTTGCATCTATATTCATGGGTGATATTGGTCTGTAATTTTCTTTTTTTGTAGTATCTTTGTCTTCTTTGGTATCAGGGTGATGGTGGCCTCATAGAATGAGTTTGGGAGTGTTCCTTCCTCTGCAATTGTTTGGAAGAGTTTGAGAAGGATGGGTGTTAGCTCTTCTATAAATGTTTGATAGAAGTCACCTGTGAAGCCATCTGGTCCTGGACTTTTGTTTGTTGGAAGATTTTTAATCACAGTTTCAATTTCATTACTTGTGATTGGTCTGTTCATATTTTCTCTTTCTTCCTGGTTCAGTCTTGGAAGGTTATACCTTCCTAAGAATTTGTCCATTTCTACCAGGTTGTCCATTTTATTGGCATAGAGTTGCTTGTAGTAGTCTCTTAGGATGCTTTGTATTTGTGCAGTGTCTGTTGTAACTTCTCCTTTTTCATTTCTAATTTTATTGATTTGAGTCTTCTCTCTTTTTTTCTTGATGAGTCTGGCTAACGGTTTATCAATTTTGTTTATCTTCTCAAAGAACTCGCTTTTAGTTTTCTTGATCTTTGCTATTTTTCTCTTTGTTTCTATTTCATTTATTTCTGCTCTGATCTTTATGATTTCTTTCCTTCTGCTAACTTAGGGTTTTGTTTGTTCTTCTTTCTCTAGTTCCTTTAGGAGTAAGGTTAGAGTGTTTACTTGAGATTTTTCTTGTTTCTTGAGGTAGGCTTGTATAGCTATAAACTTCCCTCTTAGAACTGCTTTTGCTGCATGCCATAGGTTTTGGATCGTCGTGTTTTCATTGTCATTTGTCTCTAGGTATTTTTTGATTTCCTTTGTGATTTCTTCAGTGATCTCTTGGTTATTTAGTAACGTATTGTTTGGCCTCCATGTGTTTGTGTTTTTTACAATTTTTCCCCTGTAATTCATTTCTAATCTCATAGCATTATGGTCAGAAAAGATGCTTGATATGATTTCAATTTTCTTAAATTTACTGAGGTTTGATTTGTGACCCAGGATATGATCTATCCTGGAGAATGTTCCATGAGCATTTGAGAAGAAAGTGTATTCTGTTGTTTTTGGATGGAATGTCCTATATATATCAATTAAGTCCATCTGTCTAATGTGTCATTTAAAGCTTGTGTTTCCTTATTTATTTTCATTTTGGATGATCTGTCCATTGGTGAAAGTGGGGTGTTTGTTAAAGTTCCCTACTATGATTGTGTTACTGTTGATTTCCCCTTTTATGGCTGTTAGCATTTGCCTTATGTATTGAGGTGCTCCTATGTTGGGTGCATGAAATTTTACAATTGTTATATCTTCTTCTTGGATTTATCCCTTGATCATTATGTAGTGTCCTTCTTTGTCTCTTGTAATAGTCTTTATTTTAAAGTCTCTTTTGTCTGATATGAGTATTGCTACTCCAGCTTTCTTTTGATTTCCATTTGTATGGAATATCTTTTTCCATCCCCTCACTTTCAGTCTGTATGTGTCCCTAGGTCTGAAGTGGGTCTCTTGTAAACAGCATATGTATGGGTCTTGTTTTTGTATCCATTCAGCCAGTCTATGTCTTTTGGTTGGAGCATTTAATCCATTTACATTTAAGGTAATTATCAATATGTATGTTCCTATTACCATTTTCTTAATGTTTTGGGTTTGTTTTTGTAGGTCTTTTCCTTCTCTTGTGTTTCCTGCCTAGAGAAGTTCCTTTAGCATTTGTTGTAAAGCTGGTTTGGTGGTGCTGAATTCTCTTAACTTTTGCTTTTCTGTATAGGTTTTAATTTCTCCGTCGAATCTGAATGAGATCCTTGCTGGGCAGAATAATCTTGGTTGTAGGTTTTTCCCTTTCATCGTTTTAAGTATGTCCTGCCACTCCCTTCTGGCTTGCAGAGTTTCTGCTGAAAGATCAGCTGTTAACTTTATGGGGATTCCCCTGTATGTTATTTGTTGCTTTTCCCTTGTTACTTTTAATATTTTTGTTTGTATTCAATTTTTGGTAGTTTGATTAATATGTGTCTTGGTGTGTTTCTCCTTGGTTTTCTCCTGTATGAGACTCTCTGTGCTTCCTGGACTTGATTGACTACTTCCCTTCCCATGTTAGGGAAATTTTCAACTATAATCTCTTCAAATATTTTCTCAGACCCTTTCTTTTTCTCTTCTTCTTCTGGGAACCATATTATTCACATGTTGGTGTGTTTAATGTTGTCCCAGAGGTCTCTGAGACTGTCCTCAATTCTTTTCATTCTTTTATCTTTATTCTGCTCTTCAGCAGTTATTTCCCCTATTTTATCTTCCTGGTCACTTATCTGTTCTTCTGCCTCAGTTATTCTGTTATTGATTCCTTCTAGAGAATTTTAAATTTCATTTATTGTGCTGTTCATCATTGTTCTTTTGTGCTTTACCTCTTCTAGGTCCTTGTTAAACGTTTCTTGTATTATATTCATTCGATTTCCAAGATTCTGAATCATCTTTTCTATAATTACTGTGAATTCTTTTTGAGGTAGATTGCCTATTCCTCTTCATTTGTTTGGTCTGGTGGGTTTTTGCCTTGATGCTTCATTTGCTACATATGTCTCTGTCTTCTCATTTTGTTTAACTTACTGTGTCTGGGGTCTCCTTTTCACAGCCTGCAGGTTCGTAGTTCTCGTTGTTTTTGGTGTCTGCCCCCAGTTGGCGAGGTTGGTTCAGTGGCTCCTGTAGGCTTCCTGGTGGAGGGTACTGGTTCCTGTGTTCTGGTGTGTGGGGCTGGACCTTGTGCTTCTGTTGGGCAGGGCCACATCCGGTGGTGTGTTTTGGGGTGTCTGTGAACTTAGTATGACTTTAGGCAGCCTCTCTGCTAATGGGTGGGGTTGTGTTCCTGCCTTGCTAGTAGTTTGGCATGGGGTGTCCAGCACTGGAGCTTGCTGCCCGTTGGGGGAGCTGGGTCTTAGTGTTGAGACGAAGATCTCTGGGAGAGCTCTCGCTGATTGATATTACTTGGGGCCAGGAGATCTCTGGTGGTCCAATGTCCTGGACTTGGCTGTCCCACCTCGGAGGCTCAGGCCTGACACCCACCCGGAGCACCAAGACCCTGCCAGCCACACGACTTGGAAGAAAAGGAAGAAAAAAAAGGAAAAAAAGGAAAAAAAAAAAAAAAGAAGAGTTAGAAACCCAAACCACATGGTAAAAGCAAAACTAAATAGACAAAAATCACACTAAGAAACATACACACAGACTCATAAAACAAAAACAAACAAACAAACAAATAAAAAAACGAACAGTCAGAACCCTAGGACAAATGGTAAAAGCAAACCTATACAGACAAAATCATACAAAGAAACATACACACTCAAAAAAAGAGAAAAAAAAAGTAGAAAGCAACCAAACCAATAAACAAATCCACCAATGATAACAAGCAATAAAAACTAAAGTAAGATTAACATAAAAAGCAGGAAACAAATCAGACTCAAAAAGCAAACGCCAAGTCTACAGTTGCTCCCAAAGTCCACCACCTCAATTTTGGGAACATTCATTGTCTATTCAGGTGTTCTACAGATGCAGGGTTCATCAAGTTGATCATGGAGATTTAATCTGCTGCTCCTGAGGCTGCTGGGAGAGATTTCCCTTTCTCTTCTTTGTTCGCACAGCTCCTGGTGTTCAGCTTTGGATTTGGACCTGCCTCTGTGTGTAGTCTGCCCTCAGGCATCTCTTCCCCACCCAGACAGGAGGGGGTTAAAGCAGTGGCTGATTAGGACTCTCTTGTTCACTCAGGCTGAGGAGAGGGAGGAGTACGGTAGTCATAATTGGAACGTGGGGTGAGCCTGTGGTGGCCGAGGCCAATGTGACATTGCAACAGCCTGAGGCATGCCACATATTCTCTTGGGGAAGTTGTCCCTGGATCTCGGGACCCTGGCAGTGGTGTGCTTCACAGGCTCCCAGGGGGACGGGGGTGTGGGTAGTGACCTGTGCTTGCACACAGTATTCTTGGTGGCAGTGGCAGCAGTGCTAGTGTTTCATGCCGTCTCTGAGGTCTGAGTTGATAGCCGTGGCTCATGCCTGTCTCTGGAGCTTGCTTAGTTGGTGCTCTGCCTTCTGTGGGTGTATGGAGCAGGAATCCCCTCTCCTCGTGCACCCCGAAGCAATGGTCTCTTGCCTCTTAGGCAGTTCCAGACTTTTTCCCAGACTCCCTCCTGGTTAGCTGTGGTGCACTAACCCCCTTCAGGCTGTGTTCACACAGCCAACCCCAGTCCTCTTCTTGGGGTCTGACCTCTGAAGGCCAAGCCTCAGCTCCCAGCCCCCCCACCCCAGTGGGTGAGCAGACAAGCATCTCAGGTTGGTGAGTGCTGGTCAGCACCGATCCTCTGTGCAGGAATCTCTCCACTTTGCCCTCTGTACCCTGTTGCTGCACTCTCCTCCATGTCTCCGAAGCTTCCCCCTGCCCATCCTCCATCCCCACCAGTGAAGTGGCTTCCTAGTGTGTGGAAACTTTTCCTCCTTCACAGCTCCCTTCCAGAGGTGCAGGTCCCGTCCCTATACTTCTGTCTCTGTTTTTTTCTTTTTTCTTTTGCCCTACTCAGGTACGTGGGGAGTTTCTTGCCTTTTGGGAAGTCTGAGGTCTTCTGCTAGCGTTCAGTAGGTGTTCTGTAGGAGTTGTTCCACATGTAGATGTATTTTTGATGTATTTGTGGGGAGGAAGGTGATCTCCACGTCTTACTCCTCCACCATCTTGAAGGTCCAATGCTTATGGATTTTTAATTTTTCAATAAAACCTTTTCTCTTCATTTCTGATCACACATCAAGGGGGGTTCAAGCCAGGAAAAATTTGTGTGCTGCCGAATTCTAGAGAGCCTTTCAAGTAGGGCTCCAACAAGGGTCCTCTTGCCTGGTGTTACTCTCGCCAATAGACAGAGTTCAGTTCAGAAGCAAAGGACAGCATTATTCTTTGATCAGAGGATGGAGAGGTGCAAGCTCATGCTCTAGAGCACATGCTGTCCCCACAGGTGGAGCTGCTTTCCTGGGTTCTCCTCAGTGAGGAGGAGGCGGAGTTCTCAGGTTCACAGTCATGCTGCTCACAGCTTCATCTTCAGATTTAAATCCAGAGTTATTATGGGTGGTAACACCTGGAACAAATTTATGGATGTTTTCATAAACCATTTTCTAGGAATCCCAGAAAACCTAGGAGAAAGCTTTTATTTTGTTGTACTAAAAGCTAAATTTTAGATTTTAAGTATTTTATTCTGTGTTGTCAGCAACTGAAATAAGAACACATTTGCTGTCATTCTATGCATTTTGCCTCATATTTCATCATTGTCATTCTATGCATTTGCCTAATGTGTCATTCAGAATGAAGAATTTAGAAGGATGAGCTTTCATTTTGTGTATGTGATCCCATGGAGGGCTTTCTGCCAGAAATTTATTACAATGATCCTACATCTGTCCCCTGATTAAGGAACTGAAGACTCTTCTCCATGACAGCTCTTTGTTGAACCACATTGCCGTACTACCATTCATGTGTCTTGAGGTCATCTTGGGCTGGTATATTTAATTGGGTCCCTCTAGTATTGTAAAACTCCAAGAACACAGAATTTATTTAAAAGTCTTGAGTCTTTTTTGTTTGTTTTTCCAGGAAACCTTATGGCTATGTCCTTTGATTTGGGACTATAGAGTATCTGGATAAAGTCTCCAATTCTTAGTTTTCTGGGTAAATTCTTGGGAATTGGTAAAGCTCCCAAGACCACTCTTTGTCATATTTTTCTAATTAACAGGGAAATAGCCATATAAATCTTAGATTTTTAAGATCTTGGGTTATTGTATCTACCTGTCTATTTCATATCCATTAATTATGGTAACATATTGTGTATAAAACAAATCACATTTTTACATGTGCATCGAGCATTTCCTATGTGTAAGGCATTATGCAAGAGTAAAGCAAAGAAATATAAGCTATGATATTTGTTGTCTTGGTGTGAGTGTTCTAGTTGGGGAGAAGAATTGTGAAAAGTAAAAT
This sequence comes from Balaenoptera physalus, assembly GCF_965194825.1. Taxonomy (NCBI): domain Eukaryota; kingdom Metazoa; phylum Chordata; class Mammalia; order Artiodactyla; family Balaenopteridae; genus Balaenoptera; species Balaenoptera physalus. The sequence goes on along the minus strand of NC_138888.1, from coordinate 14,778,463 downwards.
AAGAAATATTTATATAACAGACACTGTAAGAGTTTGCAAACATTATTAAGACTAATTATATGTCAAAAATTATTATAGAATTCAAGGCAAGAGCAATGAACTTAAATTGAGTTGCATAACAAAAAACTTATAAAACGGTGAAATTGTGTTGGAGGAGTGGATTTGGGCAGAAGGAGAAGAAAGAGAGGAGCAAAAATAAAGAGGTGGAAAACCATAGGGTGTATCTGATGAACAGAGAGCAAGGAAATCATGTATATGGGGGAGGGGCACCCTTGATCCCAAACTTCTGGACTGGTCAGGGTGCTTGGGTTGTAAGAAGCTGAAACCAAATCTGGCTCACTTAGGCAGAAAAGGAATTTGCAGTATTGGGTCTTCCAACCCATGAATATGGTGTATCCATCCATTTATTTAAGCCTCATTTAATTTCTCTTTATTTTTTATAGTTTGAACAGTTTTCTGTGTAGATTTGCTCATCTTTTTTTAAATTTATTTTTTATTGAGTATAGTTGAATTACAATGTTGTGTTAATTACTGCTGTACAGCAAAGTGACCCACTTATACATATATATTCATTCTTTTTCATTTTCTTTTCCATTATGGTTTATCACAAGATATTAAGATAGTTCCCTGTGCTATACAGTAGGACCTTGTTGTTTATCCATTCTATATATACCAGTTTGCATGTGCTAATCCCAAACTCCCACTCCTACCCTCTCCCACCCCCCTCCCCTTGGCAACCATCAGTCTATTCTCTATGTCCCTGATTTTGTTTCTGTTTCATAGATAGGTTCATTTGTGTCATATATTAGATTCCACATATAAGTGATATCATATGGTATTTGTCTTTGTCTTTCTGACTTATTTCACTTAGTATGATAATCTCTAGGTCCACCCATGTTGCTGCAAATGGCATTATTTCGCTTTTTTTTATGACTGAGTAGTATTCCATTGTATATATGTACCACATCTTCTTTATGCATTCATCTGTCGATGGATATGTAGGTTGTTTCCATGTCTTGGCTGTCATAGATAGTGCTGCTATGAACATAGGAATGCATGTAGAAGATTTGCTCATCTTTTATTAATACTTTTGTTCCTAGATAGTTGATACTTTTATGTTACTGTCAAAGGTATTTTTAAAAATATTTCAATTTCTGTTGATGATACATAGAAATATAGTAGATTTTTCCATGTTGTCCTTGTATCCAGCAAACTTGCTAATTTAACTTATTAATTATAATAATTTTGTCTATAGTTTTTTTGAATTTTCCAAACATTTCATACCTTGTATGAATAATGACATTCTAATTTCTTCTTCCTGGCTTTATTCTTTTTCTTGCCATATTGCATTGACCAGGACCTTCTAAGACAATATAAATAGAAGATGATGGTGGGGATTCTCAATTCTGATCTCAGAGGGACAGCTTTTAACATTTCACCATTAGGAGTGATGTTTGCTCTACAGGGTTTTGTAGATACTTTTCAAAAAAGAAATCAGTTAATCCTAACTAGTTGAATAACAGTTATTTTTAAATTGTGAATTAATATAATATTTAATTTTAATATTAGTAATATAATATGTATTAATATAGTATTACTCAATATAAACTTTACCAAAAATTTTCTGTATCTATTGAGATGGTCACATGAATATTATCCTTTATTCTGTTAATATGATGAATATGATGATTATATTAGTTGATTTTCAAATGAATTTTTTGTTTTTGAACTACATCCAACTTGATTGGGATATATTAATTTTTGTCAAAGGACAAGTTGATGAATCACAGTCAGAAAAAATAGGACTGAGGACAGGAAAAGAGAGAGCCCTTTGACTGACAGTCTTCAATGGGAGAAGAGGATTTCCTCCAAAGCCAAATCAGGAGGCAGCATAGCTTTGTGACTAAAAGCATTGGTTTTGGACTCCAGACTGCCTGGTTTGATATGCCAGCTCTGCCTCTTACTTGGTGTGGATCTTAGTTCTGAGTGGCATTCTCCGTGTAAGTGAGGATAATGCTCTATCTACCGCATAGGTTTATGCTGAGGATTAAACAATACAGCACATTAAAGTGCATAGGTCATTCCAGGCTCTAGAGAGTGATTTAATTTCGGCTATTATTATTGTTACTAGAAAAAAATCTCCTATAAATAGAGAGTTCAACTGAATGTTGAAAATTGTTTAAATGTATTTACCAGAAAGATTTTCATCAACTGAAAACACTGAGTAGTTGTTTGATATGTTGTCCTGATTCAAAACCTTGAATAATTTTTAAAAGTCATTTGTGATATCTGACTGTTCAACGCCTTCCAACCTTTAAATTTTTGACAGCTTTATCGAGGTATTATTGACACAATAACTATGCCTATTTAGAGTATGCAATTTGATGTTTTGACATATGTGTATACCCATGAAACCATCACCATAATCAAGACAAGGGACATATCCACTCGCACCCCCAATGTTTTCATCTCTTTCCCCACCCCTCCCCTACCCCATTGGCCACCAAGAAATGGCTTTGGTGTTCTGTGGCAGTCTAACCCTGCCTCCAAAACCCCGCAGAGAAAGACAGCAAAAGTGCTTCCCTACTCTGGAGTTCTACTGGATTTTAATGAACATCGATAGAGTTTGAGCCATATAAACCCAGTACTAATACAGGGTTTAGTACCATACTAATACAGTAAAATACAGGGTTTGTTTCAGAAAAGGTGACACTAAAAATGCACGTAGATGAGGGACTTCCCTTGTGGTCCAGTTGTTAAGACTCCGTGCTCCCAATCCAGTGGGCCTGGATTCAATCCCTGGTCAGGGAACTAGATCCTGCATGCATGCTGCAACTAAGACCTGGCGCAGCCAAATAAATAAGTAAATAAATAAATAAGTATTAAAAAAATATATATTTCTTTATACAAAAATATATTTCTTTATAAAAAAATAAAAGTGCATGTAGATGAAAGTGTTTATTTGATTTCCAGTAACCAACGTGAGATCTTATCGGGTCTGCCGTGGCAGACAACACTTTTATATTCCACAACCACTGTCCTATCCTTTTGTTTTTCACTCACTGTCAGTCAATTCCCCAGGGAGCATATGCAGCCTATGTGTCCCCAGCATTATATGGCAGGAACTGGGGGAAATAATAAGGCTTGGACCCATCTTTAAGAAACTTAGAGTTTAGTAGAAATGAAGTGAAAGGAGTAGTAGGGTAAGGAAAGTAGTAAACTTGTTAAGCCTACCATGTGCTAGACACCGTGCTGAAATGGTTTGTACACATTCTTATTTAAATCTCTCAGCAAGCCTATGAGATAGGTCCTATTAGCCTATTTACAGACGGGGAGACTGAAGCTCAGAGAGGTTAAATAACTTGCCCAAGGTTCCCGAGTTATCAGTGGCAAGGCTGAAAGTGGTCTGTGGCTCAATATCACATTAGTCTTGTTGCTGCCACTGCTCTGAATTGCACCCTAGACCTAGTAATGAATTCCTTCTTGGTCCTCTGCTTCTCCCCCTGGTCCAATTTTTATGCACACCAATCTGAATTTTTGAGTACCCAGACACTGCGCTCCTGCCTTCTCCCTGTTCTTTTTCTTAGGGCCAGGGTCAGGCATCCTGGTCCCCAACCCTGTCACGGGAGCTTCTCTTCCTGCTGCCTATGACCCCTGATGCTGACCATCTGCTGGTTCTACCTTGCACCCTGCCTGCTTCCCTGTTTCCCATCTCAAACCCTGCCTGCCCATCACTCTTGACGGGAACTCCCTGCCTTGTCCTGTTGGCCTGTTGTGGCCCATTCCTGGGTCCTGCTCTCTCTGACCATCTCCTTTTGTTCTGGTCCAGCCTTTCATTATCCACAGCTGATCTGTCCTCAAGGTCTGCTCCTTCTCAGAGGAGCTCAAGTCCCGGCTTCTTCAGGTCCTGTAGCTGGTACCTGTCTCATCTGCATCATTTGACTTCATCACTACCTCCTTTTTGAGATTTCTCTCCTTTTTTGATCTAGATTTGGACTTACTGCATGAATCATTAACAAATAAATGTCTCCACAGTTAATCACTTCCAATTTGGAGTTCAGTCTGGTAGATTATAAGGAAGTAATAGCTCATATTGAATAACTTGACCTCACCAAGAGGAACCAGGATCCCTGTGTTTCATGGGCATGTGATGATACGAAGGTTACAAGCATAAAGTGCGGTGCTGAAGACATTCCTACTGGTCTTCCCTGGTGAAATGTTCATCCTAATTTTTCCTTTTATCTCTGAGACCACTTTTACACAATTTTTAATAAGTCATTAAATTAAATAGATTCAATTTTATCTGTCTAGCCAAACTGCAGATAGAAGGATCTTTGTATAAAACTAATAATAAAAGACATTTTACTTGCCTCTTTTCTCTAGAAGGGTGCCTGCATGTCACCCATGAGCGAGGGGCACACTTGTTCTTTGTACCTTCTTTCTCTGTTCCAGGGAAATTGATTAGCAGACAGAAACGGGGGTGCAGATGTGGTTTTTACATTTAAAAAAAAATTAAATCCTTGGATGGATTGGGCTTGGGTGGCACCTAGAGCAGCGTGGAAACAGAGCAGCTGCTCCAGTGTCCACGTGGAGGCCTAGCCCAGAGTTACGCCAGAGGGGGTTTGAGATGTTGCCAGGTCTCTGCGTCTTGGGGTCAGTGTTGCCCCCGACGTCAATCTTTGTATAAGGCTTCTATAAACTCTCTGGGAGTTTATGCCAATCCAGTGCTTCAGCCACGGCTTACCCATGATGGTATACTGATTATATTTTCTCCAGACCTCATGGGATACTAGCCATTGATCACAATGAGATTGAGTTGCAAGGTTTTTGGTTTTGTTTTGTTGTTGTTTTTTAAAAAAATGTTATTGGCGTATAGTTGATTTAAAATGTTGTGTTACTTTCTGCCATACAGCAAAGTGAATCAGTTATACATATACATATATCCACTCTTTTTTAGATTCTTTTCCCATATAGGTCATTACAGAGTATTGAGTAGAGTTCCCCGTGCTATACAGTAGGTCCTTATTAGTTATCTATTTTATATGTAGTAGTGTGTATATGTCAATCCCAATCTCCCATTTATCCCCCCCACCCTTTTCCCCCCCTGGTAACCATAAGTTTGTTTTCTATATCTGTGACTCTATTTCTGTTTTGTAAATAAGTTCATTTGTACCCTTCTTTTTAGATTCCACATATAAGTGATATCATGTGATATTTGTCTTTGTCTGTCTGACTTACTGCATTCAGTATGACAATCTCTAGGTCTATCCATGTTGCTGCAAATGGCATTATTTCTTTCTTTTTTATGGCTGAGTAATATTCCATTGTATATATGTACCACATCTTCTTTATCCATTCCTCTGTTGTTGGACATTTTGGTTGCTTCCATGTCCTGGCTATTGTAAATAGTGGTGCAATGAACACTAGGGGGGTCTTTGGTTTTTTAAAAATTTTATTTATTTATTTATTTATGGCTGTGTTGGGTCTTCGTTTCTATGCGAGGGCTTTCTCCAGTTGTGGCAAGTGGGGACCACTCATCGCGATGCGCGGGCCTCTCACTATCGTGGCCTCTCTTGTTGCAGAGAACAGGCTCCAGGTGCTCAGGCTCAGTAATTGTGGCTCACAGGCCCAGTTGCTCCGCGGCATGTGGGATCCTCCCAGACCAGGGCTCGAACCCGTGTCCCCTGCATTGGCAGGCAGATTCTCAACCACTGTGCCACCAGGGAAGCCCGGGGTTTTTGGTTTTTAATAACCTTTATCATCTGCCTTCTTCCTTCATCAGGGAGACAGCATAAGGTGTCTATATTACCACTTTCATTATGCAGCTGAAAGAACAGGATAGAGGTTAAATCTACAGTTATGCATTGATAGACTGCAGCAAGCATCTACAGCAGTAGAAAATGCTGTTTTCCCATTCATCAGAAAAAGAAATCACCAGTCCTAGTGAAATGGGCCCACTGTGAACCAGAAGACAAGAAACAGACAGGATACATGGAATCTTGAGCAAAGAGAGAGAATAGCCCCCTCTACCCATATGTTTGATCACTGTTATTAACTGGGCTGCTGATAATTCTGAAAGCTTTTTCATAATTTTTTTTAGAAAGATAAAATCTAAAAATGCACATTTCTCCAAGTTATATATGGTAACTTTTTAGAGTTTTAGAAAACTATGCTTCTTTTCTTTTTCTAGGATAACATTTTTATTTTGATTATAAAATTGCCACTATAAATAGCCAGTCATGTTCATCAGGCAGTTAATTTACATTGTAGAAAATATATGAATCATTAACCTAAATTTAAAAAGTAGCTGATATCTTGTTGTCACATACTGTATGTGATCCCTTTTGTCACAAAGGTAAAAAATGGTTTCATAACCTTGCCAATATAATTCCAAAGAATTAAGAACTTATTTGTATTTGCTAATTGAAGTTAATCTGGTTACGAGCAAGAAACTGTGCCTATTTCTCTGATGAAAATAAAAGGATTTTTCACTTTCAGGATTTTCTTATGGGTAAATAGGGTTCCCCTGACTTTTCTGGTGTGTGTATAATTATATGGGATGTATATAACTCATGCTTTTATGCTAGTGATTGTTAATTCAATTTGGTTATGTTTTTAGTTCGCCTATTGCATTTAAAGAGAATTTTTTGCATATAGTGCCTTAAACCAGAAACTTAACCCCAATGATGAAAAAGACTTTTGGGTTTTCATAGAGGTTGGTAGGGGACATACTTTGGGGGAAAGGGTCTTTTTACAAGGCATCAGATCCAATTTTGCAGACTGTGGCTACTCTGACCATGAACTATGACGGATAGTATGAGCCATGATATTGAGATTGAAAGGGATGGTTGCCTTTGGACAAGAGAAGAGCTAAAAGTGTTTGACCTCTGAGTCTAGCCTCTCCAGCCCCATCTCCCAGGGTTGCCCGGCTACACGTCCTGTACTCCAATCCTTCTCCTTCCTCTCATGACCATCACCCTTCATTTCTCTTGTTCCTTCATCTTGGAGTTCTCATCTCCTCTGGACCTGTGAAAAGCCCAGATAACGATAACAGATGACATTCACTTCTGGAGCATACTATATACTGTTCAGTGTTCCAGGTACTTAACACATACTGATTCTTTTAATCATCACAATAACCCAATGATAAGAAGTTCTATTCATATCCCCATTTTACAGTTGAGAGAATTGAGGCACTAAGGGCCTAAACAATTTGTCCAAGATCACATGGTTGGTAGTAGAGCCAGGATATGGACCCAAGAGTCCAACACAAGAACCCATGTTATTGGTCACCACACTATCCTGCACCTTGAACTCAGATCAAATACATAGCACCATCACGGTATAACTCATCAGCGGCATGTTGATCTCTTCTGCTTAGTTGTGTGCTACTTGTGATGAGGAATATGCACCCTTTCCAGCACGTGGGGCCACACATAAGGGCTGTCCTATAACCTTAATTACTGTCATCATTGTCATCCTCATCCTGCTCTTCATCATCTACCACTTATTAGGCACATTTATGTGTCAGGCATACTTCACATAAATGAGATTTAACTCTCACAATGATCTTAATGAGGTTCTAATTATCCCTATTTTATAGTTGAAAATACTTTACATTTAGGAAGTGGCAGAATGGGAGTTTAAGACCCCTCCAGTGGGAGAGACCTTCAAGATGGTGGAGGACTAAGATGTGGAGATCACCTTCCTCCCCACAGATACATCAGAAATACATCTACATGTGGAACAGCTCCTACAGAACACCTACTGAACGCTGGCAGAAGACCTCAGACTTCCCAAAAGGCAAGAAACTCACCATGTACTTGGGTAGGGCAAAAGAAAAAAGAAAAAACAGAGACAAAAGAATAGGGACAGGACCTCACCTCTTGGAGGGAGCTGTGAAGGAGGAAAGGTTTCCACACACTAGGAAGGCCCTTCGTGGGCAGAGATGGGAGGTAGTGTGGGGGAAGCTTCAGAGCCATGGAGGAAAGCATAGCAACAGGGGTGCAGAGGGCAAAGAGGAGAGATTCCCACACAGAGGATCGGTGCCGACCAACACTCACCAGCCCGAGAGGCTTGTCTGCTCACTCGCTGGGGCGGGCGGGGGCTGGGAGCTGAGGCTCAGGCTTCGGAGGTCAGATCCCAGGGAGAGGACTGGGGTTGGCTGCATGAACACAGCCTGAAGAGGGCTAGTGCACCACAGCTAGCCGGGAGGGAGTCCGGGAAAAAGTCTGGAACTGCCTAAGAGGCAAGAGACCATTGTTTCTGGGTGCGTGAGGAGAGGGGATTCAGAGCAATGCCTAAACGAGCTCCAGAGATGGGTGCGAGCTGCGGCTATCAGCGCGGACCCCGGAGACGGGCATGAGATGCTAAGGCTGCTGCTGCAGCCACCAAGAAGCCTGTGTGCGAGCACAGGTCACTCTCCACACTGCCCCTCCCGGGAGCCTGTGCAGCCCACCACTGCCAGGGTCCCATGATCCAGGGACAACGTCCCCGGGAGAACACATGGCGTGCCTCAGGCTGGTGCAACGTCATGCTGGCCTCTGCTGCCGCAGGCTCACCCCGCATCCGGTACCCTTCCTCCCCCCGTCCTGAGTGAGCCAGAGCCCCCGAATCAGCTGCTCCTTTAACCCCATCCTGTCTGAGTGAAGAACAGATGCCCTCAGGTGACCTACACGCAGAGGCGGGGCCAAATCCAAAGCTGAACCCCAGGAGCTGTACGAACAAAGAAGAGAAAGGGAAATCTCTCCCAGCAGCCTCAGGAGCAGCGGATTAAATCTCCACAATCAACTTGATGTACCCTGCATCTGTGGAATACCTGAATAGACAACAAATCATCCCAAATTGAGGTGGTGGACTTTGGGAGCAACTGTAGACTTGGGGTTTGCTTTCTGCATCTAATTTGTTTCTGGTTTTATGTTTATCTTAGTTTAGTATTTAGAGTTTATTATCATTGGTAGATTTGTTTATTGATATGATTGCGCTCTTCCTTTTTTTAAAAAAAATATATTTTTCCTTTTTCTCTTTTTGTGAATGTGTATGTATATGCTTCGTTGTGTGATTTTGTCTGTATAGCTTTGCTTTTACCATTTGTCCTAGGGTTCTGTCTGTCCGTTTTTTTGGTTTTTTTTGTTTTTGTTTTTGAAGTATAGTTTTTAGTGCTTGTTATCATTGGTGGATTTGTTTTTTGGTTTGGTTGCTCTCTTCTTCCTTTCTTTTTGTTTTTTTCTTCTTTTTATTACTTAAAAATTTTTTACTTTTAATAGTTTTTTAATTTTTATTTATTTATTTTATTATTATTTTTTAAAATAAATTTTTTATTTTATTTATTCATTTTTGGCTGCGTTGGGTCTTTGTTGCTGCACGCAGGCTTTCCCTAGTTGCGGCGAGCAGGGGCTACTCTTCATGTGGTGCACAGGCTTCTCATTGCGGTGGCTTCTCTTGTTGCGGAGCACGGGGTCTAGGTGTGTGGGCTTCAGTAGTTGTGGCACGTGGGCTCAGTAGTTGTGGCTCATGAGCTCTAGAGCGCAGGCTCAGTAGTTGTTGTGCATGGGCTTAGTTGCTCCATGACGTGTGGGATCTTCTCAGACCAGGGCTCGAACCTGAGTCCCCTGCATTGGTGGGTGGATTCTTAACCACTGCACCACCAGGGAAGCCCAATTTTTTATTTTTTATTTTAATAACTTTCTTTTCTTCCTTCCTTTCTTTCTTTCTTTCTTTCTTTCTTTCTTTCTTTCTTTCTTTCTTTCTTTCTTTCTTTCTTTCTTTCTTTCTTTCTTTCCTTCTTTCCTTCTTTCTTTCTTTCTCTTTCTTTCATTCTTTTTTTTTTCCTCCCTTTTCTTCTGAGCTGTGTGGCTGACAGGGTCTTGGTGCTCCAGCCGGGTGTCAGGCCTGTGCCTCTGAGGTGGGAGAGCCGAGTTCAGGACATTTGTCCACCAGAGACCTCCCGGCTCCATGCAGTATCAAATGGTGAAAGCTCTCCCAGAGATTTCCATCTCAATGCTAAGACCCAGCTCCACTTAACGACCAGCAAGCTACAGTGCTGGATACCCTAGGTCAAACAACAAGCAAGACAGGTACACAACACCACCCATTAGCAGAGAGGCTGCCTAAAGTCATACTAAGTTCACAGACACCCCAAAACACACCACCGGATGTGGCCCTGCCCAACAGAAGCACAAGATCCAGCCCCACACACCAGAACACAGGAACCAGTACCCTCCACCAGGAAGCCTACAGGAGCCACTGAACCAACCTCACCAACTGGGAGCAGACACCAAAAACAATGGGAACTACGAACCTGCAGCCTGTGAAAAGGAGACCCCAAACACAGTAAGTTAAACAAAATGAGAAGACAGAGAAATGCACAGCAGATGAAGAGCAAAGTAAAAACCCACCAGACCAAACAAATGAAGAAGAAATAGGCAGTCTACCTGAAAAAGAATTCAGAGTAATGATACTAAAGATGATCCAAAATATTGGAAATATTGATAACCAAGAGATCACTGAAGAAATCAAAGAGGAAATAAAAAAATACCTGGAAACAAATGACAATGAAAACACGGTGACTCAAAACCTATGGGATGCAGCAAAAGCAGTTCTAAGAGGGAAGTTTATAGCAATACAATCCTACCTCAAGAAACAAGAAACATCTCAAATAAACAACCTAACCTTACACCTAAAGCAATTAGAGAAAGAAGAACAAAAAACCCCCAAAGTTAGCAGAAGGAAAGAAATCATAAAACTAGATCAGAAATAAATGAAAAAAAATGAAGGAAACAATACCAAAGATCAATAAACCTAAAAGCTGGTTCTTTGAGAAGTTAAACAAAATGGATAAAACATTAGCCAGACTCATCAAGAAAAAAAGGGAGAAGACTCAAATCAATAGAATTAGAAAGGAAAAAGGAGAAGTAACAACTGACACTGCAGAAATACAAAGGATCATGAGAGATTACTACTAGCAACTCTATGCCAATAAAATGGACAACCTGGAAGAAATGGACAAATTATTAGAAAAGCACAACCTTTCGAGACTGAACCAGGAAGAAATAGGAAATATAAACAGACCAATGGCAAGCACTGAAATTGAGACTGTGATTAAAAATCTTCCAACAAACAAAAGCCCAGGACCAGATGGCTTCACGGGAGAATTCTATCAAACATTTAGAGAAGAGCTAACACCTATCCTTCTCAAACTCTTCCAAAATATAGCAGAGGGAGGAACACTCCCAACCACATTCTATGAGGTCATCACCCTGATACCAAAACCAGGCAAAGATGTCACAAAGAAAGAAAACTACAGGCCAATATCACTGATGAACATAGATGCAAAAATCCTCAACAAAGTACTAGCAAACAGAATCCAACAGCACATTAAAAGGATCATACACCATGATCAAGTGGGGTTTATCCCAGGAATGCAAGGATTCTTCAATATATGCAAATCAATCAATGGAATAAGCCATATAAACAAACTGAAGGAGAAAAACCATATGATCATCTCAATAGATGCAGAAATATAGTTTGACAAAATTCAACACCAATTTATGATAAAAACCCTCCAGAAAGTAGGCATAGAGGGAACTTACCTCAAAATAATAAAGGCCATATATGAGAAACCCACAACCGACATTGTTCTCAATGGTGAAAAACTGAAAGCATTTCCTCTAACATCAGGAACAAGACAAGGTTGCCCACTCTAACCACTATTACTCAACAAAGTTTTGGAAGTTTTAGCCACAGCAATCAGAGAAGAAAAAGAAATAAAAGGAATCCAAATCCAGAAAAGAAGAAGTAAAGCTGTCACTGTTTGCAGATGACATGATACTATACATAGAGAATCCTAAAGATGCTACCAGAAAGCTACTAAATCTAATCAATGAATTTGGTAAAGTAGCAGGATACAAAATTAATACACAGAAATCTCTTGCATTCCTATACACTAGGATGAAAATCTGAAAGAGAAATTAAGGAAACACTCCCATTTACCATTGCAACAAAAAGAATAAAATACCTAGGAATAAACCTACCTAAGGAGACAGAAGACATGTATGCAGAAAACTATAAGACACTGATGAAAGAAATTACAAATGATACAAACAGATGGAGAGATATACCATGTTCTTGGATTGGAAGAATCAACATTGTGAAAATGACTATACTACCCAAAGCAATGTACAGATTCAATGCAATCCCTATCAAACTACCAATGGCATTTTTCACAGAACTAGAACAAAAAATTTCACAATTTGTGAAACACAAAAGACTTTGAATAGCCAAAGCAATCTTGAGAAAGAAAAACAGAGCTGGAGGAATCAGGCTCCCTGCCTTCAAACTATACCCCAAAGCTACAGTAATCAAGACAGTATGGTACTGGCACAAAAACAGAAATATAGATCAATGGAACAGGATAGAAACCCAGAGATAAACCTACGCACATATGGTCACCTTATTTTTGATAAAGTAGGCAAGAATATACAATGGAGAAAAGACAGCATCGTCAATAAGTAGTGCTGGGAAAACTGGACAGCTACATGTAAAAGAATGAAGTTAGAACACTCCCTAACACCATACACAAAAATAAACTCAAAATGGATTAAAGTCCTAAATGTAAGACCGGACACTATAAAACTCTTAGAGGAAAATATAGGCAGAACACTCTATGACATACATCACAGCAAGATCCGTTTTGACCCACCTCCTAGAGAAATGGAAATAAAAACAAAATAAACAAATGGGACCTAATGAAAGTTAAAAGCTTTTGCACAGCAAAGGAAGCCATAAACAAGAAGAAAAGACACCCCCAGAATGGGAGAAAATATTTGCAAATGAAGTAACTGACAAAGGATTAATCTCCAAAATTTACAAGCAGCTCATGTAGCTCAATATCAAAAAAAACAAACAACCCAATCCAAAAATGGGCAGAAGACCTAAATAGACATTTCTCCAAAGAAGACATACAGATTGCCAAGAAACACATGAGAGGATGCTCAACATCACTAATCATTAGAGAAACGCAAATCAAAACTACAATGAGGTATCACCTCACACCAGTCAGAATAGCGATCATCAAAAAATCTACAAACAATAAATGCTGGAGAGGGTGTGGCGAAAAGGGAATCCTCTTGCTCTGTTGGTAGGAATGTAAATTGATACAGCCACTATGGAGAACAGTATGGAGGTTCCTTAAAAAACTAAAAATAGAACTACCATACGACCCAGCATCCCACTACTGGGCATATACCCGAGAAAACCATAATTCAAAAAGAGTCATGTACCACAATGTTCATTGCAGCTCTATTTACAATAGCTAGGACATGGAAGCAACCTAAGTGTCCATCGACAGATGAATGATAAAGAAGATGTGGCACATATATACAATGGAATATTACTCAGCCATAAAAAGGAACGAAACTGAGTTATTTGTAGTGAGGTGGATGGACCTAGAGTCTGTCATACAGAGTGAAGTAAGTCAGAAAGAGAAAGACAAATACCTTATGCTAACCCATATATATGGAATCTAAAAAAGGAAAAAAAAAAAGGTTCTGAAGAACCTAGGGGCAGGACAGGAATAAAGATGAGAAGTAGACAATGGACTTGAGGACACGAGGAGGGAGAAGAGTAAGCTGGGATGAAGTGAGAGAGTGGCATGGACATATATACACTACCAAATGTAAAATAGATAGCTAGTGGGAAGCAGCCACATAGCACAGGGAGATCAGCTTGGTGCTTTGTGACCACCTATAGGGGCAGGACAGGGAGGGTGGGAGGGAAACGCGAGGGTGAGGAGATATGGGGATATATGTATTGCTGATTCACTGTGTTATAAAGCAGGTATTAACACACACACACACACACATACACAGAAGACCCCTCCAGTGAGTTCCAGAATCTTTTCCCTTAACAACTATGCATTATATGGTCAATTAATTAAGAAAATTAAAAAGGAACTGAGTAGGTAAGAAAAAAGGCAATGAAATGACGAGTTTTGCTTCCCCAGGTGTTACGATTTCTTTCATACTTGTGTTAGATTCTAGAACACTCATATCATGTGTGTTGTCTCCACAAAAGGATGGGCCAGTTTGTTCACCCTGGTTTTCTTGGGCTCACGATACTTCTGTCCTCCACTGGATGCCTCCACCTTCCTCAATTATTTTCCTCCACATGTTCTATTGATTACATATTCATTTGGGATAGTTGGGTTATCCCTTCCATTTTAAAACTGTGAGACAGTTCCCTTAGTTTCCAACTTAGTATGAAGCTCTTCAATTAGATTGCTTTTCTTATAACACCTCAGCTCATACCAGTGCAGAAATGAGAATTTTAATTTGTTGTAGGATTGAGAAGTTGTTTTGGAGCATAGGGGTACTTTAAGAAAGGCAAACTGGTATTTAAATAATGAAGCATTTTCCTAGGCTTCTTTGGACAGCCAGTTGGCCATGCAAGAGACCTGACTGCTTGTGAGAGGCTGAGAGGGTTGATCGTGTACAAGAAAGATGCAGAAAAAGAAGTCGGCATAATCCAAAGTCAAGTTCCATCTTCTTCGTGGTCCAGATTGGAGCTATCACTCCAAGGATCACTGAAGGGCATTTCCCCCTGAGCTGTCTTTGGAGGCTGTGCCAGTGGCTTCAAATGCCAAGTTGTGACCACCTCAGCTGCTATAACAAGGTTAATTTATGAGAACTGGAGAGGAACTGCCTTGCTTCTAGCTGACCAAGTCCCACCTGCAGCTTGGTGCTCCCTTGGTGTCTGAAGCAGTTCATCACTCTTGCCCTGCCTGGCGAGGGGGCCTCACAACCTGGGTGAGAAGGCTCAGGGCTTTTTGCTGCACATTTTGGCAGCTTGCTGCTGTCTATTTAGGGACAAAGCTGAGTTCCAAAAAATGAAAACAAGTATAAACTGAAATGAAGTCTAGGTCCCAATGGACCTTTGGATGATATAACAATAATTGGCTAAAATAAAAACGTTTATAAAGCAGACAGTGAGCAGACAAATTATAGCCTCTGACCATTCTTTCATTAGAGGAGAATCCTATCTTCCACGATTGTGTTATTTTCGGGATAGCTGATAGCTAGTAGAACCAATCTAACATCTACAGGTTTTTTTTCAGAGTTCTGGACTAGGTTTCTTAGCATAATGCATTGTTGTGATGCTCATGGTCTCCAGTTCTTTTTGCCAAGCCTACTTCATCAGTCCCCTGGTGTCCCGCAGATTTTTGAGGCATTGGAATCCTAGCAACGGATTTTTCATTTAAGTAGGATCGTCCTGATCACCAGCCTCCCACAGGCTGGTAAAAGTTTTGTGCTGCTTCTGAGCACTCACAGAGCATCCCTAGAGCATTTTTTTGTTGAGCCTGCTCTTCCACCAATTTAGTAGAAAAATATAACTTGCTTGTGAATCTACAATCAGGTGTCAAAACAAGACGGCCTTCTCCTAGGAGATAACACCGCCTCAATGGGGAGGTGGTTTTTATTGGTTTATTTGTTTGTGAGTATGATTTTGTCTAAGGATATGAATAATAGAAAACCTTTTTAAATTTGGAAGGCCAAATTGATAGTAGTCCATTCCATTCCAAGAATTTTCTGATTATTTTTTTAATTCACTGTCCCTCAAATCTTTATATATATATATATATTTCAGCGACATGTAATAAAGCGAAAGTTGAAATGTATAATAGATCATAAACTTGAGTTTTTGAAAGATTTCCCCCCTAATTCTAAAACTAGAAACAACAATATTAAATATTTACTATATTCCAGGTACTGTTCTAAGCAGTTCATTTCTATTCGCTCATTGAACCCACAATAACCTTTTGCTGTGGTAACTATTATTATCCCCATTTTACAGACAGGAAAGTGAGGCACAGAGAGGTTATGGAACCTGCACAAAGTCTCATCACAAGTAACAGTGTAGGCATCTGAATCCTGGGAAGTCTGGCTTCACAGCCCATGTTGCTAATAATTGAGCTGAATTTAATGTAGAGAACTTCAAAAACATGAAAAAACTGCCCATTTCCCCACCATTTAAAGACACCTGGTAAATGGAAACAATTAAAACTTAGCTATACATACATGTATAAAACCATCATGTTGTATACAGGGAACTTATACAATGTGATATGCCAATTATATCTCAATAAACCTGGAAAAAAACTGAGCTGCATTTACTTTCTGAATTTTTATGTGCATATAACTTAAAAAAAGATAGTTTATTTGCACATACTGTTTTGTACCCCACCCCTACTTTCGTACTTTCCCATGTCAAAAATCATTCTTCTTGATCATGATTTTTTGCTGCATAATGCTCCATTGTATGGAAGTACATAATTTACATAATTAAATTTCTTACTAAAAGACATTTATGATATTTCTTCAGTGACCCATTGGTTGTTTAGCTTCCATGTGTTTGTGGGTTTTTTGCATTTTTTCTTGTAGTTGATTTCTAGTCTTAAATCTTTGTAGCTGGAAAAGATGCTTGATATGATTTCAAGCTTCTTAAAAATTTATTTGTTTTGGGACTTCCCTGGTGGTCCTGTGGTTAAGACTCCACACTTGCACTGCAGGGGACACGGGTTTGATCCCTGGTTGGGGAACTAAGATCGTGCATGCTGGGTGACATGGCCAAAAAAATTTATTTGTTTTGTGGCACTGCATGTGACTTATCCTGGAGAATATTCCCTTGAAAAGAGTGTGTATTCTGCTACTTTTGGATAGAATGATCTCTCTATATATATCTATTAAGTACATCTGGTCTAATGTGTCATTTCAGGCTAGTGTTTCCTTATTGATTTTCTGTCTGGATGATCTGTCCATTGATGTAACTGGGGTGTTACTATGTGTTATCAATTTCTACCTTTATGTTTGTTAGTATTTGCTTTATGTGTTTAGGTGCTTCTATGTTGTGTGCATATACATTTATAATTGTTATATCTTCTTGTTGGATTGATCCCTATATCATTATGTAATGTCTTTCTTTGTCCCTTTTTACAGTTTCATTTTAAAATCTATTTTGTCTGATATAAGTATTGCTACCCTGGCTTTTTTTGTGTGTTCATTTGTGTGGAATAACTTTTTCCACTCCCTCACTTTCAGTCTGTTTCTGTTTCTAGATCTGAAGTGAGTCTCTTGCATGCAGAATATATGTGAGTCTTATTTTTGTAACCATTCAGCTACTCTATGTCTTTCAATTGGAACATTTAGTACATTTACATTTAAAGTAATTATTGGTAGGTATGTACTTATTACCATTTTGTTGATTGTTTTCTGGTTGTTTTTGTAGTTCTTTTTTTTCCTTTCTTCTTCTTTTGCTCTCTTCCCTTGTGATTTGATGATTATTTTTAGTGTTATGTTTGGCTCCCTTTCTCTTTTTTTGTGAGTGTATCTATTATAGGTTTGTGGTTTCCATGAGGTTCATATATAACAAAATATGTAGATATAGATATATTTATAGATACATATAGATTTTTTAAAAAATTTTGATGATCTCTTAAGTTGGGACACATTCTAACAACCCTGCATTTTTCCTCCTCCTCCCCCATATTTAATGTTTTTGCCATCATATTTGCATCTTTTTGTTTTGTGTATCCCTTAACTACTTATTGTGGCTATAGGTGGTTTTACTACTTTTGTCTTTTAACCTTCCTACTAGCTTTATAAGTGGTTAGTCCACTACCTTTAGTGTATGTTTGCCTTGACCAATGAATATTTTCCTTTCATAATTTTCCTAATTCTAGTTGTGTTCTTTTCTTTTCCACTTAGAGAAGTCCCTTTAACATTTCTTGTAAAGTTAGTGGTGCTAAACTCTTAGCTTTAACTTGTCTGTAAACTCTTTATTCCTCTTTCAAATCTAAATGATAGCCTTGCTGGGTAGAGTATTTTGGCTGTAGGCTTTTTTCTTTTATCACTTTGAATATATTGTGCCTCTCCCTTCTAACCTGCAAAGTTTGCTGAAAAACCAGCTGATAGTCTTATGGGAGTTGTCTTGCATATAATTAGTTGCTTTTCCCTTGCTGCTTTTAAGATTCTCTCTTTATATTTAATTTTTTGCCATTTTAATTAGAATGTGTCTTGATGTGGTCCTCTTTGGGTTCATCTTGTTTGGGACTCTTTGAGCTTCCTGAACTTGATGTCTGTTTCCTTTCCCAGGTTAGTGAACTTTGCAGTTATTATTTCTTCCAATAAGGTCTTTGTCCCTTTCTCTCTTTTCCTTCTGGGACCCCCATAATGTGAATGTTAGTATGCCTGATGTTGTCCCATAAGTCTCTTAAACTATTCTCATTTTTAAAAATTCTTTCTTCCTTTTTCTGTTCAGCTTGGGTGATTTCCACTACTCTGTCTTTCAATTTCTTGATCTGTTCTTTGTATCATCTAATTTACTGTTGATTTCTTCTTGTGTATTTTTTATTTCTGTGATTGTATTCTTCAGCTCTGTTTGCTTCTTTGTATTTTCTAACTCTTTGTTAAACTTCTCATTGAGTTCATCCATTCTTCTCCTGAGTTTGTTGAGCATCTTTATGATTATTATCTTGA
This sequence comes from Balaenoptera physalus, assembly GCF_965194825.1. NCBI lineage: Eukaryota > Metazoa > Chordata > Mammalia > Artiodactyla > Balaenopteridae > Balaenoptera > Balaenoptera physalus. Next base: position 14,759,933 of record NC_138888.1, on the reverse strand, counting down.
ATTCTTTATTGGATAAATTGCTTATCTCCACTTTACTTAATTCTTCTCTGGGTTTTTGTCTCATTCTTTTGTTTAGGACATATTCCTCTATCTCTTCATTTACGCTAATTCTCTGTGTCTATTTCTCTGTATTATGTAGGTCAGTTACAATTCCCGATTTCGTAGAAATGGTTTTACGTAGCAGGTGCCCTATGGGTTCCAGCAGCACATGTCCCTGTAGTTGCCAGAGCTATACGCTCTAGGGGTGTCCCCTATGTGGGCTGCATGGGTCCTTCTGTTGTGGTTGGGCTGACTGCTGTGGGTGCGCTGGTTGGTCGCCAGGCCCTGCCTCGTGTGGTGGATGCTGGCCTGCTGATGGGTGAGGCTGAGTCCCAGCATGACTGGTTGCATGGCCTGGGGAATCCTAGGATTTTGGTGGCCTGGTGGTGGGCAGGATTGACTCCAGGCATGACTGGCTGTGGGGATTGGGGGCCCCAGGACTGGTGTTGGCTTGCTGGTGGGTGGGTAAGCCCCCAGTGCTAATAGGCTAGAGGGAAGACTCCAATATAGTGCTTGTCAGCACAGGTGTCCTCGTGGTAGAATGAGCTCCCCAGAATGGCTGCCTCCAGCTTCTATGTCCCCAGGGGGAGTCCCAGTTGCCTCCTGCCTCTCTGGATATTCTCTAAGATTGGCAGGTGGGTCTGATTCAGGTTTCTTTCAGATTACTGCCTCTGCACTGGGACATGGAGTGCGTGCCCTTTCAGAGCAGAGTCTCTGTTTCCTACAGTCCCCTGGCTGTCTTGTATTCAAGCCTCTCTGGCTTCAAAGTCAGTCATTCCAGGGGCTTGTCTTCCCAGTGCAGGACCTGTGGGCTGGGGAGCCCAATGTGTGACTCGAACTCCTTGCTTCTTGGGACAAACCTCTGCAATTGTAATCATCCTCACCTTTGTGGAGTGCATACCTGGAGGTGTGGGTCTTGACTATACTGCTTCTCTGCCCCTCCTACCAATTCATTGTGGATACTTCTTAAATCTTTAGTTGTAGAAAATCTTTTCTTCTAGTCTTCAGGTCATTCCCCTAGATAGTTGCTCTATAAGTAGTTGTAATTTTAATGTGTCTGTGGGAGGAGGTGAGCTCCGGGTCTTCCTACTCACCATCTTGGCCAAACCTCAGGATATGCACATTTTAAGTTCCTTGATTTATATTGTCAATTATTCTCCAGAAAGATAGTCTCAAGTTACATTAATGCTAGCAGTCAACAAGAGGGCTTATTTTCCTGGACACTGGATTCATCTAGGTTATTATTCTTCCTACTCTTTTTATTTAGTAGACAAAACAAAAGAAAAAAAAATCTCATTTCAGTGCATATTTTTTGATTTGCAAGAAGTACAAAAATTAACAAATATTTTATTTATCCCTTGAATAAGTATATGTGGTTCAAATGTTAAAGAAACAAAATATTATACAGGATGAGTACCTCCAATACCTGCTTCCCAGACATCCATCAGTAACTCTCTCAGGAGGCGACCACTCTAGCATTTTCTCAAGTAGCCTCCCTAAAATAATTATGCACATATAAGGAAAGGCACATGGAAGTAAACACGTTTGTGTGTGTGTGTGTGTGTGTGCGCATGCATGTGTGTCCTTATTTTTTCCCCGCACAAACAGAAGCACACTATACATATTGTTTTGCCCCTTGCTTTTTTCACTTAACAAAATATCTTGAAGATTTTTCCATATTAGTAAGCAAAGAACTATCTTATTATTTTTAATGTCTACATACTACTGCATAATAAGGAAAAAGCTGCAAATATTAACATTTGTTTATTGTCTATGGGTATTTCTTCTTCTTCTGCAATTGCCTGTCAATATTTTTTGAGCCTTTTGTTATTGTGGTTTTTTATTATTTTGGTTATTGTTTATGATATGTAAAACTTTTTTATATAATAAAATTACCAGCCTATTTGTACTAAATGATGCAAATTTTATTTCATATTTCATTGTTGGCCTTTTAATTTTGTTTTATGATTGTGGGTTTGTTGTTGTTGTTGTTTGTTTTGGTGTGGCTATAGAGAGTTCTTTTTATATAATCAAATCTATCAATCTTTTCGGTTTGCTTTGTGAATAATTTTCCTGGATGATCAAAGCCTTCAACTGTCCCTTTGTTTACTTGGATTCTTTTGACATAGAATCATGGGATTTGGACTAGAAACACCTTAGAGTTAACAGAGGAAAAATTTCCGGTCAGTGCAAAAGCCCCTATAGCAACACTGATAGGTACAGGTCTTCCTTTGCTTGAATGAATCAGTGGCCCAAAACTCACCACCTAACGAAACGCATTCCATTGGCTAGCTCTGTTTTATAAAGCCTTTTACTGAATAAAGCTTTAACGTATCTCCTTGAATCTTCTGTCTAGTTTTGTCTTCTTAATAAGCACAAAACAGATTTATTTTCTCTTCTACATACAGTCATTCAATTGTTTTTTCATAATTTATTCCGTTTTATTATTTTTTAAACAATCCATATTTTAGATGTATTATTTAATGTTGCAAGAAAAAACTCCAAATAGTATGGAAGTATTACCTTATGGTAATGAGTATGTGTGTTTTTACCACCTTAACCATTTTTAAGTGTACAGTTTGCTTGTTTTAAGTGTGTTCACGTTGTTGTGCAGCATATCTCCAGAACTGTTTCATCTCACAAAACTGAAATTCTATAGCCATTAAACAACTCACCATTTCCCCCTCCACTCAGCTCCTGGCAACCACCGTTCTACTTTCTATTTCCATGAATTTGACTCCTTTGGACACTTCATGTAAGTAGAATCACACAGTTTTAAAAATTTCTGATTGGCTTATTTCACTTAGCATAATGCCCTCAAGGTCCATCTGTGTTGCGGCATGTGACAGAATTTCCTTCTTTTTTAAGGTCACACAATATTCCATTGTATGAATATACTATAATACATTTTGTTTATTCCTTCACCTGTGAAAGGATACTTAGGTTGCTTCTACATCTTGGCTATTGTGAATAATGCTGCTATGAACAGGGGTGTGCAAATATCTCTTTGAGACCCTGCTTTCAATTATTTTGGATATGTACCCAGAAGTGGGATTGCTAGATCATATAGTAATTCTATTTTTTGAGGATCATATAGTAATTCTATTTTTTGAGGAATTGCCATACTGTTTTCTATAGGAGTTGCATGATTTTACAATCCCACCAACAGTGACTAAGAGTTCCAGTTCCTCACCAACACTTGATATTTTCTGGGGTTTTTTTTTTTTTTGGATAGTAGCCATCATAGTGGATGTGAGAATCAATTGTTTTGAATAACACATCTATCAGAATTTGTTTTTTTAAAATAATGTCCAAGTAACAGTTCTCCAATTTCATGTATTCCATAAAAGCAATATTATAAATTAGAATGGGTCCATGAGTACTTATATTTGGAGGACTTTTGTCTCTTATGGGTTGGTTCTATTTTATATACGTCTCATTTATAAAATAGTTTCTATGGGCATAAGCTGAAATTCAGTGTCTGTGGTCAAAGTGGGATTAATTTGAATTGAACTTGATTAAGGTGAAATGACTTTATTAGCTTCATATTGACTTGGGAGTTGGCGGTGGCTAAAGAAGGTACTGGGACATTAGATTAAAGAAGGTACTGGGGCAGTGTTGAAACCTGGTTTACCTCCTGCCTCTGTTAGGTTAGAATATTAGTGCTGCTTTCAGCACTCAGCAGGTATTTCCTAGTGTCTTAAGGCAGCAGGACACTTCCCACCATTTTCAAATCATGGAATATAGGCTGTTGGTAAAGATTTCTCTGTCGTGAATCCCTTCTAGTATTTCATGTTTTATCTTATTCATAAGATGAGGCTTCACTGAGTCTTGGCTTCACTGTCCTGGCTTGACCACTAGGTGATTTGGGGTCAAGTTTCTCAATCTTGGTAATTGTTAGATTTTTAACCTGTTAAATAAAGATAATAATACTTGTACCTACTTCATATTGTCATGAAGGCTAAATGAGATAAGGCATGAAAAGCATTTAGCAAAGTCCTTGGCATGTAAGTGTCACATAAACATAGTGTCTGTTGATGTTGTCATATCTTGTAATCATACTGTTGAGGCCAATCAACCTTTATTCTCAAGACAAAGTTCTAAAAGCATGGTGTGGCTCTTTTTCTAGGGTAATTTTACTAGCTCCGATATCCTCTGTTTATCTTCTGGGTAGATGGTTTTTCTTTCTTTCTTCTCATGAACGTGAAGGGATTCCAAGTCCAGTTTTGATTGCATATTGTTAAACAAAGTGAAAAACAGCTGTTGTCAGGATTATAAAAGTCTTCGCTGTGCCCTGTGTGTGTGATATACCTCAAGGATTTGTTTTCTGCTAAACCACTTTCCTTTACTCTCAAATGATAAGTCCATACAGGCTATAACCCCAAACCTCTTTGATCTAATTTCCAAAATATGACCATGCCATAGATTAAATAGTTTATTTCGCCTTGTTGTTCATGCTCTGACTTGATTTTGAACTTCTGTCTTTACAGGCATCATATTTCAGTTTCTTCTGGCAGAAATTCTTTCCTCCTTATCTCTTGGTTTCATCTGTTAGCAATCTACCCACAATCGTCCACGACATGGTCCTCATTTGCTGTCTCTTCCCTGCCTTTCTCCTTCTTTCCCTTCATCCCTCCTTCTATCCCTTTTTCTCCATTATCCACTCACACATACTTATTGAGAAGCTACTGTGTGGAATGCACTGCACTCCTTAAGATCTGGACCCGGGCACTGTCTTTGCTGGTTCTGTCACTGTAGATCTAACAGGTCAGTTGAGATTTATGGCTCTAGTGATAACTAGGCTCCCCTATATTTGTTGAAACAAATATTCTCTGAAGATAGAAGAGAAGATATTCTCTGAAGATAGGCTGCTTCCCAGGCCCTTAATCCCCTGTGCTGTCCCGGAGCTGACAAAATGTGTCCCCACCTCTAAAAGCTCTCACCTCGGCCTTCGCCTCTGTCTTGAACTTCCTTCTTATTCTCCAGGAACATTCTTCACATTTCTTAGAGCTTCCTTAGTTAATTTTTGATAATTTTTTTCTCTCTCTCTATTTTTAAAATGAAGCAAAGTATCATCAGAACTTGTTTCTGGCCTGTGCATGTCTATGGCTGAGTTAACAGGTTTTTTTTTAATCTGATGCCCAAGCACTCAGAATTTGGTTCACTCTGAAAATTTCCCTTTAGTCATTTGCTTAGCATTTCTACCTCTTCTCCTTAAACTCTAGGCTTTATTTTGAAAATATCGAGGCCGACGTTCGGCTCTTCAGGTGGGTGAATGTGGCTAAGTCCGCTGATGGGTAAGGCTTTCCTCTACTCTACTTGCTTTGACCACCTGTGACATCTCTAGAGGCCGCTGTCAGCAGAAATGGGGTTGCTGCTGTAGCTGTGTCTGCCTCCGGCTAGCCAGGTCCCTTCATTGGGAGGAAACTGTTCCGTTTCTGATAGGAGCGTGAGAGGAGGGTCTGGCATTCACTGCTGTTCCCTAGCAATCCACAGCAATGTCAATTTTCTCTCCTCTGTGCCCTGATGGCAATCTTTCCATTATCACAATCATCTCCTCCTCCTCTTCCCTTTCTCTTCTGCTTCTTTTTCTCTTCTTCCTCCTTTTCCTCCTGGTGACTTTATCAAAGCTTACCTTAAGTGTTTCTCACTATAAAGCCTTCGTATTTTTAGAATAAACTTCATTGAATCCTCCTCTGTGCTCCTACGCTTATCTCTCTGTTATAGCACTTATAATTTTGTATTATAGCTCTCTCTCTACCCTGCTCACCCGTGAGCTCATACAGGGTAAATGCAGGGTATTATTAATATCATTTCCCTTAAACGTAGCAGAGTATTCATGCTGAGCAGATAGAGCAGGTTGGTTAAAAGCACCGACTCTGGAATGAGCCTGCTGAGAGCCATATCTTGTCCCTGCCAGTTCTTAACTGTGTAATCTTGGGCAAATTGCTTAACTTCTCTGTGCCTCAGTTTTTTCATTTACAACCTGGAGATAATAATAATGATGCTTAGAACAGTTCCTGCCCTACAACATGGCCAGTTAAATGTTTGCTACTGTGTGTTAAATTCAGTTTAATAGAATCATTATAATCAAGTTCACCAGTCATGTATTTAGTGAAGGTGTGTATGTTGTACATCGATGGTCATTACACCTAGAATAGGGCCAAGTATATAGGCATTCAATCAATATTTTTGAGTGAATGCATGAATGTGCTGGGCATTATAGACACAAAGAAATATAAGTCCTTATTTCTTTCTTTCAGATTTCACAGACTGATTGGGAATACAAAAAGGAGATAAGATAATATTTGAGTGCTACATGAATGCACCATTCATCTGTCTATGGACATTTGGGTTGCTTCTACCTCTTGGCTCTTGTGGGGAATGCAGCTATGGACATGGGTATGCAAATATCTCTGTGAGACCCTGCTTTCAGTTCCTTTGGATGTATACATAGAGTGGGATTGTTGGATCATATGGTAATTCTATTTTTAGTTTTTTGATGAATTGCCATACTGTTTTTCATAGCAGTTGCACCATTTTGTAATCCCACCAAGAGTGGACAAAGGAGAAGTCATTCATTTTTCAGCTGATTTTAAGGGAACATAAATTAGCTAGTTGTTTGTCTCTAATGTTACCATGTACTTCCAGTATGTTTACGCCTTTAAAAGGTGTGTTCCTGGTAGGAAAGTATTAAACCACACTTTTTCATCTTTGTACATTTGTAAGAATTGCATAAACCAAGATGATTCTCAAAGAAAATGACTTTGTATTTTTTTAAGTCAAACTTTTGTAACCTGTAGTGTGCATATTTAAAATGAAGGTGGTTTATTTCCTTCTGGATTCTCTGGACTCTCTGTTAGCATCTTCCTAAACTCACTGAATAATCAAGTAATTCTCAGTCAGTGACTCCTATTTCCTGATTTAGGTTTTTCATTGTTTTCTGAACATTCCTATCTATGTATTTCGCTTCTTTTTAGACATATCCCATTAGGATAATCACGAACAAATTACAACTTGAATGCCACCTGCCTGTGCTTCCTTTTTCAAACAGTGGAAGTGCTGAAGTTAATCAAACTTGTGGACCTCAAAATACAAGTAGATCAATCACTCTTGTTACTGATGGGCTATTGGCTAGTTCTTTATTACTCCAGGAAAACATGATTCAGTTCAACAAAAATATATCATCTCAATGAAAAGAGAACAATGAGTACCTCTTCCTCTTTTTTTTCTCTTGAGAAGTATGTAGCCCCAATATTTGATTGATTTATTTTTTTGTCTTTTTAAGTTTGTGAGGTTTGTATTATTTTAGACAGAGGCCACGAAGAAGGATGATTGTTTAAAATTATCCCTGTAACAGCTATAAGAGGTTCCAATAATTTTATTAAATGGTTCATGATTGTTTTTGTGTTTTATAACAAACGTTATGTATTTTAATACAGAGGTAAACTTTTTACTATCTCAAGTTTATTTTTTCATCAAAAAGTCCTCTAGCTACCAGATAACATGACCAGATTACCTTTGATATGGTGGTTAAACTGAAGTGCTATATGCAATATAAATGAATCTGGTTGAGGAAGACTCAAGGTGAGGAAAGATACAAATTTGGGTGATTATATGCGTTTGATTTTAAGTTTTACTTTGATTAAAAATATTATTAGAGAAAACATAATGTGTGGCAGCTCTTTTCTATATCAAACTTGGATTTAGATGAGGAGCCGGTAGACTAGGTCAAGGATACAGATTCTGGAGTCAGAGCATTTGGTGCCAATCCAGTCTCTGCCACTTGTGAGCTGGGTGACACTGGGCAAGCTACTCAGAGCCTCTCATTCTCATGTGTGAACTAGAGTTAATAACTGGTTGTTGTGGTGTTTAAATGAGTTAATATATGTAACTTGCTAGATCTATGCCTGTTATGGAGGAAGTGCTATGTAAGATTTTGCTACTGTTTCTCTAGCATCGGCCGTGAATCCTTAGGTTGTTCTACCTACTTCATATTATCTCAGGCATCAGTGTTGTTGTCATCTGCAAAAAAATAGGTTTTTCTGTTTTAGTGAGTGGTTTTAAAATGTGGACTAACCAAAGGTCTAAAATTCCCTTTCCTTTTAGTCACTTAGTAGTGCATAAATGGAAAGAGTGATGGATGGAACGTTTTGTACCCCGAAAGCTCTTAGACTCTGGCTGTATCAAAAGAGTCAATGAGTGCATCACAAATATATTCTGGGTGACTGTAAGAGTCTTTAATGCCTGAATCATTGACGATGCAGATGTGCTCCAGGACGCAAACCCCTAGTAAATTGTTTCTTTTACTACAGAAATATTTCTGAGCCCAGAAATAGAACCCAGACTACTATTCACGACTATAGACTTTTAATTTTAAAAGTAGTTGCTGTTTTTCTTTTCTGTGTTTTGTTGTATATATATTATCTCACCTGGTCTTTACAATCATCATTTTTGAGGACGAGTATGAAGAGCCAATGTGATAACGTATGTGATAGTGCTTTAAAAACTTTTCCACAGCTTTATTGAGATATAGTCCACATAAATAAAATTCACCTATTTAAAGGGTATACAGGGCTTCCCTGGTGGCGCAGTGGTTGAGAATCTGCCTGCCAAGGCAGGGGACACGGGTTCGAGCCCTGGTCTGGGAAGATCCCACATGCCGCGGAGCAACTGGGCCCGTGAGCCACAACTACTGAGCCTGTGCGTCTGGAGCCTGTGCTCCGCAACAAGAGAGGCCGCAATAGTGAGAGGCCCGCGCACCGCGATGAAGAGTGGCCCCCGCTTGCCGCAACTAGAGAAAGCCCTCGCACAGAAACGAAGACCCAACAAGCCATAAATAAATAAATAAAATTAAAGTGTATACAGTTCAGGAGTTTTTATTTATTTTTAGTTTTATTTACTTATTTCTTTTTAAACATTTATTTATTTTATTTTTGGCTGCGTTTGGTCTTCACTGCTGCACGCGGGCTTTCTCTAGTTGCGGTGAGCGGGGGCTACTCTTCGTTGCAGTGCACGGGCTTCTCATTGCGGTGGCTTCTCTTGTTGCAGAGCACGGGGTCCAGGCGTGTGGGCTTCAGTAGTTGTGGCACAGGGGCTCAGTAGTTATGGTTTGTGGGCTCTAGAGTGCAGGCTCAGTAGTTGTGGCGCACGGGCTTAGTTGCTCTGTGGCATGTGGGATCTTCCTGGACCAGGGCTTGAACCCGTGTCCCCTGCACTGACAGGCAGATTCTTAACCACTGTGCCACCAGGGAAGCCCAGGAGTTTTTCGTATATTCAATGTATTATGCAACTATTACCAATCTAATTTTAGACCATTCTCAATTCCTGTATGTCTCTATGGAGTCCCATTCCAGACATTTTATATAAATGAAACAATACAATATCTGGTCTTTTGTATCTTATTTCACTTAGCATAATGTTTTCAAGGGTCATTCATAGTGTAGCATGTATCAGTACTTCATTCTTTTTATTGCCAAATAATATTCCATTCTATGCATATAGTACATTTTGTTTTTCCCCTCATCAGTTGATAGACATTAGGGTTTCCACTTTCTGGCTATTGTAAATAATGCTGCTATGAACGTTTGTATACAAGTTTTTTGTGTGGACATATGTTTTTGATTCTCCTGGGTATATACCTAGGAATGGAGTTGCTGAGTCATATGGTAACTCTATGCTTAGCATTTTAAGGAACTGCCAAATGGTTGCAGAATTTTACATTCTTATTGTATGAGGGTTCCAATTTCTCCACATCCTGACCAACATTTGTTATAATCTATATTTTTGATTTTAGCCATCACAACTGATAAGAGGTGGTAAAAATATTTTTTTAATTGAGAAAAGTATTGGGACAGGGGGCGAGGAGGAGGTGCTATAGGTTTCTTCTCTTCATCTCCTTCCCAGATCTGGGTCAATGTTCCCCAACAACACTGACGAGCGTAGAGCCTTCAGTCTTCTGGGTGGCCTTGACCTACTTCCAGGTATTTTAAAAGGTGTATTTTGTAGTTTTCCTTTAGAACCAGGAGAATGATGTCTCCGATGAAGAACATTTTCTGGGTTTCCACTGAAAAAATTTTTCATGAGCAGCTACAATTTTACCAAGCTTTCCAAAGTGCTTTTCCTTCAGAGTAAGAGACAACCCTGTTACCTCCTTGAAGTAGAAGCCCCTTCCTTTGGAACGCTAACCCTAAAACCAGACCCTCTCTGACAGGTGTTTTATTTTGGCAACAAATGAGGAGCTATGGGATTTGAGAAGTCATTGCTAAGCAGGTCAGCTTTGTTCAGAAATCAGGTCTAATTTTACGACTTTTTTTTTTTTTTAATCACATTCTCTCAACTGGAAATCAAAAGTCAGGGTTCAGATTGTTCATCCTGCCTCTAGGCAGGATGGAACCCAAGATTTGTTCCAGGAGTCCAAGATGCATTTGAGGAGAAACCTGGAAAACTAACCCAAGTGGAGAAAAAAAAATGATTCTATTGATATGTGAAAAGCAATAGTAACAGGCAATCTTGATGCACTGCAATCTATGTAGTATAAATGGTCTCATCACCAGTCTTCAGACACTTAAAACAGTGTCCAATAGGTAAGTTAGGTGTTTAAGGAAGCACGGTAATCTGCTATGTGTCAACATTAATGGGCTCAATTTTTGGCTGACCCTGACTTCGCCATATGACCTTGGGCAAATTTGCCTGAAATGGATGATATTAACTTCTTTAGGGAAAGGGTTGGAATTTCTTGTGAGTCATGATCTATGGGGTCCCAGCTATGAAACAGGAAGAAGCATATGCTGATTTGTATAATATTTATATGTATTTGGTCCATAATCATACTGGCCATTTGAGAGTTACATTTTGATTATTTTCAAGTCATTACTTCTGGATTTTTCTCTCTTCACTTGCTCTCAATAATTCCCTTCCAATAACTCAGCTTACCCCCATAGAATGTGTCTAATGCAGACAGTAAGACACAAAGAGTCCTGGAATAGGAATAAGAACAATGATGCACATAGGACATTTTTGTCTGAACTTGAATGTTTTATGAAATTATTGTTAGAGAGTAGAATTGGTAGAATCTACTGAAGCTGTAAATTTAGAAAAAAAAAGGAAAGCATTAATATTTAAACCAGGAGATTTATGTGGTACTCGTAAATGTGGTCCAATTTTTAACAAAGTAATTTTAGACTTCTCATAACAAACATCCTACAAAAACACAAATGATGATATGAGGCACAGATATAACTTAGTTCACAATATTTCCCCAAACTACAGTCTACCAGCCAGGCAGTACGGCACACTAGAGAGAAGGTAATTAAGAAAGTGCTAATAGCGTTTCCTTTTGTAGCCCACTCTACAAGGCATGGGGCTTGAAACAGCATATTATAACAGGGAGATACTTTACTGTAATAATGTTTTAATAGGAATGTTTAATATGCATTAAGAGGTCCTCATTTTCTGGCAGTGCCCTTGTAGGTGACTCTTTAAGATTTCTGTCTCTATGCGTTCTAACAAAGGAGTCGGCTCTGCACTTTGGTAGGCAGACTTTGCAGACGTGTAGCCTTGGTAAAAGAGAGGTGGATGGTGTATGTGTGCCCAGTGTGTTGGTGAAGAAGCACTACGGCAACAGTAGCTTTTAGCAGCTACCAGATTTGCTAAAAGCAGCCATGTCCAATTAGCAGTAAGTGCCATGCATCTGCAGTTACTAGGAATTCAACCTCTTTTGAGGCTGAATCTTAATGTAGCTTTATTTTTTTTTTTTACCAAAAATAACAAAAACCTTATACTCTGGGAGAATAAAGAAAAATCAGCCATGGCAAAATGGAAGCACTCTGAAATGTTTTTATTGATTTAGAATATAGAGGGAAATGTAGAGTTAATGACATTTTAAAAACTGCATTATTTCAAAGTACTATTTTACTACAGTTTACTTCCAAATTTTGAATTTCCTCTTCATATTAATATTGCAGTTGTTTCCTTAGAAATTTATAATATTGCTGTGGGTTCCCTATTCATGTTTCCATGACTTTCTGCAAAATATTGTTGCCAGGATAATAAAAATAACAGTTCCAAAGACATAGAAAAAAGACATAGAAAACAAAAAGATGTTCAATTTCTTTTCAAGGTGTCAAATTCACTGCAATGGAAAAGAATACAATATACTACTAAAATGTTATTTTAAACATATAGTACTTTTTTTTTTAATTTATGTTTTGGCTGCGTTGGGTCTTTGTTGCTGCACATGGGCTTTCTCTAGTTGCGGCTAGGGGGGCTACTCTTTGTTGCGGTGCGCAGGCTTCTCTTGTTGTGGCGTGCGGGCTCAGTAGTTGTGGCGCACGGGCTTAGTTGTTCCACAGCATGTGGGATCTTCCCGGAGGAGGGCTCGAACCCATGTCCCCTGAGTTGGCAGGTGGATTCTTAGCGGTTGGATTCTTAACCACTGCACCACCAGGGAAGCCCAAACATAGCACTTATTTAAAAATATTTTCAGCATTTATTTCCTTGAACATCTGATATCCCCCCATTTTTTTCCCTGAAAATGTTTGTTTACATTCAGAAAGTATTTCTGCAAGTTCTGGCAGTATAATATTTCTTCCTTGTCTTTCACTGCTTTCTCTTTTTTAAATGATATCATAGGAGAAAGACATCTGTTGAGTTAAGCATTTTCTGGAGCTGCTAGGTTCTAGTAAGACTAATGGACTAATAAAGTAATTACTTCATTGCAATTGGAGGGTATACCTTTCCTTTATTTTCCTAGTTCTTTTAAAAGTGCCAAGAACACCAAAATAATCAAATCTAATGTAGGACATGGTAACTTTTATTTGCTGCTTATATTCTGAGATTTACCATAATGAATAAATGAGAAACGTTAAAATTGCAGCTTTGAAACATACTTATGAACTACTTGACATCTTCAACTGTTTATGTGTTTTAAGAGTTAGGATTGTGATATCATGGCAAGAAGATCCTATGGACTATTTTGGTTTGTACTGCCAACCGTTCAGAATGAGGCAATTTCTATATATACAAACCAGTTTGGAAAGTTATGCAAATAGGAAGTTATTCTCGAAATCGGTTGAGTGAATTTTAATACGTTAGTTGCTGACCAATATCATTAGTTGAGGTGCATAGATATTGCCATGGTGTTTATTTATTAAATGTGTACAATTATTTAGTGTGCATACGTTTGGCTGGACTTTATCCACATGGAATTTCGAAATCTTGCAGTTTCTGATTTAACCTGTTTCCGTGGAAAATAATGGAAGCACATGGTCAGTTAATCCCACCTCCTCCAGCTTCTTCTCTCTTTTCCTCTTAGGTATCTTTGCCCTTGCCTGCCTTTCCTTTTGCTCACCTGTTCTTCGAATCCATCATATTTTGTCAGTGACATCAAATCTGCTGCTCTGGGAATATGTAGAATTTTATGATGCTCAAGATCAGATTGATTGTGATAATGCAGAGGCATCAGCTATTGCAAGGGGATGAGAAAGGGGAGTGGTCTGAGATGCTCACACAAACAGAGAAAACCTTCAGAATTAGCTGGAAGGAGAGAGACAAGGGGAAAAAAATCCCTCAAATCAAAATAGTTAAAGGAAATATACATTTTTGCATTCCAGGTATGATTTAGAAAAAAAAAAGTCTAATTTTAATTAAGAAAGAAAATCGTCTGTGATTTCCGAAGTCTAAGAAGCAAAAAAGTATCTGTACTTCATGTGAAATTAAACCAGCCATTGTGAGCTAAGCAGTGATACTATTAAGTCTGACTGTCATTATAGAGAGAATAAAACTCTCTCTCCTTCTCAAGTAATATTTATGAAACAAAGGACCACTGAAGATGATAAAGGTTTTCCCCCTGAGATCTAATTATTTAGCCAAAAACTTGATCGATTTCTTTTGTTCAGGCTAGTGGGCCATATTACAACAGCACTCAGTCCTCGTTGCCCTGACTTGGCAGAATCGCTAAACCCAGTATCCATTTTCAGCCATTATTTGATTTGACCTGCCTGTCAGCCAAACTTGACCCAGTCGATCACTCCCTTCATCTGGAGACTTCCCTTCACTCCAACATACTCTGCTCTCCGGGTTTTTCTCTATCTAAACTGGCCACTCTTTCTGTCTCTTTGGCTCGTTGCTCCTGATTTCCAGTCTCTCAAAGTAGGAGCTCCCCAGGATCTGGTCCTTGGACTTCTTCTTTTCTTGGTCTCAGTCACATCTGGTGTCATGGCTTTATATACCATCTATCACCCTCTCTCTCCTTGAACTCTAGATTTGTCCCTGCCTACTTGACCTCTCCACCTGGATGCCTAAGAGGTTTCTTAAACTTATCATGTCAGCAAACAAATATGCCATCTTAACTTATGGCAAATCCTTCCTTCTGATTCTCATGCCAAATACCATGGAGTAATTCTAAACTCCTCTCTTCCATGCTCTCAATCTAAACACCTGAGAATCCTGTTGGCTTTAGAATAAAAAATACATCAGAAATGTAACTACTTCCTATCACTTCCATCCCCATTGCCCTGGTCCTAGCTACCACTATTTCTTGTCTGGAGAGTTGTAGCAGCCTGGTAACTCGTTTCCCTGCTTCTGCCTTTTTTGGTCATGATCAGTCAGTTCTAGCACTTAAAATGGAAGTCACATAATGTCATGACTTTGTTCAAAATCTCCCAATAATTTCCACTTTCACCCAGTAAAAGCCAACCCTGTCTCCCACCCCTTCTTACCTCTTTGCTTTACTGCTTACTCTTACTTATTCTGCTGCAGACACACTGGCGTCCCTAGTACTCCTTGAAGCACTGGACATGCCTCTGATCTAGAACTTTCACATTTGCTCAGACACATGGCTTGTCCTTCATTTTTTTGAGGTCATTTTTCAAATTTCACTTGGGGCAAGGCCTTCCCTGACCACCATATTTGACATTGCAGCCCTCTCCAACTTTCCCCCTCTTCCCTGAATATACTACACTCCCTTCCTTGCTTCATTTTCTCTCTTTATCACCTTCGAACCTATTGTGTACTTTACTGATTTATTTTTCCTTCTCCCTGCACTGGACTATAAGTTCTGGGAGGGCAGAGTTCTGTGTTTTGTCCATTGCTGTATCCCCAGTACTTAGAACAGTGTCTGACACATAGTAGGCATTCAACTGATGTGTTTTGAAAGAATTGAGAGTAATAAATTATGATTGGTCAAAATCAACTAGGTGATCTCATAGTTTATCGTGCCTTGATTGGCGGAGAAGGGAAATACGTGCGTGGTGGGTGGGTGGAGGAGCTGCATGGAGCCATGCTTGGCATCAGGGTGAGAGTTCACATCAAAATGATCTAACCTCCCTATGTGGTGGGTCCTATTATCCCCTCCTGAGTCAAATCAAAATGGCTCGACTATGCCTTTTACTAGTGCTGAGGCTATTTTAGCATTCCACTAAAAACAATTTAAAATACAAAAACAAGGCTGTACTACTTTAACTCTGACCTTAGAAGACTCTCAGTTTTATAACAGTTTAGAGAAAATGTGGAAAGGTTGAATATGTTTGCTGGCCTCAATCTTTTTATTACTCATCTCTATAAAGAGGCTTTTAGGGACATATTAAAAAGTTTCCATCTCTCTTGTCTCTTGCTTTCCTTCTCATCTTTCTTCATTGCACCCAAATGGTCAAAAGCAAGACCCTGAGAGTCTGGAGGAAATGTGTTATGGTCAGAGCAGACTCGGGTGGAGCTGGCCTAGAACCTTGGATCCTGCCCTCAGATCGGCTACTCAAGTTATAGCTCTCGAACAGAGTGAGCTCATGCGTGTTCCCTATTACCAAGAACTCACTAAGCTGTTGTTTCCCTCAGAAGGAGAAGTTCTCATTTGGAAGCTTTATGTGTTTGCGTCTTCTCCCACGTGTTTCTCTGTGTCTGACTAGATCTAAGATGAAAGCTTTGGTTCTGAGATCAGGTGCCACACCAAGAGGCAAGAAAAGAGATAGCAGAGTGTGGTGTATTAAACTGAGAAAGTAGGTAGTTTTCTAGACAAACTGAAAGCCAGAAATGACATCATCTTGTAATAGCTTTCCTGTAATAAGGCAATGGTCTGAACTTGAGGAACCTGTTAAAGTCTGCTTCCAAACACAGAGGCCATTTCTAGGGCTAGATGTAGAGTGGTATGTACCCTCAGTTCTATTCTGAAACAAGGCAGTTTATAAACTATAAGGTAGCTGATAAAACCACAGGAATAGAAAGCTTTGCAAAATCTCCAAAAACACTGGGAGTTTTAAAGTTCAATGTTCATGCCATATGAATGCTTTTTAAAAATTTTTATTTTATTGAAGTTTAGTTGATTTCCAATGTTGTGTTAATTTCTGCCATACAGCAAAGTGATTCAGTTATACATATACATATACATTCTTTTTCATATTCTTTTCCATTATCGTTCATCACCGGATATTGAATATAGTTCCCTGTGCTATACAGTAGGACCTTGTTGTTTATCCATTCTGTATATAATAGTTTGCATCTGCTAATCCCAAACTCCCAATCCATCCTTCCCCCACCCCCTCCCCCTTGGAAGCCACAAGTCTGTTCTCTATGTCTGTGAGTCTGTTTCTGTTTCATAGGCAAGTAAATTTGTGTCATATTTTAGATTCTACATATAAGTGATACGGTATTTGTCTTTCTTTTTCTGACTTTCTTCACTTAGTGTGATAATCTCTAGTTCCATTCATGTTGCTGCAAGTGACATTATTTCATTCTTTTTATAGCTGAGTAGTATTCCATTTTATATATGTACCACGTCTTCTTTACCCATTCCTCTGTCGATGGACATTTAGGTTGTTTCCATTTCTTGGCTATTGTGAATAGTGCTGCTATGAGCATAGGGGTCATGCCATGTGATTTCTTGGTAGTTTCATGTCTTGGCTATTTAGCATTCTTTAGAGACACCTGCTTGATAAAAATAGAGCAGGAATTTTTGGCCAGTTTTGTTAGTTATGGGCTGGTTTGGTTTTTTTTCCTAATAGAAGTAGCAAAATACATGCTAAGAAGCAAACTACTTTCATGATTATAGATGCCTCACGGGGCCTTCTTTCATCGATGAAGCTTAAAATGCACTTATCTCTTCAGTTCTTTTTTATGCATTTATTTAAGTCTTCAACCTGTTTGTTCTTCATAAATTATTCCGTAATACTTGAACAGGAGCAATGATAATGGTGCATTTAGAATCATAAAATGACAGCAGGTTTGAGCTCCAGGGGACTTCAGAAAAAGCCTAGCCCAGTTGTTTATTTTACAGGAGAAGAGGAGGGAAGCCAGGTGGTGACTCGCCCAAGGTCTTACACTGAACTGCTGGCAGAGCTGGGCATTGTGAAAGCTGCCTCTCCTAATCTCTCAGCTGTTCTTCTTATTAAATCACAAAGAGGTTATTTCTCAAAATGAAGAAATAACATAAAGTTATTTCTCAAAGTAGCCTTTCTGTATTTTTTGGTCACGTGGGAAAATAAAAATTATTATGAACTTTGGAGTAACAACAACAACAATGACAACAACAAACTCATCAAGACATATTCTATGGTCTAGAGAACTCAAAACAAAACCAGAATATTCCTGTGACTTCCATTGCATGAGCCAATATGGTTCTGCTAATATATTAAAAAAACTGTGTTTATAAGTTAGATTCTTTTTATTGTATTTAAATATTCAAAGAATTTAAGCTATGTTAATATTTTCCTGGCACGCCCGGCCCTGCATGCCATACCGTGGAGTTTTGTGCTGCAGAACACCACCTGGTGGCTGATATATAGACAATGGATATCTTGGGACCCATTTTCATTTTTGATGAACATGGCACAGCGTGTGGCTCCACTTGGTAAATATTTCTGATGCTGTAAATCTGGTGCCATACCCAGGTAGAAATGGCCCTTACTCAGGGTCATTCTCAGTGAAGTACAGCCTCATTCCTCTCATCATCAGAATTTGGGTCCTTCTGGGACTTTTCTTTATCAGAACTGGAAAAAGTTGGTGGAAATCTGAAAGTTATAAAATCAGTAAAAACTTTAATCAAATGTGTCTGAATCCATGCTACAAATTAAGCCATGTAGAGTTTACAGAAAGCTTTAACTGAAGCGTACATGCCTATGTGTGAACAAGCTGTTATCAGGGTTCACCACATCATGTAAAATCTAGGTGAGTCTGGCACAACCCTCAATTTGTGAAGACCAATTTCTCTGTGCCTTCAATATACACGTATTCCCAGAAGACTTGTTTCATTACTTCATTCAATGCAGGTCATTTTACTGTCCTGCATGTCTTGTCCACTTTCCATACTGAGTGGAGTCTGAGGGGGAATTTATTCTCTTCCTTTGATTTCCACAAAAGACCACCCAGACAAGACCCTGTAGTTACTGCCAGATTTTACCAAAGAAGAAAGCGTTTACAGCACAACAAACAAGCATCTTGAAATAGAATATTAAATATCCCTCTTCTTAAAAATTTCTTGTCCAATTCAGACTTCAACATCCTTGCTGCTCTCAACTTTCCCGTCTTCTTTTCTCCTTTTTTCCATCTTGTAAACAATCCCAGCCTCTGTACTATTGCGTTTGGGGTTGCTGTCTTATGTAGAATATTCCAGCTCATCCTTTGGTTTGTTGTCTCCTTCCTGGTCTTACTTGAGTCTATGCATTAAAAAAAGCAAAACAAAGCAACTCAATATACCATTGAGTTATTTTTTTAAGTGAAGAAAATTTTCCCTCTGAAAGGTGCCACTTGTTAAGATTTTATAAATAAATATGTAAATAAGTTATTTTACACACACACATACACACACAAATACAATTAATATATAGCCCCCAAAACATCATAGTCTGGTGTTAATTCTAGTTGTTCTTCATTTAGGATTGGTGAATGTTTTGACTCCATGTGGCAAAGGGAAAATTACCTGCTGTATTTTAAATCTGGGTCCTCTTCTTTTAATTGCCTAACTTCTGCATCTTCAGTCAGTCTCCTTTTGGATTTCATTCACCTCAGATAAGTTTTTCCTTTTGTATGGGCTACTCTACTAATCATAGAGAAAATTCAGTTTGTCTGCAGTTGCTTAAGGGTCTGACCTCAATGTACTGTCTTCGGTGTATAGTTGTTGTTTTTTTTAATGGTGGATATACTTCATTATACATTTGTCAGCACCCACAGAACATACAACACAAAGAGTGAACTATAGTGTAAATTATAGACCTTAGTTAATAATAATTTTCAATGGTGGCTCATCAGTTATAATACATGTACCACAGAAATGCAAGATGTTAATAATAGGGGAAATTGGGATGGGGGGATATATGGTAACTGTGTACTTTCTGTTCAGTTTTTCTGTAAACCTAAAACTGCTCTAAAAATAAAGTCTATTAATTAAAAAGTCATTAAAGTAATCAAAATGCTACATTGGAAAATATTCACTAATGCAAAAGAAATGGGTGAAGAGTGGATCTCCACATTGGGTAAGAAATCTGAGATCCCGTGAAAACCTCAGCTAGTCTCACTCTGCAGGTCAGAAGATATGTATAATTATCATTGAGAAGGATGAGTACCACAAACAAATGGTCACCACTGTCCTTCTTAGTAACTGTTTCCTGCTGACGTTCTCTCTTTCTACCTGAGGAGTAACAGGTAGATTTCAGAAAATACCAGGTCACAGACTTCAGGTCATAATCATAGAAGAGAATAAGGGTTTTCAATATATAGTATCATGTCATTTACATATAGTGACAATTTTACCTCTTCCCTTCCAACTTGGATACTTTTTATTTCTTTTTCTTGTCTGATTGCTGTGGCTAGGAATTACAATACTATGTTGAATAGAAGTGGTGAAGGAGGGCATCCTTGTCTTGTTCCAGATTTCAGTGGGAAGGCTTTCCGCTTTTCACTGTTGAGTATTATATTGGCTGTGGGTTGGTCATAAATAGCTTTATTATGTTGAGATATGTGCCCTCTATACCCACTTTTTTTTTTTTACATTTATTCTTTTTTTTTTAATTGGGTTATAGTTGTTTTACAATGTTGTGTTAGTTTCTACTGTACAGCAAAGTGGAGTTCCCTGTGCTATACAGCAGGTTCTTATTAGTTATCTATTTTATACATATTAGTGTATATATGTTGATCCCAATCTCCCAATTCATCCCATCACCCCCCCACCCCACTTTCCCCCCTTGGTGTCCATATGTTTGTTCTCTACATCTGTGTCTCTATTTCTGCCCTGCAAACCAGTTCATCTGTACCATTTTTCTAGATTCCACATATATGTGCTAATATATGATATTTGTTTTTCTCTTTCTGACTTACTTCACTCTGTATGACAGTCTCTATGTCCATCCACATCTCTACAAATGACCCAACTTCATTCCTTTTTATGGCTGAGTAATATTCCATTGTATATATGTACCACATCTTCTTTACCCATTCATCTGTTGATGGGCATTTAGGTTGCTTCCATGACCTGGCTATTGTAAATAGTGCTGCAATGAACATTGGGGTCTTTTTGAATTATGGTTTTCTCTGGGTATATGCCCAGTAGTGGGATTGCTGGGTCATATGGTAGTTCTATTTCTAGTTTTTTAAAGGAACCTCCATACTGTTCTCCATAGTGGCTGTATCAGTTTACATTCCCACCAACAGTGCAAGAGCATGCCCTTTTCTCCACACCCTCTCCAGCATTTGTTGTTTGTAGATTTCTGATGATGCCCATTCTAACTGGTGTGAGGTGATAGCTCATTGTAGTTTTGATTTGCATTTCTCTAATAATTAGTGATGTTGAGCAGATTTTCATGTGCCTCTTGGCCATCTGTATGTCTTCTTTGGAGAAATGTCTATTTAGGTCTTCTGCCCATTTTTTGATTGGGTTGTTTGTTTTTTTGATATTGAGCTGCATGAGCTGCCTGTATATTTTGGAGATTAATCCTTTGTCAGTTGCTTCATTAGCAAATATTTTCTCCCATTCTGAGGGTTGTCTTTTCGTCTTGTTTATAGTTTCCTTTGCGGTGCAAAAGCTTTTAAGTTTCATTAGGTCTCACTTGTTTATTTTTGTTTTTATTTCCATTACTCTAGGAGGTGGGTCAAAAAAGATCTTGTTGTAATTTATGTCAAAGAGTGTTCTTCCTATGTTTTCCTCTAAGAGTTTTATAGTGTCCAGTCTTACATTTAGGTCTTTAATCCATTCTGAGTTTATTTTTGTGTATGGTGTTAGGGAGTGTTCTAATTTCATTATTTTACATGTAGCTGTCCGGTTTTCCCAGCACCACTTATTGAAGAGACGGTCTTTTCTCCATTGTATATCCTTGCCTCCTTTGTCATAGATTAGTTGACCATAAGTGTGTGGGTTTATCTCTGGGCTTTCTATCCTGTCGCATTGATCTATATTTCTGTTTTTGTGCCAGTACCATATTGTCTTGATTACAGTACCTTTGTAGTATAGTCTGAAGTCAGAAAGTCTGATTCATCCAGCTCCATTTTTTTCCCTCAAGATTGCTTTGGCTATTTGGGATCTTTTTTGCCTCCACACAAATTTTAAGATTTTTTGTTGTAGTTCTGTAAAAAATGCCACTGGTAATTTGATAGGGATGGCATTGAATCTGTAGATTGCTTTGGGTGGTATAATCATTTTCACAATATTTATTCTTCCAATCCAAGAACATGGTATATCTCTCCATCTGTTTGTGTCATCTTTTTGATTTCTTTCATCAGTGTCTTATAGTTTTCTGAGTACAGGTTTTTACCTCCTTAGGTAGGTTTATACCTAGGTATTTTATTCTTTTTGTTGCAATGGTGAATGGGATTGATTCCTTAATTTCTTTTTCTGATCTTCTGTTGTTAGTGTATAGGAATGCAAGAGATTTCTGTGCATTAATTTTGTATGCTGCAACTTTACTAAATTCATTGATTAGCTCTTGTAGTTTTCTGGTGGCATCTTTAGGATTTTCTACATATAATATCATGTCATCTGCAAACAGTGGCAGTTTTACTTCTTTTCCAATTTGTATTCCTTTTATTTCTTTTTCTTCTCTGATTGCTGTGGCTAGGACTTCCAAAACTATGTAGAATAATAGTGGTGAGAGTGGACATCCTTGTCTTGTTCCTGATCTTAGTGGAAATGCTTTCAGTTTTTCACCATTGAGAATGATGTTTGCTGTGGGTTTATCGTATATGGTCTTTATTATGTTGAGGTAGGTTCCCTCTATGCCCACTTTCTGGAAAGTTTTTTTATCATAAATCAGTGTTGAATTTTGTCAAAAGCTTTTTCTGCACCTATGGAGATGATCATATGGTTTTTATTCTTGAATTTGTTAATATGGTGTATCACATTGATTGATTTGCATATATTGAAGAATCCTTGCATCCCTGGGATAAATCCCACTTGATCATGGTGTATGATCCTTTTAATGTGTTGTTGGATTCTGTTTGCTAGTATTTTGTTGAGGATTTTTGCATTTATATTCATCAGGGATATTGGTCTGTAATTTTCTTTTTTTGTATTATCTTTGTCTGGTTTTGGTATCAGGGTGATTGTGGCCTTGTAGAATGAGTTTGGGAGTGTTCCTTCCTCTGCAATTTTTTGGAAGAGTTTGAGAAGGATGGGTGTTAGCTCTTCTCTAAATGTTTGATAGAATTCACCTGTGAAGCCATCTGGCCCTGGACTTTGTTTGTTGGAAGGTTTTGAATCACAGTTTCAATTACATTACTTGTGATTGGTCTGTTCATATTTTCTATTTCTTCCGGGTTCATTCTTGGGAGGTTTTACCTTTCTAATAATTTGTCCATTTCTTCCAGGTTGTCCATATTATTGGCATAGAGTTGCTTGTAGTAGTCTCTTATGATGCTTTGTATTTCTGCAGTGTCCATTGTAACTTCTCCTTTTGCATTTCTAGTTTTATTGACTTGAGTTCTCTCCCTCTTTTTCTTGATGAGTCTGGCTAAAAGTTTATCAATTTTGTTTATCTTCTCAAAGAACCAGCTTTTAGTTTTATTGATCTTTCTATTGTTTTCTTTGTTCCTATTTCATTTATTTCTGCTCTGATCTTTATGATTTCTTTTTTTCTACTAACTTTGGGTTTTGTGTTTTCTTCTTCCTCTAGTTCCTTTAGGTGTAAGATTAGATTGTTTATTTGAGATTTTTCTTGTGTCTTGAAGTAGGATTGTATTGCAATAAACTTCCCTCTTAGAACTGCTTTTGCTGCATCCCATAGGTTTTGGGTTATTGTGTTTTCCTTGTCATTTGTCTGTAGGTTTTTTTTTTTTTAAACATTTTATCAAGAAGGCACTTTTTAAAAATACAGCAGGTTTTTATTAGTCATCAATTTTATACACATCAGTGTATACATGTCAATCCCAATCTTCCAATTCATCACACCACCACCCCCACCCCCCCGTGGCTTTCCCCCTTTCGTGTCCGTATGTTTGTTCTCTACATCTGTGTCTCAATTTCTGCTCTCTCTAGGTATTTTTTGATTTCTTTTTTGATTTCTTCAGTGATCTCTTGGTTATTTAGTAGCATATTGTTTAGCCATCATGCGTTTGTGTTTTTTACCTTTTTTTTCCCCCTGTAATTGATTTCTAGTCTCATAGCGTTGTGGTTGGAAAAGATGCTTGATATCATTTCAGTTTTCTTAAATTTACTGAGGCTTGATTTGTGACCCAAGATGTGGAGAATGTTCCGTGTGCACTTGAGAAGAAAGTGTAATCTGCTGTTTTTGGATGGAATGTCCTATAAATATCAATTAAATCTATCTGGTCTATTGTGTCATTTTAAGCTTGTGTTTCTTTATTAATTTTCTGTCTGGATGATCTGTCCATTGGTGTAAGTGAGGTGTTAAAGTCCCCCACTATTATTGTGTTACTGTCAATTTCCTCTTTTATAGCTGTTAGCATTTGCCTTATGTATTGAGATGCTCCTATGTTGGGTGCATATATATTTGCAATTGTTATATCTTCTTCTTGGATTGATCCCTTGATCATTATGTAGTGTCCTTCCTTGTCTCTTATAATAGTCTTTATTTTAAAGTCTACTTTATCTGCTATGAGTATTGCTACTCCAGCTTTCTTTTGATTTCCATTTGCATAGAATATCTTTTTCCGTCCTCTCAGTTTCAGTCTGTATGTGTCCCTAGGTCTGAAGTGGGTCTCTTGTAGACAGCATATATATATATATATATATATATATATATATATATATATATATATATGGGTCTTGTTTTTGCATTCATTCAGCCAGTCTATGTCTTTTGGTTGGAGCATTTAATCCATTCACATTTAATGTAGTTAGCAATATGTATGTTCCTATTACCATTTTCTTAATTGTTTTGGGTTGTTTTTGTAGGTCCTTTTCTCTCTTGTGTTTCCCACTTGGAGAAGTTCCTTTAGCTTTTGTTGTAGAGCTAGTTTGGTGGTGCTGAATTCACTTAGCTTTTGCTTGTTTGTAAAGCTTTTGATTTCTGTGTCAAATCTGAATGAGATCCTTGCTGGGTAGAGTATTCTTGGTTGTAGGTTCTTCCCTTTCATCACTTTAAGTATATCATGCCACTCCCTTCTGGCTTGCAGAGTTTCTGCTGAGAAATCAGCTGTTAACCTTATGGGAGTTTCCTTGTATGTTTTTTGTCATTTTTCCCTTGTTGCTTTTCATAATTTTTCTTTGTCTTTAAGTTTTGTTGATTTGATTACTATGTGTCTCAGCATGTTTCTCCTTGGGTTTGTCCTGTATGGGACTCTCTGAGCTTTCTGGACTTAGGTGGCTATTTCCTTTCCCATGTTAGGGAAATTTTTGTCTATAATCTCTTCAAATATTTTCTCAGGTCCTTTCTCTTTTTTCCTTCGGGAACCCCTATAATGCAAATGTTGGTGTGTTTAATGTTGTCCCAGAGGTCTCTTAGGCTATCTTCATTTCTTTTCAATCTTTTATCTTTATTCTGTTCCACGGCAGTGATTTCCACCATTCTGTCTTCCCAGTCCCTTATCCGTTCTTCTGCCTCAGTTATTCTGCTATTGATTCCTTCTAGTGTATTTTTCATTTCAGTTATTGTATTATTCATCTCTGTTTGTTTGTTCTTTAATTCTTCTAGGTCTTTGTTAAACATTTCTTGCATCTTCTTGATCTTTGCCTCCATTCTTTGTCCGAGGTCCTGGATCATCTTCACTGTCATTATTCTGAATTCTTTTTCTGGAAGTTTGCCTCTCTTCACTTCGTTTAGTTGTTTTTCTGGGGTTTTATCTTGTTCCTTCATCTGGGATATAGTCCTCTGCCTTTTCATTTTGTCTGTCTTTCTGTGATTGTGGTTTTTATTCCACAGGCTGCAGGATTATAGTTCTTCTTGCTTCTGCTGTCTGCCCTCTGGTGGATCTGGTGTATAGTTCTAGCTATTACTTTTTTTATTATATAAGTTTCAGGTGTACAGCATTATAATTTGATATCTGTATACATGACAAAGTGTCACCACCACAAGTCTAGTTACTATCCATCACCATACAGTTGACTCTGTTCACCCATTTCACCCACTCCACAACTTTCTTCCTCTTCGGTAATCACTAATCTGTTCTCTGTGTCTACGAGTTTGTTTTTGCTTTATTTTGTTTTGTTTTTCTAAATTCCACATGTGAGTGAAATCATGCGTTGTTTGTCTTTCTCTGTTGACTTATTCACTTAACATAATACCTTCAGGATCCCTCTGTGTTGTCACAAATGGCAAGGTTTCACTTTTTTATGGCAGAATAGTATCTATGTATGTATGTGTGTATGTATGTAGGTATGTATCTATCTATCTATCTCACATCTTCTTTATCCATTCATCCATTGATGGACACATGTTGTTTCCATATCTGGGCTATTGTAGATCATGCTGCAGTGAGCATCAGGTGAACATATCTTTTCAAATTATTGTTTTTGTGTTCTTTGGATAAATACTCAGAGTGAAATAGATGGATTATATGGTAGTTCTATTCTTAATTTTTGAGGAATCTCCATACTGTTTTCCACAGTTACTGCACCAATTTACAGTCCTGCTAACAGTGTACAAGTGTTCCCTTTTCTCTACATCCTCTCCAAAACTTGTTATTTCTTGTCTTTTCAATAATAGCTATTCTAACAGGTGTGAGGTGATATCTCATTGTGGTTTTGATTTGCATTTCCATGATGATTAGTGATGTTGAGCATCTTTTCATGTGCCTGTTGGTCTTGTTTGGAAAAATATCTATTCAGATCCTTGACCCATTTTTTAATCAGGTTTTTGTTGTTGTTGTTGCTCTTGTTGAGTTGTATAAGTTCTTTATATATTTTGGATATTAATCCCTTATCAGATATATGATTTGCAAATATTTTCTCCCATTCAGTATGTTGCTTTTTCATTTTGATGATGGCATCCTTCACTGTGCAGAAGCTTTTTAGTTTGAGGTAGCCTCATTTGTTTATTTTTGCTTTTGTTTCCCTTGCCTGTGGAGCCAGATCCATAAAATATCACTAAGACTGATACCAATGAAGTTATTGCCTATGTTTTCTTTTAGGAATTTTATGGTTTTGGGTCTTACATTCAAGTCATTGATCTATTTCGAGTTAACTTTGGTGTATGGTGTATGATAGTGGTCTAGTGTCATTTTTTGCATGTGGCTGTCCAGTTTTCCTAACATGTTTAATTGAAGAGACTATTCTTTCTCTATTGTATGTTCTTTGCTCCTTTGTTGTAAATAAATTGTCCATATATGTGTGGACTTATTTCTGCGCTCTCTATTCTGTTCCATTGATCTGTGTGTCTGTTTTGAGCCAATACCATACTGTTCTGATTACTATAGCTTTGTAGTATAGTTTAAAATCAGGATGTATGATACCTAGCTTTATTCTTCTTTCTAGAGATTGTTTTGGCTATATGAAGTCATTTGTGGTTCCATATAGATTTTAGAATTATTCATTCTAGTTCTGTGAAATATACCTTTTAAATTTTAATAGGAATTACATTGAATTTGTAGATTGATTTGCATAGTATAGGCATTTTAACAATATGAATTCTTCCAATCCATGAATATGAAATTTCTTTCCATTTATTTGTGTCTTCTTCAGTTTCTTTCATCAGTGTCCTCTCGTTTCAGTGCGCAAGTCTTTTACCTCCTTGGTTAAATTTATTCCTAAGTATTTTATTCTTTCTGATGCAATTGTAAATGGGATGGTTTTCTTAATTTCTCTTTCTGATAGTTTATTATTAGTGTATAGAAACACCATGGATTTCTTTATATTGACTTTTTTTTTTTTTTTAAACATCTTTATTGGAGTACAATTGCTTTACAATGGTGTGCCAGTCTCTGCTCCACAACAAAGTGAATCAGTCATACATATACATACGCTCCCACATCTTATACATTCCCACATCTTATATTGACTTTGTATCCTGTGACATTACTGAATTCATTTATTAGTTCTAACAATATTTTATGGTGTCTTCAGGGTTTTCTGTATATAGCATCATGTCATCTGCAAATAGTGGACCCCAGACCAATTAAATCACGATCTCTGAGGTGGTAATCAGATCTTAATAGTTTTTAAAGTTCCCAAGGTTCTTCTAATGAGCAGTCATTATTGACAACCACTTCTAAGGTGTCTTCCAGGTCAAAAATGACTATGATTCTAACTTAAATGAATAAGAAACAAATTTGTCATAAAGACTCTATTTTCTACTCTTCCATGCATGGGTTTATTCCTCCAGAAATAGTCATTTCTTTACTAAGGTGTATACTTATCTTTGGAGCATCTGTTGGGACACATGCTGTGCAGCTTGTAGCAAAACAGCATGGTGTGTGCTGAAATATTGCTTTGGATTTTATAGATTATCTTATAAATTAGTTTCGCTGATATGTTATTTGATTTTTGGTGAGTAGTGTGGATGTCTTTCTTTGCAATCCAGGGGGTTGCTATCACTTTTTTTTTTTAAACTCGTGAATTCTACTAATTGATTTTTAAAATTAAAAAAAAATTGTATAACCATTTAAAGTTTTTTTATTTTTAAAAATATTTATTTATTTATTGGCTGTGTCGGGTCTTAGATGCAGCACGTGGGATCGTTTGTTGTGGTGCACAGGCTCTTTGTTGCGGTGCATGGGCTTCTCTCTAGTTGTGGCATGCAGGCTCCAGAGCGTGTGGGCTCTGTGGTGCAGCATGCAGGCTCTCTAGTTGTGGCATGCAGGCTCAGTAGTTGTGACATGTGGCCTTAGTCGCCCCACGGCATGTGGTTCCCTGACCAGGGATCAAACCCATGTCTCCTGCATTGGAAGGTGAATTCTTAACCACTGGACCACCAGGGAAGTCCCTGTAACCATTTTTTAAATTGAAGTATAGTTAATTTAAACGTGTTAGTTTCAGGTGTACAACAAAGTGATTCAATTATACATATATATGTATACATTATATACGTATGTATATTCTTTTTCAGATTCTTTTCTGTTATAGGTTATTACAAGATACTGAACATATCTTGTATATATTGAACATATCCCATGCTATATAGTAGGTCCTTGTTGTCTATCTATTTTACATATGATAGTGTGTATATGTTAATCCCAGACTCCTAATTTATCTCCCCCACCCCCTTTCCCCTATGGTAAGTTTGTTTTCTATGTCTGTGAGTCTATTTCTGTTTTGTAAATAAGTTCATTTGTATCAGTTTTTTAGACTCCACATATAAGTGATATCATATAATATTTGTCTTTCTCTGCCTGAGTTACTTCACTTTATATGATAATCTCTAGGTCCATCCATGTTGCTGCAAATGGACTATCACTTTTAAAGGGTGATAAATCTCCTTAAAACCCCAGCTCTCCCATTTACAAGTTCTATAACCTTGGACTCATTTCCTCACTTCTCTGTGCCACAGGTTTCTCTGTAATGGGGATAATTATAAAACTTATTTCATAGGGTTTTGAGAATCATACTGGTAAAGTTATTTTACATAATTAGCACTCAAAAATGACCACTAATAATCTAGTATCTGAATACATATTTTAAAATGTATTTGAATATATTTCAAAATGTTATTATATATAAAGATATGTAAATGTTATTTTACTATATTAAAATGGATAAGTTTAAAATACATAACAAATATATATGTTAATATGTTAAAATGTTTAACATGTGTTTAGATTTTTCTGTGTATTTCTAAAAGCAGTTTATTTCCTTAAGTGTTATATAATACTTATAAAACATATTTATGTAATTTCCAAATAATAATCTCTGTAGCTCCTGGAAAAGTAGGGCTGTGTCTGATATTCTTTTGCATCTCCCTTAGTTTCCAGCGCTCTGAGAACCACTCAGAGTCACTATTTCATATGCAGAAATCTTTAGGTACACGTCTTCCATTATTTCTACACATTCTCTCCACCTTGCTACATTCTTCAGTGGCGTAAACATATTCCCTCTCCTCCCACAATGAAAAGAAATATGCATATTGAGCAATTCCAACACCCAACAGCAAAAATTACTAGTCAGTGTTGAAAACAAAAATAAGTTTTGTTTTTGTGTGTGTGGTTGTTGTTGTGTGCCTGTTGCTTTTTGGTGTGTGTGTGTGTGTTTCTTTTCTTCCAATAAGTTTGTCCTCTGTTTCATTTCTTCCATCAATTTCCAGCATTCTATCTACAGACTATATATTTCAAGGACCCTACCCCCAGCAATTTCCCACTGTCCTTCATTCATTCTCAAGGGCAGTGGGGATGGTGCCAGTCAGGGGCTAGTGACAGGATAGTGTTATCTACTGTGTTGGAGGAGCTAAGAACTGATTAAGATTCTCCAATGCAGAGAAAGACATGGGCATCCAGTCTTGAAAACAGTTTGTTGTTGGTTGCTATGGCAGAAGAGAGGTGAATTAGCTTGAAGAAGGCCAAAGAAATTACCCAAAGCTTCCACATATAAGCGATATCATATCATATTTGTCTTTCTCTGTCTGACAAATGAACTTATCTACAAAACAGAATTAGAGTTACAGATCTAGAAAGCAAAGTCACAGCTACCAGGGGGTAAGCGGGGGGAGGGATGAATTGGAAGATTGGATTGCCATATACACACTGCTATATATTAAATAGATAACTAATAAGGACCTACTGTATAGCACAGGGAACTCTGCTCCATACTCTGTAATGGCCTATATAGGAAAAGAATCTAAAAAAGAGTGGATAGATGTATAGGTATAACTGATTCACTTTGCTGGGCACCTGAAACTAACACAACCTTGTAGATCAACTACACTCCAATAAAAATTAAAAGAAAAATAAAAACATGAAATTACCCGAAGCTCAGGTGCCTTTCTAAGACACACCAACCTTCATTCACTCACAAATTCGGCTATCAGGTGATAAGAAGGCAAAAATGGATATCATCTCCGGTTCTGACTTCAAGGAACTCACAGCCGATGGGGGCCTTGGGGGATGGACAGAGGATTAAAATACAGTGTTAACAACTGACCTCAGCCTGGGGGAATGAGTAAAGAATTTGGAAGGGAAATGATGCCTGAAAGATTAACATAAATCAGGCCAGTTAAGGGAGCGGGAAGGAGAAAGGTGGCTGTGTGGTAAATGAAAGAGGCTAGAAAATGCAGGAAACACAGGCAGTGGGGTATTGCTGGAGCATAAACTATGACGCTCGCTTCTCTCTTGCTTTGCTGTCAACAGGTCAGATTGGCAAGTAGGGTGACCAACCGTCCTGGTCTCCGGCAAGGTGAGACTTTCAAGTAGGGTGACCATCCGTCCTGGTCTGCGGCAAGGTGAGACTTTCAAGGTTAAAATGGGACAGTCTCGGCACATCAGGAACATCGAGCTCCCTATCTTTGTGTGGGTATCTGCCAGCTGAATCATCTGCCTGTTTTTTCTTTTGTTTGTTTGTTTGGTTGGTTGGTTTTGTTTTCTAAGTAACAGAAGACTATGTTAAAGATGGGATATGGAGGAGAAAGAAAGGGGAGGTATGATTTTTGTGGCTTGGAAGAAGACATCCTCCATGAAGGATATGGTTATGCTATGGAGGCCTGCTTTCCAGCTAAGGGCAAAGGCAGGGACCACGGAGAAGAGTCTGTGCCCTGCACTTGTGAGAATGAAGGGCAGTGGGAGATTGCTGGGGTAGAGTCCTTGAAATGCATAGTCTGGAGATAGAATGCTGGAAACTGATGGAAGAAATGGAACAGAGGATAAACTTATTGGAATTTCTTTAAAAATGTGTGGTTTCTGTCATCATTTCATTCGCCATGATATAGACGGTTATCAATAGTTACAATTACATTCATCAAGATCTAAAATTTCTACCATTTTTAGATATTTATCAGCCACAATGAGGGTCATTGAAAGTGATGTTAGATAATTTCCTCTAAAAGTTGTGTTCTATTAATCCATACAAATATCAGTGTCTACTGCATGCTTTTTATTAATCTTGGGGCCAGATAGCAATTAAACACACAGGACCTAAGAGCATTTTATAATATAGCACTTCATGTAATTCTGTAAGACACTGAACACATTTACCTCTTTTCTTTTTGGCCTTTAAATCAGAACAGTGCTGTGCAATAGAAGTATAATGTGAGTCATATGTGTCACTTAAAATTTTCTAGTCATCAAATTAAAAAGTAAAAAGAAGCCAATGAAATTAACCTTGACACATTTTATCCAACATATCCAAAATATTATAATTTCAAAACGTTATCAATATAAAAATTATTAATGAGATATATTATATTCCTTAGCTTTGGACTAAGTCTTCAAAATTTTGTGTGTATTTTTCACTTACAGCACATCTTTCATCAGGCATATTTTATCTATATGTAGATATCATAAAACTTACAGTTGAAAAAGTAAATTCATATACCCAACTTGTCATAAACATACTTAAAAGTTTTCCAATGACTGAATTGAGTGTCAGTTTTAAATTTGAAGTCAATTGAATTAATTAAAATGAAATGAAATTTTTAAAAAAACCCTCATTCCTCAGTCACATTAGCCACATTTCAAGGGCTTATTAGCCACATATGGTTAGTGGCTGAAGATTAGAAAACAGAGAAGTAGAATATATTTAGTAAATGAATTTGAAAGCGGGCACATTTTATTACTCTCCTTTGTCATGCTTTTTTTTTTTTTTTCTTTTTAGCTGTTTACAACTATAAAAGCCAAAAGACTCTCTCCATCTTTTTTTGTAGGCATTAGTTCCATATACGTCCTGTAGATGGCAGCACTTTCTTCCTGAAACTGTAAGAGGGAGGAGTTGCTAGGACTTGTCACTCAGATTCTGGCGTTTTTCATAGAGTTAATTCTTTGGAAAATTTTTTGGTGGCATAGCTTAGAATCTTTTCAGTTCTATTGTCATTCTGTATAGATGGCTGCTGATTATGAAAACAGTCTCAGCCTCTAATCTAGAAAATTGCACATTCCTCAATTTGGGGTAAAAGAAAAGCAGCTCTAAGGTGAGAGAAGAAAGAGATGCAATTAAAGGACTCTTATCAAAACGCTTTCATTTGCTCAAATCCATATTTTGGAAATGGTGATTCCAAGGGCCGCTTAATAAAACTTTTCTAAGCAGATGAGAGGTAGATTTTGTTTTAAAGACTGTGGCAATGTTAATCTGTTTTTTTCATTTTCCAGGCAACTTTGTAAGTGAATTTTTTAGAATGCATACAGAGTTTCATATTTCTTTTCTAAGACATCCACATCCATTATTAAAACAACTGACCAAATAACATGTAGCTAAAGTTATATATACGTGTTTAAAGTTCATGGATTAACATTTTAGCATCCCTCCCCTCCCCTTCATTTTGTGTTTGTGATAAGAGAACATGAGATAAGAGGAGTACCAGCAATAGGCATTGGAGGGATTCAAGCTGGGTTTCTAAGGACCGATGTGCATTTTTTTTTTTTTAAACATCTTTATTGGAGTATAATTGCTTTATAATGGTGTGTTAGTTTCTGCTTTATAACAAAGTGAATCAGCTATACGTATATATATATCCCCATATCCCTTCCCTCTTACATCTCCCCCCCATCCTCCCTATCCCACCCCTCTAGGTGGTCACAAAGCACGAGCTTATCTCCTTGTGCTATGAGGCTGCTTCCCACTAGCTATCTATTTTACATTCGGTAGTGTATATATGTTAATGCCACTCTCTCACTTCGTCCCAGCTTGCCCTTCCCCCTCCCCGTGTCCTTAAGTCCATTCTCTACGTCTGCGTCCTTATTCCTGTCTTGCCCCTAGGTTCTTTAGAACCATTTTTTTTAGATTCCATATACATATGTGTTAGCATACAGTATTTGTTTTTCTCCTTCTGACTTACTTCACTCTGTATGACAGTCTTTAGGTCCATCCACCTCACTACAAATAACTCAATTTCATTTCTTTTTATGGCTGAATAATATTCCATGTATATATGTGCCACATCTTCTTTGTCCATTCATCTGTCGATGGACATTTAGGTTTGTTCCATGTCCTGGCTATTGTAAATAGAGCTGCAGTGAACATTGTGGTACATGCCCCTTTTTGAGTTATGGTTTTCTCAGGGTATATGCCCAGTAGTGGGACTGCTGGGTCGTATGGTAGTTCTATTTTTAGTTTTTTAAGGAACCTCCATACAGTTCTCCATAGTGGTTGTATCAATTTACATTCCCACCAACAGTGCAAGAGGGTTCCCTTTTCTCCACACCCTCTCCAGCATTTACTGTTTGTAGATTTTTAGATGATGGCCATTCTGACCGGTGTGAGGTGATACTTCATGGTAGTTTTGATTTGCATTTCTCTAGTGGTTAGTGATGTTGAGCATCCTTTCATGTGTTTGTTGGCAACCTGTATATCTTCTTTGGAGAAATGTCTATTTAGGTCTTCTGCCCATTTTTGGATTGGGTTGTTTGTTTTTTTGATATGGAGCTGCATGGGCTGCTTGTATATTTTGGAGATTAATCCTTTGTCAGTTGCTTCATTTGCAAATATTTTCTCCCATTTTCAGTGTTGTCTTTTTGTCTTGTTTATGGTTTCCTTTGCTATGCAAAAGCTTTTAAGTTTCATTAGGTCCCATTTGTTTATTTTTGTTTTTATTTCCATTTCCCTAGGAGCTGGGTCAAAAAGGATCTTGCTGTGATGTATGTCATAGAGTGTTCTGCCTATGTTTTCCTCTAAGAGTTTTATAGTGTCTTGCCTTATATTTAGGTGTTTAATCCGTTTTGAGTTTATTTTTGTGTATGGTGTAGGGAGTGTTCTAATTTCATTCTTTTACATGTAGCTGTCCAGTTTTCCCAGCACCACTTATTGAAGAGGCTGTCTTTTCTCCATTGTATATTCTTGCCTCCTTTATCAAAGATAAGGTGACCATATGTGTGTGGGTTTATCTCTGGGCTTTCTATCCTATTTCATTGATCTGTATTTCTGTTTTTGTGCCAGTACCCAATGTGCATTTTTGTAGCTCATGAAAACCCCCTGCTACAAAACCCCATCAAATTGTGGTGTGTTTTCTTGATACTCTGTGAGTGGCATTTTAAAATCACAGCCTCTCTTTTCTGTAATTATCACTCAGTCTGTCTCCCAAATAGAATCTCAAGGTGCTGGTTGAATTCTAATCATGATTTTGCTTATTTTAGTTTTGTAGGTAGAATATTCATAGTGTAACTAGTATAATAAGTCTAATACCAATGCTTTTGACTCAGAATGTTTATAGTTTTCTTAATGTACTCTTTACTTCTTAAATTCTAGGATAGTCTGTGAAATGGTAGAGGAGAAGGTTTGAGGAGAGAAAGAGACAATTTTATTTAGGACAGGTACACGTCAGAAGCTGTACAAGATTCTTTTGCATGTGTTTGCTTTTATTACCTCTTCTAATCTGAATAGCAATTTTTTTATAGCTAAAGAAACTAGACTTGGAGAAGTACTATACCTGTCATTTAGCAAATTTCTATGTATATTTCAGAAAACCTACCCCAAATATTTTCGTTTCTTATCTTTTTAGCAGAGACCACATATAAGGACTTTCTATATGAAGCCATCTGAGGAATTAAAGCATGGTGTCATTTCTATAATTTCTTGCCCCATATATTTCTGGTTGTCTTTCTACTATTGCATTTCTTCTATTCTGTCTGCTTCCTTAACAGTTTTGTTTGTTTGTTTGTTTTGTTTTCTCTTTCAAAATGTAATATTTACCCAAAGTTCAGCACTTGGCTTCTTCTTCTTTCTCCTTCTTCAATTATCACGTCTGATCCCATGGCTTCAACTATCTTCCCATGTATGTTAATTTCCAAATTTGTGACTTCATTCTTTCTGTTAGTCTGAACAGGATAATTGCTGAACAAATAACATCATAAATCTCAGTGGCTTATTTCTCTCTCACACACAAATTCTAATGCAAATACTCCCCACCTGCTTTCCCGATGGCTCCCCACCAAGTGGTGACTCAGGGATCAGCTCCATCCAACTTACCCTATTTTATGTCTTGGAGCCCTTTAGCAGTCTGGTGATGCCTATGGGCCTCCTCTAAGAATAGTGTTTGTAAATGTGGAAAAGAAAAAAAAAGAACTAGTAACCAAAATTCAAAGTTAATGACAAAATAATGACAGGTAAATATATTTCAAGATATCTGCATCAAGTGTAATGTGATATGAAATATCTGTGATTTCTATGGGAGACAAAGGCACATTTTGCTAACACTGTTGTAACCACTGACCACATTCATAAATACAGGGAATGCTAAGGTCCAGTTAAAATTCATGAAAATACATTGCCCCCATCCAAGCTCACAGGACTCCCTGAATGGCTTAGATTTAAGATTCTAGTGGCTCCACAATTACCAAAGACTTCTTGGAGTCCTTTACTAGATCTTATGCATGCAATCGACTGACAAAGACCTTGTAGGATAATATGAGACATTTGGGGGCCAAACCAGGAAGGGACATACACCACCTGCAGTCAGAGTTTATGGGCTAGAACAAGTTGTATTGTCCCTCTGAGGAAGAGGGCTAGGAACTGTATTTCAGCTGTGTGTGCAGGAAGGAGGTAAGATGTGGAGAGCATGGAGCAGTATTTGTTTCAAGCAAGAATTATCAATGGATGCTAAAACTAAGAAGGAAAAATATGATGAGAAACAGGATATTCTTTATAGCTTTGTAGTACTGCCACACAAGATACTTTTTAATTGGGAAGGGAAAATATTAACTTTACGGAGAGGAAGAGATCGAGTCAGACACCACCTTATCCAAGTGATCAAAGGTGATGTCATCAGTAATGAGGCAAACTGGCATGGGTGACGCACAAAGCAGACGCACAAATGCAGACGCACAAATGACGCACAACATCATTTCTGTGATGTTCCTGCCCAAAATGCATAACCTGAATCTAGTCAAAGGAAACATCAGAAAAACCCAGGGCGGTCCCCAGACCACTTGAGAGAAAATTCACAGCCCTCGCCCCCTGGGCCCAGAGTCCCGGGTCGGGAGGGGGCCGGGCTTCCCGGGGTCCCCCGAGGGCTGCTCGCGCCCATCTCCCTGGGGGCGGGGAGCCCGAGTGGGTGGGACCCGGCCGGTGTGGGAGGGGCGGGGAGGGGGGGAGGAGCAGGGTGTGCCCCCGTGTGTGGCTGGGGGGAGAAGCCACTGCCTGTTTAATAGTTGCTGTTGCTGCCCTTCGACTTCTCTCCCAGCGACAGAGAGACACCAGTGGCCAGGCCCAGCCGCAGCAAAACAGCCAGACACAAAGAGAGGGGCTCTTTGCCGGGTGGGTGGGTGGGGGGGTGGTTGCTCTGCGGATGAAAATTCGAGGGCCAGCCCCAGCTCCTCCTCATCTTCGTCCTCCAACCAGCAAACCGAGAAACAAACACCCCCAAGAAGAAGGAGAGTAAAGTCAGCATGAGCAAAAACTCCAAACCCCTCTCCACGAGCGCCAAGAGGATTCAGAAGGAGCTGGCGGACATCACTTTAGACCCTCCACGCAACTGCAGTGCTGGTCCCAAAGGCGATAACATCTGTGAATGGAGATCAACCATCCTAGGGCCTCCAGGGTCCGTGTATGAGGGTGGTGTATTCTTCCTTGACATCACTTTTACACCAGAATATCCCTTCAGGCCTCCAAAGGTTGCATTTCGGACAAGAATCTATCCCTTGTAGTATTAAGTCAAGGAGTTATTTGCTTGGATATATTGAAAGATAACTGGAGCCCAGCACTAACCATATCTAAAGTCCTTCTTTGTATCTGCTCACTTCTTACAGACTGTAATCCTGCCGACCCTTTGGTGGGAAGTATTGCCACTCAGTATATGACCAACAGAGCAGAACATGACAGAATGGCCAGACAGTGGACCAAGGGGTACGCTACATAAATTGGGTTTTCACAATTCTTTACATTATTTGCCTGTCACAGAGAGAGCTGCTTATGATTTTGATGGGGTAGAGGAGGGTGGGAGTTGGTAAAGAGTAGGGTATTTCTATAACAGATATTATTCAGTCTTATTTCCTAAGATTTTGTTGTAACTTAAGGTATCTTGCTACAGTAGACAGAATTGCTAATAGCAACGTTTAAAACTGTCATTAGTTCTGCAATATTAGCTGAAATGCAGTACAGAGAAGAATAGATATTTGGGTTCAGTTGCTTGTAGTCTGTAATTTGAAACAGCTTAATTTGTACAGGTTACACACATGGCCATTTATGTCAAGTCCTTCCAAGACTATACAGATTTTTGTTTTAAAAAATTGGAATTTGTTTTCCCTTCTTGGAAGGGAACATTGATATTTAACAGCTTTTAGAGACTGTCGTCTCATATATATAAAATGGACACATGGCTATACGACACCGTATAGGAAATGAGTAGTTATGTATTTTATTTTATATGCCAATGTACTTTCTTATGAAAAGATAGAGGTTTGCTTCAGGACTTGTGAAAACCTGTAGTAAAATACCTTAAGCTGTTAAATGTAAGGCGTGGAATACGAGTTGTTCAGTGGATTGGTTCTGTGTTGAGGACTACTTAAGTCTGCATTTGTTACTGTGCTAATAAACAATATTAAAACAAAACAAAACAAAAAAAGAAAAACCCAGATTGAGAGATAGTCTACAAAGTAGCTGGCTGGAACTCTTCAAAATTGTCAAGATCATGAACTGTTCCAGATTAAAAGAGGCTAAAGAGACATGACAACTAATGCAAGTGTGAGTTTGCATTGGATATTGAATCTGAAAGTGGGCATTTGTAAAACAATTGGTAAAATCTGAATAAGGTCTATAGGTTAGACAACACTATTGTATCTGTATGAACTTACTGATTTTGATCCGAGTACTGTGGTTAAGTAAAATAAAATAACCTGTTTAGAGGACGTACATCCTGATGTTGGCAACTTACTCTCAAATGTCACAGGAAAAAAGAATAAATAGGTAGATAGATAAGTAGATAGATAGAATGAGAGTGAGAATGATAGAATGAAAAAGTAAGTGTGATAAATTGTTAACATTTGGGAAATCTAGGTAAAACATATATGGGAATATTTTGTACTATTTTTGCAAAATTTCATTTAAAATCTGAAATTATTTCAAAATAAAACTATTGTTAAGCCTCTTTTTTTTTAAATAGATCTTTATTGGAGTATAATTGCGTCACAATACCGTATTAGTTTCTGTTGCACAACAAAGCGAATCAGCCACATGCATACACATGTCCCCACATCCCCTCCCTCTTGAGCCTCCCTCCCATCCTCCCTATCCCACCCCTCTAGGTCATCGCAAAGCACCGAGCTGATCTCCCTGTGCTATGCCGCTGCTTCCCACCAGTCAACTATGTTACATTC
The DNA here is from genome assembly GCF_965194825.1 of Balaenoptera physalus. Taxonomy (NCBI): domain Eukaryota; kingdom Metazoa; phylum Chordata; class Mammalia; order Artiodactyla; family Balaenopteridae; genus Balaenoptera; species Balaenoptera physalus. Next base: position 14,721,143 of record NC_138888.1, on the reverse strand, counting down.
GGTAGTGTATATATGTCAGTGCTACTCTCACTTTGCCCCAGCTTCACCCTCCCACCCCATGTCCTCAAGTCCATTTTCTATGTCTACCTCTTTATTACTGCCCTGCAACTAGGTTCATCAGTACCATTTTTTTTTTTTTAAGATTCCATATGTATGCGTTAGCGTACGGTATTTCTTTTCTCTTTCTGACTTACTTCACGCTGTATGACAGACTCTACGTCCATCCGTCTCACTACAAATAACTCAATTTCATTTCTTTTTGTGGCTGAGTAATATTCCATTGTATATATGTGCCACATCTTCTTTATCCATTCATCTGTCGATGGACATTTTGGTTGGCCCCATGTCCTGGCTATTGTAAATAGTGCTGCAATGAACATTGTGGTACATGTCTCTTTTTGAATTATGGTTTTCTCAGGGTATGTGCCCAGTAGTGGGATTGCTGGGTCATATGGTATTCTATTTTTAGTTTTTTAAGCAACCTACATACTGTTTTCCACAGTGGTTGTACCAATTTACATTCCCACCAACAGTGCAGAAGGGTTCCCTTTTCACCACACCCTTTCCAGCATTTATTGTTTCTAGATTTTTGGATAATGGCCATTCTGACCAGTCTGAGGTGTTACATCATTGTAGTTTTGATTTGCATTTCTCCAATAGTTAGTGATGTTGAGCATCTTTTCATGTGCATCTTGGCCATCTGTATGTCTTCCTTGGTGAAATATCTATTTAGGTCTTCCACCCATTTTTTAACTGGATTGTTTGTTTTTCTGATATTGAGATCCATGAGCTATTTGTATATTTTGGAGATTAATCCTTTGTCTTTTGTTTCATTTGCAAATATTTTCTTCCATTTTGAGAGTTGTCTTTTTGTCTTGTTTATGGTTTCCTTTGCTGTGCAAAAGCTTTTAAGTTTAATTAAGCCCCATTTGTTTATTTTTGTTTTTATTTCTGTTTCTCTAGTAGGTGGGTCAAAAAAGATCTTGCTGTGATTTATGTCATAGAGTGTTTTTCCTATGTTTTCCTCTAAGAGTTTTATAGTGTCTGGTCTTACATTTAGGTCTCTAATCCATTCTGAGTTTATTTTTGCGTATGGTGTTAGGGAGTGTTCTAATTTCATTGTTTTACATGTAGCTGTCCAGTTTTCCCAGCACCACTTATTGAAGAGGCTGTCTTTTCTCCCTTGTATGTTCTTGCCTCCTTTGTCATAAATTAGGTGCCTATATGTGCATGGGTTTATCTCTGGGCATTCTATCCTGTACCATTGATCTATATTTCTGTTTTTGTGCCAGTACCATACTGTCTTGATTACTATAGCTTTGTGGTATAGTTTGAAGTCAGGGCACCTGATTCCTACAACTCCGTTTTTCTTTCTCAAGATTGCTTTGGCTATTCAGGGTCTTTTGTGTTTCCATACGAGTTGTAAAATTTTTTGTTCTAATTCTGTGAAGAATGCCATTGGTAGCTTGATAGGGATTGTATTGAATCCGTAGATTGCTTTGGGTAGTATATTCATTTTCACAATATTGATTCTTCCAATCCAAGAACATGGTATATTTCTCCATCTGTTTATGTCATCTTTGGTTTCTTTCATCAGTGTTTTATAGTTTTCTGAGTACAAGTCTTTGGCTTCCTTAGGCAGGTTTATTCCTAGGTATTTTATTCCTTTTGTTGCAATGGTAAATGGGAGTTTCTTAATTTCTCTTTCTGATTTTTCATTGTTGGTGTATAGGAATGCCAGAGATTTCTGTGCATTAATTTTGTATCCTGCAACCTTACCAAATTCATTGATTAGTTCTAGTAGTTTTCTGGTGGCATCTTTAGGATTTTCTATGTATACTATCATGTCATTGGCAAGCAGTGACAGTTTTACTTCTTCTTTTCCAATTTGTATTCCTTTTATTTCTGTGGCTAGGACTTCTAAAACTATGTTGAATAAGAGTGGCGAGAGTGGACATCCTTGTCTTGTTCCTGATCTTAGTGGATATGCTTTCAGTTTTTCACCATTGAGAATGATGCTTGTTGTGGGTTTGTCATGTATAGCCTTTATTATGTTGAGGTATGTTCACTCTATGCCTATTTTCTAGAGAGTTTTTAACCATAAATGGGTGTTGAATTTTGTCAAAAGCTTTTTCTGCTTCTATTGAGATGATCATATGGTTTTTATTCCTTAATTTGTTAATGTGGTTTATCACATTGATTGATTTCCGTATATTGAAACATCTTGCATTCTTGGGATAAATCTCACTTGATCATGGTGTATGATCCTTTTAATGTGTTGTTGGATTCTGTTTGCTAGTATTTTGTTGAGGATTTTTTCATCTATATTCATGAGTGATATTGGTCTGTAATTTTCTTTTTTTGTGATATCTTTTTCTGGTTTTGGTATCAGGATGATGGTGGCTTCATAGCATGAATTTGGGAGTGTTTCTCTCTCTGCAATTTTTTGGAAGAGTTTGAGAAAGATCAGTGTTAGCTCTTCTCTAAATGTTTGACAGAATTCACCTGTGAAGCCATCTGGTCCTGGACTTTTGTTAGCTGGAAGATTTTTAATCGCAGTTTAAATTTCATTACTTGTGATACATCTGTTTATATTTTCTAATTCTTCCTGGTTCAGTTTTGGGAAATTGTACCTTTCCAAGAATTTGTCCATTTCTTCGTGGGTGTCCATTTTATTGGCATATAGTTGTTTGTAGTAGTCTCTTATAATCCTTTGTATTTCTGCAGTGTCAGTTGTGATTTCTCCTTTTTCATTTCTAATTTTTTTGATTTGCATCCCCTCTCTTTTTTTCTTGATGAGTCTGGCTAAGGGTTTATCAATTTTCTTTATCTTTTCAAAGAACCAGCTTTTAGTTTTATTGATTTTTGCTATTGTTTTCTTCATTTCTATTTCATTTATTTCTGCTGTGATCTTTATGATTTCTTTCCTTCTACTGATTTTGGGTTTTCTTTGTTCTTCTTTCTCTAGTTGTTTTAAGTGTAGGGTTAGATTGTTTATTTGAGATTTTTCTTGTTTCTTGAGGTGAGATTGTATTGCTATAAACTTCCCTCTTAGAACTGCTTTTGCTGTGTCCTATAGGTTTTGGGTCGACGTGTTTTTGTTGTCATTTGTTTCTATGTATTTTTTTATTTCTTCTTTGATTTCTTCAGTGATCTCTTGGTTATTTAGTAGTACACTGTTTAGCCTCCATGTATTTGTGTTTTTTACAGTTTTTTTCCCTGTAATTGATTTCCAATCTCATAGCATTGTGGTCAGAAAAGATGCTTGTTACAATTTAAATTTTCTTAAATTTTTTGAGACTTGATTTGTGACCCAAGATGTGATCTATCCTGGAGAATGTTCCTTGTGCACTTGAGAAGAAAGTGTATTCTGCCACTTTTGGGTGGAATGTTCTATAAATATCAATTAGATCTATCTGGTCTATTGTGTCATTTAAAGCTTGTGTTTCCTTATTTATTTTCTGTTTGGATGATCTGTCCATTGGTGTAAGTGGGGTGTTAAAGTCCCCTACTGTTATTGTGTTACTGTCGATTTCTCCTTTCATGGTTGTTAACATTTGCCCTCTGTATTGAGGTGCTCCTATCTTGGGTGCAAAAATATTTATAATTTTATATCTTCTTCTTGGATTGATTCTTATCTCTTGTAACAATCTTTATTTTAAAGTCTATTTTATCTGATACGAGTATTGCTACTCCAGCTTTCTTTTGATTTCCACTTGCATGGAATACGTTTTTCCATCCCTTCACTTTCAGTCGGTATGTGTCCCTAGGTCTGAAGTGGGTCTCTTGTAAACGGCATATATATGGGTCTTGTTTTTGTATCCATTCAGTCAGTCTGTGTCTTTTGGTTGGAGCATTTAATCCATTTACATTAAGGTAATTATCGATATGTATGTTCCTATTCCCATTTTCTTAATTGTTTTGGGTTTGTTTTTGTGGGTCTTTTTCTTCTCTTGTGTTTCCCGCTTAGAGAAGTTCCTTTAGCATTTGTTGTAAAGCTGGTTTGGTGGTGCTGAATTCTCTTAACTTTTGCTTTTCTGTAAAGGTTTTAATTTCTCCGTTGAATCTGAATGAGATCCTTGCTGGGCAGAATAATCTTGGTTGTAGGTTTTTCCCTTTCATCGTTTTAAGTATGTCCTGCCACTCCCTTCTGGCTTGCAGAGTTTCTGCTGAAAGATCAGCTGTTAACTTTATGGGGATTCCCCTGTATGTTATTTGTTGCTTTTCCCTTGCTGCTTTTAATATTTTTTCTTTGAATTTAATTTTTGTTAGTTTGATTAATATGTGTCTTAGTGTGTTTTTCCTAGAGTTTATCCTGTATGGGACTCTCTGTGCTCCCTGGAGTTGGGTGACTATTTCCTTTCCCATGTTAGAGAAGTTTTCAACTATAATCTCTTCAAATATTTTCTCAGACCCTTTCTTTTTCTCTTTTTTATCTGGGACCCCTCTAATTCGAATGTTGGTGTGTTTAGTGGTGTCCCAGAAGTCGCTGAGGTTGTCTTCAATTCTTTTCATTTTTTTTCTTTTTTCTGCTCCTCAGCAGTTATTTCCACCATTTTGTCTTCCAGCTCACTTATTTGTTCTTCTACCTCAGTTATTCTGTTATTGAGTCCTTCTAGTGTATTTTTCATTTCAGTTATTATGTTGTTCATCTCTGTTTGTTTGTTCTTTAGTTCTTCTAAATCTTTGTTAAACATTTCTTGTATTTTCTCAATCCATGCCTCCATTCTATTTCCGAGATTCTGGATCACCTTTACTATCATTACTCTGAATTCTTTTTCAGGTAGATTGCCTATTTCCTCATCACTTATTTGGTCTTGTAAGTTTTTACCTTGCTCCTTCATCTGTGACATATTTTTTTGCTGTCTCATTTTTTAAAAAAATTTTTTATTAGTGGGATTGTGTTCCTGTCTTATTGGTTGTTTGGCCTGAGGCTTCCAACACTGGGGTTTGTAGGCTGCTGGGTAGAGCTGGGTCTTGGTGCTGAGATAAATAACTCTGTGAGACCTCATTCCGATGAATATTCCCTGGGGTCTGAGGTTCTCTGTCAGTCCAGTGGTTCGGACTCGGAGCTCCCACCACAGGAGCTTCGGCCCAACCCTGGTCTCATGAACCAAGATCCTGCAAGCCACTGGTTCACTTTGGGGTTCCTCCCATCTCCTTGGGCATCAGCGTCTTTCACCAGAGGCCGGCAGGTGCCCTAGCTGTAGGGAGATGCTAACTCCGTGTCTTCCCACACCGCCATCTTGACTCTGCCCCCACCTGACTCTTATAAAACCAAGGAGGATGGTCCAAACTTTTGTTTGCCTTGTGCTTTTCTATTTATCAAAGAACCTTAGGTAGTGACAAGCTGGGTTGGTCACTGGTATTCTAGTCAACATCAGAGTATAAGTCTAGGAGAGTCTGAGCTATGTGGAAAGAACATAGTTCTCCATATTTTGATCCATTCTTCCTAAGAAGAGTACATTAGTGTGCTTTAATGTATGGATACAACTATTAATTTGCATCCCAATCCTGCAGATTCTGGAACATTTTATTATCTTGTTATCCTCTTACACGTTTGGGTAGATTTGAATGTCTGAATTGTCAATAGTTTTGCCAAGACTTCATTGGAAAATCTGGTCTTGCAAGTTTATTTGCACAAGGCATCTCTCCAAGCATGGCTTCTTGAACCCCAGAAGAAAAGATCTGATCAAATTTGTTTATTAACAAAAGCTTATAGTATTGAATGGCAGCCTCTGGGAATCTAAGGAAATATTTACTTTCATTTCTTACCGAGGAGCAACCATTATAGTCATTTTACACCCTTTAGAAGTGGTGATTTACTATTAAATGTATTCTGATCTTCAGTATCCCCGGTCTTGACTCTGACTGCATGTGTGTGCCCACTGTATTTACACACACACGCGCACACACACACACCAGTGAGGTTACGGCAATGAGGAAGTTAAAGATCCTATAATTTAAAATTATCATTTTGATGTCTTCAGATGCTAGATTTGTTGAAACCTGTCTGATTGTCATTTGCCTTAGAAATCAGGTACTGTACACTGGTAGGAAAAGAGACATCCCAAACCAAAAAACCCTCATATATTTGTCAGGGCTCCACCGCAAATAAAATCAGTTGAAGCTACCCCAACCTTATTGAGGTTAGATCTTTGTATAAATAATCTGTCTATTCAAAACATGTCTTAAAATAAATACCAGTGAAAGGTTTTGGGCTCATCTCTCAGGTGCAATGCTGAACACTGTTTTAGTATACTTTTTCTCAGTTGTTGCTATTTCTAGAGGACTTAAAAGATATAAATTTCTATTGGTGATGAATGATTGAAATCTATAGCCCACTGGGGATCCCTTTGATGATAGCCAACTATGTTTCCAAGCTAAAGTATGATCAGCTAGTTACTAGCAACTTTAAGTTTCCAGAAAATGGTTTGACTCCCAAATTGTTTAAAATCTATTTGTAATAGTAGATCACATATAAATAAAAGAAGTTTAGCTATAAACAGCACAAAAGAATAAAGAATTTAAACCCATGCAAAATCCCACCATGTTAATCATGATCTATTTTAATTTTTTTTTTTTTTTTTGGTGTGGATTCCACTCTGGTCTGTTCATATGCATTTATGTTTTATTTTAAAATAGAAGACATATGATTTGCATTATGCTCTTTGACTTACAATGGTATTAAGAAACCTTTCCAATGTTTCTACAGTGTTAATAATTACTTGCTATATATGCATAATAGCTTATTATAACATTTTGCCCCAGAATTTTTTCAACTATTTTATTATTTTTAGAATTTGAAAAATTTCCTCCAATTTAAAAGATAATAACTGCTCCTCCCAAAAGCATCTACATAATTTTCCATTCTACTGAACTATTTTCTGAGGACAAGTTCCCACGAATAAGACTGCTATATCTAAGAATATGCATGGATACATTAGATAGATATAGATGTGTATGTGTGTGTGCATGCACACGTGTGTATACTCTTACCATTTATTATTTCCAAAATGTCTTTACCAGTTTACAGTGGTGTGCACACACTGTATAAATGGATATATACCATTTTTACTATAAGCTTTCCAAATTTGGTATTAGACCCAATTTTTGCCAAACCTAATTATGGAGGGCAATGCAGGGCTTCGGGGAGTAGTTGGGTTTTGAAGTTAGACGGTTGCAGGATCTGGTCCTGGTTCCTAGGGATTCCATGATATTAAGTCAAGTTGTTTAACCTCTATAAGTTTAGTTTTCTTTTCTAAAACATGGTTAATGGTATTTACTTCATAGAGTTTTTTTGGGTATCAAATGAAATAGTTTATAAGGTACATAAACAAGAACTGGTTGAATAAATATTTGTTGAATAAGGAAAAAAATGAATACATGTTCATTCTTTCAATATCTACTTTCTCTACTACTCTTACAGGGATAGTTTTCTCAGTATAAATAAAAGGCAAGATCAGGTTTATCTTTAAATGGTAAATCCTTCCCTCAGTAACATTAAAGACTGATTACTATTTTGAGCATTCCTCCAAAAACCTGTATCAGTTCTTTTCTCAAAAAACTATCTTTTATAAGGGAAATATCAGTTAGGAGGTATTTTAGCAGAAAATTCAAACTGGTTTACACAATTAGAAAATTTATCTCACGTAACAGATTCCACATGAGTGGTGGAATCCACAGTTGGTTGGGTCACTGGCTTAATCATGTCATCAAAGTCTCAGGTCCTTTACAACTTCTGCTCTGTCATTTCCCATCCGTCCACTTCACCCTGAGACTGGGTCACCGTACTGTCAAAAAATTGATGTCAACAGCCTGTGGAGTAATGTTTTCTTGTTCACATCAATAAGGGGACAGAGAAAAACTCTTCCTAAAAGCATGGAATGTTAGTTGTTTCCCTTCAATTTAAGTGGTGTACTCACCCCTTGACCAGTGGACTAGCTTGGATTAATTGGAATCTCCCTCTGAAGCTGGGATTGTTGGTGGTGAGGTTGGGGGGATGCACGATTTAAATTGAGATTCCATTAAACTGAAGGAAATGGATTTTGGGTTGGCACCAGCAGTTTCCACTGCAAAGAAAATGTAAGTTTTGGACACATTAATCCCTACTTGCTATGTTACGTGAAGTTTATCAACTTGAAAAATTCGTCCAAAAGCTTAAATCCATTCTCAATGCCATTGATTTTTTTCAATAGCATTTAATTTCATAGCTAGAAATAATTGTGATTCAAACTATTACCTTGATTTAGAACTATTATTGATCCTTTGGATTTTACCTCACAATATAACCATAAAATGAAGAGACAACAGAGCTATGCATGCATTCAGAAAATATTTACTGAGCCGTAATTACATGCTATGCCTGGTGTTAACTGCTAATGATGCAATGGACAAAAAGTCAAGGTCTTTGATATTGCAAAGCTTATAATCTAGTAGACCAATAAGTCCATGTTTTCAGTGGTATCAGATAAGATTGTACTGACTTCTTCTTAAGTTTATACTCGAGCACTTAGTATAACTGCCATGCAAATAACACATTCCATCTTGTTGTAGGAAATAGAAGACAAGCCCACTTTTTTGGTACTGGTGTCACAAATTTATTTTTCTTGACTAGATGTTTTGCCAAGAAGTGGTTGAACTCTGGCTAATTGCTATCAGAAGGAACAGCTCAGCATAAATTACCCAGACTTAAACTCTTAGGTTGGAGTAGATTTTCCCCAACATTTAAATGGACAATTCCAAACAGCCTAAGCCAACAGGTTAATTCCTTTAGCAGCACTTGTACTAATAATAGCCCCATCAATATATAGTTCTTAACATACACTGTTGCATAGATACCATCTTTATTTCTCCTATGGGTTGCCATAATGGCAGTTGAAATTGTGAGTAACGGAATGACAGGGAGCATTTAGGATCTATAATTGACAGGCTTGGTGATTGATTGAATGGACAGTGCATTTCTAGGTTGAAAGTAATGGAATGTGGGGGGGGGGCGCGTAGTAATATAGAGAACACTGAAGGGAAAATAGTTTGAGACAGGCAGAGGGTAGATTAGTTGTTCAGTCTGGGACAACAACCAAGTTTGAGGTTTGTCTCTGTCATCTCAGGTGCCTATAGCAAAGTACCATAGACTGGGTGGCTTAAACAACAGATATTTTTTGGATGGTTCTGGAGGCCAGGAAGTCCAAGATCAAGGTTCTGGCATATTTGGTTCTTGATGAAGCCCTCTTCCTGACTTGATGATGGCCACCATCTCTCTTTCTCCTTATGTGACCTCTTCTTTGTGTGCTTCCTTTTCTTATAAGGGCACTGATCCCTTCATGAGGACACCACCCTTATGACCTCATCCTTATTACTTCCCAAAGACTCCACTTCCAAATGTCATCACATTGCCAGGTAGGACTTCAAAATATGAACTTTCAGGGAACACAACATTCAGTCCATAACAAGGTTCTTATAAAATGTCCACATGAAGATGTCAAATCAAGAGTTAGCTATTTATGTCTACATTCCCATCAATCAATAAGCTTCAGAGAAAATGAGCTTTTAAGACTTCTTTGAACAATAGGAAAATAAGATCTTGATAAATATGATGGCATGATGGTCTATGGAAAAGTTTTAAAGAAAAACGCTGAAGATAGGTGGTATAAGTCAGGTTGTATTAACCTGGATAAAATAGAAGGGTACAAGGATAGGGGAAAGATAGGTGAGTTAAGATGGAAGTTCTTTGCCTCAAAAACCAATTCTGATGATTTGTGACTCTAACTTATGTGGTAACATTCTAGTAGATCCAGGACAAGTCACTTCAACATTATGTGCTCTTAACTTTTCATTTATAAGTCAGAAAATATTACACAACACTTGCTACACTTTTCTAAGAGCTGAACTGAGAGTGTTAATTCAGTTAAAATGGAAAAAACTCTTTATTTTGTTTGGAAGAGATTTCATTATAAATATTTATTAAATTAGGGTAAAACACTCTAGAAATATTTATTATGCAGCATTAAAATCTTAATTATCAGTAACAAAGACAGGCATAATTTTGACTGCTTTATAACAGTCCAGTTATTAAATATAATTGATATATAACTGTAACTAATATATAATTTAACTGTTATATTTAATTTAATATAAATAATCAAATATAATTGATAAATATAAGTTAAAAAGGTCAAAATTAAACTATCTGAAGAGGAATCTTAAAATTGACCAATTCTTTCCAAGAGGTGATGGGGTACATGATTAAGTTAATATGTACAAAGCAAAGAAGAATTAAACCAATATAGATAATCTCAGACTTTTTTTTTAAACATTTTTATTGGAGTATAATTGCTTTACAATGGTGTGTTAGTTTCTGCTTTATAACAAAGTGAATCAGCTATACATATACATATATCCCCATATCTCCTCCCTCTTGCATCAGACAGTGTTTTTGATATCATTGATTAGTTATGTATATAATTTTGCTATTGTAAATCAGATTGAGTCTATTTTTTTCACAAAGATTCTGTCATAATGGGAGGCAAAAAAAGGTTAGAGAGATGAAGAGTCTAGAAGTCCCTCTGCACCTCAAATTAGATCTGAAGATGATTAGGTTGCCTATTTCAGTTGTTTCTGAGCAAAAAAAGAAAAAAGTGAAAGTGTTCAGATCAGAGAGGGAAAAGTTTGAAGGGCAAAAAAAAAAAAAAAAAAGAAGAAATACAAAGAAAGCACCTGAATCAGTTAGAGACTTCAGATATGCACCAGCAGCATGGATTACACTAGAATTTTCTACGGAAGTCTTGTAAATCACTGAGAAATAGTGTACCACTTATTTGCTTAAAATTTTCAGTTAATGTGCCTCAGGAGTATTTTGCGGATAACAATCCTAACTCTCTACCTTATTACGGAGGCAGAGCTGTTTCTCTTTGTCCCATTCTCCGTCTGTGATATACTTTTTATTGCTCAAGAGCTATAGAATCATGTCCATGCTATTGTTGTCTGCCTGATGGGAATTCACGTAATTGAAAGCGTTTATCCTCTCTTAGTAGAAAAATTGGGCATTTGGAAGTAATGAAATCCCCCACGTTTGTCCACAGCCTAGGAAATACTGTTCACTCAGCTTTGTTCTAAAGTTTCCACTTTCCCCAGTATAACCTGTTGAAAATTTAGTCCTGCACAAGAACTAAAGCTGGAATTTCTTGTGGCAGGCTAGCTGTCCATGTTCATGTAGTTACACCTTTGGTTGCTATTTCACCACTGATCAAAAAATAAAATTGCATTCTTTTGGAAGAATCATGGAATGACAGGAAGAAAGTCCATACTGTATTGTAAAAACAAGTTACAGTGCAAATGTTGAATAAACTCTATTTTTTGAGCAAGCAACTCTATATGTAACATTTATGTATATATGTTTAGATATTTGCTTAATTATAGAGTGATAACCTCTGGGCAGTGAGATGAGGGAAAGTGAGAAAAGACTTTCACTTTTTACATTATACTTTTTATTTTATACACTTCTGTATTGTTTGAATTTTTAAAAATGAGCAAGTGTTATTTTGTCTTTAAAACAAAAACAACTGACAAAAACCTCCAGGAAGTAAGAAATTACTTGGAATGGAATATGTTTAAATAATTAATTTGTCGATACTGCTTGACTATTATTTTCTCTTGCTAAATCAAAACTCCGCTGCTTTTCTCAGGAGGTTGCTTTAAAAAGGAAGGGTAAGTGTTTCTAATTAAACGAACAGCTCAACCTTCCCACCTCCAGCCTAAATTCCTCATTTTGGTTTTGTTAGTAACAAACGCTACATGCAGATTTTTAAGGTAAATCAAGGAATGTGGGTGTTCAGCAGGGCAGTGCACAGCGCCATAGTCAGTGGGAAACCATGCTTTTGTAACTGTTGGTTTATCAGATTGGAGCAGGAAGGGAAATTTGGAACAACAGGACGTGAAGTCCCAGTAGGGGTCTCAACTGCTCAGATGTACTGGGCACTGTGACATGCACCCAAATGTCATGGAAGAGTGACCCTTTAGCTTATGCACCAATCTGAATCTCTCTGAACTTTCTTGATTCTACCACAAAGTAATAAAGAGAAATTAGTTGCTATTAACTTTTGTAATAACTTTTGCATTATATACAAAAGTGGGTTGTACCTTGTGTGGCCACGGGTATATGCAAAACAAACAACCAAACAGAAAGCTAGAGTCTGATCCCTTTTTGGTTTTACCTTTTAAAGGCAAGGTTTAGCAAAATATGTGGCAGATTCTCCAACCATTTACCAAATAGACATTATCTGCTTTTCAGGGGATTTATGGTAGAGGCCCCCGCTGAGGGACCTTTGAGAGCAATGAAGCCAGAGGGACAAAAGGGCTAAGAGTGATGATTGCTCCATGATAACCTCCATGCTGGCGAGCAATTCAAAATTGAGTTCTGCCGACTGGAAAATCCAGATTTGCAAATCAATGATTGCGAACTTTGTATTCTTATCAGGTGGACAGTCTCAATGTCCAGTGTTTTTTAAGCCACCCAGTTTGTGGTATTTTGTTATGGCAGCCCTGGCAAATGAATACACTCTCTCCTCTGTGATAACACTCATTCTCTGGAACAATCCTTACTCATTCTTCTATAGAAGCAGAAAGTCTATTGATGAAGACTAATTCCCTTTGCTAGAGTGTATGTTTGAAGGCCGCTGCTGGGCAGCAACCTGGTGACTCAGGAAAGCTAGGGTTGTCTTCTTGCTTCACGGGTCTTTGCACAAGTAGGAATTGAGGCATTTTCTCCTTTTCACTGATTTAGGGGGAGATCCTGCTTGTTGTAAAGTCAAGAACAGAGTTTTCAGACAGAGTCTGATAATCTTTGAAAAAACTAACCTCTCATTTCCTCTGTTGCCAAGTGATTGAGCTGTGGAGGTTCTAGCTGGAAAATTGATCCCTGGGTCAAGTTCAGAGGGTGAGCTGCTTTTTTGGATTGTTATCAGTAATGCTACGGTGTCAGATGGCTTTCAACTAAATAAACATACGTAACATCTTTGGTAAAGAGAAAGCATTCTAAAATAAGAATGAGGAACAGATTGGAACACAATGCTTTGCACAAAGTAGGTGTCCAATAGCTATCGGTGGAGTTGGAATAAGTGAATTAAGCAGGGCTATTTTAAGGAACATTGTCATTAGAGAGTTAAAGAAGGTTTCTGGAAGGGTTTGGTCAGTTTTGGTTCATGTTGCAATGATACTGGATTGAAACCATTTCACTAGCTGGTAAAATTTATTAGCATCCAGAGATAGAGACTTTTACTCACTTGCTCTTGTTTTACTTCCATAAGTTTGCTTTGGTCACTCCGAATGGTGCCATTTTGGGAAGTACAGCTATTTCAGAGAAAACAGTGAAGTTGGTGTTGGCAGGGTGGTGAGAACAAAGGGCTGTTCTTCAATAATGAATAACTCTGACATTTTGTTTGAAGTTAAGTTGTGTTGTTTGAACTTTTCTGCCTCTGAACAAAGCATAATATGCCAAGAATGGGTAACAGTTTCTGGATCACTGGGGGCCAATTAGTTATGGATGGGTAGTGATGGCACTGCATGGTAGTCTTCCTTCAGTTTCTAAAACCTTCTGCTGCTTGTGATGGACTCTCAGCTTAGTGTTTGCACAGTATTGGGAGAGCTGGGTTATCATTACTTTCTACCACTAAGATGCATCTGCAGAAGTCTGTGATGATCACAGAGGTTAGAGACGATCAGTTAAGTCAGTCTATATTTAGGAAAAGTGTCTTCCATCCATGGTGTTGAACATTTTCATGTGAAACTGAAAGAAGCCAATATCTTTCTAGACATTTATTGGTACCTTAACAGAATTAGTTGATTAGATGGGTAGAAAAAAACCTGGGACTCAGTGAAGTCACTGGTAACCATTAAATAACTATACATTTATTCAAACAGCTTTTCTCTTGGTTTGTCACTGACTTCATTTTAATGTTATTTTAATTGACTTTTCCTTCATCTAACCATAGAGAAATAGTGAAATAATAGGGTTAAGGTGGACCTTGAGCCAATGTCTATTCCAACGTATCCCTTTGATTTCAGGAAAGGTCAAACTTCAAAATGTTATCTGCATGACTACTCTCTAGGCATCCAATTCTGTCACTGGGCAAGGCCTGTCAGAAGAGGTAAAAGGAAAAGTTAGGACAAAAAGTAGACATTAAAAGGGACACAATCTCTCATATGGAGCATACATACCCCCAAACAGCAGAACTGCTTATTGATGGAGAAAAATACTAGCAAGTTAAAGTAGTGGGCTTTAGAGCACTTAGAGCAGTGGGCAAGGGAGAAACAAAATCTCCTGCAAGAGATGGATGTTCAAGGCCTGTTTATGCTAGGTCTCAAATAGCACCAGCACTGGGCAGGCCAAGAGAAGTCAGGCCCAGACATCTGGTCTACCCGGAAGATGTGCTGGATTTTTATGATTTGGAAAGCAAGGGTGTGGTCAGGGAGTCAGTTACTATACAAATGGAAGTGTAAGGCCCTTAAATCCCAGAAGGGAGGCCAAATGAAGAGGATAAGGGATGGAGGGGCAGTTTTAATTGCAAGTAGAGAGGTTCAGGACTTTGGAGGCAGGGAAGAACAGGTAATGCAAATTCAAGGAAAGAAGCTGGGTCAGAGTGGATCTGGCAGCAGGAATCAGATACATTATTAGTAGGATGCCTGGAGAACCTAGGGGAGGAGTGGAGACTAGTTTGGGGAAATAGGCAGTGCCCTGGCTGAAAGAAGCCAGCACAAGCAGGCTGAAACCACAGTATTGAAATATTAAGAAAAAGAGGCCAGGGAATCCAGTTCAGGACGGAAAGGATTTGTGGGGGCAATACCAATGGTTACTACAGCAATTTTACTATGAGAACTACCAAAGCAGAGGCTGTCTGTTCTCTGCCCTTCATATGAACAGACTGGCAGGGTTATTTGGCAGCTAAAGCAAACCATAGAGCTGTGGGTGCTGGTGGCTATTAATTGCAGGAGAGACAGCAATGAGTTCTCACTTATGCAGATGAAGGGGGAAATGTTGTGTTCAGAAGACTGGCCACAGGACGGTCTTGGTTGGAGAAGGAATTGTGTCTAGGGAGAAATAAGAAGTCGGGTTGATGGAATAGGCTAGCAGGTAGATATTTGGGTTTTATATGTGAGGCAAAACAAGTCCAAAATGCTTTTTTGAGGATGAGAGTGGCATCTCAGAAAGGTTAATCTGGGTTTATAGGGAAGCCAGCTTTGTGTATGAAAAGCCAGAGGAGGGCATGTCCAACTCTGAGGTTTGGGTTTGGTTTTTCTTTTATCTCAAATAAAGGCATTGGTGAGGATGGTGGCTGTGGAAACTATGAAGAAGAGGTGAAATTAGCAATTAGGTATTTCACTGGACACAAATGCCGAGTGTTGATGACGTAAAGAGCAAGAGGTTGTGGTTAGAACGGTATTAATACAAGAATGGGCATGTGAGGACCAAGAATCCCTCTGGCAGACAGAGGCCGGAATAATTAACTCAGAGGAAATGGGTGACCATGCATGCTTAAAATGTACAGTAGATTATGCAAAACCAGGAAATCCACGTCTTGACATTCAACTCCCCAAGGTAGAACTCGTTCCTGGCCTAATTTTTAAAAGTAGTTTCCACTTCCCTCTGAAAATCACAGACAGCTGTCATTCTTGAATTCTACCTTTTTTGTCATGCAGTTTCCCATTTTTTCTTGTTTTGTGCCCAGTATACAGAAAAGCAAACACAATGCTGTGCAACTGTACATTGCTGGGAAAAGCCTATTCTTTTTCTTTCTTTTTCCTCCCTTCCTTTCTTTCTCTTTTTCTTTCTTTTTCCTCCCTTCCTTTCTTTCTCTTTTTCTTTCTTTCTTTCTTTCCTTCTTTCTTTCTTTCTTTTCTTTCTTTCTTTCTTTCAGCAGTTCTCATTCCTTCCTTTTCCTTATATGTTTCATTACTTAACCCAGTTGTTCTCAACTGGCAGCACATTAGAATCACTCTGATTCTAAAAACAATACATACAGCTGACTCCCCCAAGATTCTGATTTCATTGCTACGGGGTGGGGCCTGGGCAGGAAAATGATTTAACAGCTCCTCTCATGATTCTAAGGTGTAGCCAGGATTGAAAGCCACTGGACTTTCAAGTTTTCTCTGTTCTTCCAAAAAGCGGAAGCCCAGACTTGGGCGAAATTCAGATGAACATTAGGCTTACATTTGATGCCATTGGTTGTTAATGCTCAGTCCATTCAAACTGTCCCAAGAGGGCATTTGGTATCAAAATCATGAGACAAAACTACTGACCCATGGTCAGCTTCAAACACTTAGTAGTCCTGAAAGTGTTTTTACTTCTTTGTACATATAATCATAGTGCAGTAGACATTTCCAACTAGATATTGTCTCACTTTTTAATGTGATTTTTAATCAAAATCTAACAGAGGGTTCTTAAATATAAGTGGGTCATAAATATTCAGATTTTCGTCATCATTGTTGTAGGATGCAAACACTAGCAAAACTAAATCTTTTTTTTCTTTTTTTCTTTTAAAACTGTACATCTTTTTCAAACTTCCTTTGAAGTAGAATTTTATATGTGGAAGAATCCTTGAAGGTTGTTTTAATGTAATCTCTTAATTTTATAGATGAAGAAACTGAGATCCCAAGAGATGAAATGATTTCTCTAAGGGCACTCAGCTAGTTAAGGACAGAGAACCTATTAGACCTGGACCCTGATGTGCTGATTCCCAATCCAGAATGTTCTTTCTCCTACACCCTGTCTCTCCCCTGTTTCCATTCCTTTATATTTTCATTTATTTCAACACACATTTACTAATTGATACACACCCAAATTGTGTACAACAGGTCAGAATGACTTTAAGTTTTTATTTAGTGGAGCAGAATAAAATATATTTCTAATAAACAGTGACAAATATTTGTTTAAAAAGTACTCTGCAAAAGATATATTTTCAGATTAGAATTTAATTTTCCAAATTAAATTTTTAGTGGAAACAGCAGAGCTCTTAAGAATAGCTGATATAACTGATTTTATTGTTACCCTGCTTTTTTGTAAAAGTCTGAAGCAGAGGTGAGTAGTAGCGAAGAAATAATAACAGCTAAAATCCTAAAAGATAAGGTACACATGGGCAAACTGTAATATGCTATATAGATTATATTATATGCTATAATATCATTAACTGTAATAAGCTACAGAACTGTATACTATAGTCATGTAAATCATAGAATTATGAAAAATTGGGGACTTGGATTATTATGTTCAAACCCTTTGTTTTAAAAATGAGCACTTCAAAATGTCCTTGACTAAAGGTCAGCCAACAACCTGTTGGAATTGGAACTTAAATCTGATTCTCCATCCTTCTTGTTTTGGATATTAAAAAAATGAAAGAAAGAAAGAAATTTATCACTCGTTTTCTTTTTATTTATAAAAGTAATGTATGGTCATGTAGAAATATGAATATAGAGAATATTAAAGATTATAAAGAGGCAAGTATTGTGTGTATTTTTGTAGTCTCATTTCTTCACTTTATGTAAGATGGCAAGTCTATTTTTGAACAAATTATTTTTAAGAATAGTATTATAATTCAACTTATAATTGAATTTACTTAAGGATAGTGATTTATTTAGCCATTTCCTCATTAATAGATATCTTTTTTTAGTTTACTTCCAAGTTTTTAGTAAGTGATGCTTCAATGAATATCTGTTTGTTATCTTAGTGTGAATCTTAGATTAGTTCCGTAAGATAAATAATTTTTAAAGTATAAATATGTGTAAGACTCTTGATAAACACTTCCAGATTTCCAAGTGGGAAAACAGCCTAGTGATAGTTGGTAAGAAAGAAAGGAAGGACTTTGTACAAATTCCTAGGTGATATTGATGCAGTTGCCTTGGGGACTGTACTTTGAGAACAATGGGGTTTAAGGGTACACCTATTATAGTATGCCATTAATCCTGGGAAGGGCCCTAACATCTCAGAGTGATCATTTTTCCTCAAAATGCCTTCCTCACATGCCCTGAGAGGCTGAGAGTTTTGTTAAGAAGGTAAAATCTCAAGAGGGAAGCTTTGAAAGATCCTAGGACAAAGCAAAGATAAAGGGCTCCTCCAGGTAAGGACTAGGCTGTGTAGGAAGTGACAGGAAGCACAAACTCCACCCATTATTAATGAGTTATGAGACTGTGATTCTAGGTTATCACTCTGGGCAAGCCACTTAACCCTTTAGGGCTTCAGTTCCCAATTGATACAAAGAAGAGGTTATAATGGACAAGCAAGTCTGAAATGCACTGTGGTGACATCCTGTGGAATGAGATTGGTTGGGAGGTATGATTCAAGTACTTTGTTATCAAACGATGTCCATGTGTTTTGTGCAGAGAAGGGGTTCTTCCCATATTAATGGCTTTTTAACTCTCAAGGTTTCTTACAAAGAAGGAAAACATTGGTGCAGCAGGGGTTGCAGAGAACCTGGGACTGGACAGACCAATGGTTAAGCTTTTATGAGCCTCGCCGTTCACGTGAGTGGGCAGCAGTGAAAAGACTGTGGCCCATTAACCTAGATGACCTCTAAGATCCTGTCCAGCCCTGGCATCCTGCTTGTCTTGACCTAATTTTATCATAAAAGTCACAAGGCTGGTCCAGGACACAGCTGCTAGAGAGAAGTGGCTGGGAGTGGTCCGTTTCCTGAGAGAATGTTCCTGAGTCTTCTGGGGCCAGGATCAACCTCCAAAGTCAGATGTTCTTTGCAAACCCGGTGTGCTCGAGTCTCCCATCCACCCTCCAGCCAGAGGCTGCCTTTCGTGCCCTTGACACAGTTCCAGGTGAGCTACAGGGCAGGGAGCTCTGCTGGAAGGCAGCGGTCCCAAGTGCTAGAGACCTGGCGGAGTCTGGGGCTCTTTTAAATGAATACACCCTTTCTTCATCTCATCCTCGCTGGACTTGATTTAGAGAGTAGTTAATGAAAGAACATGCCCATTTTCTCCCAATCTTGTTTTCAAACAACACCAACGGCAAACAACCATTTGTATACACAAGTGTTGCCGAAGGGGACATCTGGCGTTCTACAAGGGGTAAACGTCTTTATTCAAGGGTATAAAATGAACCTCTGAGTGCCTTTTGTTGACTCGTTTTAAAAATCCGTAATTTGACATATGAACAGTTATTAAGACATTTTATTCTGGTAGGCATCACGTGTGTCCTTGAAAAGAAATAGTAGATATGTTGACTTTCCTGGATCAGCAAATTTCTTTTATTTATTTTTATTTTATTTTATTTTTAAAAAATTTTTAACATCTTTATTAGAGTATAATTGCTTTACAATGGTGTGTCAGTTTCTGCTTTATAACAAAGTGAATCAGTTATACATATACATATGTTCCCATATCTCTTCCCTCTTGCATCTCCCTCCCTCCCACCCTCCCTATCCCACCCCTCTAGGTGGTCACAAAGCACAGAGCTGATCTCCCTGTGCTACACGGCTGCTTCCCACTAGCTATCTATTTTATGTTTGGTAGTGTATATATGTCCATGCCACTCTCTCACGTTGTCCCAGCTTACCCTTCCCCCTCCCCATATCCTCAAGTCCATTCTCTAGTAGGTCTGCATCTTTATTCCCGTCTTGTCCCTAGGTTCTTCTACCCATTTTCTTTTTTCTTTTCTTTTTTTTTTAGATTCCACATATATGTGTTAGCATATGGTATTTGTTTTTCTCTTTCTGACTTACTTCACTCTGTATGACAGTCTCTAGGTCCATCCACCTCACAACAAATAACTCAGTTTCGTTCCTTTTTATGGCTGAGTAATATTCCATTGTATATGTGTACCACATCTTCTTTATCCATTCGTCTGTTGATGGGCATTTAGGTTGCTTCCTTGTCCTGGCTATTGTAACTAGAGCTGCAGTGAACATTTTGGTACATGACTCTTTTTGAATTATGGTTTTATCAGGGTATATGCCCAGTAGTGGGATTGCTGGGTCATATCGTAGTTCTATTTTTAGTTTCTTAAGGAACCTCCATACTGTTCTTCATAGTGGCTGTATCAATTTACATTCCCACCAACAGTGCAAGAGGGTTCCCTTTTCTCCATACCCTCTCCAGCATTTATTGTTTGTCGATTTTTAGATGATGGCCATTCTGACTGGTGTGAGGTGATATCTCACTGTAGTTTTGATTTGCATTTCTCTAATGATTAACGATGTTGAGCATTCTTTCATGTGTTTGTTGGCAATCTGTATACCTTCTTTGGAGAAATGTCTATTTAGGTCTTCTGCCCATTTTTGGATTGGGTTGTTTGTTTTTTTTGATATTGAGCTGCATGAGCTGCTTGTATATTTTGGAGATTAATCCTTTGTCAGTTGTTTCATTAGCAAATATTTTCTCCCTATTTCAACCCTCCCTCTGAGGGTTGTCTTTTCGTCTTGTTTATGGTTTCCTTTGCTGTGTGAAAGCTTTTAAGTTTCATTAGGTCCCATTTGTTTATTTTTGTTTTTGTTTCCATTTCTCTAGGAGGTGAGTCAAAAGGGATCTTGCTGTGATTTATGTCATAGAGTGTTCTGCCTATGTTTTCCTCTAAGAGTTTTATAGTGTCTGGCCTTACATTTAGGTCTTTAATCCATTTTGAGTTTATTTTTATGTATGGTGTTAGGGAGTATTCTAATTTCATTATTTTACATGTAGCTGTCCAGTTTTCCCAGCACCACTTATTGAAGAGGCTGTCTTTTCTCCATTGTATATTCTTGCCTCCTTTATCAAAGATAAGGTGACCATATGTGTGTGGGTTTATCTCTGGGCTTTCTATCCTGTTCCATTGATCTATATTTCTCCTTTTGTGCCAGTACCATACTGTCTTGATTACTGTGGCTTTGTAGTATAGTCTGAAGTGTGGGAACCTGATTCCTCCAGCTCCTTTTTTCTTTCTCAAGATTGCCTTGTCTATTCGGGGTGTTTTGTGTTTTCATACACTTTGTGAAATTTTTGTTCTAGTTCTTTGAAAACTGCCATTGATAGTTTGATAGGGATTGCATTGAATCTGTACATTGCTTTGGGTAGTATAGTCATTTTTACAGTGTTGATTCTTCCAATCCAAGAACATGATATATCTCTCCATCTGTTTGTATCATCTTTAATTTCTTTCATCAGTGTCTTATAGTTTTATGCATACAGGTCTTTTGTCTCCTTACGTAGGTTTATTCCTAGGTATTTTTTTCTTTTTGTTGCAATGGTAAATGGGAGCGTTTCCTTAATTTCTCTTTCAGATTTTTCATCATTAGTGTATAGGAATGCAAGAGATTTCTGTGCATTAATTTTGTATCCTGCTACTTTACCAAATTCATTGATTAGCTCTAGTAGTTTTCTGGTAGCATCTTTAGGATTCTCTATGTACAGTATCATGGTGTATAAATATTTACAATTGTTACATCTTCTTCTTGGATTGATCTCTAGATCATTATGTAGTGTCCTTCTTTGTCTCTTGTATTAGTCTTTATTTTAAAGTCTATTTTGTGTGATATGGGAACTGCTACTCCAGCTTTCTTCTGATTTCCATTTGCATGGAATATCTTTTTCTGACCCCTCACTTTCAGCTTGTGTGTGTCCCTAGGTCTGAAGTGGGTCTCTTGTAGACATCATATATATGAGTCTTGTTTTTGTATCCATTCAGCCAGTCTATGTCTTTTGGTTGGAGCATTTAATCCATTTAAATTTGAGGTAATTATCAATATGTATGTTCCTATTACCATTTTCATAATTGTTTTGGGTTTGTTATTGTAGGTCTTTTCCTTCTCTTGTGTTTCCTGCCTAGAGAAGTTCCTTTAGCATTTGTTGTAAAGCTGGTTTGGTGGTGCTGAATTCTCTTAGCTTTTGCCTGTCTGTAAAGGTTTTAATTTCTCCATGGAATCTGAATGAGATCCTTGCTGGGTAGAGTAATGTTGGTTGTAGGTTTTCCCCTTTCATCACTTTAAATATGTTCTGCCACTCCCTTATGGCTTTAGTTGCTGCTGAAAGATCAGCTGTTAACCTTATGGGGATTCCCTTGTATGTTATTTGTTGCTTTTCCCTTGCTGCTTTTAATATTTTTCTTTGTATTTAATTTTTGATAGTTTGATTTTATGTCTTGGTGTGTTTCTCCTTGGATTTATCCTATATGGGACTCTCTGTGCTTCCTGGACTTGATTGACTATTTCCTTTCTTATATTAGGGAAGTTTTCAACTATAATGTCTTCAAATATTTTCTCAGTCTCTTTCTTTTCTCTTCTTTTTCTGGGACCCCTATAATTCGAGTGTTGGTGCATTTAATGTTGTCCCAGAGGTCTCTGAGACTGTTCTCAATTCTTTTCGTTCTTTTTTCTTTATTCTGCTCTGTAGTAGTTACTTCCACTATTTTATCTTCCAGGTCACTTATCCTGTCTTCTGCCTCCGTTATTCTGCTATTGATTCCTTCTAGAGAATTTTTAATTTTGTTTATTGTGTTGTTCATCATTTTTTGGTGTGCTTTAGTTCTTCTAGGTCCTTGTTAAACGTTTCTTGTATTTTCTCCATTCTATTTCCAAGATTTTGGATCATCTTTACTATCATTACTCTGAATTCTTTTTCAGGTAGACTGCCTATTTCCTCTTCATTTGTTTGGTCTGGTGGGTTTTTACCTTGCTCCTTCATCTGATGTGTATTTCTCTGTCTTCTCATTTTACTTAACTTACTGTGTTTGGAGTCTCCTTTTCACAGGCTGCAGCTTCATAGTTAACGTTTTTTTTTTTGGTGTCTGCCCCCAGTGGGTAAGGTTGGTTCAGTGGCTTGTGAAGGCTTCCTAGTGTAGGGGACTGGTGCCTGTGTTCTGGTACATGAATCTGGATCTTGTCTTTCTGGTGGGCAGGACTGTGTCCAGTGGTTTGTTTTGGGATGTCTGTGAACTTAGTATGATTTTAGGCAGCATCTCTGCTAATGGGTGGGGTTGTGTTCCTGTCTTGCTACTTGTTTGGCACGTACCACACACCCCCCCCCCCCGCCTTTTATTTTCTCCAAACACTGCTTGGTGACTTAAACTTCCCTTTGGATTGTACTATCTAATATTTAGGGATCTCAACTCAACACTAGGACCAAAGAGCTCCATTTTAACATTTTGTTTGTTGATATATGCATACATTTGACCAAATAAACATGGTGCAACTTTTTCTAACCTATTTACCATCCAAGCACTTAATTCAGTTAAGAAAAAGACCCAAATAATGAAGCCAATCTTTCTACCACCAGGAGTCTCCATCGTGTTATCCTGAATTGATTCCTGAACTTAGTCTCCACCTTCAAGGAATGTCTAATATGGTTTGGCAACTTGGTCTAATAACTGAAATTTCTGGACATGAATAAAAGACAGTATAGAGTTGGGTATCATGAGATTTTCCCCAAAGTACCATTAATAATAAATGCTGTTAATGATCATGGGGATTTATGGTGTTTGAGTAGAACAGTTGCTTCTGGTCATGAACAGAGAAAGCCAGCTGGCCTGCTGCTGGGTATATGGTACTGGGGGCCTCAGAGCAATTCTGCTCATTGCTCTTGACTTTGTCAGCTGTGTGGTGGACCTGGGGGTCACTGGGCCACATTGTTACAGAGTTCCTGAAGGTCACGAAGAGAAGGCCATGGTGGACTGAGCTGGGATGCAAGGATATCAGAAGAAACTCAGTGTAACTACCAGAAAGAGCCTCTCTTGATCTGGAATGCAGGGCGGAGACACTTGGAGACACGTGGCTTTCAGGGCATCTGCTGGTCAGAACATCTCATCTCACCCTATACTTCTTGAGGCAGGGATATTGTTCCATATTTCAGATAGTAATATACATCTGGTCTATGCTGTATGACACAAAATAACAGGCGAAACATAGAAAAAACCTCTATCTACATGAAGTTAGACAGTAAGTTGGAGCAATTTTAATCAATCAGTCAATCAATTAATTAATTCATGAATTCTCTTCCAATATATTTAAGGAACACCAAATATGTGCCAGGCAGTGAACTAGAGACATGCAAACTTCTCAAAATCTAGTAGGAAACACAATGCAAAAACAATATGTATAATTCAAAGTGACAAATCCTACAATAGCAGGTTGCCTACCTACTCCCCATGAAGAATTAAATCTAGGTGGTTCAGTTAAGTTTAGATGCATGTACTTGTAAGATAAAAACACATTTAAAAATATTAGGGGAATATGATGTTATCTTTAATGCCAGGCTATTTAATTGTGTCTTGATTTCTAAAAATTTGGAATAGAATATATTTGACTGTGGAAAGGAGTAACATCAGACCTCCTTTGATGTCTATGCTTTGGATCAGAAAGCTTATAAATACATAGCAATAGGGTTTTCTTCTAATATAAAAACAGCTATTTGGCTTCTTTTGCAAAAATGAAAAATTAGTCATAAAAATAAAACCTCTTTTTTCCATTAAAAAACATTGAAGGTCACAATGTATTCCTGTTTTCCTGTCTCTTATTGGGACCCATATTCTCCAAATTCACTGGTTGTGTTTATTGATAGGACATAAATGATAAGACTAAAAGATACGGTTAAAAAAATTGGGTGGTTTGTGGTTGCAACTTTACTGATAATTCTGTACATAAAGGGATTCCAAATTAGGCTGTGGACACATTTGCCATTTGAGTCCCAAGAATTTTGGCTGTATAGTAAAGCATCTTAATACCTGATATTTGACAGTGCTTCAAAATATTTCTTTTTATTTTTGTGAAAGCCGCAGTCCTTTTCCTGTCACGACAGCCAAGATTTTGTCAACAATCTACCACCTATTTACAGAGGTTTAAAATCTGATGATGAGTATTTACTTGTCTGTACGGTGCCTCAGTGGGAGCAGTAGAAGGTGGTTTGTAGCAATGGGTGTGAAAACATTGTAAAATAGTTAAAACTGGCATTTCAATAATTCATTCCCAAAACACACTGGATTCATAAGTGAGTTTCTGTTTTTCAAGTTTACATAGCTTGCTTCTGGTGTTAATGTTCTATTCCACACCTAAGGTACCACTATGCAGAGTTATTTTTTTATCCCCAAGGAAACAGTCCTGATTTGCACCCAATGTCAATGATGTTGTGCTAAGCAAACTGTCATTTTGGAATGGTAATAAGCAAGGCTTCAACAACAGCTCTTTAGCTCATCTAAAACCTTCTGGTACCACAACCCTAGGCTTTATCACCCTTTCTGTTACCTTTAATGCATTATTAGCTTATATTTTTGGGGCCCCTGTACTTGTTAACTACTGGGAAAAAAATGGTGGAAGCTGGAGAGAAGAATGTGCACTTCCAACATCATTGCATTTAATCTTTGCAACGACCTTTTGAGGTAGGGATTGTCCCAACTTTATAGATTTCAAAAACTTTAATTTGTCCAAATTCACTCAACCTCTAAATGGTCCAGCTAGTATTCAAACTAAAATATGTGAAAAGATGCACAGCCACACAGTAAAAAAAGTGCAAATTAAAACTGGGGGATAGCTTCAAGATGGTGGAAGATTAAGACGTGGAGATCACCTTCCTCCCCACAAATACATCAAAAATACATCTACATGTGGAACAGCTCCTATAGAACACCTACTGAACACTGGCAGAAGACCTCAGACTTCCCAAAAGGCAAGAAACTCCCCACGTACCTGGGTAGGGCAAAAGAAAAAAGAAAAACCAGAGACAAAAGAATAGGGATGGGACCTGCACTTCTGGGTGGGAGCCTAGAAGGAGGAAAAGCTTCCACACACTAGGAAGCCCCTTCACTGGTGGAGACGGCAGCAGGGGGGAAGCTTCGGAGCCACAGAGGAGAGCGCAGCAACAGGGGTGCAGAGGGCAAAGTGGAGAGATTCCTGCACAGAGGATCGGTGCCAACCAGCACTCACCAGCCTGAGGCCCTTGCCTGCTCACCCATGGGGGAGGGTGTGGGCTGGGAGCTGAGGCTCGGGCTTTGGAGGTCAGATCCCAGGGAGAGGACTGGGGTTGGCTGCGTGAACACAGCCTGAAGGGGGCTAGTGCGCCACAGCTAGCGGGAAGGAGTCTGGGAAAAAGTCTGGACCTGCCTAAGAGGCAAGAGACCATTGTTACAGGGTGTGTGAGGAGAGGGGATTCAGAGCACCACCTAAATGAGCTCCAGAGATGGGTGTGAGCCGTGGCTATCAGCGTAGACACCAGAGACGGGCATGAGATACTAAGGCTGCTGCTACGGCCACCAAAAAGCCTGTGTGCAAGCACAGGTCACTATCCACACCTCCCCACCCGGGAGCCTGTGTAGCCCGCCACTGCCAGGGTCCCGTGATCCAGGGACAACTTCCCCAGGAGAACACACAGAGCGCCTCAGGCTGTTGCAACGTCATGCTGGCCTCTGCTGCTGCAGGCTCCCTCCGCATTCTGTACCCTTCCCTCCCATGGCCTGAGTGAGCCAGAGCCCCCTAATCAGCAGCTCCTTTAACCCCGTGCTCTCTGGGCAAAGAATAGACGCCCTCAGGCGATCTACACGCAGAGGCAGGACCAAATCCAAAGCTGAACCCCGGGAGCTGTGCGAACAAAGAAGAGAAAGGGAAATCTCTCCCAGCAGCCTCAAGAGCAGTGGATTAAATCTCCACAATCAAATTGATGTACCCTGCATCTCTGGAATACCTGAATATACAACAAATCATCCCAAATTGAGGCAGTGGACTTTGGGAGCAACTGTAGACTTGGGGTTTGCTTTCTGCATCTAATTTTTTCTGGTTTTATGTTTATTTAGTTTAGTGTATAGAGCTTATTATCATTGGTAGATTTGTTTATTGATTTGGTTGCTTTCTTCCTTTTTAAAAAATATTTATATATATTTTTCCTTTTTCTCCTTTTGGGAGGGTGTATGTGTATGCTTCTTTGTGTAATTTTGTCTGTATAGTTTTGCTTTTACCATTTGTCCTAGGGTTCTGTCTGTCTGCTTTTTTTGTTGTTGTTTGTTTGTTTTAGTATAGATTTTAGCACTTGTTATCATTGGTTGATTTGTTTTTTGGTTTGCTTGCTCTCTCTTTCTTTTTTTAATTACTTTTTAAGTTTTTAATAATAATTTTTTATTTTTTATTTTAATAACTTTATTTTATTTAATTTATTTTTTTCTTTCTTTGTTTCTTTTTTTTTCTCCCTTTTCTTCTGACCCGTGTGGCTGACAGAGTCTTGGTGCTCCAGCTGGGTGTCAGGCCTGAGCCTCTGAGGTGGGAGAGCTGAGTTCAGGACACTGGTCCACCAGAGACCTCCAGCCCCATGTAATATCAAACAGCGAAAGCTCTCCCAGGGCTCTCCATCTCCATGCTAAGACCCAGCTCTACTCAACGACCAGCAAACTACAGTGCTGGATACCCTATGTCAAACAAAAAGCAAGACAGGAACACAACACCACCCATCAGCAGAGAGGCTGCCTAAAATCATAATAAGTTCACAGACACCCCAAAACACACCACCGGATGCAGTCCTACCCACCAGAAAGACAAGATCCAGCCTCATCCAGCAGAACACAGGCACGAGTCCCCTCCACCAGGAAGCCTACAAAACCCACAAACCTACCTTACCCACTGGGGGAAGACACCCAAGACAACGGGAACTACAAACCTGCAGCCTGCGAAAAGGAGACCCCAAACACAGTAAGTGAAGCAAAATGAGAAGACAGAGAAATACACAGCAGATGAAGGAGCAAGGTAAAAACCCAGCAGACCAAACAAGTGAAGAGGAAATAGGCAGTCTACCTGAAAAAGAATTCAGAGTAACAATAGTAAAGATGATCTAAAATCTTGGAGATAGAATGGAAAAAATACAAGAAACATTTAACAAGGACCTAGAAGAACTAAAGAGCAAACAAACAATCATAAACAATGCAATAAAAAATTCTCTAAAAGGAATTAATAGCAGAATAACTGAGGCAGAAGAATGGGTAAGTGACCTGGAAGATAAAATAGTGGAAATAACTACCACAGAGCAGAATAAAGATAAAAGAATGAAAAGAATTGAGGACAGTCTCAGAGACCTCTGGGACAACATTTAACACACCAACATTCAAATTATAGGGGTCCCAGAAGAAGAAGACTAAAAGAAAGGGACTGAGAAAAAATTTGAAGAGATTATATTTGAAAACTTCCTAATATGGGAAAGGAAATAGTCAATCAAATCCAGGAAGCACAGAGAGTCCCATACAGGATAAATTCAAGGAGAAATATGCCAAGACACATATTAATCAAACTATTAAAATTAAATACAGGGCTTCCCTGGTGGCGCAGTGGTTGAGAATCTGCCTGCCAAGGCAGGGGACACGGGTTCGAGCCCTGGTCTGGGAAGATCCCACATGCCACGGAGCAACTAGGCCCGTGAGCCACAGCTGCTGAGCCTGCGCGTCTGGAGCCTGTGCTCCGCAACAAGAGAGGCCGCGATAGTGAGAGGCCCGCGCACCGCGATGAAGAGTGGCCCCCACTTGCCGTGGCTGGGGAAAGCCCTCGCACAGAAACGAAGACCCAACACAGCCAAAAATAATAAATAAATAAATAAATAAAGAATCTATCAAGGGACTAAGTTAATAAAAAAAAAAATTAAATACAAAGAAAAAATATTAAAAGCAGCAAGGGAAAAGCAACAAATGACATACAAGGGAAGCCCCATAAGGTTAACAGCTGATCTTTCAGCAGAAACACTGCAAGCCAGAAGGGAGTGGCAGGACATATTTAAAGTGATGAAAGGGAAAAACCTACAACCAACATTACTCTACCCAGCAAGGATCTCATTCAGATTTGATGGAGAAATTAAAACCTTTACAGACAAGCAAAAGCTGAGAATTCAGCACCACCAAACCAGCTTTACAACAAATGCTAAAGGAACTTCTCTAGGCAGGAAACACAAGCGAAGGAAAAGACCTACAATAACAAACCCAAAGCAATTAAAAAATGGTAATAGGAACACACATATCGATAACTACCTTAAATGTAAATGGATTAAATGCTCCAACCAAAAGACATAGACTGGCTGAATGGATACAAAAACAAGACCTGTATATATGCTGTCTACAAGAGACCCACTTCAGACCTAGGGACACATACAGACTGAAAGTGAGGGAATGGAAAAAGACATTCCATGCAAATGGAAATCAAAAGAAAGCTGGAGTGGCATTTCTCATATCAGACAAAATAGACTTTAAAATAAAGACTATTACAAGAGATAAAGAAGGACACTATATAATGATCAAGGGATCAATCCAAGAAGAAGATATAACAAGTGTAAATATTTATGCAGCCAACACAGGAGCACCTCAATACATAAGGCAAATGCTAACAGCCATAAAAGGAAAAATTGACAGTAACACAATCATAGTAGGGGACTTTAACACCCCACTTTCACCAAAGGACAGATCAACCAAAATGAAAATAAATAAGGAACCACAAGTTTTAAATGATACATTAAACAAGATGGACTTAATTGATATCTATATGACATTCCATCCAGAAACAACAGAATACACTTTCTTCTCAAGTGCTCATGGACCATTCTCCAGGATAGATCATATCTTGGGTCACAAATCAAGCCTTGGTAAATTTAAGAAAAGTGAAATCATATCAAGTATCTTTTTCAACAACAACACTATGAGAGTAGATTTCAATTACAGCAAAAAAATCTGTAAAAAAATGAACACATGGAGGTTAAACAATACACTACTAAATAACCAAGAGATCACTGAACAAATCAAAAAATACCTAGAAACAAATGACAATGAAAACACGATGACCCAAAACCTATGGGATGCAGCAAAAGAAGTTCTAAAGGGAAGTTTATAGCAATACAATCCTACCTCAAGAAACAAGAAACATCTCAAATAAACAACCTAAGCTTACACCTAAAGCAATTAGAGAAAGAAGAAAAAAAACCCCCCAAATTTAGCAGAAGGAAAGAAATAAATGAAAAAGAAATGAAGGAAACAATAGCTAAGATCAATAAAACTAAAAGCTTGTTCTTTGAGAAGAAAAACAAAATTGATAAACCACTAGCCAGACTGATCAAGAAAAAAAGGCAGAAGACTCAAATCAATAGAATTAGAAATGAAAAAGGAGAAGTAACAACTGACCGTGCAGAAATAGAAAGGATCATGAGAGATTACTACAAGCAACTATATGCCAGTAAAATGGACAACATGGAG
This sequence comes from Balaenoptera physalus, assembly GCF_965194825.1. Taxonomy (NCBI): domain Eukaryota; kingdom Metazoa; phylum Chordata; class Mammalia; order Artiodactyla; family Balaenopteridae; genus Balaenoptera; species Balaenoptera physalus. Next base: position 14,690,986 of record NC_138888.1, on the reverse strand, counting down.
AAATGGACAAATTCTTAGAAAAGCACAACATTCCGAGCCTCAACCAGGAAGAAATAGAAAATATAAACAGACCAATCACAAGCACTGAAACTGAAACTGTGATTAACAATCTTCCCACAAACAAAAGCCCAGGACCAGAAAGATTCACAGGAGAATTCTATCAAACATTTAGAGAAGAGCTAACACCTATCCTTCTCAAACTCTTCCAAAATATAGCAGAAGGAGGAACACTCCCAAACACATTCTACGAGGCCACCATCACCCTGATACCAAAACCAGACAAAGATGTCACAAAGTAAGAAAACTACAGACCAATATCACTGATGAACAGAGATGCAAAAATCCTCAACAAAATACTAGCAAACAGAATCCAGCAGCACTTTAAAAGGATCATACACCGTGGTCAAGAGGGGTTTATCCCAGGAATGCAAAGATTCTTCAATATACGCAAATCAATCAATGTGATACACCATATTAACAAATTGAAGGAGAAAAACCATATGATCATCTCAATAGATGCTGAAAAAGCTTTTGACAAAATTTAACACCCATTTATGATAAAAACTGTCCAGAAAGTAGGCATACAGGGAACTTACCTCAACATAATAAGGCCGTATATGACAGACCCACACCCAGCGTCATTCTCGTTGGTGGAAAACTGAAACCATTTCCACTAAGATCAGGAGCAAGACAAGGTTGCCCACTCTCACCACTATTATTCAACATAGTTTTGGAAGTTTTAGCCATAGCAATCAGAGAAGGAAAAGAAATAAAAGGAATCCAAATTGGAAAAGAAGAGGTAAAACTGTCACCGTTTGTAGATGACATGATACTATACATAGAGAATCCCAAAGATGCTACCAGAAAACTACTAGAGCTAATCAATGAATTTGATAAAGTAGCAGGATATAAAATTAATCCACAGAAATCTCTTGCATTTCTACACACTAATGATGAACAATCTGACTGAGAAATGAAGGAAACACTCCCATTTACCATTGCAACAAAAAGAATAAAATACCTAAGAATAAACCTACTTAGGGAGACAAAAGACCTGTATGCAGAAAACTATAAGACACTGATGAAATAAATTAAAGGTGATACAAACAGATGGAGAGATATACCATATTCTTGGATTTGAAGAATCAACATTGTGAAAATGACTGTACTACCCAAAGCAATCTACAGATTTAATGCAATCCCTATCAAACTACCAATGGCATTTTTTCCAGAACTAGAACAAAAAATTTCACAATTTGTATGGAAACAGAAAAGATCCTGAATAGCTAAAGCAATCTTGAGAACGAAAAATGGAGCTGGAGGATTCAGGCGCCTGGACTTCAGTCTATACGACAAAGCCACAGTAATCATGACAGTATGGTACTGGCACAAAATCAGAAACATAGATCAATGGAACAGGATAGAAAGCCCAGAGATAAACCCACACACATATGGTCACCTTATCTTTGATAAAGGAGGCAAGAATATACAATGGAGAAAAGACAGCCTCTTCAATAAGTGGTGCTGGGAAAACTGGACAGCTACATGTAAAATAATGAAATTAGAACGCTCCCTAACACCATACATAAAAATAAACTCAAAATGGATTAAAGACCTAAATGTAAGGCCAGACACTATAAAACTCTTAGAGGAAAACATAGGCAGAACACTCTATGACATAAATCACAGCAAGATCCTTTTTGACCCACCTCATAGAGAAATGGAAATAAAAACAAAAATAAACAAATGGAACCTACTGAAACTTAAAAGGTATTGCACAGCAAAGGAAACCATAAACAAGACGAAAAGACAACCCTCAGAATGGGAGAAAATATTTGCTAATGAAGCAACTGACAAAGGATTAATCTCCAAAATATACAGGCAGCTCATGCAGCTCAGTATCAAAAAAACAAACAACCCAATCCAAAAATGGGCAGAACATCTAAACAGACATTTCTCCAAAGAAGATATACAGATTGCCAACAAACACATGAAAGGATGCTCAACATCACTAATCCTTAGAGAAATGCAAATCAAAACTACAATGTGGTATCACCTCACACCGGTCAGAATGCCATCATCAAAAAATCTACAAACAATAAATGCTGGAGAGGGTGTGGCGAACAGGGAACCCTCTTGCACTGTTGGTGGGAATGTAAATTGATACAGCCACTATGGAGAACAGTATGGAGGTTCCTTAAAAATCTAAAAATAGAACTACAATATGACCCAGCAATCCCACTACTGGGCATATACCCTGAGAAAACCATAACTCAAAAAGAGTCATGTACCACAATGTGCATTGCAGCTCTATTTACAATAGCCAAGACATGGAAGCAACCTAAGTGTCCATCGACAGATGAATGGATAAAGAAGATGTGACACATATATACAATGGAATATTACTCAGCCATAAAAAGAACCGAATTGAGTTGTTTGTAGTGAGGTGGATAGACCTAGAGACTGTCATACAGCGTGAAGGAAGTCAGAAAGAGAAAAATAAATACTGTATGCTAACACATATATATGGAATCTAAAAAACAAAAATGGTCCTGAAGAACCTAGTGGCAGGACAGGAATAAAGATGCAGAGATAGAGAATGGACTTGTGGACACGGGGATGGGGAAGGGTAGGCTGGGACGAAGTGAGAGAGTGGCACGGACATATATACACTCCCAATGTAAAATAGATAGCTAGTGGGAAGCAGCCACATAGCACAGGGAGATCAGCTTGGCGCTTTGTGTCCACCTAGAGGAGTGGGATAGGGAGGGTGGGAGGGAGACACAAGATGGAGGAGATATGGGGATATATGTTTATGTATAGCTGATTCACTTTATTATACAGCAGAAACTAACAGACCATTGTAAAGCAATTATACTCCAATAAAGATGGTTAAAAAAAAAACTGCACGGAGATACTATTTTGAGAAACATCAAGAAGTTCAAAGATCCACCATATTAGTGAGGGTGTAAGAGTTCAAATTGTACAGCCACGATAGAGGGCATTTAGGCAACATCTAGTAAAATGAATATTGCGCACATTAATCCTATGAGAATTGACTTATGTACAAGGTTACTAATTATAGCATTGTTGATAATTTCAAAAGTTTGGGGACAAACTTAATTGCCATGAATGGGGAACTGGCGAAATAAATTATGATTCTTCCACACAATGGAATACTATGCAGCCGTAAAGAATGAGGGAGATGTTTATGCAGCAAAGTAGAAAGATATATTGTTAATGAAAACAAGAAACATGGCGCAAAACAGGGCATATGTTACTATTTTTAGAAAAGGATGCGGAAAAGTGTGTGTGTGTGTGTGTGTATTCTATATGCATGGAATATCTTTGGAAGGAACCTTTTAAATTTATTTTATTTTATTTATTTTTGGTTGTGTTGGGTCTTTGTTGCTCTGCCCGGGCTTTCTCTAGCTGCGGCGAGCAGGGGCTGCTCTTCGTTGTGGTGTTCGGGCTTCTCCTTGCGGTGGCTTCTCTTGTTGTGGAGCACGGGCTCCAGTAAATGTGGCACGCGGACTCAGTAGTTGTGGCTCACGGGCTTAGATGCCCCGTGGCATGTGGGATCTTCCTGGACCAGGGCTTGAACCCGTGTCCCCTGCATTGGCAGGCGGATCCTCAACCACTGCGCCACCAGGGAAGCCCTGGAAGGAACCTTTTAAAAACTGTAACATCTGTTGCCTCTGGAAAGGGGAAATTGGTGGGTGGCAGGCAGAGGTGGGAGGAGAGTCTGTCAGTATGGCTTTGGAAATATCTTTTGAAGATTAAAATACAAACTTCATGATATACTTAAAAGTAAATAAAAAACAAATTTTAAATGAGATAATATCTATAAAGCACATGATAGTTGCTCAATGAACAGCCATCAGGCTTTACCTTAGGCCTCTGGTGAGATATCAATAAAGAAATCAACTCTAGAGAAAGGATGTTTTGGGATGTCTTGGTTGTTGTCAAACCAGTCCGAAAGAAAAGTCTCCAAAACTGAGTATCAGCTCATACTGCACTAGCTCAGAGTGAACAGAAATAATCCTCCCTACCAGACCAGCTTATAGAAAGGCTAAGGCAATCTGGTTCCCTTTGCCAACCTCTTTCTTCCCCACATATAGATGGGGGGTGGGGAAGAGGTGTTTGCAGACAATGAAACTGCCAAGAATATACACAAAGCTACTACAGCCATTGTGAGCAAGTGCAGGCTCAGAGTTATGAGGTTCTGGGTGAGTTTCTATGAAAACTCCTTTAAACAATGTGAAGAGTTTGTAACTGGAGTTGCAGCTGTCCAGTGAGCAAATGCTAGATTACGCAAAACGGTAAGCGGGTCTGGTGGGCAGAGATGGAAAAGTATATTAAGTATAGAGTGAAGGGTGAGTTTGGGCTGATTGAGAAACAATCATTTGAATGAATGCAGCATTATTTTCAAGGATAAGCATGTCCAGATTCTTGAGCAAGAGCTATATTTAGTTCAATCTTTCTTACGCCCATTCTGAAAAAGCTAAATGATCACGTCAGAAAGAGTCAAAGACCACATTTTGCGTGAAAGCAAAGCCAGTGGGAATGGGACTGTTAGACCTAAACTTTTCCATGTTTTACCCAAGCACTCAGAAAATGACTTTATTGCTTTTTATGTTCTTCTGTCTCTAGCATCTCAATGTAGCAAGGAAGTAAATTTTAGGTATTTGGAATAGTCTCACCTTCAGTTTTTCTTTGGGAAAGTCATTAGTCCCTTTGATTTGACTGTTATGGAACATATCTTATGAAAGCCATAACTTTGCCCCCAGGCACTGCTTGGGCTTGTTTATTATAGATCGTTAATTGCTCACACAAGAACAAAGACTGTACTGGTTAGGGTAAGGACACATCCTCGTTGAAATGTGAAGAACAATTCCCTCAGGCACTCTGCGGGTTAATCAAGAGATAGTTTGATATCGCTCCTTCCTGTTTGGAATTTTCTAACAGCTTGAGAAAGAAAAACACAGGATATGGCTTACCTACAGATACCTCCTCCCAGGCCCTTTTGCAAATCTACAAGTAGAGATTTCCTTAGTTTAATAAGATTTCCCTTTTTAAAAAATTCAAATACCTGCATGTGAAGTGAGAATGGAAATTAGTTCAATCAGATATGTTCCTATAAACTGCAGGCTGAAGTTAAGACTTTGAACAAGCTAGAATTTGGATGGGATGGGGGTTGGGAGAGTGGGGAGTTGTACAACTTGAACTCTGGGCAACCCACCCAAATCGAGACCTGAGAAGGTTGTGTTGAAGAAGGAGTGTTGTGACCGAGACTGTTGAAAGGGGAGGCAAGGGAGTTGAGATCACACATGTGAGAGAGAACACAGTGGCTGGGCAGGCATTTCTTTTCTTTATTATTATTATTATTATTTTTTGGCTGCGTTGGGTCTTAGTTGCGGCATGCGGGATCTTTCACTGCAGCGAGGGCTCTTCTTTGCGGTGCGTGGGTTTCTCTCTAGTGGTGGCGAGCGGACTCCAGGGCGCGTGGGCTCTGTAGTTTGCAGCACGCAGGCTTAGTTGCCCTGCGGCATGTGGGATCTTAGTTCCCCGACCAGGGATCGAACCCGCATCCCCTGCCTTGGAAGGAGGATTCTTTACTACTGGACTACCAGGGAAGTCCCTGGGCAGGCATTTTTTTCTGCTGTGAGTTTGGATTAGAATTCTGGGTCTCATTGGGGTGAGCTCTGTTGCCTAGGGCTGGCCTCAGAGAAGAGGCAGGCTTGACAGCACATAAGGAAGAGGTAGAGATGTATTAAGGACAGAAAACTGAGAAGAAGGGCAGGGTGGAGAAAAGGGGAAAAAAACGAGAGTTTGTACATTTTAGCCATTTATTAGCATAAGGCATAAAAGTTTGTGGAATTTTTTTTTTTTTTGTATTTATGGTACAAAAAGTTGCTGGCAAGTGTCATGAAAAGTAATGTTTTTATTTGAGAATCAACCAAAAGTTTGCCACTATATTCTTCTGAATCTAGTGTCTATAATGTTATTCCCAACAATCTTTCCAGTTAAGAAGCTATGGTTTTCAGGAAGGCTAGCACCTGTGGATCATAATGTAATTCCTGTGATGAGTATGATAGCAAAATGAAAAGGTATCTTTCAAATTAGATTCTCTTGGAAATTGGAATGTGTCAAATACAGTAAAGCAATTTTTGGGGTTAAAGATTTATTTGCAAGTTTGTACAAGTTAGAAGGTACAGGAAGGATATAAAGTGTTCCTTTAGCTAGAAAGTTTGATTTGAATGATATAGGTATAAAGGTCAGACCTTAATGAACCCTCCTCCAGGAGTAATGCATGAAAATTCATTTCCTCATGTTCATAAGGCAAGCTATTTCTCTGAACACAAGGTGTTTCAATGTTTTTAACTTATGTTCCCAAACCCTTCTCCCCATTTCTTTACCAGTGACTTGAGAATGTGAAGCAGTCTTGTTGTGATTTCCAGAGTTGGAAAATTTTAAGACTCTAAGAATAGCCCACTGAGCCATTAAGATTATGTCTTAGTTTGATTATGCTGATCATGGCCCACACTAAAAGAAGGAAGAATGAAGTATCAACAGGGAGAGAATAGGGGTGGGGTAGAAAGAATGATGCACCCTAAACTCGAAGACCCAGATTCTAGCCCAGTTCTCCTGGACTAGACATTCAGCAAGTATGACCTTTCTTTATGGATACAATTAAGAGCTTGGGCTTGACAACCCATAAAGGGGCTATTAATTCTAATAGCCTATTATGAGATAAGAAATCTGAGTTGTTCTAGAAAATATGAATCTGCTTCCAAATTCTCCTCTAAGCTCTTGTTCTGAGTTCTTGCCATTATATTCACTCCTTTCGAATTAAGTTATTGAGGAATTCAGTTAACAATGCAAATGTGATATCTGGGAGGGGTATAAACATTCATTATTCAAATAGTATTTATTGGGGCCAACTATGCATCAGGCATTCTACTAAGCAATGGGCTCATGACTTGGAAAAAGACAGTCCCTGTGTGCCTTTTAAAAATGTATAGGTCAGTGGGAGGATACAGAGAAATACACAGGAAATTCCAACAGCGTGATAAGAGCCATAACCAGGGTTTTTTAGGGAGCATTCATAGACAGGCCCCAAAGGAAATCGAGGATATCAAGGAAGGCTTCCTGGTGGCTGTGATATCTCAAGGGAGACTGAAAGGATGGGTAGGACTAAGTCAGATGAAAAGGAATAGGAGGAAGATTCCAGGTAAGGTGAATTGAAAATATGAATATTTAGATTCAGACAGAGTCCACAGAGGTTGAGGAACTTGAAAATAATTCAATATGGCAGGAGCACAGTACCTGTGGGAGAGAACGCTGGAGAAATGAGAATAATAATTCAAGTCCTTTTGCTCTTGAGAGAGACTACACTTCCCATAGTATGGAGAATGGATAGGGGAAGAAAAAGGCTGGAGGCACATCTTGGGAGAGAAGATAGTGGCCTGAAAATAATAATGATGATGAAAAAAGGGAGTAGACTCAAAAGAGATCAAGGAGACAGAAGTAAAAAAGATTTGTGAGAGATCAAATATAGGGAGTGAGAAAGAGGGTCGAGGCTGAAGGCTGGATTTTTTTTGGCTTGCACAATTACATGAACAGCAATGCCATTTGCTGAGATAGGAAACAGAGGGAGGAATAGGTCTGGGGAAAAGATAAGTTAATTTTGAACAAGTTGAGCTTCGAATGGTGAGCGCATAGTAGGTACTCAGGAAGTACTTATTGAATGAATGAACATGTAAGTAAAAATGTCTAAGAGGTATCTGCAAATGGCTCCTAGCCAGCAGAGAGCTCTTGGTTGCAGATTTCTATTTTTAAGTCTTCAATCTACAGATGAAACTTAGAACCCTGGGAGTGGTTGAGATCATCCAGAGGGAGAAGTATAGAGGGTACAAGAAGGCCTAGGGGCTGAACCTAGAGGAATACCAACATCTGTGGGCAGACAGAGGCAGAGGATGCTATTGGACGAGGCTCAGTAGGACGGGCCATTAAAGTAGGACTAAATACTAAAGCCCTAGAAGTGAGCTCTCTGAGGGCAGAGACATATGTTGTTTACGTCTGGGTGGCTGCTGTGGACTTAATTGTGTCTTCCCTGAATTCATATGCTGAAGCCCTAACCTCCAATGTGACTGTATCTGGAAATAGGATCTTCAGGAAGTAATGAAGATGAAATGAATTCATGGGTGGAGCCCTAATCCAACAGGACTGTGGCCTTATGAGAAGAGAGAGCTCTCCCCACCATAGGAGAACACAGGGAGAAGGCCAGAAAGTGAGTCCTCAGTAGAACCTGACCAAGCTGGCACCCTGATCTTGGATTTCTGGCCACCAGACCTGTGCAAAGATTAATTTCTGTTGTTTAAGCCACCCAGTCTATGGTCTTTTGTTATGGCAGCCTGAGCTAACTAAGACAAGGCCCAGCACTTAGACATGGCCCTGGTAAACAGTAGGTAATCAATATTTTTTGAGTGAATTGGATACATGAGTTATTCTTTGGCATGTTCATAAACATATCACTCTCTTGAGACAGTAGGATTGTAACTGAGGGGGTTGGGAGAAGGGGGGGGGGCACTGGTAAGCACGGCTAGCTTAGGGTGCTGGGTGCTGAGGGAGCCAGTTATCCAGATGAGTGTGGTAACAAAATAGGAAGAAAGACCCGAAAAGGCTCAAAATGTACAAATCTCCTTTTTTTGGTTTTTTTTTGTTTTACCATTTGAATAAGGCTGGTTCTGAAATTGGGCCAGGTTCCTGGTTGATTACCAGGTGTGTGTGCATGTGTGTGTGTGTACAAAGGCCCTCCTTAACAGTAGAGAGTACTATTTGAAGAAGCTTGAATTTAGGCACAATCTGGATATTGCTCTCCACAGAGAAATAATACCCTAAGCTGGCAATGAGATTCCTCAAGTAAACAACAGATAAAGGGAGAGAGTGGGACACGGGGTAATAATAATTGGAATAATTGGAATTCTTTTACCACTCATGGTACTTATAGAGAAAGTACTTTCTAAACTGTCTTATGCCACATGCTATATAGTTAAATTACATAAACAATTCTCTAAAACATGTAACGTGAAAGTTACTCAATTCTATTAAGCTGGAGAATTAAATCTGAATCACTCATTGATTCAAAATAAAGAGTAGCCATTCTGCCTGGCAACCGAAAATCCAAACTATCTCCATCAGGTTCTGGGTAGGAAGACAGGAAATGGCATCTGAGGTGCTGAGTTTCATTAGAATAAGGATTTTGGGTTTGATTCTTGGCTTAAAAATCATTAAACTTTTTAAATCTTATTTTTTGGAGTGGCTGTTTAAGAACATGCTAGAGAATCCTGCTTTCATTTGACTCCTCATTGACTCGTATCTTTGCAGGCTTCTGTAGCATTTGATCACGTAAAGCCTGTTATAGAAAAAGGTCCATGAATAGCGTGTTAGTAAAATCCTGTGGCCTTGAGGGAGCTGATCCCAGGGAGAGGGGTCTGACTGAGAGAAGGATAGCTCTGTACCTTGCTGACCTCTGTACCCTGACAATGCCGCATGCTCAGCACTGGACTGTTATGCCATTGGTTGGAAATGCGGTATATTATGTTCTCCAATATGTAAGAGGTCATGGTCCACATTTTGGGCCAGGAGGCAAAATAAATCTATGATGATAGAAATCAGAACAGTGGTTGCTTGTAGGGGTTAGGTGCTGGCTAAAACAAGGCATGAAGGGAACTTTCTTGAGTGGTGGAAATACTCTATGATTTCATTAAGATGGTCATCACATGGGCATATCCAAACTTGTCAAACTGTACACATAAGATATGTGCATTTCACTGCATAAAAATTTTAATTCATAAGACAAAAATCAAAGGTCAGTTGAAAAAAACTCTAGGAGCTAATCAAAAGCCCTCAAAATAAATAGTATGAAACATTTTTTTAAAGGCAGAAATTTAAAAGGAAATTATTTTTCTTCTACTTTAGAGAAAAATAGATGGTGTCAAATAAATGTGCAAAGAAAACTCCCAAACAGAGCATTTATGATCAAAATAATAATCAATTTGAACAGGGCTGGAGTTCCATGTCTCAGACCGAAGGAACCATTTCTAGGAGTGTAAGCTATTTTGGAAATATTTCCACATTTATTTTCTTTCATGTTTCTGTTGGAGGAATCATGTTTTTGTAAATGTAAAAAGCTTTTAATGGAGCTAGAGAAGAAACTTTGTTTGGTCACAGTATTATCTGGTTACGAACTAAAAATTCAGAGCTCTCTCGTGAATCATGCTGCCAAGAATTGCAGGCTTAATCCTCAAGACTGTATGAATTTGAATTGTGACTTTATGGCCTCAGTCAGTATGAGGATACCAAGATAATTGTCTAGCAAAAACAGTTTGAAAATGGGAGAACGTTACTTGGAAAGTTAGCTTTTAGAGATGGGTTACCCAGATAGATATAATATTATTTTATCCTTTTAAGTATCTGGATGAATAAATTAGCCAATATTTGATGATCTCATATGACCAGGCACAGGGCTAGGCACTCAGAAAATACCCAGATAACTCTTTGCAGACCCTGTCCTCAAGGAACTTCTGAGCAGGATGAGGGGATAAAAGTATATATAAATAACGAATTCAAGAATGAATGTAATATCGGGTTGGCCCAACGGTTCGTTTGGGTTTCTCTGTAAGCTGTTACGGAAAAACCCGAACGAACTTTTTGGGCAACCCAATACATGCATGAGAAATACGACTGGTGCTCAAAGGAGAGGAAATTACTTTTGAATAAGGAATAAAGGCATTTTCGATGTGATAGCATTTGCGGGGGGGGGCTTTCAAAAAGGCTTTCCGCTGACAGGCCAGCAGAGTGGGGTTTGTAGGCAGAGAGAATGGCATCAGGAAAACTTTGAGTGCTTGGAGTGTCAAGTTTTTTTTTCTTTTGGCTGAAGCATTGGCTACACATCACGGGGAGGTACACTAGACAGGATATTATGGGAAGAGAGGGAGGCCTGAACTTCGGAGGAAGCTATGATCTGGGTGAAGAGTAGAGCCGGGTCATGAGAAAATGGATCTCAAAGCTGTAAAAACCAAGGAAATAAAAGGCAGCAGGATCTAGGAAGAAGTGAGGGGGGAGGGAAGAGGCAGATGTCCCTACGAGACTCTTACAACAGGCAAGGTAATGAGGGGCTGCAGGAGGGCCATAGGAATGTCGGGGAAAGGGAGAAATCGCAAAGCTAGAATAGTCAGGAGTGTGGAAGGCAAGGGAAAGACAGCCCTCAAAGAAGACCGTGAGACTTGAATCTGGGCGACTGGAGGGAGAGTGATGCTTTTCACAGACTGGGGGATTGAGAGGAACCCCATGTCTGGAGGAGAGAGAAAGATGGCCCATATTTTGAACAAGCCAGCAATGCCCAGGAGACTGCTGGAAAAGTGGGCCTGGAGATGCACTCAGTGGTGGAGCTAGAGAAACAGACTTGACCCTAGTTCACCTGCAAGTGCCAGGAAGTCACAGAGCGGGGTGGGGAGTGTGAGCCTGTGCAGAGGGAGAGGATGGAGAGGGAAGAGGAGGGAGCCGGGAACAGGACGGTGAGGCTGTTTGCCAGAAGCACTAGAAGAAAATTGGCAAGGTGCGGTGTCCTTTCCCACCTGCTCTCATTAAGCCTGGGAGACGGCTCTTACCAGGAACAGGAAAGAGAATGCTGGAAAGAAAGTGTTCAGGACAACTGCCTTTATTGGACATCTTGAATTAACTTGGATGGTTAGCTTCAGCATAAGCAAAGTCTATGCAGAGATAATGAGGTTTCTTATCCTTCCCACGTTCAAGGAGACTATCTGCAAAGTCCCTGTCTTCCATCCTCCCCTCCTTTCTGTCTTCTTTTTTCCTCTCCTTCCTCCCCCCATTCCTTCCTTCCCTTCCCTTCCTGCTCCTCCCTTCCTTGCACATTCTTGTTTTATTTTGGACTGGCCTAGTGCATGGGTGGCCATGGCTGACCTAAAGGAGGAGTTAGGATTCACCACCATCAACAACAAAGGGTTCTGTCCTCCAATATTGCAATATTTTGGGTCTTTCAAAGCACAAAATATATATTTGCATTATGACATCATTAACATTTTTGCAACTTAAAAAAAAAAGTAACTTTTTACTTCTTTCTTTGTACTGGTCTCAAGAGTCACTCATAAATCTCTTGGTAACTGCATAGAGTCCCAGGCCAGAGACTGGCCACTCCTGGCATTGTGATTAGAGTCATTTAATACCCAAGGCAGTGACTAATGTCTGGCAACAAAGGCTCCACTAGGCGTCACATGTCCTGAGACACTGGGTGAGGGCCACTAGGAGCACCTTCTCATTGTGTGTTAGCACCACGGTCAAGAGAAAAGTTGAGAACCTGGTGGATCCATGTGGGCACCATTGAGAAATGAGAGACCCTTTCCCCATGACCAATGCCTCTATAACCAGAATGCCTAAAATCAGTTCAACAAAGGTACCCACCTTTGTCTTATCTTCCTACTCTGGGCTTTTAATAATATATCTTTTCATGTTTACAGAAAGCAGTCAACTGAGCTATTCATGGAAAGGTTTGTGGGTTTGGTTAACGAGGTGGAGGAATATTATGTTTCAGTTGGAAACACATCCCTAGAATGCCAAAACATTTATTCCAAAGTCTGGTTTCCTGGTGCAATCAGAGGCAAGGCAACAGTGTGTCTGTTCAGAGACTGGGGGCTGGGGCCAGCAAGGCATCGGATCCAAGTGTATCCCAGAAGGCTTTTATTGTTAAATTATATTCTTCAGGAAAAACCGCCCGTGTCACATTTTGTAAACTTGATATCTACGCTCTTTTGACTGGCATCCTATTTTAGCGTAAGCCTATGATTTACAGCAAGCCTGTTTTCCCTCTTGCCTAGGATGGCAGCAGAAAACATGGGGCACTTCCTAGGCTCGAAGTGTAAGGAGCAAACAGGGCTGGAGTTTTGCTTCTCCCCAATGATGCTGGCTTGAGTGTGCCACCTTGCTCCCCATGAGCAGACAGCAAGCTTCTCCTCACTCCCCACGGCCATTCATCCAGCTCTGTGCAGGAGCCCAGTTGCTGTGCCTGCCGGGAGGGGCTGCCAAGTGCCCTGCCTACTGGCTGCTTCCCGATTCCCTGCCGTTCCACATACAAACACATCCCCACACGCTCTGCCTTGCTCACACACGGAGCCACAGGCACATGTGAGCGCATTCCTTCCTTCATTCTCACTGTCTCAGCCCTTGACTTCTACAAGCCCATGGAACATTTCTGGAAAGACGCTCTTGATCCAGCAGGGTAGGATTGTTTTGATTTCTCTTTGTAGCTTTAGCATTTTGAGAAAGCAACTTACCTTTCTGGCCAGTGTCTGTATCCTAGCAGGGAGATGAGGATTTGCTGTTTTCCATGGGTTTATGTGTGCATCTCCTTCTGCTTTCAGGACTTGTAAGGTTCTTTGTGTAATTTACATATAATTCGGCAGGTTCGGATTTTTAAGAGCCCTCTGAAGTGCTTTTGCATGGGTTTAAAAAAGACATTTGAAAATTGAAAGTGTGATTTACCGAAACGAAGTCATCTGTAAAAAAATTGCTTTGGAAAGTAATGGTTGCTGGCCATAAAGAGAAATATCTGTGATTCACCTAATGTGTTTTTAACCCTTTCTTTGCTTACAATCTATAGTTACTCTTGCTGAGCTCAATTTTGGCTTCATAGTAAATCAGCTGCATCTGCATATTACCCCCAAATGGTCTGTCTGTTCTTGTAAGAATTAGGTAAAATGTGTGCTTATTAGTATAAAGATATCCCAAAATATTACTATCAGTAACAGCATCCTTGTCATTTATAGATGACACAAACATTTTGTCCGGTATTCTGTCAGGTGTTTGGTATAGCAGTTAAAGCAAAGTATCTGATGGTCATACCAGAGTTCATTAGGCTGGGGCAAAGGAAGTTTATTAAAAAGTATAAACTGTCCAAGATTATAGGTGCACAATATATTTACCATATCTTTTTAATATATACTTATATATACACATTATATACTATATAGTATATATTATTATATATTATGTTATATATATATATAAAATGTACTTGAGCATGTTTAGTTTTTAATTCAGTACAAAACTTTTTTCTATTTCTCTTTCAATCTGGATATTTGATTCTGCATATCCTAGTCCAAGTGAACCAAGAAGGTCCAATCATAGGATGAAAGAACAGAAATGTATCATTGCCTTTTAAAATTTGTTGGTTAGACCGACAGTGTAACATCACTGCCAGAGATTTGGTTAATGACCTGAGGTTATTTTTTTTATGGTAAGGTCACGTTTCATATTCAGTTTTCTGAAGTTTTGGTTGCATAATCAGTGGAAGGCATGAAGACCCACGTCCGCCTAACGGAAGGTTTTTGTAAATCGTCATTCACATTAGAATTCCTATTGGGAGCAAGTACAGTACTGTGGTCCAGCACAAACAGACGAGTCGGGCTGGGAGAATCTCAGAAGGTCGTGGCTGGAGGGGACCACTTTGGGAGAATTTTTTAGATGAGGAAAACTGAGGTCGGGCAGCACTCTCCTGCTGCAAAGCGCGGCTCTTCCTATATGTACACCTTGAATCTCCACCCCCTTCCCCCCAGATGCCTCCCATCAGTTCCGGCAGCTGCTAAATATAGCTGTCTGCATATGCAACCGCATACCCCACTCTATCTGCCGTATCTCGGTTACAGAGTGGTCCTCCCCAGGGTCATTCTATGTACACACTACAGATTTCCAGCCAACGAGGAGCGTGAATCAAACAGTAAGAGAGACAAACAGAGATAGACTGGAGCCTGGCACGGGGCACATAAGGTAGCACGTTAGAGAAAGCCGGCCCCTGGATTAGTCTTCCGAGTTTGTTTTAAACCCCGTCTTCTCTGGGCCACCTTTAGGAGATCCCTCGGCTCCCCCGCCCTCCTGCAGTGAAATTCAGCCTCTATCCAGCAGCGACAAGTAAAGTAAAGTTCAGGGAAGCTGCTCTTTGGGATCGCTCCAAAACGAGCTGCGCCTGGAGTGATGTTTAAGCCAACGTCAGGGCAAGGCAACAGCCCCTGGCCGGCTTCCAGCACCTCTGTAATGCATACGAGCTCGGGAGACCGGTACTTAAAGTTGGAGACCCGAGCCCGGGAGTTGGCGGAGCGCGCTCGCGCCGGGCTGCACTTGCTCGCGTCCGGCCGGCCCGCTCCATCGGACGGGCCGGCTCCCGGGGCAGGGCCGGAGCTCGCGTCGCGGCGGGACATGCGCTGCGCCGCCTCTAACCGCGGGCTGTGCTCTTCTTCCAGGTGGCCGGTCGGCTGCTGAGCCCTCTGCCGCGGGGGGAGACGGTTTGCGCCTTGCCCGCGGCCACTGACCATGACCATGACCCTGCACACCAAAGCGTCTGGCATGGCCCTGCTGCACCAGATCCAAGCCAACGAGCTGGAGCCCCTGAACCGCCCGCAGCTCAAGATCCCCCTGGAGCGGCCCCTGAGCGAGGTGTACGTGGACAGCAGCAAGCCCGCCGTGTACAACTACCCCGAGGGCGCCGCGTACGACTTCAACGCCGCGGCCGCCGCCTCCGCGCCCGTCTACGGCCAGTCGGGCCTCGCCTACGGCCCCGGGTCCGAGGCGGCCGCGTTCGGCGCCAACGGCCTGGGGGGTTTCCCGCCGCTCAACAGCGTGTCTCCGAGCCCGCTGGTGCTCCTGCACCCGCCGCCGCAGCTCTCGCCCTTCCTGCATCCCCACGGCCAACAGGTGCCCTATTACCTGGAGAACGAGCCGAGCGGCTATGCGGTGCGCGAGGCCGGCCCTCCCGCCTTCTACAGGTACCCGCGCCGCCCGCCGCGCCACGTCGGGGTGGCCGCCGCGCGCCCGGCGGCGGGAGGGAGCGGGGGGCGAGGGGCCGCGCCGCCGGGAGCTCGCGGGGCCCGCAGGCCGCGGGGCCGGGCGCCCGGCAACCCGGCCGCCGCCGGAACCGCGGACGCGCGACCCGAGGGCTAGCGCGCGGCCCGGCCCAGGGTCACGGGGGGGATCTCGCGTTCGAGAGTCAAGTTCTCTGGCCTGGCGGCTTAAAAAAAAAAAAAAAAAACGACAGCAACATTCTGTTCTCCACGCCCCCCCCTCCCCCAGTGTCTGCGTGAGACGCAGATCCGAAACCCCGTGTGCTTCCTAACTAAACAAATATTGGAAAACTGTGCAAAGCAGAGGTTATTAGTGTGTGTGTGTGTGTGGGGAACACCCCAGAGCAAATAAACACAAGGTGCTCTGAGTCCCTAGAAAATGTCCCGCTTTGGTATTTAAGGCTGAAGGTGTCTGGGGCTAGCGGAGCTCAGAATTTTATTTATTTATATTATTAGTAGTATTTTACAATTTTGTTTTAATGTGCTCGCAAAATTTCCTTTCTCCTAGAATTTTGGGGTGGAAATATGCACGCTATGATGATGGTGATGATAGTGATGGTGAAGGTGATTCCCTTGGGAAGCGATTCCTAGCACCGCTTTCCTCGCCCTCCCCGTCCCACCTTGGAGGGCTGTAGGATCGAATTGCGCTCCTCAGAGGGGCAATAGAGTTCAATGGGTCTTAAGGAGTTTCTGATTTCTGAGTTACCCGGCTGAGTCCGTGTCAGAGCAGACAGAAGACTTCTGACAGCCAGAGATTTATAAGTGTCCTGTGGGTTTAACACATGCCACATCGAAGCACGAGTGTTTTGAAATACTTTCCTGACAGCTAAGTTTCATTTCTGGCCTACCGGAGAGGAGAATGCCCCAGGACTGGGGAGCAGCGGTTCAGCCCGGTTCTGTGCTTTGCCTTCAAGGGCGAAGAAGCACAGTTGGTAGTTTGGGACACTTTTGTGACTTAAGAGGCAAATGTTTTGTGTCCTTATTTATTTTTCCTAGTAGAGATTATACTTTCCTTCTCCCCTCTTCCTCCCATTTTCCTTTTGACAGCGTCTCCCTTCTCTTCGTGATGGACTTGAGGAAGCCTTAGGCAGGAGGTCCGGGTGAATACCTGTGCCCTAGGTGCTGCTGGGAGGCCCCAGGGCACCCACGTGGCTGGCTGGGTGCTGAGTTAGGCACTGCCTGACTGTACACTGGTGCCTGGACTCGCCTTCCACTTTCACCCAGATCCTTCTGTATAGCAAGCTGTGGACCGATTTTCCATTCAGTGTTCTATATCCAGAGATATTTGTAGCAGAAGAAATAGGAGGAGGGTGCAGGGTGGCCCCAGAGGATTGTGAAGGCAGACTCTTGGGGTATCTGAATATACTCCACATCCTTCAGCCCCTCAAAGGACTTTAGAACATCCCACAGCCAAGCAGGTCCAGCCTGAGTTATTCCTCAGAAGACAAACAATGAACAAAACTTTAAAAAGTTGGCATCTATCACGTTAATTTAACTTGTTTTAATTCAGGGTTAAAATGGAAAACAAAAAAGAATTTATTCTGCCCACTTTTTTAAAAAAAAAGTGTTAGAACAGAGTATAACGATTAAGTCTAACTCACACCTTTTAAACTCCTTGTTGTGAAGGAAGGCACTGGTATGATGTGAATTCCATAACCTTACGGTAGACTCCAGAAACTATTTTCTTTTCCATTTAATTTTCAGTTCTTTTATTGCAAATTAATGCCACTGAATTTCAATGGGCACTAATGAGGCTGCTTCTCAGGGGATTATTTACTGCCTTGCTAATAATTACAAAGTGAGCATGGTCAGATAAAGAGGGGAATCACATTTTATTCAAAATTGTTCATCATCCCAGTGGCAAATAATATCGCTATAATATGCCCCATCTTAAACTTTTTGCATTAGATGATACTCAGATACTTTTAGAATAATAAAAAAATATGTGAGACTTTAAAAAAATGAGGTAAAAAACTCATACACATGGGATTCTGTGTGGAAATTCAGTTTTAGAATAATTTTTTTTCCTTTGTCATTTATTTACC
Source organism: Balaenoptera physalus (assembly GCF_965194825.1). Classification (NCBI taxonomy): domain Eukaryota; kingdom Metazoa; phylum Chordata; class Mammalia; order Artiodactyla; family Balaenopteridae; genus Balaenoptera; species Balaenoptera physalus. Next base: position 14,673,027 of record NC_138888.1, on the reverse strand, counting down.
ATAACATCCTTTCTTTTTTGTTTGAATTCTGCCTTTATTACCCAGGGAGGAAAAGAAGGCTCTATGAAATAGAGTTATTTCAAATAGACAGATGTTACTTAATATTCTTCCCCCTCTCAGTTTTGCTGTTTGACTCTGGGTAAAAAGAACTGATTAGATTCTTCTAGGAACCTCTAATTTTCTTCAGTAGTTATCAAAAGTTTTGGGGGCCAAAAGCAATGTTTTCAAACTGCTTGTCATGACCCAGAGGATCACGAAATTAGTTTAGTGAGTCTAGAACATTTTTTTTAAAGGAATAAAATAGAAAAGAATATAATAGAAAATAGCCGAGTGGGTAATATCTAATAAGGGAAGGTTTTGTTTCCTGAAAATTTGTTTTAATTATACATGCTTGTTTGTGCTGGCTGTGATTAAAAATGTATTTCTTACATGGTTTGAGGTAAAGAAGTTTGAAAGCTACTGACCTAAAATGTTATGGTCAGTAGAAAAGAAGAAGTTTAGTTAAGTGGCTGGTTGTTTTACCGACACAAACCAAAAAGCAGTTTTGATTGTCTTTATTTTATTTTTCTCTTACAAATTAGCTGGTGACTTTGGGTCAGTTAGATTAAGCTTTATTACTTCTGGTTCTTAACTTTTCCATTTATAAAATGTTACTGTGTGGATTGTCCACCTGAATGTCCCACAGGGATGTTCAGAGAATTTATGCGAAATTCACATCATTTAGCGTTAAGATGCTATGGGTATTTTCTTCTTTTGGCCACAATATGTAGCCTTCTTTATGTATGAAGAAATGTAACAGATGAAACTGCCCTGGGCATATAGTAATGGGAGAAAGATTGTCACATGTCCCAACAAATTGTTATTCAAAGGGAATAAATTTGTAAATAGACAAGCTGTGACTCTGCAAAATATGTCTTACCTAAAATGTCATGATGAAGGCAAGTGGGAGTTATCTTATCCTGGGTTCCTTAGCAAGTTAAAATATCTTAGGGAGTTTGGATAAAACTGAAGATGAAAATTAATTATATCCACTATGTTTTAAAAAATTCAAATGAGGTATTTAATACTCTGTGCTGATTTCAGTTTTATTACTCAATATTCTTAAAGGCTAAATATTGCCCACTTCTCCAAAAAACTTGACCAATATACAAACCTTTTGCATCAAAGCCAAAGCCCTAGTGATTTGTCTACTGTCTACTATCTGTATGCATATTTTTAGTGCCTAGTTTGTGCACTGGTGAACACTTAGAACTATTTCTCAACTTTGAGCAAGGCTCACTTCTAGGGAGAGATTTGAATGGTTAATTTTCAAGTTTTCAGTAATTCTTTCTTTGTAGTTAGGTGATATCTCAGCACCCTTTTTTCCTGTTCTCACTTTTTTCAGTCATTTAAATTGTTACTGTTTACCTGACTCTTTCTGTTAGTCTAAGAATAGTTCAAGGAGCCACATATTGCCTCGGGAATGAGTATATTTTAGGTTGAAACGGAATCACATCTTCAAACCCCATTTCATTTTCACCTACTCTATGTGGCTTGTACGTGTTTGGTAGAAAGCCCCTGAAAGGTAATTGCCACTTATTCTAACCTTCTTTCTCACACTCCGTTAATTTGGATCTCTGGATTACTTTTGTGAATATATTTACGATGTGACATTCATAATTTGGGAAGATTCAGGTTCAGCATTTTGGTTTCTTATTATTTTAAGGATGTAAAAGACAGGGGTAAGAAATTGACAATGACAAGAATAGATATCAGGAAAAACTATAAAAGATGTCAAACTTTCCGATCATGATAAGACATTAGTACTTTTGTCAAGTGAGCTAGTGTATGTGAAAGCAGTGCATAAGCTATACAAGCAATCGCTATTTTATTATTTTATTCACATATTAATATTTGTTCTGGTGCTTTTGTAAGCTAAAAAAAAAACTACAGGGAAGAACTGATTTAAGTGGTCAGGAGTTTCACTACAAGTATAGATTGATGATAATATGAACTCATTTTCTGTGGAAGCCAAATTTAAATAAAATCTTTATTACCATCTGCAACATTTGTTTGCAGTCTGGGTTATCATAAAGAACATCTATCTTATAGATACGTTTTTTAAAAAAGTCAAAACCCCGATTATGTGATAATAGTTTTATGTAAGGAAATTTATGAATTTTAATTCTATTTTTTCTAAAATGCATATTCAGCACAAAAATAATAAATCTAACTCCTCCCAGTGACTTCAGTATTATTTTTAATGTAACTTTAGAAGAACCCAGTAGAGAGGGCTAAGTGTGTTCCCTTCTTCTCTAGGACACATTGACTTGATAGAGGCAAATTACTCATTTGGTTTAATTCCAAGTCTCAGTTTGCTTATCAAAGAAAGGAAAACAGAGTGGCCACAACTGTTTAGAACCCAAATTCATACTCCAGAAAAAGATGCTATATAGATCCCCAGAATACAGCTGCTTGAACACAAACCAGCCAAAGTGAAAGTGTAAAGGATTTCATGAAAGGAGGCAGTCCATCAAAATCATTCAGCAGTTTTATTTTATATTTTAAACTCTGCTGATGAATTGACAGATAACATGATTTTAAAAAACAGTGTATCTGAGCTGTCCCCTGCTCCATCCCCAAAACATACCCTCACAGCGTCCTCTGAAATCTGAGGACTTAAGTGGGCTGGAGGTGAAGGGAAGCACCTTTATGATGTTCTTGAGCTCATGAGAGAAGAAACCATGAATGCTGAGTTCTGCACCTTAGAGAATATTAGTAGGAATTATGGGGGAACATTTTGCATTAATCAACAACACTTTTAATTATATGTACATGTTTAAACCCTATTAAAAATATGAAGGCTAGAAAGTTTTGCTCTCAAATGACAAAATTTTATATGGTTTAACAAAGCGATAATTGAATAAGAAGGAGTAGGGCTGACTCTTGGAAGTATTATGGTGGTGTGACGGTGGAATCCGCGATGATGGTGGCGGTGGCGGCAGAGAGAAGGAAGAGGAGGAGGGCGACGGTGATGACAGTTATGATGCTAGCAGCAAGGAGATGTCGAAGGCAGCGGGGGTAGTATCTCTGGATGCCTATTATGTAGCCTGGAGATAGCTATCCAAACAGAAATGAAAAAATTTTAATGTACTTTGCTCATTTTTGTGGAGTTATAATTTACATATATAGTCAAAATTTTCAATAATAATACTATCAATAACATGAATACCATAAATCTGTTAAGTACCTCCCATTGCTATACAGAAATTAAAAAAGAAAAATCCAAACACACCTGGATTTTTTTTCTTTGTTTCTCCCCTGAACTTTTTAGAGGAACACATTGAGTTCTTAGTTTGTTCCCATAACATCTTCTCCTTTAATCAAGTGTGTCATCTTTCATGAGATAGTAGGCGACTTTGTCTTGTCATTTTCTGCTTTCTGAAGCTCCGGTAAATTAGGCTTGGGAAAATTATAGTAGATCAATGAAAGTTAATAAAGTTAATGAAGAAACGTTCAGGACTGGATATTTCCCAGTGAGCCCTCGATAAACTCATCTAGGATCCTTCTTTTTGAGGGTTCCCCCAAAGTTGTCACCTTCAAGATGGGCCAGTGACCTCTGAGGTTTCATGTTCAGATTCTCACCTTCAGCTTGGAAGCTACAGAGCTGTCTGGCCCGAAGGCTCCCCCGCCGTGGTTGTGGTCCCATTTCCAGCCTGCATCCCTCGCCCTCATTCCCCCTGTTCCCAAACAGTGGCGAGTGCAGGGACCCAGCAGCCTTCATGTGTGCATGCCAGGCACTACTTCCTGGGCAGTTTTCTTGGCAACTCGATTCACGATTCACTTCTCTCACATAAAGACTTGGAATTTCTTTTAAGACCCTGAAAGTAAAAGAGAATTCTCTTTCAGTTTCCTGCAACTAAATAGCGTTAGAAATAGTAATTTTCGCATTGGCATCCTTTCTCTTTCCTCCGCTGATCTTTGTTTTGATAGTCCGTTCTCCTGTTTTCTTGTTTCTTTGCTTTATTTTCTACTGTTCTTCCTTTTAAACTCTTCTTGGCTTCTTTTCGGCTATCCAGCTTTCTTTTTTCTTTTCTGTTTTAGTCACTCCATCTGTGTAGTCCCACAGTTTTCCTCCCATCTTTTCTGGTTTATTTCTTTATTGACCTCTGTTGTCTGTTATTTTAATAAAATTTGGAACAGGGCTCATCAGAGTTCCTCCCTAGCCTGGGAAGGCCAGTGGTGTAAGAATATGCCTTAATAACCCATTCACTACATTAAAAGTGACATTAACTACAGTAAAAGTTTCAAAAACGATTTTTTCTTGTCTGTAAGGATAGACGCTTAACAAAAATTCAGGAAGAAAATTTCACATAGTAAAATTGCTTTCGTAGCTCATTCATTCATTCATTCATTTGGCTACGTTGTTCCAAAGTGTGTAGCTCATCAAAGGCATAGATGAAATATCAATAAAATGTGTGTTTGTATTCCTAGCAGTTCACATATCGGTGTTAGCACAGAGCAACCAGGAGTCTTACTGCATGAGTGGGTGAAATCCTAGGGCCACAGGCTTCTGCATGTCGATTTGGTATGGAGGTGACAAAAAGTGCAGCCTTTGCTGTGGTCTCCCGGTGGCCTACTTTTCAGGAATCTAGATCCACGTGAACTTACACCATGCATTTAAAACCGACTGTAATTTCCCACTTCGTCAACAAAAACATTCCTCTTTGAACAGTCGTAGGTACATCCATGATTCATTTTACTTACTTCATGAAGGTATTTTAAGTGTTTTCTTTTTTGAAGATTTTTTTTTGATGTGGACCATTTTAACAATCTTTATTGAATTTGTTACACAGTATTGCTTCTGTTATATGTTTTGGTTTTTTGGCCACGAGGCATGTGGGATCTTAGCTCCCCGACCAGGGATTGAACCTGCAGCCCCTGCATTGGAAGGCGAAGTCTTCTGGACCGCCAGGGAAGTCCCTAGTTTTGTTTTTTCTGTTGTTGTTGGTAAAACTTTCACTATACAACATTGTCAGAAACATAATTGATTTTAAGGGTGCTTTATGCTAACTTTGACTTCTGCTTTTTTTGGGGGGGGGAGGGGGGAAGACATATTTCTGCTGGATTATTTCAAGCACTTCAGAGAGAGAGAGAATGCATTCTAATTTGAGTACAGGATATAATTTAGTTACAATGGGAAGGTATTTTCTTTAGTTACCTGACAAAACTTGAGAGGCCTCCAGAAGCCTCTTGAATTTCTAATAGGAGGAATCCCTGAGCACTGGTCCAAGCAGAAAGCCTATCTTACGTCACTGTATTTCTCTCAGCCCTTGGCAAAGTGCATGGCACAACAAGTCCCTAGAAGCATAGTAGGCAGGAAGCACCAGTTACCCTGATTCCCTCTGGTCTCTTGCAGGGAGAAAGGCCAGTCAGGAAGAGATGTTTAGATGGGATTGGAAGAATGTGGGGAGTTTGCGAATACCCCTTTCTCAGGAATGAAAATGCAAAGGACTCCACTGGGCATTTCAAGTTCAGTGATTCCCATTATTCACAGACTGCACTTTTATGAATTTGCCTACTCACTGACATTTTTGTAAGCTTCCGATCAGTACTCATCGCACTTTCTCAGTCATTCACAGTAGCAGAGCACAAAGTAGTGAAAAATTTGAGTCATCCAACATGCGCGTTCCTAGCTGAGGTCAAATAAGGTGAGCTCTGCCTGCTTGTTTTAGCTCTCCGACTGTAAACAAGTGTCCTGTTTGGGGTCCATTTAGTGCCACTTTGTTTGTGTGTTTTTTGCATTTTTGTCCTTTTCATTAGTGATTTTGCTGTTTAAAAAGCATAGTGCTGAAGTGCTGTCTAGTGTTCCTAAGTACAAGAATGCTGTGATGTGCCTTATGGAGAAAATACATGTCAGATAAACTTCATTCAGCATGAGTTATAGTGCTGTTGGCCATGATTTTAATGTCAACAAGTCAACAACATATGTTAAATAAGATGTCTTTAAAGAGAAACACACACACACACACACACACACACACACACAGGAAACAAGGCTGTATATTGCTTGGTTGATAAAAATGTTACAACCAGAGGCTCTCAAGAACCTAACCCTGTATTTCCCCCAGGAGTGATGGTTTAGTATTCACTAATTCAGTGTTTGTGGCTTCTACTGTGTACTTCATAGAACTTAACTTGCAAGTAATAAGAATTGATTGTATATAATAAAGTGATGAAAGCACAGGTTTGGGAGACCAGCAGCTTGTTTCTTGACCCTTGCCCAGTTGTAATCTCTGGCTCAATGTGCCTCAGTTTACTCAATTGTAAAATGCCAATCAAAATAGGACCTATGTCTTTTGGTTGTTGGGAGGATTAAACGAGTTCAGAGACGTCAAGGGCTGAAAACACACCCAGCACATCGCCAGCCACAATTTTTTATTACTTCTTTAGAAGGGAATTGGCAACTCTACACTGAAGAAGGTGAATATGAGAGCTCTTTAAGAGTCTGGAATGTTTGTAACTTCCCTATATTTGTTTATTTTGCCTTCAAGGGATCGACTTTAATACCCTATTGTGATTAGAAGTTAAACTTTTCCAACCTAAAGGAAGCAGGAAGCTAGTATTTTTAGAAATGCTTAGTGTATGCCAGATACTGTGCGAGCAAAACAAAACAAAGCAACTGTAATAAACTCCAAATAAATAAAAAATAAATAAATCAATAAAAAAGAGGGAAAGGCATTAAGTATTACTGGACTGAAGCAACTCTAGAGAGGGAAGTAGTGAAATTGACGGAAGCAGTCTACAGAGAAGCCATGACGTACAAGGGCAAGGAGGGAATTTCTCTGTGATTCGGAAAGAAGGAAACAGAGAGGGAAGAGGGATGGAAGCCAGCGTTTATAGAGCATCTATAAAAGTGGATTTTCAACCTGGCTGCACGTTAGAATCAAGGATGATTTCAGAGTCACCCAGATGATTAAAAAACTACTGAGACCTGGGCCATATCTCGGCAGTTTGGATAACTGCCCTGGGGGTGAAGCGTGAATAAGCAATTAAGAGAACAAAACAAAACAAAAAAACTCCACGGGCTTTTCTCCTGGGCAGTCCACTGTTTCGCAGTCTCCCAGCACTTCTGTAAGTGTTATCGCATTTAAGCTTCCTATGCCTGTCTGTCACGGTGGCCCCAGGGTTTTGCAGTGTTCTGACCCCGAGGAGGACTATTCAGACCCAGGGCTGCCTGTTTTCCAAGTCTCCATTTCACTGAGCCTCTTGGGTTTCAGAAGCAGAGGGAGGAAGGAGAGCTGAGGAGAAAAATGACAGTAGCGTTAATTTCTACTCCTCATCTTTCCAAAATAACGTATAAAGTAGGCGGTTGCGTTGGATATTGACTAGATACAAAGAAGGCAAATGGAAGAGTATGAGGTTGCAGACTTTTGCCACAGGATATGAAGATGAAATTAGGAAACGACCGAAAACATGAATGCAAATACAGTTGACCCTTGAGCAACACAGGTTTGAGCTGCTTGGATCCACGCACAGGCGGATCGGTTTCAACAGAAGTACTATAGTGCTACACGATATGCTGTTGGCTGAATCCACAGATGCAGAACTGGGGATACAGGAGGAACCACGGATATGGAGGCGGGCTATAAGATATACCAGGAATATTTTTAATTAAAGTACAGTTGATTTACAGCATTATGGTCATTTCAGGTGTATATTCTCGGATTTTTGATTGGGCTGAGGGTTGGTGCCCATAATCCCCGTGTTCGTTCAAGAGTCAACTGTACACACCTGTGCCAATTCGCGGGCATGATTTGGGTTTTGGGTAAAGGTTTAGATAATTGGAGGTCATTGAAATCCTTGAACCTTCCCCCCCAACAGGGTTCTCTTCTCTTTAGTTCTTCCGATCGTTGCCACACACCAGACTCTAGCATTGTTGATACAGCCTCTAAATATCAGTACAATTGTTTGATTGAAATGAGCAGGGGCTCCTCTGATGTCCACACGGTGTTCTAGGCCCTACACCATGAGGCGCTATCAACCCACGGGCCCAGGGCTGTCTGGTTCTTTGTGTTTTGTGTCTGATGCTCAGCAGTTGTGATTGATGAAACCAAAGTTGCTTTTCCATAACGAGCCCAACCCTCGTCTAAGGAGTCTGTGTTTAACGTTAGAAAATGGCTAGCAAAGGTGTTAAGTGGCTGGTAGGCACATTCACAAGTTTTAGCGTTTCTATGTTGAACAACTGTAGTTCACAGAGATGCGGTACCAGGCATCTTCTTGCAGGTCTCAAAAACATAGAAAGAAGCTCCTCCTCAAATGCCTTTCGTGTCCTTCTCTCCTTTCTCTGCACACAGCCAATTGTCTATTATTGCCGTAATAGTTCCTTACTGATTTTGAGCTTTCAAACTCTAATTTTCCAGTTTACCTGAGCTTACTACCCAAAGTAGACATTTGATTGGGTCCTTCCTCTGTTTCAAAGCCTTCAGTGGCTTTTCACCATCACAGAACAGATGCATATTCTATAGTGCCATGTTCAAAGCCCTTGTAATTTGATTCCAACTCATCATCTCCTGTCACTCTTGTTCAAAAGCAAATTTAAACGGGCACATTCCCACTTCCATTCTTCAGTCATCTCCATCTCTCACATAATATACCTTTCTTTCTTCTTGTCCCATCTCTGTTAGGCTGAGTCTACCCAAAAGTCAAAGTTCAGTTCAAATGCCACCTCCACCAGGTGGGTTATCCACCTGGCATTCTTTCAGTGTTCATTGTGCACATAGAGCACCTTTTTGGGTACCTCTATTATGGAAATCACCATAGAATGCCTTTCATTATGGTTGTGAATAGATTTGTCTCCATCTATTTAATTGTTACCAATTATTAATAACAGTAATGTTCATTCATATATTAACTCATTATTAATGAAATGATTGTTTCATTAATTTTATAGATTAATTTAGAGAAATTGTATACAGTTTATTAATTAATGTGTATATTCACTCAGTAAGCTTTATCAAATGTCAATCATATACTGACTTCTGTGGTAGCTACAGAGATTGGACACCTTATCTGTCATTAAGTTGCTCATAGTTAAGTGAGGGAGCTGACAAGTGTATAGACAATTGAAAAGCAGTGGAATAAGAATGGTGATAGAGGAGGGACCCACTAGAGGCACTGAGGAGGGGCACTTAACCAGACAGAGGGCTCCCATCTACTGAGGAACAGATCCAGAAAGGTTTGATGGAGGTAGGATTTAGGCAGTCAAAGAAGGGTGGGTGAGGCTGTGAAGAGATGCTGAGTCTGATTTCCTGGTCATCCCTAGAGTTCCAGCCCAGTTCCTTGGACAGAATGAATGCCTAATAATTTATAGAGCCAAATTGTTGAATTAACCAAAAAGAGTAAATTGTTACAAATAGGAGAAATAACTTTAATAATAGCAGTGACTAGTATTTTTTGACCATAGTGCAGTAGGCACCTTGCTGAAAGCCTTAAATGGATGATCTTGTTGAATCCTTACACCAACCATAAGAGGCTGATACTGTTATTATTCCCATTTTATGGGCAAAGAAACTAAGAGAGGGCAAGTGACTTGCCCAAGCTCACACAGCCAGTAATGGAGAAATAGGGAATCTAAATCTAGAAGGTGAACTCTGAAGCTCAAGTTTTAACCTACTATATCATGCACAAAAATTGACAGGATGTCTTCTGTTACTGATTGATTTACTTGGCAGTTGGTTTAATTCCTTGTAATATCTTTATATTTAGTTGTGACAATACTTTAATCTTAGACTACATCCCAAGACTGCTTCTTTTAGTTTTATGGGAAATGACTATTTTTATGATGCTTGCTAAAATCATGTTTAAACATTTTTCCATTTAGTAGGGGAACATTTTCCCTTCTGATATCAGGAGGAGCCATTAAATAAGATCCTACAAAGACTTCCCGATAGCAAACTTATGCATTTCTCTGCCTGTGAAACCCACCCAAGAATTTAAAATCTGGACAGAATTATAGTATTCATTTGGTCCAAACCTCTCTTTACACAAATAAAATCATAAAATCAGAGTATTTTAAATCTAGGCGGGACCTTAGGCCTGATGGATTCCCACCTCTTTATTTTCTAATTGAAGCAATTGAAGTCTTGAGAGGGGAAGTGACTTCCCCAAAGTTCCCCAGCTGGTGCGGGCAGAGCCAGAGGTAGAACCTATGTCTGTCTCCAGCCCACCACTTCCTACTTAACAGATGGAGGTGTGACCAGCCTCTGTTCACTGAGGGTGTCGGGGCTGTGCCCTACTTGCTGTAGTTCTAGCATGTAGAGTAGAAGCTCAAGCAACGTGGAATGAAGGAACGCCTGACGCTGATCACTACAAAACTACAGTGATGGCTAAAGTGAATGCACCAGCCATGCCTGTCTAGACAGGCCATGAGTTCAACTGTTGTTTGGCCCCGTGAGAATTTTTAACCTTGGTTTGACACTTCAGTTTTAAGAATCGGGGAGACTTATTTCCTATACTTACATTTAGATCATTTCCTTTCAGTTCTAATAACTATACAGTCAGCCCTCTGTATCTAAGGGTTCTGACTCCGAGGAGTCAATCAACCGCCCATGGAAAATATTGGGGGAAAAAATTCCAGAAAGTTCCCAAAAACATAACTTGAATTTGCTGTGCACAGGCGACTATTTACTAGCATTTGCATCATATTCACAACTGTTTACGTTGTATTAGGTATTACAAATAATCTAGAGATGATTTAATATATGTGGGAGGATGTGCATAGGTTATATGCAAATACTATGCCATTTCATATAAGGGACTTGAGCGTCCATGGATTTTAGGATTCTAGGCGGGAGTGGGGGGCGGGGGGTGTCCTGAAATCAATCCCCTTCGGATACCAAGGGACGACTCTATCTTGTTACTTTGTGTTTGAAGATTTCCTTTCTTGTTTTTCTTTTTTTTCCTCCTGGGCTTAAAGGTTAGGAATTACCTTACTGGATTTCTCTAGAGACTTATACTGATTCCTTTTAGATTTCTAAAGCAGCTGGATGCTATTTTTATTCCATAATTACCAATGTGAAAATGGAACTTGCATTATTTCATAATAGATATTTCACCTTAGTATTGGCAAAATTAAAAAATAATTCAGTCTGTGCTTGATCCAGCCGCCTTGTTACAATAGCATTTTTTTATAACAAGGTCCCATGTTGAAAATCATGTGTCTTCTTTTGGGCTAATCACTAAACCCAGTGTTGGCTATATACTGTTTACTATTAAATTTTTCCCCTTGTAGTTTAATACTGTTCCAGGAAATGAAATGTAAGTTTAATAAGAATGGCAATTGATGGAACCGTATGTCCCAGGTATAATTAATGTTCCTGATAAATGTGTTAAAGAAGGGCATGGCTGATGGGTTATAACTGTACTAAACCAAGATGATTTGAAACCACTTATTCTGTAGAAATTTATATTTATAGGCTAGGATTTATAATTAAACAAAACTATACTATTTTTTTTGACTTTCATTTTTTTAATGAGTTAAAGAACTGTTAGAATTGTCAAGTAAAATATATGAAAAGAATGTGTTAATATTCTTACAGTTAGTAATACTGTAAAGAGAGCATGGAGGGATTAAATACACTTTTATTAACATTTGATGACTTTTTTTTCATAGAAAGGATGATTTTTATATGTGGGGAGGAACAACAGTTTGAAGTGGCAGAAGTTACTATAGATTTCTTGAGGTTGCCCTTCCCATTTCTTTTCTCTTTTGTGAAAAATTGTAGACCAAAACGTATTTTCTTCTGGTTGTGAAAATGGTATCGGTAGCCTCTCAGCAAAATGACTTTCACTAAGAAGTTGAAGACAAAACTTCCGTAGTGATATTTTGAGAGCTTTTGTCCTGCATTCTGCATTCTGGTGGTTCCTTGTAGCCCAGGGATGCTATTGATATATACAGAAAGGATGATTAGGTCAATGGTGACTTTTTCTAAGTCAATATTTCTCCTTGGAATATGATCATTTTAATATTCTCAAGGTATAGGCTAAAACTTTCTAATTGGATCTACAGGAAGGAGAGCAGCAGCTGGTGGATGGAAAGTGAGAATGATCAATTAATTCAAGGCCACGTGCCTCATGGTGTGGTGCTAGATCGTACTTAGCATTGAGTGAGCTTCTCTTTGGTGATCTAAGCCATGTGAGTCGGTAGGTACATTAGTATTTTAAACTCCTATATAATTTTAGTAAATGAGTGAACATTAATTTGATGTGATATCCCATTGGCCCAATAGTTAATGCCTAATTTTGTCCAAAGCAGACTTCTGTCTCTTGACAAGAAAAGCATGGTTAAGCCGGTGGTGTAACCTTTCCCACTGTCCTGGACTCAACTCTGTCATTTCTGCCAGGCTCATGCATCTCTGTTGCCTTCTCTTAAAAGCATCATATTTAGGATTGCCCAGTAAAATATAGGATGCTCAGGTAAATTTGAATTTCAGATAAATAACAAAAAACTCTTTTAGTATAACTATGTCCCACATAATATTATACTAAAAGGTTCTTTGTTGTTGATCTGAACTTCAACTTAACTGGGTATCTTGCATTTTTATTGGGTAAATCTGGTAGCCCCAGCCATGTTGCTTGACTGTTAACTGAGCTTCATTTTTGAAGGCTGAAGGTTATGTTTTATGGTTCTCTCTTCCAGCTGGAACACAGGTGTCCACGTGCCTTTTCCTACCAGGAAAGGAGGCACACCAACGTGGAATCTGTACACTTAAACTTTTGTCATCGTTATTGATTATAATTAAGGACATAGGTTTAGAGTAAATACAGAATGACATAGCTCTTCATTCTGTTACCTGAAAAGATAGACAAAGTACAAGGGAAAATATTACAACGTAATATTACAATATTATAATTCTACGTGAGGAGAAAATCAAAGAGTAAGGACCTAGTAAAAAGACACCTGTCATCAGAACTCCTAGTTAGATAATTTTGTGAGTGAGTAATATACTGAGTGAACTTTTCTTGGTTGTTTGGGGGGGAATTCTCTTATTTTTGTAGCATCCTGATTGATTTCAGAAAATAGTTTAGAAAAATGATTCTCTGAAATGCTTTCTAGAGCGTGAAAGATTTAGAAGAAAATGTACAGCTCCTATGTAGATAGAGCATTGAACAGATCTGCACTCCCCCTCATCCATTTCTTCAGTTTTTAGCACGTTGGGGTGGCTGACTCCATACAGGAGAACTTGACCTTGGCTATGGTGGCTTGGGAGACGGCGTGCTACGTGAGGGGCCTCAATGCATGGCTGCAAATGGGCTTTCAGGGATGGCGTGTGGCATGGGGGACCTCCAATACATGGATACTAGGGGGTTTGTAAAGAAGTCAAGGCTAAGGGGTGAAAAAAGGAGCTGCCTGGGAGTCAGTGGGATAAGTAATTGCTCCAACAGTCTTCTGAGTATAGGTCAGATAACTGTACGTGTGTAATTTTCTAGAGGGAAATTCTCTGAAGTCTTTTTGGTGAAACCATGGGGAACAAAGTGTGAGTGAGAATTCCCAAGTCTTTGGAAACATTTCCTTTTACTCAGTCCTAACTCAAGGACATTGAAGAACTCCCAGAGTCACATGCCAAGGCATAGCTGGGGTTGGGGGGAGGGTTGGTGGGAGGAAGAGTTAGAACTCGTTTCTCAGCTGCTTGGGAAACTTGTTGCTTGAGCTGGTGGCAACTGAGACCACTGGCTAACAGCTGAGTGATTTTGCCCCAAATGGATGTGAGCCAGGTTTGAACAGAGCACTGGGGATGGGAGGGTAGTAAATGGAAGTTTGGTTGGTTTGATTGTTTTCTGCTTCATAGCATGCTTATACCTTGCAGAACTACAGCAGAAGAATCAGTATTTTATATAAGAGTATTTCAGCACTAAATAGAACAAGTCATAAATACCACTTATAAGGGTAATAACAATGTATAATATTGACTTCCCTGTGACCAAGGCCAAGTCTTGTAAGAAGACTGAGCAAGTGAAGTAGTGACTGGGAATCTGAGCCCTTTTCCCCAGAGATTTCAGATTGCTTCTGACTGCACTGTCTAGACAGAGCCATCAGAGGGTACTGTCTAGAAACCGGAGGAATCTCAAGAGGCTGCTGTCCAGAAATGAGAGGCAAGTCTGCAAATGCAAAGGCTAGAACATGCCAGCCTGTGCTGGGAGGCCTGAGACACTGATGTTTCCAAAGAGTAGCAGAGCAGCTGTTTTCTTTTTTCCTTCATTTCACAGTATTTGTTAATTCAGTTTTCAAGATCAGATCACTTTAAAAATCACCTGAAAATTCTTCTCTAATAAATAACATTCCTCTAATTTACAACTGTTTTTCCAGGATACAAATGAATCAAGTCTTTTAAAAACAAATTCTGTCTAATCCTGGGCAGATTTTTAGAACAGATCCATTCTGGAGAGTCGCTATGACCTCAGAAGCCCAGCCCTGACCTTCTTCTCAGCCAGGCGTCTGGGGGTGTCAGTAGTCTGAACTCCGTGTGGCGGCCATCATGGTGGTGAGGCTACAGCACAGGCCTTTGGTGACCTGTCTGTATTCCTCGGGTTTGGTCTTCAAGAGTGTCAGGATGTTCTGGAGGGTGTGGGGTGGCTGCATGCCCAGGGGTGGCCATCATGTGATCAGGTAGTCGGTGTGGGTGGCCAACTGCTTGGTCGGGTGCAGGGCTGGCTCAGGGATCTAGAGGATTGATCTCCTGGCTGCTTGAGACTCAGGCTCTAGAAGACTTTGCTGCGTTAACTTTGCTGACTTCCTGGGTACCACACTGGACCGTTGGTCCAAGGAGTATTTGAAATCACTGTTTGCCAGTCTGGTTTAGAGTCACCAGTGCAGCCTGTCTGACATGCTCTTACTTCACCCTGTTGATGTTGTAGGACCTCCACCTAGGTTCACTGGATGGCTGACCCAGTTTGCCCTTTCATTCATTCATTCATTCCACAACTGATATTTACTGGCCATCTACTCTATGCCGGGCAGTATGCTAGACACTGGGGACAGACCAGTATGCAAATCAGACCAATCAAGAAAGGTTCCATTAGGAAGGCGACACTTAAACAAAGATGTGAAATAGGGAAGGGCATGAGAATATCTCAGTGAAGAGTATTTCAGGCCGAGGTCACAGCAGTGAAAAGGCCCTGGGACAGGAGTGTGCCCTGTGTGTATGAGACAGGGAGGCTGGGATGACAGAGTGGAGCACCAAGTTGGAGGTGAGGACGGAGAGGAGTGTAGGCGTCAGAGTGAACAGGGCCTTTGCAGGTCATTGTTGGGTTGCTGGCTTTTGCTCTGAATGAGTGGGAGATCCAACAGAGGGTTTTGAAGAGCGGAATGACCTGCTCTGAGTTTTTATTGTGAAAGTTTTCAAACCTTGACAGACGTGCAATAGCATAACGACCCTTCATGTATTCATCACCCAGCTTTGGCAATTATATTTTATTTGTACATATTTCTGTATGCGTTTCTGAAGGATGGGGACTATTTTTTAAAAAACACAACTATCCTATGATTAGCATATTTAAAGGTTAACAATATTTCTATAAGTATCAAGAATTTGCATTGATTTATACTTTGAAGGTCAAGCTGTTGGGATTTCCTGACAGTTTTGATGTAGCATGTGAGAGTAGTCAAGGATTAGACAGTAATTAAAATTCTTTTCAGTGTCATACATTTATTGGAACATGACTACGTATGTATTTCAAAATAGGTTTTAAAGATTAACATCAGCATCTGCCTTCAGGATTTTTAGTTTCTTTTTGTAAATATTATCCAATGCCGTCAATTCCCCAGCTAGAGAAATTATTGGTATTGCTATTTTCAAATGTGGAAAAGTGGCACAGAGTTACTCACATGTTAAGTGAGTTATTCTAAAGTCCCTTAGATGGTGGTTGAGAAAATCCTGGTAAACGGGGAGTGACTTACCCAAACTTGAAATTTCTTTTGCTCTATTATCTATTCTTCTCTAGAAGAAATTTGGGCCGGCAATTGGACATATATTAGGATGGATTTACTAATCCCTCAAGGTATTTTTAATTATTTCAAGAGCTATCATGCAGCTATCTCCACGTAATTCAGCTGAATTATTAAATTGAATTAATTTAAATGAAATCAAAAGATTAATTGGCTGCCTCCTATATATTATTAGATGTTGTTCACAAGGCTTCCACAGTCTAGTGGGCATGGAACCTGTGGAACCATTATTGCAATCAGGGAGGCAGAGAGAATGTGGCTACAAGGTATAGAGATAGCAGAGGGAAGAAGTGAGTCAGGATGTGATCAGGATTTCTCCTGGATCACAGGAGCTGGGCAAGGTTATTCTTGGCAGAAAACAACATGAGTGGAGGCATGAGAAGAGCGAAGGCATGAGAAGAGCGAAGGCATGAGAAGAGTGAAGGCATGAGAAGAAGAGTGAAGGCATGAGAAGAGTGAAGGCATGAGAAGAGCGAAGCCATGAGAAGAGCGAAGCCATGAGAAGAAGAGTGAAGGCATGAGAAGAGTGAAGGCATGGCAGGTTAGGAAGTGCACAGAGTTGGCTGCTGGAGTACACGGTACCTGGAAGGTGGGTAAAGGAGCAGCAGGAGATGAGTCTGGAGAAAGGTCGAGCTATTGCAGAGAACACTTTGCATATGTTACCCTAAGTCAAAGGGGTAACAGTAGCATGTCAAAACTCCAAACCTCCCTGCAAGTTCCAGAATCGCTGCCCCTGGTAGGGTGTCTCACACACACCAACCCAATCTCATCTCGCCATGAGATCCACATAGTGTGCAACTCTATAGGTGTCCCACGTGCTCCTAGTGTCTCTGGATGACATAATCTGCAATTGTCATTGCTACACCACAGAGCAATCTAGTGTGTCTTCTCAGAAGTAAGCAAGATGTTTTTTTCTTTGTTGCATTAGAAGCAAAAGAATAGGTTGCTCTTGGAGCTTGCTTCCTGTAGAGTGGATTGGAAAATCAAAGCAGGCTAACTCTGCAGGTTAGCTCTAACTTCTGCATCTAAGAGAGCTCTTGATACCTACCCGGAGGTGTCAACATTTCTGGTCACTGATTATGGTGAAGAATTTGGCCTTACTATTGAGGAAGGTTTTGTGCAAAAGAACCTCTGTTCATTTTAAACCATATCCAAATTGTCTTCTATTCTGGAAATGTTCATTTGCTTCGGAACCCTCTCCAGCCATGCGTGCTGACTGAGCAGAGCCTCAGTAGATGAATTATGTCTCCTTTGTCTTTGATATCTCAACTATATTTTCTTCTACTCAGCTTCCCACCTCAATCATTGTTAATAGAGCTCAGTGGACTAAGAATATGTCAAATGTACAGATGTACGTCCCCTTCCCCGTTTCTTTGTTTATCTCTTGTCTGTCTTCCCTCTATTTTTTTTTTTTCTTCCTGTTTTCTCATGCCTCATATTAGTGAGAAGTGACATATCTGTGGGCAAGCCACTTTGGCAGTTAGAAACACAATGGCCATCGCTGACAGCTCCTTCTGATGGAATGCGTGTTTGTCCGCTTTGATTGGTCATGGGACTAAGCGCTGAGCAGGCTTAAATGCAGTGCTAGGGCCTCTTACCAACTCATCTTTTACACATTTTATTACTCTTGGGAAAGAGTTTGGAAAAATGGGCTGTGCACTGGCGAGACCCACTGAAGAAATTCTAGCTGGTTTTAGATGTTATTGTTGGTCAGAGGCATGGGTCAGAATCATGGTCACCCAGCGTAAAGGCTTGAAAGCAATTTAGAAAACATAGTTGAGACTTCTCATTTGATAGAGAAGAAACTGAGGCCCAAAGAGATTGGTGACTTGCTTCAGCCATGCAGCTGTTATTGGCAGCTTTTTATCTAGAACCCAGGAGTTCTGACTCAGTGTAGAATTTTTCCACCACGATACCCTGCCTCCCTCATTGAAGTTTATTACGTTTGCAGTGATGTGATCCCTAATGACATACAGATGACATACAGATTCCCAAAGAATTTTTTTAAGGAAAAATTTCCATTTGCAATTCTAGACATGTTTGTGTGGTCTTTTTATGTGATGATATATTGTCCCTGTGTCTTGGATGGGATCATCAATTTACGATTTATGAGATGATTTATGGATCACACTCAGAAGCAGACCAGAGGCAAGATTGTGTTTGGTATTTTGGGGTTCCGTACCTGGAGTGCCTTTTCCCAAAGGCCCAAGTCTTCCTCCTTGAGTTGTCTGCTTTCCTAGGACAGAAGCTATCCTTCTTCTCTTCCTTCTGTCCCTCCTCTCCTTATTGTTCTTCCTCCTTTTGCATATGTCCTTTGTCCTAGGATGCTCCCTGGCTGGTAATGAGTAGATACTTTCCCAGTGCTGTTGAATGAGTGAATGAATTCCTTAATATTTCTTCATGTGAGTAGATGATTATTCTCCTGATACAGTGTCCTATTTTCTGTGGAAATTAGACTGCAAGTCAGACTTGTTTTAAGAAGGTGTGGTGTCAAACCACAGCTCTTTCCTGACTTAGCTCCTTTGTGTCACCCATATGCCCCATGTCTTGCATCTTACTTTGGGCTTCTTGTCCTCACCGTTCATTAACACTTGCAACTGGTTGGTGGGAGCAGAGAAAGGAGAGGTGGTGAAACTCCAATCAGGTTGCTTGGTTACACATTAGTAACTGATAAAAGATAAAAAGATATTGGCTAAATGGGTTTTTTAGGGAATTTTATGCCAGGTTGTTCTTGTTTCCCATTAGTGTGGAAAATCAACACTTGCTTGTATTTGGGGGTGAAGATGTTTTTTTAAGTGAGTGGGAAAACCTCTTGACATTTCACAGAGACTTAAGTTTTGACTGGCAAATGCTAATGTTCTTTGTGCATAAAGAATTTCAGGACTCTTGTATATAAGCACTAATGACATATTATTTTCTATTTGTTGATGAGTTAAAATAGGCATTTTCTGAAATCGTATTTTTAGGAGATATTCAAACTTTCATCAACGCATTCTTCTGTATGACTGTCAGCTCCATTAACTCTGTTTTCATGGAACATAACAGATTTCTTAACCTTTGCACTAGAAATTGAATTAGCATTTTCCCTTAAAAAAGTATTATTGGCTTTGTAATAAATAATTATGGATAATTTCTAACAGGATTGCTTTTTATGAGTTTAGGAATGAGATCTGAGGTAATGATTTTGTTCCCAGTTGTGACATACTCTGCCCTTGCCTTGTGATGAGTTGGGATGGAGTTCCCAAGGATTCTCTTCTCTTTGGGGAGCCTGGGCTCTGGGATCAGACTGCCTGGGTCCTTCACACCATCCTTTCCTGATTGGATGACTTGGGTGAGTTAGCTAATCTCTCTGAACCGTGGTTACCTCATGGTTAAAACAACCAGTTATAATAGTACTGCTTGGGGTAGTTTTGAGGGTTAAATGATTTAATTCCATGTAAAGCACTTAAAATAATGCCCGCCACCTATCAATTTTGTGCGAAAATTTTCTTGCCTACTCCTCCAGCTCCTTTTATCTTGCTAGACCAAGGGTCATGCTGGGTTTTCCAGAAGTCCAGGGTGTGGTCTGAACTTTGGGCAGAAGCTGAAATAGCAACTATAACTCTCTCCCTAGATAATTTCATGGAATCGAAGTGAACTGCATTTATCACCAGTCATTTTTTGGAAGAAGTTTTCTTTTGTACCTTTTAGGGAAGAACATTATCTGCCTCTGTTCGTTAACCAGAAGATACAACAAATACAAATAAAAATTATACTCATTAAGTGGGTAATATGAGACAAGAGATAGAGTAAGTTTTCAGGTAAGCATTATAAATGAGCTAGAGTCTTTAATTTCCAACCAAGTTGAAAGGACCTATATTTGTTATCCAGAAAATAATTTTTAACTTGCCTACCCCAGAACATAACTACCACCTGTTTTACTGGGCTTCCCAAATGTGGACCAGGACTTATTTAACTCTAGCTTTTCTGAAAATGAGATTCAGAATTTTTCCTCTCTAGACTCTACCATTTTATGTCAACTTTATTCTTTTTAAGAACATTTCTATACTGCCATGGAAAAAAAATAAAGGTCATATTAAAATCCAAATACAAATTTGCATAGAGTAGAAATACCCATAGGTAAGTTCTGGCCAAAGGCACGAACCACCTCTAGCTTATGCCCATCCCTGTTGATATTTAAAGCAGAAGGAGGTACACAAGAAACCATGTTCCGATTGATTTGTATGTTGGTACACACACAGGCATCAATAACTGGCTTCTTGTTATCTTGATACAGCGTTCTGGTGTTGCAACAGATTCAGCTGTGTCTCTTGCAAAGTTGTTCTTAATTCTTTACTGATTAATTTATCCAGTAAGTATTTATTGGGTACTTTCTGTGTGCAAAGTACCATACCAGGTGCTTTGGGGGTGATAGAAAATACTTAGAATAGAGTTTCCATACTGTTGAAAAGCTTACAGCCTGGTTGGGCAGGCAAGACATACAATATGGAGCATATAATCTTACTCATTCCACAGTCAACTGTCGGACGCTTACTAGTTGTCATTACTGTGCTGGAAACTGGGAAGCAAAGCTGCCGCTAATAGGATCTCTTTCCTGGAGACTCACAGTGAACACATATGATGATGAGGAGGATTTTGGAATAGTTATGTATGTGATACTCTAGGAGCGCATGTTGATTCTATTGAGAAATTCAGTGGTTGCTACCTGAGAAGGGGCCATTTTCACTCAGGAGATTTTTGCTTTTTGGCCAAGATAGGAAGCAGTGTGGACAAAGGCCCAGACATGTGCTAGCCAGGTTGGGGAAGTGAGACACTTAAAATTAACCCTCACAGGGAGGGATGGAGCTGGAGACTGGACAGTGGCCAAGTCGTCATGGTCAATACTAAAGAGCCTGCATTTCTCCCATAGACCTGGGATGGGTGCCCTTAGTCTGAAGTCTTCTAAGGAGACCATTCATGGACTTCAGGGGGCCCATGAACACCCAAAGATTATAAGCAAAATCTGTGTTTCTGTAAATAAGGGTATTTTCCCGGGGTCCACCCAGAAAAAGAAGATTAAGAAGCCTTATGATAGACGTTGAGGAGACATAAAGGATTTCATGTCCATTTTGCCTCGCTCTTGCTGTGGTGTGGGGGACAGGGTTGTGATGTGGGAGTTACAGGCAAGTTGGGAAGACTTTCAAGAAGACTCACCATGTCTGTACCTTCATTCAGATGGCAGATGTTTCTTAATCACTTACCTGTGTGTCAGATTGTGCTGAGCATGAGCTGGGAGACCATGGTGAGTAAGGTAGCCGCCGTCCCTGCCATGGTGGAGGTTATAGTGTATGGGGAAGGATAGATCATTAAACAGAACACAACCAAATGTGGGTCCACGGCTTCAATCATTTATTTATGTACTTGTTCATTCAACAATTATTTCTCTGCTAGGCTCTCTTCCAGGTTTTGGGGAAAGGAAGCTTACATTTGGGGAAGACACAGTAAATAAACGTTAACATTTGGTTTGATGTTGGGTAGCCATTAAGCGCTATGAAGAAAAACCAAACCAATATAAAAGGGTGAACAGTAATTGGGAGGCTACTTTAGAGAGGTCAGGAAAGGCTCCCTGAGAAGGTGAGAAACCCTGAGTGGAGGGAGGAAACAAGTCAGGAGAAGAGCGCTGAGACCTGGACGCACTTGGCCTTTGTGGCGCAGCAGCGACTTCAGCGCTTGGAACTTGGTGAGTGAGGGAAGCAGTGTGAGGGGTCCAGGCGAGAGTGACAGCCAGGGAACAGATGGCGCTGGGTCTTTGAATTTTATTCTTGGTGTGGTGGGAAGCCATGAGGGTTTTGAATAGGGAAGTATGATTCTGACTGCATTCTGTATGTGTGTATGTGTTTTAACACACCACCAAGCGATGAACTCAATTCTGACACTTGCTCCCTGGAGGTGGTATCAGATCCCATAGGTTAAGGGCTTAGTCTCATGAGACTGCCCTTCACTTTAGATGCTGATCGCAAGGCCCAGTCGTCATCTGTGCTTCTGACCAACTGGCTTTACATCCAAGTTTCCCATGAGCCTCTGCTTGGGTTTGATTAATTTGCTAGAATGGCTCGCAGAACTCAGGGAAACATTTTGCTTACTAGATTACTGGTTTATTATAAACATTTGACTTACTAGATCACAGCCAGATGGAAGAGATGCATAGAGCAAGGTATGGGGAGGGGGTGCAGAGCTTCCATGCCCTCTCCAGGTGTACCCCTCTCTCCATACCTCTGTGTGTTCACCCACCCAGAAGCTCTCCAGCCCCTTCCTTTTGGGTTTTTACGGAGACTTCATTACCTAGGCATGATTGATTAAATCACTGGCCATTGGTGATTGATTCAGCCTCCATCCCCTCCCCTATTCCCCCAGATCAGGAGGTGGAACTGAAAGTTCCAACCCTCAATGCTTGGCTGGTTCCCCTGGCAACCAACCCTCCTCCTGAGATGGGGTCCAAAAGTCACTTTGTTAACATAACAAGAGACACCTTTGTTGCTTTCATCACTTAGGAAATTCCAAGGGTTTTAGGAACTCTGTGCAAGGAATGGGGATGAAGACCAAATATATATTTCTTATAATAAATTACAATATCATAGGGAGTAAAGGCCTCTACTACAATAGGGGGAGTTCAGGGTACATCTAACCTAGCTCATGGAGGTCAGCAAAGCTCCCTGGAGGAAGTTAAGTTTAAACTTTGAACTGGAGGATAAATAGGAGTTATTCAGTGGGTGAGGAAGGGTGTTCCAGGCAGGGGGAGCAGCATGCTTGAATGCCTCAGGTGGATCAAGTGGCCATAGGGCCAAAAGTGGGAATGCAGGACGAAGAACAGGCTTTTAGGGAAAGATCCTGAGTTTAGTTTTGTGCGCATTAAGGTTGAGGTTTCTTAGGGTCATTCAAGAGGAGCTGCAGAGTGGGTAATTAGCATCTAGGTCTGCTGTCCAGGAGAGGAGTATGGGACGGCAGTTTCTTGTGGTCACACACATGGCTGAGATTCCCACAAAGAGCTGTCAGCTGAGACAGCCGAGGGCTGGGGGCAAAACCTCAAGGAACATTGACATTTAGGAGCCTGGTGGGGGAAGAAAATCCTGCAGAGGAAATAGAGGTGGAGTAGTGGCCAGTGAGATGTGAGTGGCTGTCCAGAGAAGTGGTGAAGACTTTACCTGCTGTAAGAATTTAAAGCTGAACCAGTGTGAGTTGGAATATGTAGGATAAGCCTTATGGAATATGGAAAACGAAGCATGGTTTTATCTGACAGCTGAGATGTGTAGGTGATGGGAGGTGGTGACTAAGTGGGGAGCATAGTGTGAGCAATTTCTCAGAGGTGGATTTGATAAAATTTTGCTCAGGGAGCTACAAAGAGACCAGTTCTGATTGGAGCAGGGAATTCAAGCACTTGGGCTTAATTTTATTTGTTGATGATTTTTTAACTTGAGTTTTCCTGGTTTATGACTCCCCTAAAATTATAGGCAGAAGTTTGAAAGTTTGTTTATGTGTTTTCTAGACAGTTTCAGCATTTTCATTGTATCGTCAAACAAGTCCATGACCCACCAAAGAGGTAATGATCCCCGGGTATAGGCAATGAGAAGTTATTGAGAGATGAATGTTGTCTTTTATGATGATTCTTTTGGCAGTGGTTGGCAGGATGAATTTGAGGAATGATGGGAGACAGGACTTTAATTCTAGTAATTCAGACATGGAGTATTGGTCTCTTATGTGAGAATGATGAAAACCAGGGATGAAAAGAAGGATAGGCATTGAGTTTTGAAGAAATGATGGACTGAATTTGATGATGGCTTAGATGTAGGAGGTACATTTAGCAAATATTTATTAACGGCCTACTGTGTGTCAGTTAAAATTGGGAGCAAATGAGACATGGTCCCTGCCTTCATGGAATGTACTGTTTACCACAGGGAACATATATTTGTCAATAATGCCTCAAACATGGGACTGGAAATTATGGTAAATGCCATGAAAAGAAAGTTCAGGGAACTTTGGCTGCTCACAACTTCGGGGATTTGATTGGTGAGGGAACCTCATGAAGTTGTTCCACTAGCACTTAATTACCTCCACATTTCTAGGGAGTGGATATTTGTTGATTCTTTTAACTTTGCAAAAAATATTTCCTTTAGAAACCAAGGCTCTAAAAAAAATTTTAAATGCTTGGTTAATCAGGGGAATCATGCTTTTGGATGGCTGGTACCGTGATTTGTGGTTGGAAAAACAAGAGTATTTGGTTACATTGAACTTCAAACTTTTCCTTTGATTAATGAAAATCTTCCTGGCAAATACTTTTTAATGGGCTCTGTTTTTACTTGGTCCAAGAGAGTCCACTCTCTGACCTCAATATGAATGCCTCTGACATCTCTCTTAATCATATTGAGTATGTAATATCAGTGGGGCATCCATTTGGAAATATTTAGTTGTCAAACTGATGTAATAAAAATGGAACTAAATATAATCAGTTGAGTTTCTAGTTTCCATAGGTGCAGTGGTGGTGTCTTTTGTTATTTGATGCTCTCCAGCTTCTGCCATTCTTTTTCCTGCCATTACTTTACTCCATTCCTTAGTCACTTATGTGCCTCAAAGTTGCAATGTGTTAAGTTACTGATGCAGAACATCCCTCCATGTCTCACTCAAGCTTCTGCCCTACTTCGTTTCAGAGAATCTTTAAAGGTATCTGTAGGGCTAAAGAACATCTAATCTCTTAATACGTAGCCTAATAGACTAGTCAACTTCTTATCTATGTCTTATGAGGAAGTGTCCAGGATGAGAAACTCACTAAATTTGGTGACAATTTAGTGAGAAAAGGAGACAAGTTTTACAAGAAGGGAGACGTTTTAGCAATTTGGCAAAAGAGTTAGTTAAATCTTCACGTAGGCTAAAGGGAGAGGGCATTTTTGTCCAAATGGATAAAAAGGCTTTTATCCAAAGCCTCTTATTAGGAAGGCAGAACCTGAAGACATTTAGAACATGAAAGGTAGTTAATGAGAGTAGTTAATGTTGGTCCTGTGGAAATAAGGAGAAGCCAAAGGGCCTCTGAGGCAGAGGGAGAGGAAGAAAGATTGCCCTAAATGTAATGTAAGCACTTCCTACTAGAGAGGTGTGAGGCTAAAGGTTCCGTGTCTATGACAGCTGCAGTCGGGCAAGGCCAGGCAGAGGACAGCTGGAAGAGGTGAGTCCGGGACCTGTAAGTAGGCTTATCCCTGGGGACTGGTCTAACCTTGGGTTGGTGCCTGAGCCACCCTTGTGTGTTGGTCTGAGTCCAGACATGGGCACCTCCCTCTCTGATCCTTTCCACTGCAGATAATGGGGCCAAGTGAGTCTGCATCCTGAGGACACGGATCTCTATCTGGATGCAGCTGTGCCAAATGAGCTTGGCTTGACTCTCAAGAGAGCCTTGAGCATCGCATTTCAAGGTGCCGCAGGGCTTTGCAACCCATGAGATGATCTCACTTGCCTTTTCGCTTGATCTGGATTATATTCTTTTTTATGCAATCCTGGTCTGGGAGTCTTCATCGAGCAGGGCTGAGCCAAAATGATTACTGACAATGTTATATATGTGAACTTCCCATTTGGATAAAAAAGTTGCTTTATGGAGAGGAAATGTGGCCTGTGTAATTTCCCCGCTCTTCTTCTCGGAAGCTTTCTGATTTTATGCCCTATGTCTACAGTAGACTTTCAGTATTCCAGGGCCATCTCAAAGGTAAAGTGTGGACGAAAGGCATTTTGCCAACAGCATGCAACTCTGCTAGATCTGGGGAAAATGGGCTTTTGCTCTTACATCTTTTACCCATATTCTTAAAAACAGTATTTGCATATCCTATTTATATTGTTTTGAAAATTGTTATATTATTGACTCAGTCGTTGATTAATTCGTTTGATATCAATATTTATTGAGTTCCTATTCTGGAAGAGGCTCTGTGCTATAAACACTCAGCGTTCCAAAGATAAGACACAAGGGACTTAGTGGACAGCAATGAAGACGAGAATGTACAATTGAAGGAGTGATAATGTAGTAAGTAGCAGAAGAGAAGTAAAGAAAAACCTGCTATCGAGTTCAGAACAGGGATACGTTATTTCCAGTGTGTGGGGATTAGGAGTGGCTGATAAGAGAGGAATTCATGCATGGATTATGCTAAGTGAAATAAACCAGTCACAAAAAGACAAATACTATATGATTCTACTTATATGACGTATCCAGAATGCCAATGCATAGAGACAGAAAGTAGAATGGTGTTTGCCAGGGGTTGGGGGGAAGAAGAAATGAGGAGTTGTTGTTTAATGGGTAAAGAGTTTCAGTTTTGTGAGATGGAAAATTTCTGGAGATTGGTTGTACAACAGTGTGAATATACTTATCACTGAACTGTACACTTAAAAACAGTTAAGGTAATAGATTTTATATTATGTTTATCTTGCCACAATTAAAAAAAAATACGGTATTTTATTATGCAGGGATGGGTGGAGGATACTTGCCACCTTGGAACTTTTGCCCATGCACATACTATTCACTCATTCATTCATTCAACAAACATGTATTGAATGCTTGCTATGTGTTGGGTGCTGAGCTGGTTCCCGAGGGTCAATACTTAATAAGGTTTATAAGACATCGAATCTGGCAATGACATGCTTGCTCACCACCCCTTCCCTCCCCAGGTGCTAAGCTTCTCTAGTGAAATCTTCACAGCGGCTACCTGCTGACTTGAATCGTGCATGAGACATTAGTAAACAAACAGTAGAAAGATTTGAGGTTATTTGGGGGGGCGTTGACGGCATGGTGATGAAATGAAAGGAGTTGGGTAACAGAATATGAACTAGAATTGAAAACTGTGAGGCAGCTCTCTCTAAGGATATTAAAAAAATAAAGATCTCCTGCTTATGGCTGCCAACCTAAGAGCTAAGTCATTTAGAATGGAACAAACTGGCAAAGTCAGACGCACTCAACCCAAGGAGCTCCTTGTTTTGTGAATATTACGGCAAATGTAGTTTGAGAGCCACTGCCACAAAATTGTGGGCGACGTTAATGAGTGAGAAGGGCAAGGAAGGGTTGTACAATTTGAGCTAAAAGGAAAGGCAGGCTTGTGAAGGGGAGGAGCGGTGACAGTCAGGGTGGTCTGGTTATTTGGGTGGGGAGTGGAAAGCAGGAAGCATGAGCTTCCTTAACCGAGAGACCCTGGCAGCTCTATCTTCAATTCACTTTTTCTCATCTTATTTTGTTTTTGTTTTTAAATGTCATAGGCTTCATTCCATCTTTCCTTCCAATATTTTTCTACTTCTTTTTTTTCCCCCTTATATACCCTGGAGCACTCCATTCATTTCAAGGTATTATTGAGTGCCAACTACATACCAGGCACTGTGCTGGGCTCTGGCTATATACTCCCCAATTCTCTCATACCACCTTTATTCTGTTGCACATGCCTAGCAAATCCTGGGTCAATGTCATTTCTGCTCCTATACGTGGTTAGATGAGACATGCAAACTTAGTCTCATCTACTCCTTTCCTTACCTCTTTGCTCCCTGTCTTCTTCAAGGTGTCTTCAGTGAGGCTGTTCCTTCTACCTGTGTATTTAATCCCAACTGCTTTACTTTCCTTCTTGCCTTTGTTCTGTTTTCCCTTCTCCGTACCTTACACCATTCCCTCCCTACTGGCCTATTCCCTTCAGCCTCCATGAAGCCTTCTCAGGCCCCTTCCATTCCAAAACGCCTTTTTGTCTTTATATTCTTTAGTGACAACCCTATCTCTTTCTCTTCCGATTCACGTCCAAGTTCTCGGAGGAATGGCCTTCACTCATTTTCATTTCCTTACGTTCCATCCACTCTCCACCCACTGGATTGGCTTGTACTCTCTACTGAAACTCCTTGCTAAGTGTCCTCCGTGTCAAATCCAACTTCACTTTATCAGTCCTGGTTTTATTGGACTTTTCTGCTCCTTTGACACGATTGGTCACACTCCCCTTCTTAAAGCTTTCTACTTCTTTAAACTTTTTTGCTTCCCCATTTCCTTGGTTCTCCCAGAACTTTCTGACTGTTCCTTCTCAGTTTCTTTTCTGAGATACGCTTCCTCCCTGAACATTTTCAAGGTTGGTGTAATCATTTGTGTTCCTCTGTTCTTCTCATTCTACATGTTCTTGAAGAGGAATATTGAATATTGACTAGTATCCTCAAATTACAGTCAAGTCATAACAACTGACACCCGGGGTTACCTTGTAACAATGATGTAAAAATTTGAATTATCTTTCTACACATGTTCTATGTTGTTCATCAGTTCATCTGACTTTCAAATGTTCCAGCTGTTTTATGCTTTGTCTCCATTTTCTAAAGGCCCTTAGTGTGGTCTAGAATTGGAATGAGCATTGCTCTCTAATGGTTCTGGGTTAATTGAGAATCCCTAAAAAAATGAATAAGTCTATTAGAAACCAGCTAATTTCATTTTGTCATTTTCTGGATAATATATTCTGGTGTAGGAAGTCCATTTTTTAAGAAAGTTTGCAATGAACAATTTCCCCTCAAGGTTAATATAATAGGCAAACACCTTTTGCTGCAACAGACGGCAAGAGGTAATGAAAGATTAGCTTACATTATGATTCATTATTTCAAAATGTCAGAATAAAGTGGATCTGCTACATCTTCCAAGCCTCTTATTCTTTAGAGGAGAGTGCATGTTTTGCTTTTCTAATGTTAATGGATTCACTGTTTTTTTTTGTTTTGTTTTTTTGTTTTTTTTCTCCTATTTTTTTCCCCAGGCCAAATTCAGATAATCGGCGCCAGGGTGGCAGAGAGAGATTGGCCAGCACCAGTGACAAGGGAAGCATGGCCATGGAATCTGCCAAGGAGACTCGCTACTGTGCAGTGTGCAATGACTATGCCTCAGGCTACCATTATGGAGTTTGGTCTTGCGAGGGCTGTAAGGCCTTCTTCAAGAGAAGTATTCAAGGTAATAGTGTGTTGCAAACAACTTATCCCATTTTTTAATCCTAAGAGGGGAAGCAACAGAGGAAGGCATATGATCAGCCATTTGTACAAAACACTAATACCTAGTAGGTCCACTAGTATCTATGGTAGAAACATGGAGAAGAGACAAGATCCCAGGAGAAGGAATTGGCAAATGTCAGGGCAGTTGTGGCTGAGTCATTATGCTTCCTCCATTTGGCAAGATCCCAACAGTCTTGAGCAACTCTAGAGGAAGAGGATTTCAATAGCTGTGTCTCTGAGATGTTGTCCATGCCATGATTGGGGGATGGCAGGTGGATATTTACGTGTTGTAGGCAACTAGGCTTATGTGATGTAGTGTGATATTAATTATCCATATATAATTATTTCTCCAGCTTAGCTTTGCGCAGATAAGCATTCTGATCTTTGCTCCAGACCAATTCTAATTTAACTCGTTCCTCCCTTGCTCTTCTTCCATCTCTTTGTTGCCTCGATGGATGACATGACCTTTTGCTAAAATGAGAAGATTCAATGGCTGGTGACTTGTAATAAGGGATGTATCATCAGTATCAAGCAGTTATTAAGTATACACCTGTAAGATTTCATTCACGTCATTTGCAATGCCTTCTTCGATCCTTTTCTTTTATACAGTTTTCCAAGTGCAGCTTCTCTGATAGACTGCCAGCTACATTTCATTTCTACTCCAGGAGTGTCTATATTGTTGCTATATTGTCTATATAGGATATACTGGGAGAAACAATCATTTTTACTACCTAAAATATCTATGCTAAAGATCCTTTGACAAAAACAGAGATCTGACAGCAGTTTAAACTAGCTGGATTAACCTTTTGTTTTAATACTGGACCATTTTTCTCTGTTCTTATTCCTTTATCTTTTCAGCTTAAACAAAGTTTAGTATATAAATACTAAGAATATTTCTGATGGAGTTTTTGTGTGATTCCCTCTATGGAAATTGAGACTGAAGTAACTTGTTGAAAACCAGAGTCTACTAAATTAATAGGTACTGATTGCAGACACTTTTGAATAGAGAATGAATCACTATTCTCATGGACTTTCTGCTGTAGCTCTTCACTGCCCTGATGTGAGGTGAAGGCTGAGGGATGATACACACTATTTATTTTTCCTTTCATTGACAGTGGATGGATTTTTTTAAAGGCTATTCATATCTTAATAGAGTAGCGTGTGAGGTCAACTTGGTCCATTTTAAAAGCATTTTTTTTGGACAACTATTACTTTCAACATCTTTTAGAAATCTATTGTAAGACTGGGACTTTTTTTTATCAGAATTTTAATAAAATTTATAATATTATATGATAGTGGATTTTTGTATATAGATACATACCAACACAGATTATTTAATTTTACTAGCAGATATTAATACTATCTTAATTTAGAAAAATGATATTTGTATTTTGGTTTAAGTTAGTATAAGCCCTTAAAGGTCTTTTGACAGCCATCTTCATTTGTGACTCCTCTTTTCATTTAATTTTATATAATCTAAGATACCATTATTTTTATCAAGCATTTAATCTGGTATGGAAAAATCATCTGGCAGAGGTAGATTTAGTGGGTAGGTTCAACTACAAACTTGGACAAGTCATTTATCTGAGACTGAGTTCCCTCGTCTGTAAAAATGATTTAGAGCAGGGGTCAGCAGTTTTTCTGCAAAGGACCAGAAAGTAACTATTTAGGCTTTGCAGGCCATGCAGTCTCTGTGACAGCTACTCATCTCTGGCATTGTGGCCTGCAAGGAGCCTAGGCACTGTGTAAATAAATGGGTGTGTACCAATAAAACTTTATATACACAGACAGGTAGCTGACCAGGACTGGCCTGTGGGCCATAATTTGCTGACTCCCGATTTAATGTATGACAAGAGAATCGATGGTTTCCAAATCTAATGTTTTGTCTTTCATGTTTATTGAGAACTTACTATGTACCTGTGCTAGATAGTCTGAGGGAAATAAAAATATGTGTAAGAAGTAATCCATAATCCCACAAAATTTAGAATTTGGGAAATTTATTTGGGGAGGCAAAGGTACACGTTCTCATGATAGGATTAGAGAGTAAGTTAGTATAAAGTGCTGTGCTATGATACAGATAGGGAAGACAATAGATGAATATAAGAAGATATTGTCAGTTATAAATGTAAAAAGACTGGGATTGAAGGTAGAAACTATCTTCCTCCAAGGAACAATGACAGTATTTTCATAAATTATTTTCTTCACGTGTGTTCAGCATTTAGGAGTGTGCTATGTAACACCACATTGAACTTAGTATTGTCTCTAGGCGTTAAGGCATCGGAACAGAAAACACAGGAAAAAAATACTTATAAAAATTAAATGAAGTAAATGTAAGTGTATAAAAAGAAATATTTTGTTGGTATGGCTGTTTCTCAAGTTCAAATATTCAAAAAAATGTTTGCTTACTCTTTGATAGTTAAAATATGTATCTGATTTCTAACTTGTACATACAGACTAAATAGTAGGATTTCATTATACTATATAAAGTTGTACATATAAACTGCTTACAAATGCAATTTCTATGTGGCTTCAGAAACTTCTTACTTATCATGGTATGAAGACATTTATAGAAGGTTTCTTAAATGAGATGACTTTTGAGTCCAAAGTTCTGCAGGAAGCCTGGAAACAAGGCAGAGTTATTAACTTTTAAAGATAGAGAGGAACCTTAAAAATTATAAAGTTCACTAATTTATTAATTTGTTCATTGAATGCCTCTACTAAGCAAAGCACTGTGTGAGGCCCTGGAGGTACAATTACAGTAAAGACATAGTCCTTACCCCCATAGAGCTTAAAGGTAGTAGGAGAGATGGACAAATAAACCAGCATTTAAATTACAGTGTGATAAGTACCAAGATGAGAGTGAGTGCAGATTTTACAGGAATCCAAACTTCATTTATTCCTGGTGGGGCTTGAGTCAGGCTCTCAGAGAAAGTTTCCTGATTTAAAATTGTCTGGAGAATTTTGCAAGTGAGCAAAATGAAGAAGGGCAGGTAGAGTGTTCAATCATATGAAAATGGGACTGAGTATGCAGGTAAAGACCAGGAGGTAAGACAGAGTTTGGGGAGTTCTGTGAATAAAAATTAACAAAATTAATATACCATCTAAGACATTCCTGGGCCATATATTTCTTCTTAGACTGTGTAAAAACAAGTCATTTATTTCCTTTTGACTTGAATGGCGTTTCCATCTATTTGATTTGTTTGTGTATATAAGAGGAAAACAGCAGAGCAATAGAGTCTTTCTCATCATAGTCTTGATAGCTTGGAACTAAAAAGTTTTACTGAACTTCTGTGACTCTTTATAAATCACGCTGCCCCTCAAACCTATTTAAGGACAGTGAAGGGTCTGACATGCTGCAGGTAGAAAGTTCTGAAGATGCTGTAGCTCTTCCTGTTTTTCTTGTTGCTTAAGAAGAGAGCTAGAAATGAGTATCCATCAGATTACTCTAGTGCTCTAAGTGTTTAGTTGAAGAGGTAAAGTGTTTGACTTGAAAGCATACAAATTTTCATCCCCTACCTAGCGTATGAACTTGATTACTCAAGAAATTGAATAATGGCCTTCAGTTGAACATACTTTTTTTTTTTAAAGTGAAGTCAAGGACACGATTTAAGGGAGATGGGTGAAATTGGGTATTCTGTGAATTTATTAATCATTGTAAGTAGAGGAGCAGTGTTCCTTAAGATGTGTTGTAGGCAGAGACTCTTGGATGAGTTACATAAGCAGATTGGGTTATAGGTTCAGCAGCCAAGTACTACCTTTGAACATTATTCAAAGGAAAAAGGACTCCTTGGAGCTCACTTCTTGGTCATAATATTACAAATAAATATTATAAAGATCATATTATGGTCTTATATTAAAATGGTCATGAGGCACAGTGGAGGCTCAAGCCTATCTATACACCCCTAGCTGCACTGCCACTTTATATTTTCTTTCTAAGGCATCTATGGAAGATGCGTAACACTATGCTTAACAGATATGGCCCAGGCCCATGTTGACGTAAAGGTTAGCTAAGGCCAGAAGGACATGGTATCAGGGTGGAGTCTGGCTAGGGTTCAGCACAGTGGGGGTCTTAGGTCCGACAAGGATAACTGATGTCCTTACCCACCAGGCCCTAGAAAGCTTCAGGGTGAGAGTCCAGCACCCTGGATAGCTCCTTCAACAGCTGCCAGGGGTAAGCAGAGACTGACTTTCTAAAGAACCTCAGGCCCGTTCAGCTGGTCTGTGAAAAGAGAACTTAGCTCTTTTGTGCTTAGGAATTCACTCTTGTTTGCCCAAGATGGGTTAGTTTTTATGCTAAGTTTCCCATTTCCAGTCGCCGTCTGTCTTGGCCTATGCGCCCCTGTCTAGAAAAGGCCAGAGGATGGGGTAGAAGTGGAGGCTGCTCTCTCATTACAAAACTGCCTTATCTCTGGAGTCCTTTCAGAGATACAGCTCAGAGTTGATCCTGGCAGTACATGCACCCAAAAATACTAAGTCTTTTGTCTCCACATTTCCCTACTTGCTCCTCTGCAGTCTAGTCTCCAAGTGACAGCAGGAGAGGTCTTTTAGATACATTAATCAGGTCATATGGTCTTAAACTTAAACTCTCACTGCACTTAAAGTCCAGATTTCTTTCTATGCCTTAAAATACTCTGCATGGTCGTATTCCTGCTTCCTTCTCTCCCCATCACTGTAATCCAGCCACGATGGCCATCTTTCTCTTCTCCCAACACACGACAGACACACATTCTCAGGACCTTAGTATATATGGTTCCCTTTTTACCTTTGCTTGCAACACCCAGCTCTTTACTTGGCTGGCTTCTTGTCGTTCAATCTCTGTACACGACCACATGTACAGAGACCACTTCTCTGAGAAGACCACTTCTCTGAGAAGTCTCCCCTGATTACCCCACCAAAAATAACCCTACAAACTTTTGCCTCTTGTTTTTTTTAAAATACCTTTCTTATTTTCCTTTAAGGTCCTTAAACCCTTAATGAACTTTTAAATTTATTCATTTGGTTGATTATTATCTGTCTGCAACAGGTGCCACCTTCAAATATTCCTGCCCAAACTTGGATGGAAGCTCAGTGAGAGCTGATTTCTGGTTTGGTCTGCCCTGCTTGTTGCTATAACTCCCATGTCTACAGTCATGTGGGCACACGTCTGTTAAATGATAGAACATGGCAAGAAGTCAAAAGAATAGTAGATAAAACCTGTTGGAGGGCTTCAGAGAACAGAGTTATTTCATCAGGTAAGGCTAGCAAGAGAAGTGTTAATGCAAGTGGTATATTTGATATAGGCCTGGAAAGAATTGGAGGATTTTCATAGGCATTAAGAAGTTTGGAGAAGAATTTCAGAAATGTGAAATAGTGTAAACCAAGAAATGCACAGTGGAAATTCGGTAAATCAACTGTGAAAGAACAGAGAGCTCGCTGTCTTCTCTCTGCCTCTTTATTTTCCCTCTTCGTCTCTCTACAAGCAGGCATTCCGGAGAGTTTGCAACCTCTGTTCCTTTCACATTCTCATCCTTTTCTCCGCCCAGTTTCCTAAGCAATGTCATACATATCTGTTATAGGTTGAATTGTGTCCCCCCCCGCAAAAAGATATGATGAAATCCTAATCCCCCAGTACCTCAGAATGTCACCTTATTTGGAAATAGGGTTGTTGCAGATATAATTAGTTAAGATGAGGTCATACTAGAGTATGGTGACTAATGTTCTTATTGGAAGAGGAAATTTGGACAGAGAGACAGGGAGGATAATGCCATGAGATGATGGAAAGAGATACTGAAGTGATGCATCTACAAGCCAAGGAACAGCAAGGATTGCTGGCAAACACCAGAAGGCAAGTAATTCTTCCCTACAGGTTTCAGAGGGAGCATGGCTTTGCTGACACCTTGATTTCAGACTTTTAGCCTCCGGAACTGTGAGGCAATACTTTATGTTGTTTGAAGTTACTCATTTATGGTACTTTGTTATGGTAGCCCTAGGGCACAGTATTTAAGACCTACAGTATAACAGCTATGTAAATATCTTCCAAGTTTAGCTCCCGTACCAACCCTGCTTCTTAGTGACACCTACATATCCCTGACACTAGCCACTCCTCCTAACTACTTTTATATCAGTTCTCTCACCATTCCCTCAGGCATCTACACTTAAAAGCTTGGCGTTAGTTATCCTCATCTTTTCACCTTGCAGTCCTTCCCTGTGATGGTTCCCATCAGAACTGTTGTGTAATCCTGTTGGGTCTATCTCTTTAATGTCTATCCATCTAATTCCCACTACTCAGAGCTTGCCCCATTAACTTTCACCAGGATCGTTGCAGTAATTTAATTCTTCCTTTTTCCTTCTTCATTTAAGTCACTTCCTTCATTTGTTTTCCTTCTTCCAAACCTGTCTGCACACTGACAGTCTATTAACATTAGCAAATCACTAATCATAACAATACTTTGCACAGAATTCTTTAATGACTTCGGGGCCCATGGAATAATCCTTAGACAACCAAGCATTCAAGGATTTCCCCAGTCTTGTTCTAGCCTATCTTTCTGGTTGTCTTAAAGTCATCGTTTCTACTTCCGAGGTAGACCCTCTAAGACTGGACTACATACTGTTATTCAAACTTGACCATCCCATTTCTTTGCTAGGAATTTCTTTCTGGATTTACCTGTAAAATTTCTTCTTGTCCTAGTCAAACTGATTGTCATCAAACCTCTGATGTTAATGCAGAAGTTCTCTTTCTTCTTGGCACTCCGTATTACAGTCAGCACTTTGTATCTATGGGTTCAACTAACCCCCGATTAAAAATATTAACAAAAATTCCAGAAAGTTCCAAAAAGCAAAACTTGTGTCAGCCAACTATTTACATAGCATTTACATTGTATTTACAACTATTTGCATTTACATTATATTAGGTATTGTGAATAATCTAGAGATGATTTAAAGTATACTGGAGGATGTGTGTAGGTTATATGCAAATGCTATGGTGATTTTATATAAGGCACTTGAACTGACACGTATTGTGGTATCTGAGGGGGATCCTGTAACCAATCCCCTGAGGATACTGAGGGATGACTGTACTTTGTTCCCATTGCCTAGGATTGCAGGTACAGGCATACCTTGTTTTATTGCCCTTGGATTTATTGCTTTTTGCAAATACTGCGTTTTTTACAAATTGAAGGTTTGTGGCAACCCTACATCGAACGTCTATTGGCACCATTTTTCCAACAGCATTGCTCACTTCATGTCTCTGTATCCCATTTGCGTAATTCTCGCAATATTTCAAACTTTTTCATTATTACTATGTTTGTTATGGGGATCTGTGATCAGTGATCTTTGATGTTACTATTGTAATTGTTTTGGGGCATCATGAACTGCACCCATATATGATGGTGAATTTAATTGATAAATGTTGTGTTCTGACTGCTCCACTGATGAACTGTTCCCTAGTCTCTGTCCTTCTCCTTGGACCTCCCTATTCCCTGAGACACAACAATATTAAACTTAGGCCAATTAATAACCCTACAGTAGCCTCTGATTGTTCAAGTTGAAGGAAAAGTCAATAGATGTAGCAAACTTCATTGTTGTCTTATATTAAGAAATTGTCACTTTGAGCAACCACCACCCTGATCAGTTATCAGCCATCAACATTGAGGCAAGACCCTCCACCAGCAAAAGGATTACCACTCGCTGAAGGCTCAGATGATGGTTAGCATTTTTTAGCAATAAAGTATTTTTTAATTAAGACAGGTACATTTTTAAGACGTAATGCTATTGTGCACAATAGATGACAGTATAGTATAAACATAACTTTTATATGCATTGGGAAACCAAAAAATTCGTGTGACTCCTTTTATTGTGATATTCACTTTATTGCAGTGATCTGGAACCCAACCCTCAAAATCTCTGAGGTCTGCTTGTATTTGTGTATGTGTGTCTTTCTCTTACTGACTGTGAGTCTCCCAAAGGCAAGGCCCAAATCAAGGCTTCATATTACAGGAGTCACTCAATGAATAAATACAGGAATGAAAGGATGGTTACGATCAGTTTGCTTTAAGCAACACAAAGCCATTACATTTTTTCAGTCATGGGAGAGTTATGACAAAGCAGTCTTTAATTAAGATTAATCTGCCAGAGGCATTTAGGAGAGACCAGAGACGGGAACGACTAAAAGCACGAGAATGAATTTGGCTGATATTCACATACCTTAGACATACTAAAAATCTGAACTTTGGTATTTGTGAAATGGGAAAAAGGAATAGAATGAAGGATATTATAATGAAAGAATCTACATTGTTTTAAGATGATTCAATATGAAATATCTGGAAAAGAAGGAAGTTAAAGAGGTTCAAAAACAGAGGGAAAATGCTGGTGTCATCACCTGAACTGGGAAAATCAAGAGGAAGGCCAAATAGATAGGGGTAGAGTAAGTTAAATTCCAGATGTACTGAGTTTGACATGATAGCTGGACATTCAGGTAGAATTATCCAGCAGCTACAGAAACAGAAGCAGCACTTTGCAGACAGTCCAGGAGTGGGAATTGGAATCAATTTCCTCAATTAATTTTAAAGAAACTTGATGAAATGAATGGTTTAACTACTTCCTGAAGGTTGTCCGTTATTAATAATGAAGAAGTAACTCCAGAAACATCCTCTTGATTCTCATGATACTATGAGTTTCCTGGATCTTACCAAAACCTTGTAAGAAGCACTCTCATTATTAAAAGTGTATGTTCAAGGCCCTTCTAAATAGGAAAATCACAAATTAGCCCAATAGGGCCAAATGCTGCTCTCCAGGATCTTACAATTTGAGAACATGCTGGTACCAACACATTAGCTGTACAAATAGTAAATGGCAGGAACAAATCTAAGCATTTTCATGATGTTCAAATAAAAAGCAAGCTTCCCCCCCCACCAATTATTAATACTATGGGAGTCCACAGACATCTTTTCTAGCCCAGAAAGATGCAAATTGTGCAACAGAGAAATAAGACAATTGGGGCCAAAGGGCAGAAGAGTTTTAGGGTGTATACATATGAGCTATCATGTAATTTTCAAGTGAAAGCATTTATAATGAAACTTTTTCAAAGAAAAGTCTTACCTCCAGCTATTGGTAAACTTGCCAGATGTTTGGCTCCTGGTTGTCAATGGAGAAAAAAGAAAGGCACAATCCTAAAATTTAAGACTTGAAAACCTCCTTCCATGTAAGAGTGCCATCCCTATTACCAATTTTAAGTGCTAGTTACTCTTTAATGCTACAGTATGGAAATTAGAGGTGTGTGCACATATGAATGCATGCGTTTGAAGACTGGCTCAGAAAAGCAAAATCATAGTCTTTCTACCTGTGAAATGACAGTGGCTCTTCTTTTTTTATCCTTCAGCCAAATAATCTTTATCTTGGAGATAATTAAGACAAAATGCATCTGACAAATAAAATCAGTATAGAGCCCCTATTTCTTGGCAGCTCTTGTGGACACAGCTGAAGCTTTTAGAGGTCTTTAAAAACCATGGCAACAAATGCCTTTGAAGGGTAAGCGAAGGTTCCAAATGTTTTTAATCGCTGGTGTTTTTATGCTACCACTTCAAGCATTCTTTTTCATTTTTTTGTCCATCTGATTGAAATTAAATTTCCAATTTCCCTACTAAATGGTTCTGTCCTGGTCATGGCATTGACTATTTCCACTAAAGTAGTAGACTTTGTGCCCATATATAGTGGTTAAGCTTATCAACAATTCCATTAGAAAGCCTTGTTTATGAGTGGCATTAATTTCACACAAAAATTATAGATAGCCTTTAATAGGCACATTTTCAAAGGGCATTAACTAGCCCTCAAAATTATGTGCTAACACTGTTCTTACAAAACCTACCAATGGCGGCCCATGACCTAATCCTGCCTAAATTTCCCTCTCCTTCATAGAAAGCTGCTGTTGATACCATTAAAATGCTATTTCCTTTTAGATCCTATCAGAGAGAATGGGCTGATTCTCTGCTACTCATTCAGAGAAAAGCATACTTTGAGATGTAGTCTGATCATTTCTGAACTGTATATTATACTTTGCTATTTCAGAACTGTGCATACAGGTTATACTATAACCTGCTTGCCTGGCTTTTTGACTGAAAAATAACAACACTCAAGAAAAATCTGTTTCATAGATCTGCCATCCACTTTGTAAAATTTTTTCTTGGAATTATGTTAATTCTCTGCTCATTTGTGAGTTTTAGAGCAGATTTAATATTTTTAAAGAAAAGCAGTGCTTTACTTGAGAAACAGAGAATATAGTGGGGGAAATATTTCTGTTATTTTCCTCACATTTTCGTCTTCCTTTAGCTGAAATAAAAAAGAGATTTCACTTTTTCAGTTGCTAAGAAATAAAGGAACAAAGAAGTATACAATTTAATTATTAAATTATCATTTCTCTCTGCCAGAGGTACTATTCTATTTTCTTTGAGAAAGGGTACATGGATTTTAAATTATATCCAGATGAACATCATCTTTATCCGATCCATTTGGCAGTTTCAAAATCATGTATTAGGAAGTATGGAGTGAATAAGTAAAAAAATTCTTAAGTCATCCCCCAGGGGTGAGTGGCTAGATTACCTTTATAAATATACATTTTTTGTGTGATTCAAATCTAAGCACAGTGATTTAAAAGAATCCTACACACACTTTACTATATTTCATTAAGTGATGCACACAATATTTTCCTTATACACCAGAGAAGATAAATTATAGTTCTTAAGATAATTGAAATTCATAATTGTTTTGTTCCTTTGACACTTCAGAGTTCCTAATGAGAGATTTCATTTGAAAATTATGTAAAAGTACACTTACCACTACTACTAACCAGTGACACGATGGTAGATTGTAGTCACCTTGGAGATGGTTTTCCTCTTTATTTTGTTTTTCTGACTGCTAGCATGTTGATGACTCTTCCTGCTACACAAGTGCCTGCAGACCAGCCCCATCTCTGCCCTCTCGACCGACCTCCTCATGTGCAGTTCCTCATACTGGCCTCTGTTCTTATCAAGTTAATTTGGTGGGTGTCTTCACCAACCCCTTGTGGGAGTTGTTTTCCCTCTGCCTGTGTTATCTGGTACATGCCATTCTCTCCCCTCTCACCACCCAACCTGATTTCTATGAAGTGTTGTCTTTTACCAGACCCAATTCTTGCTTTTCCTTATTGCAATTTTCTTAGCTCATGTCTTCTTAGCCTACAGACCTCCCTGCTCAAGTTCCTCACAGCCTCTCTACCCAAGGGGGCTAACTCTTTGAGCTCAGAGACTTAGAACAAGATTTTTTTATGCGACAGATATTTCTTGAGTGACCATTTTATTTTAGCCCTGGGAGAAATGCAAAAATATAAAATCCATAGACTGTGAGATCCAATTAAGAATTCAGCTTGTACAAAAATGGAAAGATTGTAATAATACACACTAAACCATAGAAGCATTAAACTCAGCACTACAGGAGATGCCTCAAAGCAGTATAAAGGAACAAAAGGGTATCTCAGAAGATCAGGTTATGAGTTGAGAGGAGGGAGTGGGCACAGAGCACTGGAGTAAACTTGAAGACATTGTGGTGTTTAAATTGATACTCTGTTCAGAGGACCAGGTGGAGAGTTCTACTTCCTTGTTAGTGCCCTGTGATTTATTGTTGTGATCTCATGGCTCACTTATGCACGTTTAATACTGTAGAACATTATATATTTTAGGAGAGTATGGATTTTTTATTTTTTTATTTTTATTTTTTTTGAAGTTTACCTGTAGTTTATATTTTTAATTTTTATTGAAATGTTGATTTACAATGTTGTGTTAGATTCAGGTGTACAGCAAAGTGATTCAGTTTCATAAATATATATGAAACCCATATATATATATATATATATATATATATATGGGTTTATTATTTGTAACATATTTTAAAAACATATTCCATGTGTATATCTGGACCGCTTTTATTAGCAGTAAGTCTATCATGTATTCAGAAGTTGATAACACTTTACTTATTTCCAGGATAATGTGCTATTTCAGTTTACTTTTGAAGTTTGACATGGGAACGATGTTAATAAAAATCTGAAGATGTTCCTCTGAAGTAATATATAATGTAGCTATTATGGAGGTAAATGTATTTGATGTTTGATGTGGAAGAAAACAATTGGTCCCAAGCTAAGATGTATTTAAGTAGGCTCAGCTTAGACTCCATAATTTTTAATGTTTGCAACTTTCTTGACTTTTTTCCCTGGTTTTAATTTTATGAGATATTTATGAAATGGTGTTCTAAAAAATGGCTAGAGACTTTCACTTATAAGCTTTGACATAAACTTCCGTATAATGTGAACCACTGGTAGATGATAAACTTAGATACATCCTTTAATTTTTAAAATTGTGGCAGGAAACCTGATCTCAGAGAAGAAAAAAAAATAATTTGGTCAGCTTTAATCAATTTTGTAAAGGGCATTTGGAGCATTTCAATTCCTCTCTCCTCCATTCTTTCTGTATAATACTTTATCCTAAGGTTGGTACTGTTGAGGCAGTTGGTGTAAAGGCATAAGATGACAGCAATACGTGAATTTAGATCCCA
Organism: Balaenoptera physalus; assembly: GCF_965194825.1. NCBI lineage: Eukaryota > Metazoa > Chordata > Mammalia > Artiodactyla > Balaenopteridae > Balaenoptera > Balaenoptera physalus. The sequence continues at coordinate 14,631,497 of NC_138888.1, read as the reverse complement.
GAAGTGGACTTTTTTTTTTTTTTTTTTTTTTTACTCTACCACCTGTTCTGGCTGTGTTCCTTCCTGACTTTTTGTAAATCCACGTAAGGACCAGGAGGGGCAAGGTAGGTGCTGGTTCAACTCCAGGGCTGAGGTATCCTGCTCCTTTTTCTTACTTTTGTATCTGCTTCCTGAACCAAGTAAGGGCACCAGAGTCACAATCCTGATTTTGGATCCATTTTCCTTGAAATACAAGTACTGTTAAGGGCCCTGTGGACCATGTATTACTCATTCAGTGCTTCCTAGAGAGATGCTTTTTCTGAATACAAGACAGGAGAAAGTCTTTGAGTCAAAAGTTTCTTGTAAACACTTCCTTGTGTGTGTGTGTGTGTTGTATGTATTAACATACATGTGCACATATACATAGGTACATACACAAATACACATATTCACATACACTCATATATAGAGAGGGAAAGAACTATGTACAGACTTTGGAAATAGGTACTACAATATATTAACAGTGACTATCTCTGAGTTATAGGATTATGACTAAATTTTCATCTTTTTGCTAATCTGCATTTTAATTTTTCTAATAAGTATCTTTACTGGTGTAATAAAAAATTATTTTAAAGATCCATGTTGTAATTGATTTATTTCACACTAGTATTTACTTTACTTTTTCCTCAGTAGAGAAAGATTGTCGTGTATCTAGCAAGTCTTCATACCTGAGTTTCAAAACATTTTTATTCTCTGTTTGCAAGAGGACACATTTGCACTGAAGTAACAGCTTTCATTTTATTATTCATGGGCCCAAGTGAAATTGCATCAGGTGGACATGAGGTAGCTGAGGCCAATAAAATAGTATTCCTTATGCGTTGTTGAGAAGCTATAGCAGAGGAGGTGAAAGGCCTTGTGTCAATGATACCTAAGGAATCTAGGTCTTTAGAGTAGCTGGCCTTGACCGGTAAGGATGAAATATTTCAGTCATGCAGCCAAACAGTGATTGTTTACCCTAATCATACATCCCAGGGAGGAAGAGCCAGCCTTTTGGGAGGGCCTTGGGTGTTAACAGTTGTTGATGGCAGTTGCACGCTAATAGAACTGAAACCCTGTTGAAATGAGGAATTGCAATCCAGATGTCCAGAACTGGCAGCTCTCAACTTCCTTTTCATATTTCTCGAGTCCCACAGCATGAAAAAGTCTTTATATTTCCAAAGGATGTTCCCAATCAATTAAAGACTTAAAATTTAGTCATTCAAGAGGACTAGTGTTAGTAAGAGTTTCCCCCCTTTGATTTGAATATGCTGGGACAGCCACTGAAATTCACAAAGCTTTGCGTTAGAATGAGGCTTTTTTTCCCTTGGTGTCTTAACCTTTTGGCTAAGGTACTAGACTCTGCATTACACCAGCATTTCCCAGACCTTTCAAGAAAAAGGATTACTTTGAAAGGGGATAAAATTTGAGGACTGATTGAGAAATCACATCCTGACAGTAAGCTTTCATGAAAGGAGTGGTGCTTTCAAATGCATTTGCATCTTATGTTTGTCATGAGGGCCCCACACAGTTGAAGAGCATCCTGCACATATAGACGACATACATGAGTTGATCACTCTGGAGACAGTGCTTGATCCTCACCTCAATGGTCTGCCCTTTGCCATAACTCCTTGTGCCAATGGCATCGTGACTGATGACATGTACTTTAGCAGTTCATTCTGCTCCCACTTCTTCATTTAGAAATTTTGTACTTTTCATTCTGAAAGTGGTTGGATAAAGGGTAGGAAAGTCATCTTGAAGCAGCTGGAAAAATTGAAAGCCAAGAGTTATCTTTGGCTGTAATGGACTAATCACTGTAATGGTTCTATTCTTTTGTTTGTTTATCACAAAAAGTAAATTTATCCCTTTAAGAAGGCCTTGGGATAGAAAACTAACTACTCAGTGACAAGGAGCAGATGCTCTGGTCTTCTCAAATAAGCTGTCTGATGTGCCAGGGAGTTCCGGGCTCTGCGTTGGTGGCTCCTGGTTACCCCAGGTGAGGCTCAGCGGTGGAGGACATCTTCTCTGTGCTAATGTGCCCCTGAGATGGGCTGTTTCTTCTTGCCTCGGGGCAAAAACAGAGTATTTTGTTGTATTAACTCTTAGAAATGTGAAAAGTGTGTCTTAGTGATTTTCTTTTTAGAGATATGAAATTTTCTCACTTGACCGTCATAATGCTGGAGCTCCTTTATCCAAATTAATTTTGGTTTTTAAGGCCATTCAGTTTTTAAAAAATCCCTTCATTTTTACCTCTTCAAGAAGGTAGCTCTTTGAAATATTACTAGTACTATCACTACTACTACTACTACTACTACTACTACCACTATACTACTCCTAGTAGATTAGTCCTTTTAGTTCTTTTGCCCTTGAGTAGTTTGCCTGCATGTGGTGAAACATGTTGGAGTCAAGAAACCATTGGAATAGACAAGGTGAGAGGTAAAACTGGATAGACCTGGGGACCAATGGAGGAGCACAGGACATGCAGCCTGGCAGCTGATGTGGGCCCTGCCTCACCACGTGGAAGGGCTGCTTTGCCGAAGGAGAGGCAGCAGCTGATTTGGAAGTAGAACCGGCAACGATTCATAGCAGATTGGATTTTGAGGGAGAGAAAGGGGATGACTCTGGGATGTTGTCAGCATGATTGGAAGAACCCTGAGGCTAATGCTTGCAATTTTTTTTAATGATGCCTTTGGACCACTGAGCAACTGGGAGTTGAATGTGAGATGACCTCTGGCCTACCATCCCACCTCTTGATCCACTCCTCTCTGTTTTTAGTATTGTATCTGTGAATTAGTATCTTACTTTCAATTGCTTTATTTTTTTTCCTAAGGAGTTTAGCTTTGTATTTTCAGTAGAAACGAGACCACAATCATACCTCGTATGGTGCCATCCTGCTTTGGATTCCCCTTTTGCTTAAAGCCATAACTGGATTAGGGATTGCTGTGATTTATCATTCATGGTATGGAATCATTTAACTACTTAATAGTGTATTTGAAATGAAGGGACTAGAAATTAAAGAATGAATCATTTATCAAGAAATAACAGGTCACATTGATTTATTTCTGCACGACTTTAGTAGAAACTTGTTCCTTCAAAATCGGCTTTGTTTCAGTTACCAGTTAAGTGGGGTGAACTGCTATTAAAAAGGCCTATGTGTCAGGTTACAGTAGCATTCTTCGAAGAAAATCTTTACAGGAGCAGTTATCATGGGGCTATCTGCTTGGTACCTGCCAATATGGCAGTAGATCAAGAAGGGTCAGAAAAACGAGGCTTTTAGTATGGAATTAGAGGCAAACAATTTTAAAATTAAACTTGTTGGATATGTAAGTTATTGGAATAGACTTTATTTTATGGTTGGTTGAGTCTAAATAGTCCATTTTAAATCTTGCTATGTCCTGATAGTGACACCAAAGAATATAATCTCTGTGAGAGCAATCCCAAACTGTGGGCTCTGCTTCCAAACTGAACAAGCATTTTGCAGTAAATTAGAAAAAAAAAAATTCACAATAACCTTTATAATTGTTGCTTCAAAATGAGAATTTGGAATGGTGCCAAATTATTAATCAGTAGAAAGAATAGATTTCAAAAAGGTAATTATACCAAATTTAACACTTCTTGAAATATTATATATTCTGTTAAATAAAGTGTAGTCCTTCTTCCCTGTTCTCAGTGAAGATCATTCAGGTAGCTTGAATCAGGAATCGGAGTACAGATTGGCTTAATAGTTTGGGGCTTACTGACTATAAATGACTTTCGTCCTTTATCTTCTTGGGCAGGACACGCAGCCACGTTCACTTTAAAGCCCAGAAGTGAATTATTAGCTGAGTTTAGCTCTTTTCAGAGGCATGTTATGACTTTCCTACATTCTTGGACAGTTAGACTGCAATTCTCCATTGTTTAAAAAGGTGTTTGAATGTATTTTATTAAGAGGTTCGAATAAATAGCTATTTTTCTTACATTTTTGCTTTCTTTTTCAAGCCTAAGAATAGTTTCCAGCTCTGACAGTTAGCCTTATGCCGACTGAAGTGAATTTTTGGACAGGATGAAGTGTTTTGGATGATTTACACTTGATTGCATAAATGTAGCCTAGCAAGTTATATAGTGTGAAGAGAATTACTTAAGGGTAAAAAAGGATTGTTTAACTATTAAGAAATGATAGGTTATTACAGATTGGTTTGAAGGTCTTGTCATTTAGGTGCTGTCCCTAAAAAGCTAAGCTCTTCTGCTGGAGATTGAGCTTCTAATAATAATGATGGTTAAGACTTCCCTGGTGGCACAGTGGTTAAGAATCCACCTGCCAATGCAGGGGACATGGGTTTGATTTCTGGTGCGGGAAGATCCCACATGCCGTGGAGCACCTAAACCTGTGCACCACAACTACTGAGCCCGTGCACCGCAACTACCGAAGCTTGCGCACTCTAGGGCCCAGGTGCCGCAACTACTGAAGCCTGTGTGCCTAGAGCCTGTGCTCCGCAGCAAGAGAAGCCACTACAATGAGAAGCCTGTGCACCACAACGAAGAAATAAACCTTTTAAAAAAATATAATAATGATGGTTAATGTTTAATGAGTACCTGCCCTGCACCAGGCTTTACGTTAGGGTTTGATATGCATCATCTTATTTAATCCTCCACAAAATTCTAGGAAGTCAGCACTAAAATTACTCTCATTTACAGATGAGGAAACTGAGGTGTGTAAGAAACAAAACCAGTATTGAACCCAGCTAGTTGGACTGCAGAACCCATTGTGTTGTATTAACCACTGTGTTCTTTGGCATCCCCCAAGGGAAGGAATGCTTCTAAAAGGGACACTGGAAGTGAGGACTGCCACCTGACCATAGTTGGCTCCTTGTCCCACTAAGATGACAGGCAAGAAACGGTGGGTACAGGATTGGCTGGGGTTAGTCCTGTTTGCCAGGGGAAAATGGGGCTGTTACCATCCGCTGAGCAGAATCCGGGCCGCCCCCTGTGCCTACTTATACCCTATTGGCATAGGATAAAAGTGAATGATGACTCCACCCTCTATATGGGGAGGGGACCAAGACCCTTCACGGGTAAAGGTTTGGGTCAGCAGAAATCAAGGGATGCCAGGCCCAGCGGGGGCAGGAGGAGAGCCACATACTCAGCATGGCTTCAAGACAGGAGCATCTGCCTGTGTTTGGGCATCTGCTACTCATTCTCTGCTGGACTATCTGAGGACCGAAAAATGCAGCTCACACTTAACCTTTTCCCCATTCTTTATAAAAGAAGTGTGGTGTTTTCTTTTGCTTAGTGAAGTTCTGGTGGTTAAGTTTATTGCTTGTCCCATGGGTTGCTGAGCAGAGAGAAGTAACCACTGGACGGGAATGGTAGCTGAACCAGAAAAGAAATGAAGATTGTTGACGCTGGGCTAGTGTTGGTTAGAAATTTTTAAAATATTTTTTTGTGTTTTGATTATTAAAAAACAATGAATTCACAAATACACATGGTTAAATATTAAACAGTACAAAATAGTATATGATGAAAAGTTCAGGTCTTCCTCTGCTCCCATTCAAAAATCCATACTTCCTTTCTTGATAGGTAAAATAGTATATGATGAAAAGTTCAGGTCTTCCTCTGCTCCCATTCAAAAACCCATACTTCCTTTCTTGATAGGTAAACACTGTATTAACAGTTTCTTCCAAAAGTTACGTAAATATACATACACATACTTATACACACATATGCATATTTTGGTAACATAAGTGGTATCATACTCTACACATTATTTTGGGCCTAGTTTTTTTCACTGAATAATGTATAGTGGAGATTTTTCCATATTAGTACATACAAGTCTCATTTTATTTTAATGGCTGTATATTAGTCCATAGTAATACCTTCTATTGGCACAAAGTTTTATGGTTGACCGAGTGTTTGCATATATTATCTTTCTGGGCCTCATGGTAGCCACTTGGGAAGGTATCAAAAGGCCCAGAGGGGTTGCCTTGTTCATCCAGGATGGCATGGGACTCAAATAGAAGTTCAGTGCTCCTGGCACTGTGGCATTCCCTAAATATGCCTGTATTCCTTCCACTTAGTGCCACGACCACCAGTGGAGGTCAACTCTTGGCAGTAGCAAAAAAAAATATCATCCGTCTGGACCCCCAAGAAGCCAGATGAAAAGGAAATGTGTACTTCAGGAAAGTGAGAAAAGAGAATAATCATAGTTTAGAGCTAGAATGGGCCCTAGTGATCAACAGGTTCATCTCTTCCCCTGTACAGATGAGGATCTGGGGCCAAGATATCAAAAAGCTTGTTCAGACCATACAGCTATGCTGTTTTATTTCCTGAGGCTAGTTCTGGAGAGGGGAGGGAAAGGAGACTCTAGATTTTCCCAGGCTCTCTCGTTCTCATCAACTACAGTGGGGTGTGGACTGCATATAGACCTTTGAGAAATGAGAAAACTTTCCAAGCACGGTGAAGTGGCTTGTCTGAGAGAAGGCTCCCTCCGGGGCAGTATGACCATGTAGACTTGAGCTGTCTGGATGCCCAGGCAGTGTGGATTTTAATACCACTTCTGCTTCCCACTCGTTCATTTACTGAGCGTCTGATATTCTCACAGCTCTTTGCCAGGCTGCAGGGCTCCTGCAGCTTATGGTGAAGTAACGATCTCCCACCGTGAGGACCATAAAATGCAAGAGATTATCTGTGCTATTTTGGATTTAAATTTGCCATGCAAATAAGTACAATTAAGTACAAAACAATTCTCCTTATGTGTAGGTTTTGTTTGGTTTTATCCAACAACCATCCTGTAAAGGTTCACTAGCAACACAGTGAATGAAAACCAGCATCCATTTATTTCTACTTGTTAGGAGAAATTGTTATTCAAGCTGAGAAAGAAGACTAGTAGTTCTTTCTAAGTTTGACAGATTGTCTTTTGGTTTATTTCCACATATTTGAAGTGGACTTCAGTTTAAGAAAATGACTGAACTCATCTGTTAAAACACGCTAGAAGAGACCTCTGACCATGGAATCAGAAGCTCCTGCCTCTTCTTTTATTTTTACCAGGATGTTTGAGAGGAGCTTCACCTGGGACGTTAATTTTGGAGGCCTCCTGAAGGTGGATGAAACCCCTTATTTAGCAGTTTGATGGTCAAACGCTAACAAGGGAACATTCAGGTGTGGCAGCTTGAAGGACATTCATATTCCACACCACATCGGATCTTAGTAAATAGTCTTTCCATTTTCTCCTTAAAGCACCACAATGACCCAGAGATGGCAGGGTGGGGCGATGCACTTATCGGTGGTTCTAGGCATCCAGGACCTGAAGCACAGGCTCTGAGTTTTACCCTCTTGCTCTGATCGCTTGTCCATTTTCCTCTTATTTGCTCTTCAGCTTGGGACAAGAACAGTTTGAAATTGTTTCTACTGTTTTTGGCCACCACTGTTTGGACTTTAAGTGAACACAAGAAGGAAGAAAGCTTGAAGAAAAGCTCTGGAAACAATCGAACAGAGCAAAGGAGAGGGGTCTTGAGGTGAGCAGAACACGGACTGGCGTGGAACTCATTGCTCTGATTGTCACGCTGGTCCCCTCTTTGTCTGATACTTACCAGTTGTTCCGGGGGAGCGATTTCAGAAAGTCCTTTTCTGGACTGTGGAACAGCACTTGCTTATGTGTTGAGCCCTAAGAGGCATTATGGAAAGCGGTTCATGGTCTCTGGGGTTTGACAATGAGCTGGTGGTCACTGATTTCATTATGTTTTCCTTTATTGCAGCTGTTGGTTTGATCCTGTGCCATGGCCTTAAAACAATTGTGGTTTTGCACATGGTAAGCGAGGCCGGACAAGGAGAGGGATCATATTGTTGCCCTGGCCAAAAGTTTTAGCAGACGGGGGTCTGATGAGGGCCAGTAGATAGAAGATTTCCCCTTTACTTCATTTAGAAAAAGAAACTTTCCAGGACAAGTATCTTTCCTAGAATTCCTTTAAAGTTTTTTTTCCCTTTAAAAATAGACTGAGGTATAAATAATACTTTTATTAAAAAATACTTTCATTAAAAAATAAAAGTAAAATGTCATTTGTAAGTGGTTGCTGTCACTGATAAGATATACTAGAATTGATTAGCTGTAAAAATATAATTTGGGGATGCATTATGAAGGTATACTGTTTTTATTTGCATGCCGTTACGTACAGATGTAGTTGTGAAATCGTTCAAATCATGGCACACTGAATGTCCTCACTGGATTTTTAGGAATGTGTTCACTGAGACAGCCAAATTCTATTTCATTTTCTTTGGCTCGTTGCATTGGCTGTAAATCAGAGAATATTCACTTTAATATCTGAGTCAAACTTCGGTTCTAAACATAGTACTGCAGTTGTTCTTTCACAGAATGTAAATTTTTTATTTACTTCCTCAATACCTTATTTCTACTTTCTCTTTTTTCTTTATTTTATGCTGGAGCATGCTGAAAGGTTTTCCGGAAAGATTTTTGTATAATATATGTTATAACCTACAGATAAATGTATTTCATGTGATTAAGCTCTCATAACTTTAACTGTGGAAGTATTAGGAATCACAGGTTTTATTTAATTTCCTTGCTGCTTCTGAAATGCCCTCCCAAAGATATAATACAGTGATTACATTAGGGAATTCTATTTTTATTACAGTGTCAGTTGTAACATATTTAGGCATTCTGGTTCAATAGTTCTCGAGTTCTTTCCATTTCACCAACCCTATTGTGGTGTTACTGGGGGAACCAGGACTTGTGAATGACACAGACCTGGATTTCAGTCATGGCTCCTCCAGCTACCAGCCAAGTGGCCTTCAGTAAGTTACTCAGTCTTTTGAAGTCTCAGCTTCTGCTTCTATAACATGGGAATTGCAATACCCTACCTCCTCCGTTATGATGTTAAGATGAGATAAAGGGCTGAAGTCACTTAGCACAGTGCCTGGTGTTTGGGGAGAACATTCTAACACCATACACAAAAATAAAGTCAAAATGGATTAAACACCTAAATGTAAGACCGGATACTATAAAACTCTTAGAGGAAAATATAGACAGAACACTCTTTGACATAAAACACAGCAATATCTTTTTGGATCTACCTCCTAGAGTAATGAAAATAAAAACAAAAATAAACAAATGGGACCTAATGAAACTTAAAAGCTTTGTACAGCAAAGGAAACCATAAACAAAATGAAAAGACAACCCACGGAATGGGAGAAAATATTTGCAAATGATGCGACTGACAAGGGATTAATCTCCAAAATATGCAAACAGCTCATGCAGCTCAATATCAAAAAAAGAAACAACCAAATCAAAAAATGGGCAGAAGATCTAAATAGACATTTCTCCAAAGAAGACATACAGGTGGCCAATAAACACATGAAAGGAGGCTTAACATTGCTAATTATTAGAGAAATGCAAATCAGAACTACAATGAGGTATCACCTCACACCTGTCAGAATGGCCATCACCAAAATGTCTACAAACAATAAACGCTGGAGAGTGTATGGAGAAAAAAGAACCCTCCTACACTGTTGGTGGGAATATAAATAAATTGGTAGAGCCACTATGGAGAATAGTATGGAGGTTCCTTAAAAAACTAAAAATAGAGCTACCATATGATCCTGCAATCCCACTCCTGGGCGTATATCTGGAGAAAACCATAATTCAAAAAGATGCGTGACCCCCAATGTTAGTTGCAGCACTATTTATAATAGCCAAGACATGGAAACAACCTAAATGTCCATCAACAGATGAATGGATAAAGAATATGTGGTATGTATATATATATATATATATATATATATATATATATAATAGAATATTACTCAACCATAAAAAAGAATGAAATAATGCCATTTGAAGCAACATGGATGGCCCTAGAGATTATCATACTAAGTGAAGTAAGTCAGACAGAGAAAGACAAATATCATATGATATCACTTATATGTGGAATTTTTAAAAAATGGTACAAATGAACTTATTTATAAAACAGAAACAGACTCACAGACTTAGAAAACAAACTTATGGTTATCAAAGGGGAAAGAAGAGAGGGGAGGGATAAATTAGGAGGTTGGGATTAACATATACTCACTACTATATATAAAACAGATAATCAACAAGGAACTACTGTATAGCACAGGGAACTCTACTTAGTATTCTGTAATAAACTATATGGGAAAAGAATCTGAAAAAGAATAGATATTTGTATATGTATAACTGAATCACTTTGCTGTACACCAGAAACTAACACAATATTGTTAATCAACTATACTCCAATATAAAATAAAAGTTAAAAAAAAGAATTTCATTCCTTTTTAAGGTTGAATAAAATTCCATTCTATGTATAGTAATCCCCCCTTACCTGCAGTTTTGCTTTCCTTGGTTTCAGTTACCTGTGGTCAACTGTGGTCTGAAAATATTAAATGGAAGTTTCCAGAAATAAACAATTCCTAAGTTTTAAATTGTATGCAATTCTGAGTAACGAGATGAAATCTTTTGTCATCCATCTTTGTCCCGCTCGGTGATGTGAATCATCCCTTTATCCATTGTATCCCGCTGTTAGTCACTTAGTAGTCATCTGGTGTATCAGATCGACTGTCGAGGTATCGCGGTGCTTGTGTTCAAGTAACTCTTATTGTACCTAATAATGGCACCAAAGGGTGAGAGTAGAGATGCTAGCAATTCAGATATTCTCTTACTGTGCCTAATTTATAAATTAAACTTTATCACAGGTATGCATGTGTAGGAAAAGACATGGTATATATATATCTGTACTGTCTGTGGTTCAGGCATCCACTGGGGTTCTTGGAACAAGTCCCCTGCAGATGGCGGAGGGACTACTGTATATACCACATTTTGTTTACCCATTTATCTATCAGTGGACATTTGGGTTGTTTCCACCTGTCAGCTGTAGTGAATAATGCTGCTGTGAACATGGGTGTACAAATATCTGTTTGAGTCTGCTTTCAATTCTTTGGGGCATATACCCAGAAGTAGAATTTCTGAATCATATTATCTCCAACTTCATTTTGACTTGCCTCCCAAGCTTCAGTATTGCATTTACAATAACTTGCTTGGTAGTTGGCTCTTGGTGTGCTCCTGAAATCTCTAATGCAACATGTTTTAAATTGTTCTGTACCTCTTTTTCCCACTGGCCTCCCAAATCACATCCTCCTTGTGATTAATGATTAGAACAGTTTTCAAGACACCCTGGCACAAACCACCAGAATCTCTGACTTCTTCCTCCTCTTCTGTAGCCCTAAGAATTTGGCAAAGCTATTTCAAACTTCATCACATCTTCTCTCTGCCTCATCTTCTTTACTACTCAGAGATGATTAGTGCATATTTTGGTATGATTTTTTCCTTGGCATAACTTTGAATACTTTTAGATTCTTCATTTTTTTAATGAAAATTATACACTCCCATTTTCATTAAAAAAAACCCTTTTGAACTCTCATTTCTACAACAGATTCCCTGCCAGTCTTCTTTTTCCTTTTGCCAGTGGGGCCCCACGGCATCACCGTTTGGACTGGTTCTTCAGTGCTAGCCAGCAACTCCCATAACACTTCTTTCCTTTGATCACAGTCAGTGAATGTATGGGCACTGCTAAGATCAAGCAGCACTCATGAGTCAGGGTTGGAGTAGCTGGAGATAATGCAGGAAGTCAATATTTTCCTTGGAGTGTAAGGGAGGACTAGACTTCTGTTCCTCTGTACAATCATGTCCAGGAGAGTTGGACCATTCATTTCATCCCTGTCATCTAAGTCAAATGTTATTGCCAAAAGGATTCAATATTGATTTGGCCTTGCACAGTATTTTTCTTTCAGATAGTTAAATAGAAGACAGTAACATTGGTCTTATTAATTCCTCACTTTTTACTTTCTCATGCATGAGCTTTCTAAGAAGCAGAACACTCAGTGGTCAACCAGTTGCAGAGAATCTTACCATTATTGCCTCTGGAAAGTAGATACAGTTCCTGAGTGAAGGTCTTGTCCTTTGGGGAAGTTGAGCCTTCCATATATGAATAAGAGTTCAATCTCTGGAGTAAGGGAGCCCTTGCTTCAAAACCCATCTCTGCCACTTGCTTGCTGTGTGGTTTTGAGCAGGCTTTATAACTTTTATCATAGGTTTACATCTGTAAAATGGAGATAAATATAATCCCTTCCTCATAGAGTTGCTGGGGAATTAAATGAAATAATCCGTGTATTACGCAGTGCCTGGCACATCATGGTCAGTACCCAAATGGGTCGGTTTTCTTAGAGGCAAGATGTTTGGTCATACGATCTCATGCACAAGTGTGAAATGAACAAGCTGAGGAGGGGCTGTAGCTGGAAGCCTCCACTCAGGTTGGGATGGTTGCTTGTTTATATTGCAGTGCTTTGAAAATTCATGAGCAAACCCTTATTTTCCCCATGCTAAGGCTCAAAACTATGTTTTGACATGTTTTCTGTACCTTAACACCTCAAGAAAAGTATAATCTTTCACTGATAAAACAAAAAGTTAGAGGTTTCCTCTTGGCCAAATATGTATATGATCCTGTGGTTCCATATCAAATTTGAAACTGTATTTAACACTCTATAAATGCATATTGATTCTTAGAAGGAGAAAGAAATACTGATTTTGACATCTTATTTGGCACCTTAAACAATTTGTGTACGGCTCTTGGATACTTCAAATTCTAATTTCAATGAGCCCTTAATGAAAAGGTAACCAAGCTTTATAGATGCTAGCTAAATTTATGGATTAATCAGGTATAAAAGAATGGGACTTTGAAAATGAAATACTGTTTCTTTGAAACCATACAATGAGACTTTCAGATAAGATTAGCTAAAGTTGAACCTTTTTTTTTTGGATTTGTGGTTGCTTAAACACTGGAGAGTTAATTTGAGAATTCATTTTCATTTCCATACCTTAAAAATATGAACCGTTAGCTAACTCCTCATATTTTGATAAAAAATGCTAAGTGCTTATTCCTTAACATGCTTAGCTTTTTGCCTGACCTCATCAGTCTTTTTGATTTTAATTCATTTTCCCCCCAGAGAACTGTGTATATTTTTCCTGAGCTCATTTATAAAAAAATCATAAAATAAGAGTTGATGTCATATAATTTGAAGTTTTTCTGGTTATGACTTAAATCTGTGTGTGTGCTTCCTTCAAACTTTGAAATGTGTCAGTGATAGAAATAGTTGGAAAGCACAGTTCAAGTACAACTTCTGAATCCACAAGCTAGAAAGTAGTAAAAAAGGAAGAAAAAAAAAAAAAAACTACACTACATACCTATCACAGAACTGTTATTGAGGCAAGTTGTTGTTCAGATTTATGTAATATTATTGAAGCAAATATTTTAAATATCTTTAACTATTAAGACGAGCAGTGCACATTGTATTTTAGCTTCAGTTACTGAAGGGTCCATGTATTTTATATGTAGGAAACCCTTCAATTAAGATGTGCCTCCTTCCCTACTAATACTTTGATGCTGTTAATAGTTCATTTATAAGAATTTAAATTTTTTATGGGAAGTAATAAAAGGGACCCATTATTTTCACAGCTAAATCTGTTTCTTGGTGATGGCAGTGAGTGGGGGGAGATGAGAGGAAGAAATTTTTAATCACCTTGTAGAATTGAACTTCAGAAAAGTCATAAAGTAGAAGTTCCAAAAAAGTTAAAACACTCCTAAAAGAAATCACTATTAGTAAAAGGAACCATATTAAAATGCATACATAACCAAAATGTTAGAGGGAAAAAAAAATAAAATTTTAATTCACGAAAACATTTCTATAAAGAACAAGCTTTGAAATAATTAGAACGTGTTGATTTTTATTTGGGGGCAGTCATAAAATACACTCATCTTAGAAAACCAGCAAGGCATCAGAATAGAAATAGTGGTGGAGATAATTCATGGGTAATCCAAGCTCTTACTTCTCACTTCCTGACCTGTCACATCTGTGAAGACCTGCTCCTTTATGCTAATGTCTGGCCCCATCCAGTGTTGAAGAGTAGACTTGCCTCTCCCTCTGCTGGTTTCGTCCCGTAGGACCAAGTCTTGTTTTTGTGGACCTGAGTTTTGGGGTCCTGGGGTGTAGTGACCATTGCTTTGTTGGGGGTCACCGTCTTCCTTTATACAACTCCAATCTGCCCCCTCAGGAGGCCTGTGCTCCACAGAGGGGGTTCAGGGGGCGAGGGAGGGGCAACACAGAGCTTAGGGATTCCATTTTGTTCTGATAACAAATATTTGTTGAGCTCCACTCTGTGCCTTGAGAATGTGCTGGACACAGGATACCTGGTGACAAATGAGACAGAGATAGTCCATTCCTTGTCAAACCCAAAGTGACCTGGGGGTTGAAACAGTGATTAAAGGGCAGTGTAGTAGGTGTTATGACAGGACAAAAGACAGGCATCACGGGAGGGGCAGAAAGGATTTCCCAGAGGAATTGCTGATAACACCTGAAATATGAGTAGGAGTCGACTGGGCCGAGAGTAGGAGAAGTGTGTTCCCACAAGAAAGAAGGGCATGTGCAAAGACCCTGGGGTGTGAAGGAGCACACAGTGAACAGAAAGACACAGCTAGAGCTTGGATGTGGCTTAGAGGGTGGTGAGAGAGGAGGCTAGGAGAGGAGGTAAGGGCTGATCAGGAACAGCTTGGTGAGCTGTCTTGAGGCATTTAGATTTTATCCTGAGAGCTTTGAGGAACATCAGACTAGTAAAGTGGGTTAGTGACATGATGGTGTGTGATTTTATAAAAATCCCTCTGGCAACGTGGTGGGGCATGATGGGCAGGGGAAGGCTGCAGGCCGTGGCTGTCGTGGTAACCTGGGTGAGAAATTCTTGGGGCTATGGTAGTGATGGCGGGCCCAGGACAAAGCTGATGTGGCTTTGAAAAAGAACTTTAAAATAATTGATTTGGTAGGTGTTTATACTATGTGTGTGTGGGGTTTGAGTGAGGAAGAGGGTAGAGTCTAGAACAACACGCATGTTTCAGGCGTCACAGTGTGTTGGTGAATAGGAACAGGTAGGTGAGGAGAGAAGATGGTCACTTATGTTTGGGACACATCTCAGAGAGTCTGTGAGACAGTCGAGTCTAAATGAACTGGGGGCAGAGTTGGGAAGCTTAGTAAAGAGATTTGGTCTGAGGTGACTGCCAGAAAGCACTGAGGGAAAAGGGTGACAAAAGGAAAGATACACACTATTAAATTCCTCTCAGGTTACTGCTTGTTTTATGTTATTGTTTTCAGCTTTACTGAGGTATAAGTGACAAATAAAATTGTAAGATATTTAAAGTGTACGTTGTGATGATATGATATATGTATACATTGTGGCAGGATTTCTCCCCTTTGAATTAGTTAGTTAGCACATCCATCACTTCATATATTTACTTTTTTCTTTCTCTGCTTTTTTTTCCTCTGGGTGAGAACATTTAAGTTTTACTCTCTGAGCAAATTTCAGTTAAACAATACAGCACTATCAACTATTGTCTCCATGTTATATGTTAGATCCTCAGACCTTATTCATCTTACAGCTAAAAGTTTGTTCCCTTTTACCAGCTTCTCCCCATTTCCCTCACCCCAGCCTCTGGCAATCACTTTTCTATTCTGTTTCTATGAATTTGACTTTTTTTTTTTTCAGATTCCACATATAAACGATACCATGCAGTATTTACCTTTCTCTGTCTGGCTTATTTCATTTAACTGATGCCCTCCAGGCTCATCCACCTTGTTGAAAATGACAGGATTTCTTTATTTTTGAAGGATGAACAATATTCCATTATATATATTCCGCATTTTCTTTATCTGTTCATCTGTCAACAGACACATAGGTTGTTTCCATCGTTGGTTATTGTGAACAGCGCTGCTATGAACATGGGGGTACAGATATCTCTTCGAGATAACAATTTCATTTCCTTTGCATACATATCCAGAAGTGGCACTGCAGGATTGGATGGTGGTTCTATTTTTAACTTCTTGAGGAACCTCCATACTGTTTTCCACAGCGGCCGCGCCAGTTTACATTCCCACCAACGGTGCACGAGGGTTCCCTTTTCTCCACATCCTCACCTGCTTGTTTTAATTTGGTCTGTTGTTATATTTCTTTTGAATCTCTGAATATGGGCCATTGCTTATTTTTGTAAAGCAAAGTCTATATTTGTAACAAATATAGACTTTCTGTGTGAGGGTAAAAATGCAAAAATAACTGAAAGAGGGAAAATAAGAAGAAAGGGGGAAACAAAAAGTCAAGGAAAAGAATCCCAGAGAGGCCTGGGGAGAAGCTCGGTGTGAGGCCCCTGGAGCCGTGGGTGAGTCTGTTAATACCTGCTTACAGGCAATTCCTAGTAATTCCTCTCCCCACTCTTCATGTTTCCTGCTTATGGTTCACTTGCCTCGTCTCCTCTCCCACCCCCACTTCCTATTAGTCAAACACTACATTAGCTCAAAGGCTTTATTTTTTGGTGGGCAAAAATAAATAGTGATTATTTCTCCAAACCTTCACTTGCAGCTCACCTCTTGGATTTGGCCTCTTGCACTTCATTGTGTGCAAGAGGAACTTTTGGGCTGATCTGGTCACAGGTACACAGAGTTCCTCAGTCTCTTCAGTAAAGACACTGTATGTTTCATTAAGATAGTTGGTGTGAGTTTTTTTTAAATGAACTCTACTTCAATAAGATTTTCTCTTCCATTATTTTTACAAGACCAAATAATATTTAAAAAGAAGTTTCTTCTTAAAGAAACTTAAATCAGTTGCTTTAAGAACACATCTTTACAAAATTATACTCATTAGGCAACAAAAAACTTTTGTGTTTTCCTTTCTTCTGATGTAAGTTGAAGACTTACAAATAGTTGTTAATGGTGTTTGGTTAAGAAGAATTTGTTTTAATTGTTTATATGAAACAAGTACTTGTTAACTTTTTCTTGTTGCCAATTTGTCAATTCTAAATTTTCATGTAGGTTAGGCAGGAGAAAGACCAGCTTTGTCACAAGAGGTTTGCATTATGAACTTGGTTCTGTTGTGCATCTATTTTCATTCTTGTTAAGGGATGAATTCGATTGTACAAATCCCGCATATTTTATGTGTTAAACATGTTAGTTCAGGAATTTCACTTGGTTTTATAAAGATACATATCTACAATGGCTGACCAATCCACACATAAGATTTAACCATTGACTTCAGACCCAATTCAGTTCTCCCATCTCCTGGCTTGTAGAACTTCTGGCTTTTGGGAAAGAAAGTGAATCAAAGTAATTTTTGGTTCAAATTATTATTAACTGTTTTCTTCTGATATAAACTTATATTTTAAGAGTTAAAATAAGTCAACATGTACTATATAAACATCATGGAAGACCAAACACTAAGAGTTTCTTTGAGGTGTCAGAAGAATACACCTTTTGCCTAGAGTTTATATCTGCCCAGGTAAATTTTATTTCTGATTCTATTATTTCCTCAATTTGCCCCTGTTAATAGGGAAGATTCTAAAAGTAATAACTATGCCTGGGTATTTGAGGCAGCGTGTGGTCTCTTACTGAAGTTACAAGGTTTTAACTCTGTTTGTTGATTCCTCTTATGCAATAGAAGAATGCAGATGTTAATTTAATCTGAAGCCTGTTTATACAGTGACTTTTATAATGTATATCTAAAGATAGAGAATCGAGTTTTATGAGACCAACATTTCTTATCAAGTCCCCACTCCACCCTATTCTAATTGGACTGACTCTTAAGTTGAATAAAGAACAAAGAGGTCTGTAGTTAAAACATTTCACTACATGTTGAGTCTTGCCCTTAGTAAATGAGAAAATGGAGACTTAAACAGAGAATCTGAATTAGAAGGTCGCATATACACTCATTGTTTTTTGTTGAATGGAAAACATATTTTAAAATAGTACGTATCATCTTTTTAGTCTAAATTCAGGATGTTTTCCCAAGAGGTGCAAGAATTTAGACTCATATAAATGGGCTGCTTTATAAAAACATGCCAATAATACTTTTTAATTTGTGAAGTTTAATATTCTGTACATTATCAACCAGACTTCTTTTGATGGATAAAGAAATGAGGTGACTTCTAAATCTTAGAGCAGAAACTTCATGTGGACAATTGGATACCTGTCCCCAGAGCTCAGAGAAGAGGGTTGGGCTGGGAGTTTAAGTCTGTGCGTTATCTGTATTTAGTGGTGATGAAAGCTGTAGGCGTGAGATAGCTTTTCTGGTGGGAGAATTCAGAGTCACAGAAGAGGAAAGGGCCTGGCATTGAGCCCTGTTCAGCTCTGGATTATTGTGGCACGGAGGGAGGCAAATCTGCAAACTCTGGGAAGCTCCAGCTTGAGAGGTAGAAGGAACGCTGGGAGCATTTTGTTACAGAAGCCGAGGGAAAAGCATGTGTCAAGAGGAAGGAAGGAACTGTCAGATGCTTCTGATGGGTCAAGTGTGATGTGGGCTGAAAGTGTCTATTGAATTCAGCAACAGAAGTCATTGGCGGTTTCCAGGAAGCTGTTTTTGTGGAGTAACGAAGGTGGAAAGCAGATTGATGTGGGTTGAGCCAGGCAGGAGAAAAGGAGGAAAAAGACCTCCAGTGTAGACATCTGTTAGGTGTTGAGCTGAGAAGGAGGGACAGGATATAAGATAGAAGTTCGAGAGTGCTGTGGATCAAGGGGGACCCTTTTTGTGGGTCTGACTTGCATGACATGATAAAAGCCCATAAGGTGAAGTAAACCTATGTGAATTACAGGACACCATTTGAGAAACAACCTTCGGAATTATTGGAGAACCAGAAGGGAAAGAGAGGGAGAAAAGGATAGAAAGCTTATTTAAACAAATAATGGATGAGAACGTTTCCAAAGCAGGGGAGAGATTTGGACATCCAAGTTCATGAAGCTCATAGGTCCCCCCCAAATTTCACAATATTATATGCTAATTATATCTTAATAAACCTTGAAAAAAAAGCCAATTAGAAAGAAGCATTGGAGTGAGAGAGATTCAATAAACAAGAGAGAAAAGAAAGAGGATTTAGAATAAAATAACCGCAACAACAACTAACATTCATTCAGTGTTTGCCCTACCCAGGGCACTGTACTAAGCCCGTGATGTGTAGCCTCACATTTAGTTCTCAGAATAATGTTATGCAGCGGTGCCGGTGGGGGGAGGGGGTGAAGTGTGGCCTAAGGACGTTAACCGACTTGCTGAGTGTCCTCCAGCTAGTGGGTGGTGAACTGACTTACTACCTTAAGGACCGACCTTGGTCACCACCACAGCCCACCACCTCCCAACTGGAATTTAGGTGTTCTGCGCTGCGTTTGAAGACCTACTTAAAGATTCTTTAAATTATATTTTAAGAAAGGCCACTTTGAAACCCTCTGTCTGAAAGTTCTAACAGCTCTATTTGGACAGCAATTTTGGTGGGTGGCCTGGGTCCAAAAAAAAAAGGCCTTATCTACTGAGAAAGCTTAACCTTGAGAATATATATATAAAACATCGTGCCCCCAAATATAGGCTGGGTGAACTGAAGGGGATTTGCCCAAAGAACTCACAAAACAACTTGGGGAGGCAGAAATTAATTGCAGGAGAGTTGTTTTTTGTTTTTTTTTTTAACATTGCAAGAAGGACACAAGAAAGGATGATGGGTTGAGGCAGCAACACAGAAAGACCAAGGAAGAGATGTGAAAACATCCCACAGACAGCTTCCCTGTAGATTCCGACTGGCTAAATTTCCTGAAATAATACTAATTCTGTCCTCTTGCTTTCGATAGGACATAATGACTACATGTGTCCGGCTACCAACCAGTGCACGATTGATAAAAACAGGAGGAAGAGCTGTCAGGCCTGCCGGCTACGCAAGTGCTACGAAGTGGGCATGATGAAAGGGGGTAGGTACCTTGGACCCAGGGCTCCCACCATGAGGTCCTTGTCCCACCACCCACTGCTGGCCATTTCCATTCTAGTCACCACGGGAGTGGAGTGATTTCTCTTCTATTCTCACTTTTCTTCACAACAACACTATTTTTATAACACATTTTATTAAAAAATAAGAAATTTGAACACACCATTTTGTGTTTCATATTTTCAATGTAAATAATTATATCTAAAATCAAAAGTGTGTGGGAGGTGGTGGCGGAAGGAAAAGAAGACTGCTCAGCGAATTATTCTAGAAATATTTTTCAGTTACTGTTTATATTCCTAATGCTAGAAAATGGTATCTGGGAAGAAACTTTCCTTACATTGAGACTTGTACATGTGAAAGCTAAAGAGCTAGTTTGTCATCTTTTAATTCCTTCACATCCCTTAGGGCATTTGAATTTCAATCAAAAGGCAGCTTTCTTCTTTAGAAGTTGAGTTAACTAGCAGCTCCCATAATCTCAGCGTCCAGTATGGAGCTGGGAACAATGCAGTGATTTCTGAGGACTAGCATCGCGAGGTGGTCGGGATCTGTGCCCGTGTATTTGTGCTGTGGGTGTGTGTATGTGTGGTTTTCTGTCTCCTCATGTATCCAGTCTTCCAGTTTTCTTATACAGGAATCCAGTGTCTGGTTCTGGGAATATTAGGCGCTCCATAAATGTGGTTGCCTGATTGAGCTCCTTGTATTCTTTGGAATCTAGTCTTGAAGAACACTTCTAGTCTTGAATAGCCTTCCAAATACTGGGAGAGAACAAGAGGAAATGTGTAACTGAAATAAAGGAATGGGTGCATCCAGTGTTTTAGGATGATATAAAGGAGAGAGACAGACCTATGATGGTGCTGCCTGCAACGGAGAGGAGGCTTGAGATTAGTTAAGGAGAACAAAGTGGCCATGAAAAAGAGTAGAGATTGTGCAAATAGAGGGAAGCTAACCTTTAACTCATTAACACTTGGATGAAGGGGGAGGCAGAGGAAAAACCAACAATCATGCCTGATTATTATGGCGCTTATAGGCAAAGAGTCCTTTGTTAATGGCCATAAATAAACCTACCGGGTTGAGATTTTGAATACAGCATTTGGAATAAATTCTCTTGATGAACAGATGAAATGTTGAATTTACGCATTGTGTGAGCTGTGACTATATGTCTTGAGTGTCTGTAAAAGCAGCTTTGATTCAAAGAGTAATTAATTCCAAAAATTTAACAGCCACATTCAGAAAATGACACTTTGAGTCATAAATGGATTAAATATTTAAGGAATTCATTTTTCTTTGTACTGTTGGAGAATTAGTCAGGCTTAATTAAACTCACAAAAAGCTTCTTAAGGTAACTTGATAAGTGACAGGAATAAAACAGCTACATGCAAAAAGTTTACTTTGAAAGAGTAGAGTCCAAGTTTAATATTCTTCTTTGGCAATTGTAGGTAGATTAAGCCCAGACTCTTAAATTCTCTCTAAAAGCTGAAATGATCAACTTGTAAATTGGTCCAAAACATTTTTTTTCTTTGAGGGTACCCATACATTGACCCTACTTCATAAAAACAATTCTGTTTTTCTTAATTAATATCCAGATACAATCTGGATGCATAAATATAAATTATGCATACACATTTTTATCTAACAAAAAATTTAACATGCAAAGACATAATAAAAATCTTCCCACTGCTTTCAAATAGGACTTTAGATAATTACTGCACATAGTCAATCTATGTGTGCATGCATGTACTTGTACATGTATATTTATGACTGCAAAATATATATCTATACTAGTTTGCTGCTGTGTTAGTCTGCTCAGCCTGCCATAACAAAGTCTACAGACTGGGTGACTTAAACAGCAGAAATTGATTTCTCACAGCTCTGGAGGCTGGAAGTCCAAGATCAAGGTGTCAGCAGGTTTGGTTTCACCCTAGTCCTTTCTCCTTGGCTAGAAGGTGGTCCTCTTCTCGCTGTGCCCTCACATGGCCTTTTCTCTGTGTGTGTGTATCCGTCATGTTTTTTTCTCTTCTTTTAAGGACCCCAGTCATATTGGATTAGGACCGCACCCTTAGGACCTCATTTAATCTTTATTACATCTTTAAAGACCCTATATCCAAATTTAGTACTATTCTGGGGTACTGGGGTTAGGGCTTCAATGTGATTTTTCGAGGAGACACAATTCAGGCCATAACAATTTCCCATAGAGATTCCTTAGCAGTTGTTAGTATCCGTCTACATAAAATGAAAACATGTGTCTTTCTGGCAGTTTATACATGTGTATAAGTTTTACGACAAGCTTTAAAATTGTAAAACTATAGGCTGTGAGAACATCTCATTTGAATTATATGTATAGTGTTTGCCATAATGCAATATAATTTACTTGTTTTCCACAGTATGGGATACCACACATAACCTCATGACACCTTGTATAACAACTCCCCAGATCCCACCCAATAAAGACCTAATTTACAGCTGGAAATACAGTTATAGCCAACTATAAAATTTGAAATTACTTGTAAAGAACAGCTGTGACTAGATAAATCTTTACAACATTTTCCTACTGGTTTCACAAGAATCCAGTGTCTGAACCAGGCTAGAGACCAGTTAGAATACTGAATCTCTCCATATGAAATAAAATGTTTCATTTCAGATAAAAGAGAGAGAACCACAAACTTACCCCTTACTTTTGTAGCAAGGCTGAATACATTTATTAAAATATCCTAAAGATCCAAAACAGTGCATGATTTATCTACATGAAGAAATTTATTTTAATGTCTTGTGATGCCTGCTGTACCCTGAAAATCCCAACATCATTATTAGATTTGGTCCTGAGCCAAGATGGTTCCGTAAGATGCAGGATTTAAGACATGCTTTAGGGGATGCACTTTCCCATCTTAGTGCTGCTGGTCTCTGCCTAGCTTGCATTTTCCTTTTCATCTGTCTCCCTCCCCTTCAACCTTAAGTGGCAGATTAAATGTCTCTTCTTCAGGGAGGTCTTCCTTTTGCCCCACACTAGGTTAGCTTCCTGTGTTCTCCCTTTCCTAGGAAACAACTCTTCCCTGAGCTCTCCTCACTATTAGTGTTAGTTGTTCAACATCTGTCCATGAACTCCACGATGGTGGGGACTGTCTCTGTCCTGCCTACTGATCTAGCACTAAGCAAGTCACCAAGTGAGTGTTCAAGAAATTTTTTTCCCATGAAATAATGACTTAATTCATTTAAATAGTTATTTATTCAGGGCTGCTTAAGGGGGAGCTATTATGAAGAGTGCAAACATGGATAATCACCTAGCCCCTTCCATCAGAATCCTCCTTGTACAAAGAGGACATTTGCACCTGAAGTGGCAAATAACAATCTGGAAGACAAGTTAAGACCAGGGTGGAAGATGAAGATGAGAATGGAAGACCAGTGGCCAGTGGAAGTTCAGAGCTTTGGCCAGCCACTGCTGGCTTTAGTCCAACCCGGGGTGTTATTCAGACCATCTGACTTCCAAGGTGTATATTATTATCCAAGAACTTGGCATTCTAGCTTGGTTTGGTGGAAAGGGGAAAACCTCAGAGATGGAATTCTTGGACCAAATACTGGCTTCCCCTCAGACTTGCTGAGCAATCCTGTTACAGTCATTTTTATGAGTTTCATTATCCTCAGATGTAAAATAAAAATAAATAATTTACACTTAACAAGTTTCTTGTAAAGGTCACAGTTCATAACATGTGAAGTACTTTATAAAGTACAACACAAGTGTTAGTGATTACAGGCAGACCTCAGAGATATCACAGGTTTGGTTCCAGACCATTGCAATGAAGCAAATATAAAGTGAGTCACACAAATTTTTTTGGCTTCCCAGTGCATATAAAAGTTAATGTTTACGCTATACTGTAGTCTACTAAGTGTGTAATAGCATTATGTCTAAAAAAATGTACATACCTAGTTAAGAAATGCTTCATTGCTAAAAAATGCTAACCATCATCCGAGCCTTCAGCAAGTCGTAAAAATAACATCAAAGACCACTGATCACAGATCACTATAACAAATATAATATTAATGAAAAAGTTTGAAATATTGTGAGAATTACCAAAAAGGAGCACAAAGACAGAAAATGAGCAAATGCTGTTGGAAAAATGGCACCAATAGACTTGCTTTATGCAGTGTTGCCACAAATTTTCAGTTTGTGAAGAATGCAATATCTTCAAAGTACAATAAGATGAGGTATGCCTGTAGATCTTCTATCCTAAAAATAATTCCTATCTTACCTAAATACTCAGCACAGATTTTTTTTGGAAGGAAAAGAATGGCAATTTTATCACTAGTACTAAGTATAAATATCTAATTCCTTTGTGAGGAGTAAAACCCTGGCTCAGACACATCTGCTTTTTCTTTTTTTCTTTTCGGTGTCATATGCTGGATATGGCTTCATGATGAATGAGATTTGTTGTTTAGCATTTTATGAGGCCAGAGATTTATACAAACTTGTTAAAATTCCTCCCGATAAACTCAGAAGTGTGTTGGTGGCAAGGTTTTCATTTTTCAGACAAGGAAATTGTCACCAGAAGTTAATTGATGTGCAGGATTCATGCACTGCCCATCCTGGTTGTGCTTGCTTGTAACCCAGTAAGAAGAAATTTGAGATAAAGTAATAATTGTCACTAGTCTTTATTTTGGTGACAACATTGCAATTTAATTTTGAGAAATATTCCAAAACAATAAATAAATTTAACAAATTAATGTTATAATTTTAAAGTGAGAAAATAATCATTAAAAAAAATAAAAATAATAGTATAGATGGGGAAATGTATGCTGTGGGTTCAGAATAACTGAGATGCCCAATGAAGAGCTGGAAAATAAAATATTTCCTTTTGCCTAAGTTTAATATTTATAGTCATGTGTTAGTATAATTTGTTTCATTGATGGGATGAGTTTCCAGTCCAGAAAATTAGGTTTCCTTTGATCCTACATTGGCTCTTTTTTTGCCAGAAGTAACTGTCTATTAATGTTAATGACAGGAGAACCAAATCAATGAATTAAGAATGTAAATGTGAATTTCTTTCTTGGGATAGTCCAACAATTCTTGTGAGACTTGTCGCTGCATGTGAATCCAAGTTTTTCAGAAGGCAGGGTTGGGAATTCATGTTATTTTCTCTGTCTCTTCTGTTTTCTGTCTGTTCTCACTCCTTTTTGGTATCATCTAGTCCCATGACTTTAAATACCATTTATATGCTGATGACTGCCCTGTTTATACCTTAAGCCCAAAGTTTCTCCCAAGTCCATGACTTCTGTATACAGCTTCTCAGGTGTCTTCCTCACTTGAGTGTCTAAGAAACATCTCAAACTCAATTTGTTCAAACCTGAACTTCTGGACTTTACCCTCAAACATGCTTTATCTGCAATCCTTCCCATCCTAGCTAATAACTTCATCTTCTGAATTGCTCAGGCCAAAACAAATGGAGTTAACCTTGACACTTCTCTTTCTCCCATACCTCACGTTCAGGAAATTCTGGTGGCTCTATCTTCAAATATTTTTGGAATCTGACCACTTCTCACCACCTGTATTGTTGACACTCTGGTGCGAAACACCGTCATCTTTCTCCCAGCTTATTGCTAAAGCCCTACCTGGTTTTTTCCTTGCTTCCCTACCATCTATTCTCCCTAAAGATACATTAAAAATGGAAATCAAATCATATCACTTCTCAAAACATTGCACGGCTTCCCCGTTCACCCAGCTGACGTCATTACAGTGGCCAGAGGACCATGTCTCCTCCCCATTCTAACTTCTTTCACCTCTTTTCCTACTCCTCTCTCTCCTGCTTACCCTAAGCCACGTGGGCATTCTTACATGTCAGGCGCACTTATGTCTTGGACCGATTCCTCTAGCTTTTCCCTCTCCCTGGAATGCCATTCCCCCAGATATTTGGGCACCTAACTCCGTCACCTCCCTCAGATTCTTTGCTCCATTATCAATTTATCAATGAGGCTTATCCTGATCGTTGCATTTAATAGTGCAGCCATCACATCCCGCAGTTTCACCTTCTAATACACCATAGAATTAATTATTAGATGATTTATTGCTTGATGTCTGTCTCCCTTACTAGAGCATAAGCTCCAGATGGGTGCTTACAAACGAACAAAACACGCTTGTATGTTTTGTTCACTGATGTATTTCAAGCGCTTAGATCAGTGCCTGCAACTAATAGACAGTCGAGAAATAGTTGTAGCATGCACGAATTAATAGAATGAATGAGCACAACTGAAAGTACACTGTAAGTGTTGAGCTATGAATAGATTGAGCGTCAAGAGTCCTGTTTTTCTAATTAAGGGAGAATATCTGCTTGGAAATTAAAACCTGTATAGGAGCTAGCTTTCACCACAGAGCAGAACCTCACCTCAGCATCTCAATGGCAATACAAGAAGCATCTATTACATGTCAGGGAGAGACTAGGAGGCTGCTGATATTGGCAGGGCTCACTCATATGTCGGGAGGTCAGTTGGCTGTTTTGGCTGGAGCAACTAGGATGACGGAGTTTTGCTTCACAAGTCTCTCATCCTCCAGCAGGCTAGTCCAGGCGTGTTCTCCCAGTAATGGCAGAGGCACAAAAGAGAACAAGCCCCAAATCACAAGCCCATTTCAAGGTTTTGCTTGCATTATCAGCTGATGTCCGAGGGCCAATGCCAGTCAAATGGCTGAGTCCTTAGGTTTCGTGAGAGGGGCCTTCAGAGTTATCTGGCAAAGGTTAAAAAACTGGAACCATTTTTGTAATCTATCACAACCAGAAATATGAACTTTTCAGATTTGAAACTGAAAAATAATTAGAGAGTCATGGACTCTTAACACTTGGAAAGGACCTATATAGGTTCATTTACCCTTCTTCCGTACTCAGTGCAGGAATCCCCCATCTAGCTTTCCTGACAGCTGTGTGAGGGATGCTGAATATGGATGTGAATTTTGTCTTCACGCCTCTCTTATATACATGATGAGTGGACACAATAGGGCAGGAAAAAACCCAGGAGTAGGCGCGAACCAGTACTTCTGGAAAAATATGGGCTTGTTTCAGATGTGCTGTATTTCACTAATTCATTTAGATGTAGGTTTCATGTATATTACAATTGGTTATGAATGGATATTAGAAAACAATTAAATGTCAGGCTATTTTAATATTTCAGTAGAAGTTCACTGCATATATAAAATGAACCAAGAAACACTGACAATCATACTTTTGCTTTTATATAAGTTATAGTTAGAATACTGATTTCATTGTTTTATGCTGAAGTAATTTTGATTGCTTATTTAGAGGTCATTTTGGTTTTTAAAGGACAGGAAGGGGGATCTTCATTTACCTTTTCACGAATGACCACGTCTCACCTTGAATGTTAAAAGAAATGCTGACGGGTTCTTACAAAAATTCCAGAAATGGGTCTTTCTTGTTCCTATAATTTGATTTGCAAAAGCAAATCATTTTTGAGATGAGGTAAGGACCCTTTCTGTCAATAGAATTTACAAAATGCAGAACTTTGGGGGCAGTAACTGTATGAATAAATTGCTGTTTTTAAATTCTATAAGCCTAAGACCGCATAAATTTTCACGTGTTTACATTTTGTTTCAATGATTGTGATTAGGATAATAAATGGTGTCTAGAGCTGAATGAACTTAAAAGATCCCCTAGTCCACCTCGTTGTTTTTCAGCTCATTGTTCTTGTCTGAGTCACACAGCTAGTTAACCACTCAGACCAGAAGCCAAGACTCCTGACACCTGGTTCAGGGCTCTTTTCATTGTATTGCACTGCCTCACTGACCTGGAGTGATTTAGATCATCATGAAATGTAGACACACGTATAAGTAAGATACTAGTATCACGCTGACCAAATTATGACTTAGGAACAATTACTGTGGGCACAAAATACTACTCTTCTTCAACAAAAACATTAATCAACGCATTTGGCTTAGTTGCACAGCAGAAGTACCAAATTACATTTATATGGAGTGTGTGATGGTTATTTTAAGAAGAATTACTTAATATTTAATTACTTCCTATTGCTTAATATCATTCAAAAAGGACATTTTCTCCTTCAGGCCAAGGGTTTTCACTATTTTCAGGTAACAGTTGCAATATTTGTTGAAAGCCCATCTGTTTTTATTTTTTTAATCTTTAGATTATTCTGGTATAAAAAAAGGTAACTTTGTCAAGTAAAAGGAGACCTGGCTAAGGGTCCAGTCTGAACCTGGCTCTTTCAAGACCCTTGGGCAGATCACTTAATTCTTCTGAACTCAGTTGTCACTTTTGAAAAATATGGGCTTAGGACTGAGTGGTCTCTAGAGCATCTTTCAAATCTTAAATTTTGTGTTTTATGATGGGAGGGTCAGAATTTAAAGCTAAAGGTATGTATACAAGTTTCCCAGTATGAGGAACAACCTCACTAGCTATCATATTTATATTTCAAGCTAAATTTGCAGAGCAACCAGCAACTGGAAAAACCTGTTGGAATGGACAAAGCTATTCTCTTCATCGATTAGCTTGGAAAGTCTATCTCTTTGGAGTGAAGAGTGTCACCAAAATGAGTTTGATGTTCATAGTGATATGAGCAGATGGTTATAATATCACTACACATTTTTTTAGCCACGTCAAAGAAAGAGTTCAGGAACAAAGTTTGTTGAGATAGGACTTTGAGAAGATCAGTAAGTCCGTGTCTGTTATTAAAGATGTAATAGTCATGCCTAAGACTTGAGTCCCAGGAACTGGTGAAACTTTCTAGTGTCTGCCTTGTGGAACAGAGAAAGGAAGAAGCTGAAAAGATAGTGAATTTTGAGAAGTTCCTGGTTAAATACCACACAAGGGAGTCTGGTGAGTTTTCCTTGAAAACTTATCCAGTAGGTGTAGACCAACACACTTGAGGTGAGACCTCTTGGAAATCACGGAAATATACGCCAGCCCTAAGAGAGACTGAAGGTAAAGTGAGGAGTCATTAAAAAGAAATGTTCTGGTTACATCTGGAGGCGACACATTGTTTAGTTTAAGCTTGACCGAGCAAATAAAAAGTAGTGAGAAACATACAAAATTATACTTAGGGGTTGATATCTTTAAAAGCTTGCTTAAGACTAGTTACTATTATATTTATTTTGTATTACATTTTTGGCATTGTTATTTAGAAAATTTTACCTAACAAATGCCAGGCCAAGTCCAAACTTCATAGCCTAAGTCATTTACAGATAACCTTTACTGAGCATTTACTATGTGAAGGTGTTTGGAGACACAAGGGTAAAACATGGTCACTGAGCATAACGTCTAGACAACCTAATGATGGAAAGAGATTTTTCACATAAAAGGTGACCAAGCCCCCTCATTCCCTCAAGAGACCTAGGATTGGAGTTGGCCTAAAACTTCCTGCTGCCTCAGTTTACCCACCGGTTGTGACCCGAGTGATATCTATCAGTGCTCCCAGGGATCAGGCAAGCTCAAGTTTGCTGGCTGGCCCTTTGTACTTTGGGGTTTCAACTTCCGGCTGATATTCGCGGGGATATGTCCTATTGCCAAGTTAAGTCCTGCCCATACTAGATTTATTTCTTTCTCTTTGTGGGTCCCAGTCTCATAGAAAACATACCTGTATGAAAACGTTAACTACTTCATCAGGCTCTTCTGAGAATTAAAGGCATGAATTATCTTTTGATATTTAAAAATTGGCACACAAATGTTAGGTTTCATATTTCATATATGGTGTAGCATGGTGGTTATGTCTTTAGCTTTGGTAATCAGACCCCATGGATTCAAAATTTAGCTCTGTCTAGACACGTATGACCATGAGCGTGATACTTAACTTCTCTAACCCCAGTTTCTTTATTTGCCAAATGAGGACAATAATAACATCTACCTAACAAGGTTGTGTAAGAATTAATCTATAGCTTTTAGTATTATATTTGGCCTGTAGTGAGCCCTCCATAAAAGTTGGTTACAGCAGTAATAAAGAGTACATTCAAATTTTGCCTTATGTACTTAATTCTAGTCTCCATATAAAATTCAATTCTACACTGTCACAATTAATCAAGGATTATTTAGTAATTTATTATTATGTATTTAGCTCAGCTTGGATAATCAGTGATATATAAAAGGTAGTGCCTAGCCTCGAGGAACCTATAATTTAGCCTCCTGCCAAGCCTGACGTTCAGAGTTCTCTATCTTCTGAATCACACCTATTTTTTTCAGACTTTCTTTCCTAGTGTCCTAAGAAACCTTTGCCTACAACGAGCAGGTCTGCTCATTGACCACAGAATGTACCTTATCCCTTTCTGCCTCCCTTCAATCTGAAGTTAGTTATTAATACTTTATTTATTAGTAGTAAGTTTCCCTGATTACTAAAGCCTCTCTCTTTCACTCGTTTAGGACTCCCTGTAAGTCATCACCTTTTCCCTCTGAATAGCTCTTATATTCCTTCCCTGTGTTAATCAGGTCAGGTGAGCTGCTTGTCAGTATCCTGGTGCTAACCCAGGTACTGAGCATCTTGAACCCTGCCAGACTGAGGACAAGCTGGACGCACGGGTGTACAGTCAATTCCAACCACAAGAGAGCAGTTTCTGCCATCTTGACGCTTGACTCCTGCTTGACCTCACCACCCTTGATTTTAACATATACTTCATTGTCTGCCTTCTGCCTCCTCATTTTCATTTCTTTTTTTTTTTTTTTTTAACATCTTTATTGGAGTATAATTGCTTTACAATGGTGTGTTAGTTTCTGCTTTATAACAAAGTGAATCAGTTATACATATACATATGTTCCCATATCTCTTCCCTCTTGCATCTCCCTCCCTCCCACCCTCCCTATCCCACCCCTCTAGGTGGTCACAAAGCACCGAGCTGATCGCCCTGTGCTATGTGGCTGCTTCCCACTAGCTATTTTACATTTGGTAGTGTATATATGTCCATGACACTCTCACACCCTGTCACATCTCACCCCTCCCCCTCCCCATATCCTCAAGTCCATTCTCTAGTACGTCTGTGTCTTTATTCCCGTCTTGCCACTAGGTCCTTCATGACCTTTTTTTTTTTTTTTTCTCCTTAGATTCCATATATATGTGTTAGCATACTGTATTTGTTTTTCTCTTTCTGACTTACTTCACTCTGTATGACAGACTCTAACTCCATCCACCTCATTACAAATACCTCCATTTCATTTCTTTTTATGGCTGAGTAATATTCCATTGTATATATGTGCCACATCTTCTTTATCCATTCATCTGATGATGGACACTTAGGTTGCTTCCATGTCCTGGCTATTGTAAATAGAGCTGCAATGAACATTGTGGTACATGACTCTTTTTGAGTTATGGTTTTCTCAGGGTATATGCCCAGAAGTGGGACTGCTGGGTCGTATGGTAGTTCTATTTTTAGTTTTTTAAGGAACCTCCATACTGTTCTCCATAGTGGCTGTATCAATTTACATTCCCACCAACAGTGAAAGAGTGTTCCCTTTTCTCCACACCCTCTCCAGCATTTATTGTTTCTAGATTTTTTGATGATGGCCATTCTGACCGGTGTGAGATGATACCTCATTGTAGTTTTGATTTGCATTTCTCTAATGATTAATGATGTTGAGCATTCTTTCATGTGTCTGTTGGCCATCTGTATATCTTCTTTGGAGAAATGTCTATTTAGGTCTTCTGCCCATTTTTGGATTGGGTTGTTTGTTTTTTTGTTATTGAGCTGCATGAGCTGCTTGTAAATCTTGGAGATTAATCCTTTGTCAGTTGCTTCATTTGCAAATATTTTCTCCCATTCTGAGGGTTGTCTTTTGATCTTGTTTATGGTTTCCTTTGCTGTGCAAAAGCTTTTAAGTTTCATTAGGTCCCATTTGTTTATTTGTGTTTTTATTTCCATTTCGCTAGGAGGTGGGTCAAAAAGGATCTTGCTGTGATTTATGTCATACGGTGTTCTGCCTATGTTTTCCTCTAAGAGTTTGATAGTGTCTGGCCTTACACTTAGGTCTTTAATCCATTTTGAGTTTATTTTTGTGTATGGTGTCAGGGAGTGTTCTAATTTCATACTTTTACATGTACCTGTCCAGTTTTCCCAGCACCACTTATTGAAGAGGCTGTCTTTTCTCCACTGTATATGCTTGCCTCCTTTATCAAAGATAAGGTGACCATATGTGTGTGGGTTTATCTCTGGGTTTTCTATCCTGTTCCATTGATCTATATTTCTGTTTTTGTGCCAGTACCAAACTGTCTTGATTACTGTAGCTTTGTAATATAGTCTGAAGTCAGGGAGCCTGAATCCTCCAGCTCCATTTTTCGTTCTCAAGATTGCTTTGGCTATTCGGGGTCTTTTGTGTCTCCATACAAATTGTGAAAGTTTTTGTTCTAGTTCTGTGAAAAATGCCAGTGGTAGTTTGATAGGGATTGCATTGAATCTGTAGATTGCTTTGGGTAGTAGAGTCATTTTCACAATGTTGATTCTTCCAATCCAAGAACATAGTATATCTCTCCATCTATTTGTATCATCTTTAATTTCTTTCATCAGTGTCCTATAATTTTCTGCATACAGGTCTTTTGTCTCCTTAGGTAGGTTTATTCCTAGATATTTTATTCTTTTTGTTGCAATGGTAAACGGGAGTGTTTTCTTAATTTCACTTTCAGATTTTTCATCATTAGTATATAGGAATGCAAGAGATTTCTGTGCATTAATTTTGTATCCTGCTACTTTACCAAATTCATTGATTAGCTCTAGGAGTTTTCTGGTAGCATCTTTAGGATTCTCTATGTATAGTATCATGTCATCTGCAAACAGTGACAGCTTTACTTCTTCTTTTCCGATTTGGATTCCTTTTATTTCTTTTTCTTCTCTGATTGCTGTGGCTAACACTTCCAAAACTATGTTGAATAATAGTGGTGAGAGTGGACAACCTTGTCTTGTTCCAGATCTTAGTGGAAATGGTTTCAGTTTTTCACCATTGAGGACAATGTTGGCTGTGGGTTTGTCATATATGGCCTTTATTATGTTGAGGAAAGTTCCCTCTATGCCTACTTTCTGGAGGGTTTTTATCATAAATGGGTGTTGAATTTTGTCAAAAGCTTTCTCTGCATCTATTGAGATGATTATATGGTTTTTCTCCTTCAATTTGTTAATATGGTGTATCACATTGATTTGCGTATATTGAAGAATCCTTGCATTCCTGGGATAAACCCCACTTGATTGTGGTGTATGATCCTTTTAATGTGCTGTTGGATTCTGTTTGCTAGTATTTTGTTGAGGATTTTTGCATCTCTGTTCATCAGTGATATTGGTCTGTAGTTTTCTTTTTTTGTGACATCTTTGTCTGGTTTTGGTATCAGGGTGATGGTGGCCTCGTAGAATGAGTTTGGGATTTCCTCCCTCTGCTATATTTGGGAAGAGTTTGAGAAAGATAGGTGTTAGCTCTTCTCCAAATGTTTGATAGAATTCGCCTGTGAAGCCATCTGGTCCTGGGCTTTTGTTTGTTGGAAGATTTTTAATCACAGTTTCAATTTCAGTGCTTGTGATTGG
Organism: Balaenoptera physalus; assembly: GCF_965194825.1. Lineage (NCBI taxonomy): Eukaryota > Metazoa > Chordata > Mammalia > Artiodactyla > Balaenopteridae > Balaenoptera > Balaenoptera physalus. The sequence continues at coordinate 14,598,170 of NC_138888.1, read as the reverse complement.
TCTGTTCATATTTTCTATTTCTTCCTGGTTCAGTCTCGGCAGGTGGTGCATTTCTAAGAATCTGTCCATTTCTTCCAGGTTGTCCATTTTATTGGCATAGAGTTGCTTGTAGTAATCTCTCATGATCCTTTGTATTTCTGCAGTGTCAGTGGTTACTTCTTTTTCATTTCTAATTCTATTGATTTGAGTCTTCTCCCTCTTTCTCTTGATGAGTCTGGCTAATGGTTTATCAATTTTGTTTATCTTCTCAAAGAACCAGCTTTTAGTTTCATTGATCTTTGCTATTGTCTCCTTCATTTCTTTTTAATTTATTTCTGATCTGATCTTTATGATTTCTTTCCTTCTGCTAGCTTTGGGGGTTTTTTGTTCTTCTTTCTCTAATTGCTTTAGGTGCAAGGTTAGGTTGTTTATTTGAGATGTTTCCTGTTTCTTGAGGTAGGCTTGTATTGCTATAAACTTCCCTCTTAGAACTGCTTTTGCTGCATCTCATAGGGTTTGGGTCGTCATGTCTCCATTGTCATTTGTTTCTAGGTATTTTTTGATTTCCCCTTTGATTTCTTCAGTAATCACTTCGTTATTAAATAGTGTATTGTGTAGCCTCCATGTGTTTGTATTTTTTACAGATCTTTTCCTGTAATTGATATCTAGTCTCATAGCATTGTGGTCGGAAAAGATACTTGATACGATTTCAATTTTCTTAAATTTACCAAGGCTTGATTTGTGACCCAAGATATGATCTATCCTGGAGAATGTTCCATGAGCACTTGAGAAAAATGTGTATTCTGTTGTTTTTGGGTGGAATGTCCTATAAATATCAATTAAGTCCATCTTGTTTAATGTATCATTTAAAGCTTGTGTTTCCTTATTTATTTTCATTTTGGATGATCTGTCCATTGGTGAAAGTGGGGTGTTAAAGTCCCCTACTATGATTGTGTTACTGTCGATTTCCCCTTTTATGGCTGTCATTATTTGCCTTATGTATTGAGGTGCTCCTATGTTGGGTGCATAAATATTTACAATTGTTATACCTTCCTCTTGGATCGATCCCTTGATCATTATATAGTGTCCTTCTTTGTCTCTTGTAACAGTCTTTATTTTAAAGTCTATTTTGTCTGATATGAGAATTGCTACTCCAGCTTTCTTTTGATTTCCATTTGCATGGAATATCTTTTTCCATCCCCTCACTTTCAGTCTGTATGTGTCTCTAGGTCTGAAGTGGGTCTCTTGTAGACAGCATATATATGGGTCTTGTTTTTGTATCCATTCAGCCAGTCTGTGTCTTTTGGTGGGAGCATTTAATCCATTTACATTTAAGGTAATTATCGATATGTATGTTCCTATTCCCATTTTCTTAAATATTTTGGGTTTGTTATTGTAGGTGTTTCCTTCTCTTGTGTTTCTTGCCTAGAGAAGTTCCTTTAACATTTGTTGTAAAGCTGGTTTGGTGGTGCTGAACTCTCTCAGCTTTTGCTTGTGTGTTAAGGTTTTAATTTCTCCATCAAATCTGAATGAGATCCTTGCTGTGTAGAGTAATCTTGGTTGTAGGTTTTTCTCTTTCATCACTTTAAGTATATCCTGCCACTCCCTTCTGGCTTGCAGAGTTTCTGCTGAAAGATCAGATGTTAACCTTATGGGGATTCCCTTGTGTGTTATTTGTTCTTTTTCCCTTGCTGCTTTTAATATGTTTTCTTTATATTTAATTTTTGATAGTTTGATTAATATGTGTCTTGGCGTGTTTCTCCTTGGATTTATCCTGTATGGGACTCTCTGTGCTTCCAGGACTTGATTAACTATTTCCTTTCCCATATTAGGGAAGTTTTCAACTATAATCTCTTCAAATATTTTCTCAGTCCCTTTCTTTTTCTCTTCTTCTTCTGGGACCCCTATAATTCGAATGTTGGTGCATTTAATGTTGTCCCAGAGGTCTCTGAGACTGTCCTCAGTTCTTTTCATTCTTTTTTCTTTATTCTGCTCTGCAGTAGTTATTTCCACTACTTTATCTTCCAGGTCACTTATCCGTTCTTCTGCCTCAGTTATTCTGCTATTGATCCCATCTAGAGTATTTTTAATTTCATTTATTGTGTTTTTCATCGTTGCTTGGTTCCTCTTTAGTTCTTCTACGTCCTTGTTAAATGTTTCTTGCATTTTGTCTATTCTATTTCCAAGATTTTGGATCATCCTTACTATCATTATTCTGAATTCTTTTTTAGGTAGACTGCCTATTTCCTCTTCATTTGTTAAGTCTGGTGTGTTTTGACCCTGCTCCTTCACCTGCTGTGTGTTTTTTTGTCTTCTCAATTTGCTTATCTTACTGTGTTTGGGGTCTCCTTTTCACAGGCTGCAGGTTCGTAGTTCCCATTGTTTTTGGTATCTGTCCCCAGTGGCTAAGGTTGGTTCAGTGGGTTGTGTAGGCTTCCTGGTGGAGGGGACTAGTGCCTGTGTTCTGGTGGATGAGGTTGGATCTTGTCTTTCTGGTGGGCACGTCCATGTCTGATGGTGTGTTTTGGGGTGTCTGTGGCCTTAATATGATTTTAGGCAGCCTCTCTGCTAATGGATGGGGCTGTGTTCCTGTCTTGCTAGTTGTTTGGCATAGGGTGTCCAGCACTGTAGCTTGCTGGTCGTTGAATGAAGCTGGGTCTTGATGTTGAGATGGAGATCTCTGAGAGATTTTCGCCGTTTGGTATTACGTGGAGCTGGAAGGTGTCTTGTGGACCAGTGTTTTGAAGTTGGCTCTCCCACCTCAGAGGCACAGCCCTGATGCCTTGGCTGGAGCACCAAGAGCCTTTCATCCACACGGCTCAGAATAAAATGGAGAAAAAATAAAAAGAAAGAAAGAAAGAGGATAAAATAAAATAAAATAAAGCTATTATAATAAAAAATATGAAAAAAATTATTAAGAATAAATTTATTAAGAAATTTTTTTTAATTTTTAAAAATAGGTTTATTAACTTATTATAATAAAAAATAAGAAAAAAATTATTAGAAAAAATTTATTAAGAAAAATTTTTTTTTAATTTTTTAAAATAAAAAATATGAAAAAACTTATTAAAATTTTTTTTTTAGTTTTTAAAAATAGAAAATAAGGAAAAAATTATTAAGAAAACATTTATTAGGAAAACAAAAATTTTTAAGTTAAAAAAAAAAAGATGGACCTAACCCTAGGACTAATGGTGAAAGCAAAGCTATACAGACAAAATCTCACCCAGAAGCATACACATATACACTCACAAAAAAAGGAAAAGCGGAAAAATTAATGTATCCTGCTCCCAAAGTCCACTTCCTGAATTTGGGATGATTCGTTGTCTATTCAGGTATTCAACAGATGCAGGCACATCAAGTTGTTTGTGGAGCTTTAATCCGCTGCTTCTGAGGCTGCTGGGAGAGAGTTCCCTTTCTCTTCTTTGTTCTTACAGCTCCCTGGGTTCAGCTTTGGATTTGGACCCGCCTCTGCGTGTAGGTCGCCTGAGGGCGTCTGTTCCCCACCCAGACAGAACGGGGTTAAAGGAGCAGCTGCTTCGGGGGCTCTGGCTCACTCAGGCCGTGGGGAGGGAGGGGTACGGAGGAGGCGGGGCGAGCCTGAGGCGGCAGAGGCGTCATGACGTTGCACCAGCCTGAGGCGCGCCGTGCGTTCTCCCGGGGAAGTTGTCCCCGGATCACGGGAGCCTGGCCGTGGCGGGCTGCACAGGCTCCCGGGAGGGGCGGTGTGGAGAGTGACCTGTGCTCGCACACAGGCGTCTTGGTGGCGGCAGCAGCAGCCTTAGCGTCCCATGCCCGTCTCTGGGGTCCGCGCTGACAGCCGCGGCTCGCGCCTTTCTCTGGAGTTCGTTTAGGCGGCACTCTGAATCCCCTCTCCTTGCGTGGCAGGAAACAAAGAGGCAAGAAAAAGTCTCTTGCCTCTTCAGCAGCTGCAGACTTTTTCCCGGACTCCCTCCCGGCCAGCTGTGGTGCGCTAACCCCTTCAGGCTGTGTTCACGCCGCCAGCCCCAGTCCTCTCCCTGCGATCCGACCGAAGCCGGAGCCTCAGCTCCCAGCCCCGCCCGCCCCGGCGGGGGAGCAGACAAGCCTCTCGGGCTGGTGAGTGCTGCTCCACGCCGAGCCTCTGTGCGGGAATCTCTCCGTTTTTCCCTCTGCGCCCCTGTTGCTGTGGGATCCGCGCTGATAGCCGTGGCTCGCTCCCGTCTCTGGAGCTCGTTTAGGCGGCGCTCTGAACCCCCTCTCCTCGTGCACCGTGAAACAAAGAGGCAAGAATAAGTCTCTTGCCTCTTCGGCAGCTGCAGACTTTTTCCCAGACTCCCTCCCGGCTAGCTGTGGTGCGCTAACCCCTTCAGGCTGTGTTCACGCCGACAACCCCAGTCCTCTCCCTGCGATCCGACCGAAGCCGGAGCCTCAGCTCCCAGCCCCACCCGCCCCGGCGGGGGAGCAGACAAGCCTCTCGGGCTGGTGAGTGCTGGTCGGCGCCGAGCCTCTGTGCGGGAATCTCTCCGCTTTGCCCTCCGCACCCCTGTGGCTGCGCTCTCCTCCGTGGCTCCGAAGCTTCCCCCTCCGCCACCCGCAGTCTCCGCCCGCGAAGGGGCTCCTAGTGTGTGAAAACTTTTCCTCCTTCACAGCTCCCTCCCACTGGTGCAGGTCCCGTCCCTATTCTTTTGTCTCTGTTATTTCTTTTTTCTTTTGCCCTACCCAAGTACGGGGGGAGTTTCTTGCCTTTTTGGAGGTCGGACGTCTTCTGCCAGCGTTCAGTGGGTGTTCTGTAGGAGCAGTTCCACTTGTAGATGTATTTCTACTGTATCTGTGGGAAGGAAGGTGATCTCCGCGTCTTACTCTTCTGCCATCTTGCCCAGACCCCCCTCATTTTCATTTCTAATCTTTGGCATGATCCCATCTGCATAAAGCTTTGATTTTTGACTACTAGGTTATTTATCTGACTGCTCATTTCTCATTGCTAGAATTGTGTCTAGACTTTACTGTCACCCATAGATACCCGGACTACTCAGCTCTGGCCTCAGTACTGTCACTGAGTCTCATCCCTAGCCTGGTCTCTCGGGTGGTAGAGTGCCCACGCCCCTTAGCTTCTGGTCCTTTGATTGTGCGGTTCCACCAGCACCCAGCCAGCTGCCTGACACTACACTTAATATATCTTTGTTTATTTGAACACTTAATTGAATGGGATATAGGATTCACCTTCTAGGTGCCAGATTGAGTTCAGCCAAGCTAACGACTTAGTATTGTATTTTAAAAATATATTCGTCTCATATCTATGCAGTTAGCTTTTTAATTTCTGGAAGCAGAGAGTGTCATATTCTTGTTTTATTCATAGCACAGTGATATCTTGTAAATATTAGTTATTGATGGTGAGTTCAATGCTAATAGGAAAAGGAGAAGAGGTGGTTTATCTTAATGTTTAGATAAACCATTCTCTTGGCATTAGTCTGTTGTTCAGATCACGAAGCATGACTGAAGTAACACCACTAACTGTAATGATCTCTCCCTCGCCCATCTTTCTCCCTCTCTCTTTTTGCCTAGTGCATAGAACTGTGGGAAATGTATTATGCAATTTTAGGCATAAAAAGTAATGACACCAAGTACTACAACTATCATAACAAATAAATAAAACTGTACATTAAGTCAAAGAAAAGCAAGTTTTAGGAAGTTAAAAAAAAGCCGTTTCCAAATTTATTAAGTTAAAATAAGATTTCCTCATTATTGAATTAGTTTGGTAATATTTAGTATCACAGGTAAGATGAACTATTTTGTTGGTTGTTGAAACTTTTTATAGATATTTGTTTTGAGAAGTTCTAGGTATAACATCTTTATTGTGGATAATTCCTGTTTTATTTTTCCTTTAGCCTATACTTTTATGTTCATTATTTTGTTTCTTGAGGATTCAAAATATGCATTTTGCTATACATGGGAATTTCCTATAAACTATTAGTTGTAGCACGGTGGTTTCATAATGAATTTTCCAGGTATTCTTTCTTGCAGGCAGATATTATTAGCTCTATTTTTTTAAAAAACATATTTTCACACATTTTTATTCCCTCCCTCTCTCTCTCTCTCTCAATGTGGTTTCAATTCACTAAATGAAAGATTAAAAAAAATAAGTTTTAAGGATTTTCTTTAATAATAATTGATTTTGGAATAACTTACCTACGTTTGCTCCAGGGCTGCAGTTCACCATTTATTCACTTGAGGACTTCCCAAAATTAAATGTTGTACATGTGGAATTGATTCACTTCACATGGATGTGTTGTTTACTCCCAAAGTGATGTAGGTTTCTGGCTTTTAATAGAGGTAATGGGTCAGAAAATTGCCCATCCACATCTGTCAGATATTCAAGGAATGTATTTTGAAATTTAACCACTGGAAGGATAAGGAAATCAGTACTAGGTGACTCTTTGATTTAAATCCAATAAAAAAAATTAGAGAATCATCTGATACAAGGACAAATAAAAAAACAAACAAACAGCAGAACAAACCCTAGCAAGATAAATTTCAAAAATACTGAGAATATTAAAAGAATAAAATACAGTCAGCCCTTTGTATCGTGGGTTCTACATCCACGGATTCAGGCAACTGTGGATCAAAAATATTTGGAAAAAAATTCCAGAAAGTTCCAAAAAGCAAAAAGTAGGAATACAATTTTATTTTTTTTCCATTTGGATAACCAAATTGTCCCAGAGCTATTAATTAAACAATACGTTATTTCTTCATTGATCTGTAAAGCTACTTGCTTTTTATATGAAGTTCCTCTCTAAGAGAGAATCTGATTCTGAGCTCTCTTTGGTATTTCTTTCCTCTATTTGTCAATAAAACCACAGTTTTAATTTCCATAACTTTGTAATTACTTTGACTTTTTAATCCTTCTTGAAAAAAAATGTGTTCTTTTTCAAAATTGTTTTGGCTATTTATGGCTACTTTTGCTTCCAAAAGAATTTTTAAAATCAACTTTTAATGAAATTACTTTGAATTTATAAATTAGTTTAGGGAGGTTTGACATCTTTATGATACTTAGTCTTCTCACCCATTAACATTATATAATTCTCCATTTATTTTAGGTCTTTTTAAATGACTTTTAATAAAAATTTAAAGTTCTCTCCAAAAGGTCTTGCATATTAAAAAAATTACTCCTAGCTATTTCGTGTTACTGACATTTTAAAGACATATCTTTTAAAAAAATTACATTATCTTACTGTTTCTGACATGTCATATATTTTTTAAAAATTTACAAATTCAGGCTTGCATTGCTTATTCATTTAAAATTTTCCCATATTGCTGAGTATCCTTCAATATAAGGTTATTAGTGCAGTTGCATTAATATTCCAAAATGGAATACTGTATTTTATTGAATTATTTTCCTAATTATTGGTATTTACATTGTTTCTTGCTTTCTTGCTAAATCTTTGTATACCACAATAATTATTTATTTAGGATTCACTCCTAGAACTTGAATGGCTGAGTCAAAAGTTATGCACTTTTCCCATGACTTTTGATATATATTGTCAGAATCAATCCAGAGGTGTTGGTTCAGAAATCATAATATCACATAAAAGAACACTGTAAACATTACCAATTATGATATATAAAGCTATATTTCTTGATGTGGACTATATCATGAAGAGAGCAGATTATAAATAATATTTAAGTATTTTAATTATTTAGGCTTATACTGAGCAATAAAGAGGAGAGTGAATAAGTGAATGAACACATGATTCTGGAAGGGTACCCAACAAGAAGCTAGTAGCAGTTAGCCCTGGCTAAGGGAATTATGCATGATTTTTATTTTCTACTTTTTTCTTCTCTGTCTTTTCTGTTTTCAACAATGCAGGTGAATTATTTATGAATAAAACTTTTTAAAAACTTTGATATTTTTATATAGATTTAATGGAATAATATTTCTCCTTCATTTCTTTAATTTTTAGGAAACTTTCTTCATGGCAATTCTTTTTATATGTTTCTTTCTCTCTTTTAGGAAAGAGGTTGCCAGCTATCTTACTATAACAACTGTGTACATTATTCTCATTGTAGTTAGTTGCTAAATTTCACAACTGTAATTATTTTATTCCCCATTTGGTACTTAACTGTGTTTTAGGCAAGCTCAGAAATATCATGGAGTGAGTTTATTCAACATCAGCATCATGATATTGAAATGTCAATAACCAATGACTGTTTTGGAGTCAGTCCCTCTTGAAGGTAAACGGGGAACAAAGAGATTTCGGGAACAATAAAAGCTTTCCAAACAATTGAGAAAAAAGTTGTTCTGAAACAATAACGTATGCCCCATCCTTTTATTTCAATGTGTTTTCTTAAGGCAATTACTGGCAAAGAGTTTGATAATTTTATGTTTAAAGTTATCTTTTTTCTCAGCCAGGCACCCCACCGCCATCAGGTTTTCTTTCCGAGAGATTTTATAACTGGTACATGGTAGCTCATTCTCACTGCCTGCTTCACGTCCACTAGCAGCACACCTTGTTCCGAATTATTGCGAAGTTGAAATGTTTTTATTTGGGCAACTTCTGCAATCAAGGTAATTCACCCCATCTTCAATGAATAAAATGGAAAAGAGCAAGCCAATCTCTGTGACCTTAAACTTTCACTGAAACTTAGAGACGGGTTAGCTCAGCTGGTGAGAGCGGGGTGCTAATGACACCAAGGTCGTGGGCCCTATCCCATTACAGGGCAGTGACACTCAGAGGAAGAGCCCCACTGCCTTGGCACAGACTCCCTGGGACATCTGCTAGCCATTCACAGTGAGGCAAAGGAGTGTGGATTTTTTTAGTGAATCATGTCGTAACTTAGGGTGTCTCCAATTCGATGCCAGTTGTGCGATCAAGGAAGAGAGCCAACTGAGGCTGGGAGAGGGGCCCTAGAGTGTCTCAGGCCAGGACACAGTGGTGGAGGGTGAGAAAAACTAAATGGGCTTCAGGAAGTGGGTGTTAGTCCAAGAACTATTTTCAGTGGGTGTGGCACAGGAGGGCTCTCAGGCGGAGTCGCGGCGTAAGCCAGCGTCAGGTATCTGCCTGGAAGGCACAGGGTCCTCCACAGCAGGAAAGGGCTCTGGGGCCGGGGGCCGTCGCTGGAAGATGCGTGGGCAAGTGCCATAAATGGTTCCCCAGCTGCCACTGAGTTCAGGGCTGAGACTCACCTCTGAAAACCTTGGGCAGAAGCATGACCTCTAGAACTTGGCCAACGGATCCGTCGGGGAGTGATATAGGTGAGGAGTGGGGGACGTTTGGTGACCTGCACGCTTATCTGCTCAGGTCTTGGGTGTGGATGTGGAATATAGGCTGTGCTGTGTCTGGGAGCCTGATGTAATCACAAGTTTCACCAGAGGGACAAGTAGGAAGGCTGACATACTGTCTTTGTCTGCAGTGGCTGGCTTGGGGCCTGGGAGAAACTGAACTGTAGGTGTGGGCCACAGACAAATTCAGCTGCAAGATGCTGTGAATGAGGAGACAGAGGACAAAAGAGGGGGCGCTGTGACCAATTATCAAGACTGCACAAACTAGGTGGAGAGAATGTTCTATTGGCAGTAACATCCTTTTCATCTCTGACATAGTTCCTGAAGGATATACTACATATCTCGTGCAGACTTTTCAGTGGAATTTCTGCGAAGAGGGAAATGTTTGGTTCGGAAGAAAATAATTTCTTTTTCTTTTTTTTTGTCTCATTTAGAAACTTGTGTTTCAGCTTGTGTTATAGTCATATAATATGTTAGTACAGTAGTACAGCAAAATATATACATCTATCGGGGGTGCTTGCTCAAGTATATTTTCCTAATAGAGATATGTAATCCAAAAAATATAGAGCTCTCTGGTCAATAGTATAACCTATAGACAAAGCTATCCCTGGGGCTAACCAATGTGATTAAATATCCTTAACTCAGATATTTTGATAAAGTAGTAACGAGGGTAGTATAGTTACTGAAAGATTTTCTTTACAGTTCTTTCAATAACTCTATTAGCCAGTTCACTTGTTAAAAGTTTCATAGCTCTTTTACGCTCAGTGAATTTTCCTGTTTCTTCCCATGTCTGTATCTTTCCGATGTTTCATTTTCCTGTATCTTTATAGCTCCCTCTAACAATCTCTGAAAATCAATCAGAGGCTTCAAAATGTGTCATCTCACTTTGTAACCTGCTCTGACTCCGGAAGGGCCTCCCTCACAGCTGCCTCCATAAGTGATGTAAAATGAATACAGTGCCAGAAATTCTAGTCCTGGGAGCATCTTCTTACTTAAGCTTATTTATTGCTCTGATTTAGAGATAGCAATCCTGTTTCCATTGCCTCTTCCCAAACCAATTAGGTTAGACTCTCTGAGGGAGGTTCCCAGAATTGTTTTCAAAACTCCCCAGGTGATTCTAACACATGCTATTCGTTCTTCTCGAGCCCTGTTCAGCATCCTCAGATATTACTTAGTTTTTGCACATTTGTCTACTGTATGGCCCAATAGGTACCCACTAGCCACTTGTGGCCATTTAAACTCAAATGAGTTAAAATTAAATAATATTATAAATACAACTCCTCAGTTGCACCAGCCACATTCAAGTACCCAGTAGCCACTAGTACCCAGAATGGCTAGTGGCTACTGTATTGTCCAACCCAGCTGTAGAGCATTTCCATCACCACAGAGAAGTCTATTGAGCTGTGTTAACAACTGGGAAACATCAAATTGGAGAAGTGAAGGAGAGAGGGTACGATACAACAGAAACCCCAAAGCATTTGGTGTGATTGGTAGATACTGTATCTTACATTACATTTGGAACTTCGTTTATGAATCCCTTCATTTTTAGATTCAGTTGAAATAAGTTTTAGTTAACTTAAGTGAAGGACTGGTTTGATTTTATATGATTTGCTTAGCCTATCTTTGTTTAACTTATCTCCCTTGTTAGAGTGTTTCTAGCAGCATCTCACTTAATCCCTAACTTATTTTTTGTTGTGTGTGTCATTTAAAAATAATTTAATCATAGAGGTTATCCTCTCTGAAATCTGTATTGCTTTATGGAAGAGGTGAACAGCTGGTGAAAATAGTCCCAAGGTTTCTAATCCCACCAAACGAAAATATGGTGCCAGTCATCGCCTTGCACCATGACATTTGTGAAATCCAGGGAGGGACAGATCTCACGCTGTAACAATACATCAGTATAAACATCCTACTAGGCCAGTCCTACAGATTCTTATGATAACAGGAACATTAGGAGTGGGAGAATGTCAACCTTAATACCATTTTCATTTATTAAAAAGCAAAAAGCTAAAAGTAGCTATTTTACCAGCTGAGTCTTTACTGACTTTTGGTGAGAATCACTTTCTCAAATTACTTGAAATCCCTTTCTTGACACGATGCTTCCACTTACACCATTGTGTAGATTTTCACCCGTACCTCGTTTATCACTTTGTATGCCTTCCTGCTATTTTGGACACTTTTATTAAGTCCCTTCCTTGCACGTAAACAGAACACATCAGTCCATTAATGGAACTCATTAGGCTCATTTGTCTTTGCCAAGAACTATTGGAAATGATCACAAATGACTATGTAATTATAATTAAGATCTCGTAGATGCATTTGCTTTATTTTTAACAAGTTCATTCTGTTAAGTTTCACCCTATTTCAAATAATGACATTTGCTGGTACAAAGAAGAATTATTAAAATGGCAGTTTAACTCATATCTTTGGCAGATGAGCTGGTTATTGTATTTGATAATTGTAATGAATAGCTGATAATATACAGATAGTAACTCGAGGAAGTTTATTCTCTTAGAATACCTGTGAGAAACTTATTCTGATAGGACCTGGTAGCCAAAGTGATCTTTTTTTCCCATTTTAGTCCATATATCTTCAGTTTTAATTTTGTCCTCCCACAGAAGGCTGAGTCCCAGTGTGATATTTCAGATTTTGTAAAATCGTAATATTATGAAGAAGAATAATGTATATTAGATCTTCTTTTCACATACTGAGCTAAAAATTATAAGCATCACTAAAATTACCAGAGAATTCTTTTAACAATCAGGCCCTTAGTTCAAAAATGATTCCTTTTAAAAAGGAATTATTGTGATAATCTTGTAATTTTCAAAGTAGCATCTTTAGAAACCCCCTGTCCACCATTATTCTTCCTGTTTCCATTCAGGATATTTCATCAAAACTTAAATTTTTCTTTCCTCCGCTGCATGTGGGCTTTATGTGCCTTCTCTCTGAAAAATAAAATCTTTAGTTTCAGGAGCTCTGTGTTCTATTCCTTCACTTTAAAATCATGGGAAAAATAACTGTCATTTCCTTATCCCTGTCTCCAATTCCCTCATCATTTTCAGCAAGCCAATTTTCTCTCTTTTTTCTGTCTACTGTAAGGAACTTTTTACTTTGCTCCATTCTCTGCAATTCAGGGCTCACAATTTCTTTGAGCTTCTCAGATTATCCTTTGTACTTGTGTCTACTTTTTTATTAAAATACCTTCAGCCTTCTTTTGACTTCATCATCTGTACATTGCCGTATTTAAAACCCATCTGCTTATTGATTGAAACTAACTCTCTGTCCTGCTTAATCATATTGGATGTGTAACTTCTGAATGAGTTAAAAAATCATCATGTACTGTGAAAGAATTTGCTAGCATATTCATGTTACTGCATAATGTGCAATGAAGCCGAAGTAAAATAACTCATAATAAATATAATACCAAGAACTGATAATGAGAATCTGCATATCCTGTGCACTGAGTCAACAGCCAATAAGGCAAATCGTCATGACATTTGACAAATCATAGTAGTATTGGGGATGGTATAGCGAGTAAAAGGGTATGGACATTGAGATTAGCAGTCTTGAGTTCTAATTTTTTGTCAGTTCCTAATTGTGTGCCTTTGGGTTAAGCCATCGTTACCTCTACAGGCCCTTTCATTTATAAAATTGGGGTTAATATCTCAGATGTCTCAATGAAGTGATATGTAAAGCACCCTCCACAGAACATAGTATAATCGCCTCCATAATGATAATTCCCGTCCTTCCAAGAAATGGACACTTATGATTTGAATTCAGGATAGGTGAACTTCAGCCTAGATAAAACCATTTTATTATCATTATTGCATAAATGTACTCCATGGGTAGCTAAACTCGCTTTCACTTCCTCTACCAGCTAAAACCTTGGTATCAGCTCTAAAGAACATGTTAGATGGAATAGCCCATCTGATCAAATCTCAACTAAATATTCTTTCTAGTTTTAAAAATATTTCTTATTCAGTTACAAAACAAGTCTATCACCTGGCTTGAAACAATTTCTTCTACCTTTTCCCTAGTCAGACCATTCAGACAGTCATCACTAACTTAATGACTACACAGGCTTTTCCTGGAAGGCTGGAGGCCCTAGACACTGAGGTATCCCTATGAATAAACCTAAAATCCATGTGTTCAATTCTAATAACTTCTTTCTTAATTGAATCAAAGCCCTGCCAGTTTAAACAGGATAATTTCAGATTGTTTACTGGACATCCCAGAATCACAATAAAAATATACTTTATATGCCATAACCATTTCCAAAAATATAGTAAGCTTAAAAGAGATATACACTTACCAATTGTCAAGAATCAAAGAATTTGATGAAGCCAATTATATATGGGGCTGTGGCACCAGCCCTCGTGGGAAAGGGCAGAAGTCCCCCTGTCTTCTCTCCAGAAGGGACAGTATGCTTCTGGGGAAGCCCTTTCCTTACTAAGAAAGCTGGAATCTGCAATTAATTTTCCACCTACATCTCCCTTTGGAACATATCCTAATTACATATCTATAATTTCATGAGCTATGAGTAAAGTCTAAGAACTTTTCTCTGAAATGGCAGCAATAGGAGTATTTCTTTTTTCATTTGGGCTACAATCTTCATTTTGATGCTCAACTCTTTATCCTTTATCATAACTTCTGATTTGCACTAAACATGGGCAAAATGACTGGCTTTTAGAAATGGACACAGGTGCAATACGTATGAGGCCAGGGAACCACCTAATTATCTTCACAAAGTATTAGGACTTCAAAGAATTCAAAGATTCTGTAAGTTCGACTTATGATTGGACTGTTATTATGATTGATATGTTATCCAAGTCTTGAGCTGTTTTTACAGATTTTTTTTAAGTTTGCATCTTATTTGAGTTTAAGAGTGTTCCGGCCAGCTTATTTTGGAATATCTTCTGCTACCCTAACTACTGACATCAGCTTTTGCATTCAGACTGAGGACTTCTTTCTTTTTTTTCTCTCTCTCTTCCTGCATCCTTAGCAGTGGAAATCTAGTTTTATAGGAGACCAGTAGTTATGTCAGGTTGCTAGGTATCTTCCCACTGAAGAACAAGTATTCTGGAGCAGCATATATTTAGTATTTGACATTTAATAAACATGCTTGTTTAAGATATTTTCAATAGAATTTCAGCTCTGGCAATTGTAAACAAAGGATCCGGTTGGTATTTGGTGAGGCAAACAGATGTGGACATGCTTCCTGCATCGAGATGCATTAATTTTTCTGAAAAGTGGATAAGAACTTGTGAGAGTGAATAATGGAGTTCAAATCAGATGGGGCAAGATATTTGATATTCAGGAATAAATTACAGTATGATAAATCTGTTACTTTGCTTGGATTGAATGAGGAGTCGCTAACACTGAAATATAGTCAAAGAAGAGGAAAATGGAGATTTTATAGAGGAGAGCCTGGCCCTGAGATGATACTTCTACCCTCAGTGGAATGTTGCCTTCTTTGAAAGGCGCTGGTTCTAGTCAATACATGAAACATTCATTGATCATGACCTAGGAAAGCTAATTTATTTACAAGGTACAGAGTTAAATCTAGCGAGAAATACAAAGAACTAGGCACAGTCCTTATCATTAAGAAACTTTCAACTCTTGGCATGTTTCAGAGAGAGAAACTTTCTGGCTTGGGGCAATAGGGGGCTCCTTTGGCATAAGTATGGTGACAAAGAATTGCTCCTGCTGTATCAGTGGTAAGAATGAGGTATTTCCTTTTGCTGAGCTCTCTATTAATACGGGTGGTAGAATTTTGTGATCCTTAAGGCTCTTGATAATTCTGTTTCCTCCTCCTCTATTATTAGTACTTGTTCAAGTCAACACTTTAGGAAAGGAGCCCAGTGACTTCTGTTAGCTATCAGGTCAAGTAATAAAGTCATCATTTAACATATATTTATCGAGCCCCTAATTTGCCCAGCACTGAGCTGTAGGGTGTATGAAAGATTTCTAATAGATTTAAGGTGACAGAGTTCACAAATGAGAGTCTATAGAAAGGAATAGACCCTTTTAAGCCTCAAGAAATATGACATTCACCCACTTGAGGATTTGTTAAATCACCAGCAAGGGTGAACTAGTTTGTTGATCCGGTTGTAGGATTGTTGTAAGATGACTGTCCCACTGGCAGGCACTTCTTGTCCAAGAGAATGTAATTGGGTGTTGGTGACTCAAGCGAGGCTGGGAAGGCTCATCCATGACCAAATTAAAGACAACGGGGACTTCATTTGTATCCAACGCTGCATCAATCAGCATGAGACAGAGAAGAGACCCATGGGGAGGTGGGGAGACAAACTGTTTCTTTTATAAGTTGGAGAAGGAAAACTGCAGGTCTGAGTAGCAGAACTGCTAAGAAATGGGAGAAAAGCGAGAACTTCACAGGCTAAACCTTGGTGTCTTATTTATTCCTCTTGGCTACAGAATGCCTGCCAGCAGGAGACTCATCACTAAGAAATTACAGGGAAATGAAGCCAGGCAAGAAAAATATGTATTGCTTTTCTCCTCACCCCATAAATTTTGTTATTAATAAATCAGATTCTTATAGAACAGCCTGCCACAGCTGCCTCTAGAAACAAGGGTTTATTAGCCGAATTTTTATTAAAATGCACAGTAGTTTTATGAGTGAACATTATGCTTTTAAGTCAAAACGGATGTCATCGAGACCACATGGGATCGTGACTTACTCCACACTTGAATTGGACCTGGACACTTGGTTTTGTTGCTGGGATAAGGCAGCATGATTTGACATGCAATTAAAGGTGTGGTAACCTGTGATTGATTTCCCTTTCTTGGCACTCCCTGTCTAGACTTTTGGGAAAATTCCAAAACAGTGCATTCCTATATGAAGGCTACCTCTTTGGTTGCTTCAGCTTCCAAAAGGGACATTTGTAAAGCAGTACAGCAACAAGTCAGAACAGGAACAATGCAAACCATTTTGAAATAAAATTTCATCAAAGTAAACTGGATAAATTATCAAATATTATCAAAGCAAATTATGGTTTTCCAATACAATTTGGTGAAGAGAGAGATGAATACTCTCTCCGCACTTGCTTGCAGAATTCCTTTTAAAAACAATAACATATACGGGTTTTGCTTTCCAGATTGTAAACATAAATACATGCTAATTGCAGAGAAGAATCACTGTGTACTTCTGCAGTTGGTGTTTGTCAAGTGCTTTTCTGGCAGACGACGCCAGCTCAACAGGGCAGAAACGTGGGTTGTTGTAAACTTCTGGGCACACACTCTACGATGGAACAGGCATGACCAGGCAGAGCTGACAGCATATTAATTAAGTTTTCTTCTGTCATAGAACTTCAGCTGCTCCCTTCCATCATTGCTGAGTTCTTACTGTCACTGCAGATAGGAACCTAGCTCTGGGGCCTGGGAAGAAGCATGAAGACTGGGCTGGCGTAGCATGATTGGCCACCATGGGGGGCTCTGGTTACTCTTATGCCAATGGAATAATTAGAGCAGGTACCACTGGAGTCCTAGTTTAGGAGGAAAGGGGGGAAATGTGCTCTTTGCATCCACAGGAGGAAACACTGCTCATCTGTACACAAGTTTACTCATCAAGGACAATTAACTCACCATGGTTAATCACCCCAAAGGAGCCTAGTGTTAAGAGAACTTGCCGGTTTATTTGAATTTGGGTGCTGGCAGATGACACCATGGGATATTATGGCTCCTCATGAATACTGCAGTCTATTGAGAGGTTGATAGATAGGCCACTGGGCTGGAGGAGAGGGACCAAGTTAGTTGGTATACAGCACTTGGGACAATTGAGCTTAACTGGTGGTGGTGACAGTAGCCTGGTGGAAAAGTTAGTAATTAAATACTTTCAAGGAAAACTGAATTAACCAATCTTGTCTGGGTCATGTACACGACCTTCTCCCCACTACTAACAGATTTATTCCAAAGTTATATAAGATAATGGAAACAAAACTTAACAACATGGGGAGGGGACAGAGGAATCAAGTCATAAAATTAGACCACAGGGTTCTTAGGTTACATAGCTGGATCAGGAGATTGAATGTGGAAAGACTGATCCTAACTTACTTCTTCTATTTAGCAATTTGTTTAAGACTTTTGTTACTTAAATTGATCACATAAAGCGAGTTGCCTTACCAGAAAGACCGATTTCAAACACTGCTATAATAAAATTCCAACAACTGGAATTCCAAGATGTTTTAATATATCAAACTTGTGTTATTAATATATTCAATATGATTCTAGGTCCTACTGACTCATTTATGTATTCCACCGACATATCTATTGAAGTCTAGTAGGTAATTATGTCTAATGGTAAACAAGACAGATGTAATCTCTGCCTTCATATGGTTTGTAATTGAGTAGTCTTTGATATTTTGTTGTGATTGTTGTATGTCTTTAATAGGAGACACTTATAATTTTAACTTGTGTTAAACACTGACCATAACAAACACTCTCTTTCTCTCTCTCTCTCTCTCTCTCTCCGTCTCCCTCTGTCTGTATATTTTAGGAAAAGATAAAAAGCTACAACAGGGTTAAATTTATGTGCCCAGTTACAAAGCTTATTCTACATCCTGAAAACTTTTTAAGCAGCAAAGATATAATCTTTGTAGTTTCAATTTATAGGTCGGTGTTTCTGACAGCCTTAAATTTTCCTCTTGACCAACTCCATGGTCTTCTCCATACACAATGCAATCATGAATGTAGAATTATACTTTGACGTAAGCTCTTGGGTAGGATGACTCAGCTGTTCTCCTTCAACATAGCGGCCTGAATGGCAGTGACTAGTTATTCCAAACAATCAAGAAGCAGTATAAAATTAATTTTCATATTATATAAAAGCACTTCTTGCTCAGTGCTTTGCCCTTGACTTTTAAGAACTAAACTTTTCATTTTAGATCAGTTTTACATTTACAGAACTATTGCCAGGATAGTACAGAGAGTTCTCGGATGCCCCACACCCAGTTTCCTCTGTGGGTAACATCTCATACTACTATATGGTACTTTCATCACCATGAATGAACCAATATTGATATTTTATCATTAACTGAAGTCAGTTATTGTTCAGATTTCCTAAGCTATTACCCAATACTTTTCATCTGTTCCGGGATCCCATCAGGATATATTATATTAAGCATTCGTGTTGTCTTAGGCTCCCCTTGATTGTGACAGTTTCTGAGGCTTTCTTTGTTTTTGATGACCTTGCCAGTTTTGAGGATTACTGGTAGATATTTGGTGGAACGTCTCTCAATTTGGATTTGTCTGATGTTTTTCTCATGGTTAGACTGGGGTTAATGAGTTTTCGGAGGGAGACCAGAAATGTAAAGTGTCATTGTCATCACATCATATCAAGGGTACATATAATCAAACAATATGACTTATCACTGTTGATGTTGACCTTGACCACCTTACTTGAGGCAGGATTTGTCAGGTTTCTGTACTGTAAGGTTATTCTTTTCTTCTCCTTTTTCACACAGTTAGCTTTGGAAGGAAGTGCTTATGTGCAGCTCATACTTAAGGAATGGGGGGTTATGCCTTAAGGCTGGAGTACTTACATAAATTAGTTGGAGTTGTCTATTCTCAGTTAATTTATTTATTCAGTCATTTATTTATATCAGGATAGACTCATGGATATTTATGTTTTGGGGTATAATCCAATTCTTATTTATTTTGCTGCTCATGTTGTTCCAGCTTTGGCACTGGGAGCTTTATGAGTTGGCTCCTGTATTCTTTTGACATACACATCATTGAGCGATTTTTTTTTTTTTTTTGAGCACGTTCTTCCTTTTAGTTCTGTCACTACAAGATGGTTCAGACTCATCTTGTATATTTCCTTCCCCAGTCCTAGAATCAGCCATTTTTCCGTGGAGTCATGGTTCTCTTATTGGAAACCAAGATCTGAGCAGTAGATGTACTTGCTGTTCCTGGGGTATTGTTACTTCTAGGACCTCTAAGCTGACAGTGCAAGGAGATATATGTGTTTGTACTAGCCCATGTATATACACCTATTTATAAATATTTTTATTTATATATTTTTATACAGCTTAACATCTGTATCTGTCTTAAGCTAAGCGTGAATCCACACTGATGTCTCCAACTCTTACCATTACAGCATGGGTCATTCTAGTCTTGTCTTACTTACAAGTCACTTCTTTCTGCAACAGTGTGAAACCTGGCTCCCATTATGTGCCATTCATTTACTTAATTATTTAATTCCAATATACCTAAGAGTGGTTTCACAATTCTTATAACCTTTAAAGGCAAAAGGCTCTATACACAAACACTGTACTCTAGTTGATAAAGTTATAACAATTAAGGTCTTTTTATGGCCCAGAATGTGGTCTGTCTTGGTGAATGTTCCATTGGAGCTCGAGAATAATGTGTATTCATCTGTTATTTGATGGAGTCTTCTATAAATATCAATTAGATCAAGTTGATTGATAGTATTTTTGAGATCAATTCCATTCATATTGATTTTCTGCTTACTTAAGTAATCAGTTATTGACAGGGAGATAATGATGTTTCCAAGTATAATAGCAGATTTATTTTGCTTTCCAGTTCTAACCTTATTGCCTCCCAACAGAAGTATCTTTAAAAAATGGATATAATATATGAAACAACTGTTTTTAAACCTTGGATATCAGGCGGCGTGGGGCAGTGTTTCTTGAGAAAGGGAAAATAAATGAGGTGAGCCCTACTGTTGCTCCGACTTCCTGCCTGGAGACAAATTCGAGGCCATAGCCAGGGAGGGGGAACTCAGGTGTAATTAAACACAGAAATTAGTACATGATGGTTATCCGATGAATGACACAAGAAAAGAAAAAGATGAAAGAAAAGCTACAAGAATGAAGGAGGTAGAGCCACTAGACTGGAGTGGGGTCCAAGATTGACTATGGAGGAAATGAGATTTTACTTGGGATTTGGTGGCCAATATAAGAGGAGTGGAAATTGTACAAGGTGGTGATGTTGGAAAGTATTGTAAAAAGTGGCAAGGCCAACCCTGTTTCATAAAAAAGTAAAGGTTTGTGGAGGGGATTTGTAAAGATAGATTTGAAAAGTACTTTGGGATTATTTGTGGAAATTCATGAGTCAGTGTAGTGTTGGATTTTATTCAGTAGGTTAGTGGCTTTTTAAATTTAAAATACAACCAGTAAACTCTTTTAAAAATAAGTTATTTCCCTAATCCCAGTACTATATATATATATATATACAGCTGCTTTAGACAAATGGGGGGAACGGGTCAACCAGAAGCCCCGATTGTACCCCTACTGCTTAGAATTGCCAAGAGTCTTCAGAGCACAGTTAAACAACTGCTGTAGCTAAGGAGGTCTTTGAGAGCTTTAGATGGGCAATACATAACAGGATAAAATAGGTGTGTAATGGAGATTCTTCAATTGCCAGTTGATTTGATTGGAAGGAAGATTGAATGTAGGCAGGGAGACAAATTAGTAGCTGCTGCATCAATCTAGGCAAAAAGGGAGAAGAGTGTGAACCAGGATGGTGGCAGTGAAGATAGAGTGAAAGGGAGTAAAGGAAGAGATATGTGAGTAAATACAGGTTGGGGTGATTTGTTGGATGTGAAAGGAGGGAGAGAAAGAGCATTAAGTAGCTTTAAATGAGCTGGATAATTCATCACCTCAAAGTGGATCATTGATGTACCATCATCAATGATCAACTTAGAGGCTATGATAATATTAATAATAATCTATAATTACATAATTCACCTGGGTTGAAATCTCTGTGCTGCTCTTGGTGTGACCTTGGGCATGATAGTTATTCTAAACTTCTTTTTTTCTGTTAAATGGGGACTATACCAGTGACTACCTTACAAGATTCATTTCTAGTATTTGAAGGGAAAGGGAAGTTTCTCTGGTGCAAGTTTCATTAGTTCTTATCTTTATTTAATTCTTAACTAATCAGCACTCCTGTTTTCTTCAACATGGTGAATTAAAAAGCTTTTAGTGTATTTCTCTGCCTGGGTTTTTAATACCTCATGAATAATGTGGAATTATTGGGAAACAAAAGAAAGGTGATTATGCAAATGTTTGAAATATTTAATAATACATTAAAGTAGTCTTGGGAAATTGGAGAAATAACTTTACTGAAGTTATTGTAGCTTTTTGTAGAGGCAAAGAGTACTAAGAAGAAAAAAGATCATTTCAGAAAAAGAAAATTTAAAAAGCAGAATGCATTAGAAGCAAATAAGCCAATGAATTCTATTAATTAATGAATATTCAGATAGCATATTCATTTTTCCTAAGATATAATGGCCAAGCCAAAGAGTTTAAAGAATTAAAAAAAAAGGATGATTAAATAAACTCGTGTTAGAAGCAGTCTTTCAAAACTCCTAGTTTGATGCATTAGGACAGATCTTTTTATTTTAGGGCCAGGACATAATTGTTTAAGCGGTGGATATGTCCCCAGCCCCTTTCTCCCTGCCAGGGCTCAGCCCCTACACTGCCTTACCGCGAACCTCCCCAAGCCCAGGCAGCCTTAGAGAGATTCCTGATGGATCTTAGAGAGTGCCCTGGGCATCGTCTCTCTCCCTTTCATTCTCATTCCAGTGGTCTGTGCTTATTGGTTTAATAAATTCCCTGAAATTAACACTTCCTAGTGGATTAGAATCACTCAAATTACATTGAGTATTACTAAGCAGAGGTTCTATACTCTGCTTCTAAATCCTTACAACAGTGTGACAGGGTATTAGAGAAGGCTTAACCCAAGGTCATAAAATTCAAAGTGGTGGCATTTCACATGTGTGGTGGGCTTGCTTGATGAGAGAGAGTTTGTTTCTCAAGCCTGAGGGTAATCACTGAATTATTGTAAGCTTATGAAATTTTAAAAGGAATGTAGAGAAATTTGCTGAGATACAACTCCTGCCTAATCAGTGACACAACTTGAGAGCTAATAACGTTTGTACACTAGCATATCCGTTACATGACATCTGAATTGCGCTGCTAAATATTGTGCTCAACCATTCTGGGAAATGACATTTTGGGGTACTGAATGACAGTGCATCTTGTTTATATGGCGTTACAAGCCAAAGTCCTACTTGTTACAAATAAACGTCTTGACTGTCAAGAGGCTGCCTGTTTAATATTTGCATGATCTAAGCTAATTGGTTTTTTTCCCCCCTGCTTTGTGAACTTTTGTTAAGATACCAAAATAGTTAAAATAATTTAGATGAAGGAAATTGAGCTTAAGTAAAATACTTATCAATCTATGTTGTCTGGAAAAATTCTTGGTAGGGAGCATAGAATGAGTTTTTAAATTTATCTTTGGATTTCAATTATGCATACCACTCCTATACCCCATCACTGTATATAATTAGGAACTGGCTGTATATTCCATAGTGACACAGGCTGTAATTATTGGTTGTGATCTGCAATTATCATTTAACCTAGGTTAAGATAGTAGAAGTTGGGCCATTTTTCACCTGTTCCACTCAATTCCAGTTTGATTATTTTTGAACTACTATGAAATATGCAATATTATCACTGGTAGTGACACTGATATGTCACTACTTATATGACAATTACTGCTTACAAGTAGAAATGGTTGCTTTCCTCATTGAGCTGTGCCCTGGGATCCTATCACACGCAGTTGGCCACACAATATGTACAACTTGCTATTTTTGTTCTGTTTGTATATTTTATAGAGGCTTTGACATTTGAAAAATATGGAACATTGAGGGGTAAATTTAAGAAAATATTTGTTAATGCTAATTGAATCTACCTTACCCTATTTGACGATTTGATGATTTTATAAATATTTAGCTCTCTCCTCCATCTCTCCGGTTGTGTTTTATTGTTCTGCATTCCAAGCCTGTGGCCATTTTTGTCTTGTGTTCCACAACGTGCATCAAATATTTGAGACTCAAAGTGGTGTGGTGATTCAGCTCACTGCTCTAAGTAGTGCTATACCTAAACCATTTGAGTAGTCAGCTCCGAAATTGCTCCAAGAAAGGAAATCTCATGAATTGGCTAAAATGTAACTTTGTCTCCTAGAGAAGCCTTCTTTGTCTCCTCCGATTAGCACCTCCTCCTCCCTTCCATAGTGTTTTGGGCAGTTCATGCATTCATTCCACAAATAACAGAATAACTTTTGATTCATGGCTTTCTCCCTCCAAGCTGAAAACTTGATGGAGGGTAACATGATCTTTGTTTCCCACTGCATCATCTGTGAATATACATTGTAAGTATTGAACAAATTTTTACAAAAAGAACAAATACTTTGGTAAACAATTCTTTGTAACTGTCATTCTTAGAACCTGAATTGAGTTTAAAATTCTTCTTCTGGAGATCGGATTGTCTGTAGTATGACTGCTGGGAACTTTTAAAGTGGATGGTAATACTATGTTTTGTTTTGCTTCATTAACCTTCTATGTACTTGTCTTTATTTTGGAAATCTTTTAAAATGAAGATAAATTACAGTTATAACATAAAGCATCATCTTCATTTTTAAAAAGTAAAATGCATGTGTATAGTCATGACTTGATTACTCAGGTAACTTGCTTTCATCTTAGTGTAAACAATATCACCTTTAACCATTTCTTCTTTATTCAAGTCACTTGCTTTTATCTTTCCATGTAGATCTAATATTAAAAGATATTATTGGAATGCTGCAGCTTTCCAATAAGATCTGTCCACATTCTCTATCTCTTTATAAATTTATAGAGTAGGGGGACAAAGAGTATTTGAGTTATACTCTGTTTAATATTAAAGAACAATGCATTTTTTTCACCCTAGTTCCCATCCAAAGTAGGTAAATAAGAATCAGAATCATCCTCTCAAAATTCTGACCTCAGAATTTCCTAAGAAATGTGAACCTGTAGGAATTCTTTGCTTTTGATCTTCTTTTCCTGTTTTTCATTCCAAGGCCACTGGTCTTACATTCTAAATGGAAGAACATAGAGTCCTACAATCTCAGGATGGAAAGTATATTGAAGGTCACGTAGTGCAAATACTGGGTAACTGAATGCCTTTGGTAACAACTCTGTAAAGTCTTCATCTAGCCTATTCTTGGAAACCTCCAGTGAGCTAACACGTCCTTTCCTGCGGCAGCAGATTCTATCTTTGTTATCAGCTTTGACTCCTACAAACTGATTCCTTGCAGTGAGCTCTAACTACTCATAGTTTCCACATATTTCTTCTGTTTTACCCTTTGGGCTCATAAAGGGCAAGTTGAACCCGTCTCTCTTAGTCAGTTTGGGGTGCTATAACAGAAAAACCATAGACTTCATAGATTAAACAGCAAACATTTATTTCTCACAGTTCGGGAGGTTGGGGAGTCCAAGCTTGACAGCACATCTGGTGTCTGATGAGTGCCTGCATCCCGGCTTGTAGGCAGCTGTCTTCTCATATCCTAACAGGATGGAGAGAGCAAGCTGGCACCCTGACCTCTCCTTATAAGGGCACTAATCCCATTCATGAAGGCTCTACCCTCATGACCTAATGACCTCCCAAAGGCCCCCACCTCTGAATACCATCACATTGGGGATTAGATTTCAACATATGAATTTGGAGGGGGGGACACAAACCTTCAGACCATAATGCCATTTTATATAGTATAGCCCATGTGAAGGTGACACTCGTGTTTCCTCAAAGTCTTTTTTTGTCTAGGCTAACCCCTTTCAGTTCCTCAGTGGTTCTCCAGGCAACCTGATTTCACATCTCCTCACCATCCTAGTTGCTCTGAATAGATTTGTTTTGCTTGTCTCTGCAGCATCCAGCACTGAGTGTGATACTCCAGGCGTGCTCTGATGAGCTGAGAATAGGCTGTGAGCATCACCTTCCTCAGTTCAGATATCATACTCTCGTTAGCACATGTAGCAACGGAAGAGTTGAAATGTCTGACTACGGACAGAGACTGGTCAGATACAACGATTCTTCTCATTTTACTTCTTTACTATTTTACTTCTAGGTGTCCTTAAATTTGTCCACTTTGTTGGATACAGTTTTAAAACTCTGTTAACTGGAAAAAAAAAACAACCAAACTTCATTTCAGGGCTCGGATCTTGCATCATACTTAATAGAGAATGGTCTTGGACAAGTTCATTAATCTTTCTAAAGCAGCAGTTTTATAGTATTTACCTTACAAGATTATTGTGAGGACTAAATTAGTTGTGAAATGCTCACATGTAAAGTATATGTTAAAGTGCTTAAGCACATGGTGAGTGCTCAGTGCATGTTAGTGTTAATAATCTTTACAATTGTTACTTATTCCAAGAGTTCTGGGAAATGCTTATTTTAATACTGAACAAATAGGAAGGGTTGTGGCTTCATTATGTTTTTAGTATCATCTAACATATCTAATCTAGACCTACAAGAATAAAAGCTATACATAAAAAATACACCACCGCACATTTGTTCAAACGCCTTGACAAATTAGAACAAAATAGAACAAAGTTCTGACATTAGTTATTCATTTCGAGTAAGAGAACAGGTGATATGTTGTAAAGAATGTTGACTTCTCATATCTTTAATATTAAAAATAATTGTATTAACTTTCTACCAAAATGATTATTTCTTTTATATAAATCTAAGAACTGCTGCTATCTGCCATATTTTGGAAAGATTACAGTTTTTGAAAATATGGAAGCTAGTGATCATTTTTGTCCTTTAAAATATTTGTTTCTGCTGATACATTTCAGCACCACAGTCTGGCCTTTTCCAGGTTAAGATGCTGAGCCAAACCTCAGAGTCTCTGCAAAAGAGAGTGGAGTCTCCCTCCCCTCTATAATTTAGTTAGTGGGAACCACAGCTGGTAAATCTTTGGGGGGAAACTATTTTCAACTATTTAAAAACTTTTGTATCAGGAAAATAGAAATACATTTGTGTCAATCTTAGAAGCAAGTAAACAAGTTGAGGGTTGTGGGTCAATTCCTCAGGTGGTGAGGTACAGCTTAGTAGCAATGAAAGACTGACTGAACACCTGTAGGATCCAGAGGCTGTCAGATACGTTTTGGATAAATCATTCCTCTTTAGTGTCCTTCATTAAGAGGTGTAGTTGGATGATAAGGATGTTTATTAAATGCTTTTTTAAAGATGCCTTTTAAATTTACTGTTGAAAGAATATTCATAGCAGAAGCAATCTTTGATATAAGCCATATTTCAAGAATAATTATTATCATGTCCTTTTTATAGCAGCTCTTACGCGCGCACGCACACACACACACACACACACACACACACACACACCAACGGTTTGTTAGACCAGCTTGTACTGGCTCACAAAAGCTTACTGTTAACTTTTCAGGAGTTTTGTATGCTGCTTAATCTCAGACAACTAGCTTGAAATTTGCCATGGAAATGGGAGTAGTTACACTATGGAAACTGGTGAATGCTACAAATCAAAGCCTTTTTTTTTTTTTCTCGTGGACAGCTGGTTGTTAAACACTTACCAGCACAACTGTGCCCCAAACTCTTTCCTCAAATAAAATAAAGAGCTGTTAGCATTGAAGATGGTTTTAGTGTGAAAGTTTATATGAGAAAAAGAATAAACTGTTTTTTTTCCCCCTGTGTTCTCAGGGATACGGAAAGACCGCAGAGGAGGGAGAATGTTGAAGCACAAGCGCCAGAGAGATGATGGGGAGGGCAGGAACGAAGCGGAGCCCTCTGGAGACAGGAGATCTGCCAACCTTTGGCCAAGCCCACTCTTGATTAAACACACTAAGAAGAACAGCCCCGTCTTGTCCCTGACAGCCGATCAGATGATCAGTGCCTTGTTGGAGGCTGAGCCCCCCATAATCTATTCCGAGTACGATCCTACCAGACCCTTCAGTGAGGCTTCAATGATGGGCTTGCTGACCAGCCTTGCAGACAGGGAGCTGGTCCACATGATCAACTGGGCAAAGAGAGTGCCAGGTAAGAACACTAAGCTCGACTGTTTTCTTCAGAGCCATTAACTATTCATGAACTGGCTGCGGTATCATGGGAGAAACAGTGGGAAACAATAGTTTGTTATCTAATTGGTTTCAAGGTTACATCAGAATTGGTTAAAATTTTTCAGTATCCATACACTGTAATTCTCCTGGAAGTTAGGATATAATGTTTTGAAATCAAAATCTAGATGATTAAAGTCTTTAATCTGACATTATTTTTAACCCATCGATATTCACCAAAAAATTGGGGGTGGACTCTAGGTAATAAATGCATTTAATATTATATGTTCACAGTGGCAGAAATTTTTAACACTAAGTGATCTATGCCCTATAAATTTTTAATATTGAGGACTTTTCTTCAAAACACCTAAATTATGAATCATCAATTTTACCTTAAAAGATTTTACTTTAAGGTATTTATAGACTAAAGAGATAATAATTTTTTTTTTATTTACTGAATGCCACTTATTCATTCAACTGTCTAGTCTTAATATTTTAGGACAAAGGTAATACAATAGAAAAATAAATTAAGTTCTCATCCCTGAGAGGAGCTTGTAGACAGATGACAGTGGCTGAAGTGATACTTGGTCCTTCAGTCGATACTCTCAGAACTGGTGTTCCTGTAAAACTTGACTGTTGCTCTTGTTGTTCAGGGAGAAGAACTCTAGTTATTATGGAAACAAGACTAGAAAATGACCTCCTCCATGCCCCATCATATCCATTCAGGAGCTAACGTAGATGAACCAAGGCAAGAGGAAGTTAAATCTTTTTTTCTGGGCTTATAGATCAAATGAGTAATGAATTTAGACAGCGATTGTCTTGTGTGCTTTCTTTTAATAGATTAAATTAGTTATTACCTATGAAGCAGGGGACTTTTTTTTTTATTAAACTATATAAATGTGGAGTTTTGTACTTGCATTTTAGAGATCTATTATAGGCCAAGAAAAACATATATCTGGCCTTAGATACTGGTTCATGTATTTGCATTTCTTAACATATAAACATGTGGTCCTTTGAATAAGGAGCCAGCAATGTTGTGATCCAAACTTGGTAGAGGGCATCTATTTAGGTAGCAGAGGTTGGGTTACATGGAAACATGGGGATTAACAGACATATTTAGATTTCAGACTCAGTCCAACTGGCAAATAAAAATTCCCAGCCATCTTTGGAATTAGGAGTTTTATTGAGCACTTACCTACCTTAGCATTCCCATGTGAAGCAGACCCATGATAAGTAAATATTGGAATTTACATGTAATGTGGTTATAGGTTTTATCTTTATATTTATTATTGCCTTTGTTTAAAAAAATACTTTGGGAGAAGAGGAAAAAACAAACAAACAACTAAGGATCATATACCTGAGAGCCAACTCTAGTTACTGTTAAGTTTTATTGTCCTATAAGCGTGTATTTTCCTGAATGTAGTTTTGGTAATACTAGCTCCAGAACACTGTTGAAGTCAAGTATATATTTTTCATACTTATCAGTAGACTTCCATCATGACATTTTTATAATTATAAAAATTTGAAGGGCATTTGAAACAATGAGAATTAAGTTCAAATACATTACCAGTGGATGAAGATTTCATGGCAATAATCTTCTGAATTTAAGAATAAAATGGAGCTGGAAATCAAGGGAAGGAAAATATTATGTCCATGCTTAGACATCCCATTGTTAAACCCAGAACTAAACAAATTTATGATAATGTGATGTGTAGCAAAACCACTCTATAACTTGATTATATTAGTTTAAAAGACCCGAATGATTCCAAAATCCTTGGACCAGACTGTATCTTGTTACTTGATGGTTTAAAAAAAAAAGAATTATAAAGGCAAAAATGAAATTATATATATGCTATTGGAATATAGCTGTTGTAAATCAAAAGCCTAGTAGTCTGACCAAGCAGAATAAAAATAGTCATTGATTTTAAAAAGATGAAAAATGAGGGAAGAAAAATGTCTTCTGGAACCATCTTTGAAGGTGATTGTCAAACTTTTCAGAAAATTTGACAAAGTCACATTTTGAAAAGCTTTTTTGTATCCAAAATACTCTCTGTCATTAAAAAATATAGTTCACACTGAAAATCTAATATAGACAATATTACATTTATATGGTCACAGTTTGAGAATAATAATAATAATAATAATAATAATTTAATATAGAGGGAATAGAAAACATCATTAGTAAGAAAGGCAGTAAGAAAGCAGTTATAGAAGTACCTGGAATTAGCTGTATGATACAAAAACCTGCATAGAACATTTGGATATCCTCAGATGGCTATCAGTATAACAGAGATTGTGAATTGACTTCATTTTTAAAAATTTCAGCATTAGTGGAGTATAATTGACAAATAAGATTATATTTAAAGTGTACATTATGGTAATTTGATATACTTAGACGTTATAAAAGGATTCCCTATATCTAGTTGATTAAACATCCATCACCTCACACATTTACTTTTTTTTTTCTGATGAGAGCATTTAAGTTCTACTTTCTTAGCAAATCCATTATACAATACAGTGTTTTGAATTATAATCACCATGTTTTATATTAGCTCCTCAGATCTTTTTCATGTTATAGCTGAAAGTTTATACTCTAACCAACCTCTCCCTATTTGTCCCATCCTCTAAACCCTGGCAACCACTTTTCTACTCTCTTTTTGGGAATTTGACTTTTTTTTTTTTAGATTCCATGTATAAGTGATACCATGCAATATTAATCTTTTTCTGACTGGCTTATTTCACGTAGCATGATACCCTCAAGGTCCATCCATGTTGCCACAGATGGCAGGATTTCCTTCTTTCTTGTAGCTGAATAATATTCCATTATATATCTATGTAGATATAGATTTATCAGATCTTCCTTAACCATTCATCTGTTGATGGTCACTTAGTTCATTTCCATATCTTGGATATCTTGGCTATTCGAATAATGCTGAAATGAACATGGGACTACAGATATCTCTTTGATATCCTGTTTTCAATTCCTTTGGATATACACCCAGAAAGGGGATTGCTGGATCTTAAGGTAGTTCTACATTATTTTGGGGGGGAACTCTTTACTGTTTTCCACAGTGGTTGCACCAGATTACAATCTCACCAACAGTATACAAGGATTCCCTTTTCTCCACATCCTCACTAACACTTATTATCCGTTGTCTTTTTGATGATAGCCAACTTAACAGGTGTGAGGTGATATCTCATTGTGGTTTTGATTTGTATTTCCCTGATGATTGGTTGAGGATATTTTTATGTACCCATTGGCATTTGTATATCTTCTTTGGAAAAATGTATATTCAGCTCCTCTGCCCATTTTTTAATCATAGGGTTTTTTTTCTTTTTTTTTTTTGCTATATGTGCTCTTCATATATTTTGGATATTAACCCTTTATCAGATACATAATTTGCAAATATTTTCTCCCATTTGGTAAGCTGCCTTTTTGTTTTGTTGATGGTGTCCTTTGCTATGCAAAAACTTCTTAATGAAGTCTCACTTGTTTATTTTTGCTTTTGCTGCCTTTGCTTTTGGTGTCAAATCCAAAAATACTATTGCCAAGATTGATGTCAAGGAGCTTTTCCCCTATGTTTTCTGCTAGGAATTTTATAGTTTCAGGTCTTACATTCATGTCCTTAATCCATTTTGAATTGATTTTGTGTGTGTGTGTGTGTGTGTGTGTGTGTGTGTGTGTGTGTGAGTGGTGTAGATAGGGGTCCAGTTTCATTCTCTTGCATGTGAATATCCAGTTTTCCTAACATATTTTGAAGACACTATCCTGTTGCTATTGAGTATTCTTGGTTCTCTTGTGAAGTATTAGTTGACTGTATACGCACGGGTTAATTTTTGGGCTCTCTATTCTGTTCCCTTGATCTACTTTTTTAAAATGCCAATACCATGCTGTTTTGCTTACTATAGCTTTGTAATATAGTTTGAAATCAGGAAGTGTGACACTGATGCCTACAGCTTTGTTTTTCTTTCTCATGATTGCTTTGGCTATTTGGGATCTTTTGTGGTTCCATAAAATTTTAGGATTTTTAAAATGTTTTTGTAAAAAATGCTATTGAGACTTTGATAGGAATTTCATTGAACCTGCAGATTGTTTTTGGTAGTATGGACAGTTTAACAGTATTAATTTTTCCAGTCCATGAGCATAGAATATTTTTCTATTTCTTTGTACCTTCTTCAGTTTCTTTCATCAATGTCATAGTTTTCAGTGTTCAGATCTTTCACCTCCTTGGCTAAAGTTATTCCTAGGTATTTTATTCTTTTTAATGCAGTTGTAAATAGGATCATTTCATTCATTTGTCTTTTTGATAGTTTGTTGTTTGTATATAGAAATGCAACTGCTTTTTGCATATTGCTTTTGTATCTGGCAACTTTACTGAATTTATTCTAATAGTTTTTTGCTGGAGTCTTTAGGATTTTCTATGTTTGATGTCATGTCATCTGCAAATAGAGACAATTTTACTTCTTCCTTTTCAATTTGGATGCCTTTTTTCTCTTTTTCTTGCCTAATTACTATGGTTAGGACTCCCAGTACTATGTTGATTAGGAGTGGTGAGACAGGGTACTCTTGTCTTGTTCTTGATCTTAGAGGAAAAACTTTCAATTTCTCACTGTTTAGTATGATGTTAGCTGTGGGCTTTTTATGTATGCCCTTTATTATGTTGAGGTATGTTTCCTCTACACCCACTTTGTTGAGAGTTTTTATCATGAATGGATGTTGAATTTTGCAAATGCTTTTCCTACATCTATTGAGATGATCATATGGTTTTTATCCTTCATTTTGTTAATGTTGTGTGTTGATTGATTTGTGGATGTTGAACCATCCTTTAATCCCTGGAATAAATCTCACTTGATCATGGTGTGTGATTCGTTTAATGTATTGTTGAATTTGGTTTGCTAATATTTTGTTGAGAATTTTTGCATCTATGTTCACCAGGGATACTGACCTGTAATTTTCTTTTCTTGTAGTGTCCTTGTCTGGTTTTGGTATCAGGGTAATGATGGATTTATAAAATGATTTTGGAAGTGTTTCCTCTTCTATTTTTTGGAACAGTTTGAGATTGTTCTTTAAGTGTTTGGTAGAATCCACCAGTGATGCAATCTGGTCCTAGATTTGTCTTTGTTGAGATGTTTTTGATTACTGATTAGATTTCCTTACTAGTAATGGTCTGTTTGGATTTTCTGTTTTCATGATTCAGCCTTGGTAGCTTGTGTATTTCCAGGAATTTATCAATTTCTTCTTGTGTCCAATTTGTTGGTGTATAATGATTCATAGTAGTTTCTTATGATCTTTTGTATTTGTGTGGTATCAGTTATAATGTCTCCTCTTTCATTTCTGATTTTATTTATTTGTGATCTTTTTTTTTTCTCTTGGTAAATCTAGCTAAAGGTTTGTCTATTTTGTTTATCTTTTCAAAAAACCAGCTCTTAGTTTCAAGGGTCTATTCTGTTGTCTTTTTAATCTTGATTTCATATTTCCACTCTAATCTTTGCTATTTACTTCCTTCTACTAGTTTTTGGCTTACTTTGTTCTTCTTTTCTATTTCCTTAGATGTAAAATTGGTTGTTGATTTGAGCTCCTTTTTTTCTCAATGTAATGAGTGCTTTCCTTTTTTCTTAATGCAGCTGTAAACTTCCTTGTTAGACTGCTTTGCTGCATTTTGTAAGTTTTGGTATGTTTTATTTCAGTTTTCATCTGTGTCAAGGAATTTTTTGATTTTTCTTTGACCCATTTGTTTTTCAGTAGCATGTTGTTTAATTTCCAAATATTTGTGAATTTTAAAGTTTTCTTCTTGTACTTGATTTCTAGTTTCATACCACTGTGGTTGGAAAAGATACTTTATATGATTTCAATCTTCTTAAATTTATTGTCTTATTTTGTGTTCTAACATATGATCTATCCTGGAGAATGTTCCATGTGTGCTTGAGAAAAATGTGTTTTCTGCTGCTATTGGATGAAAAGTCTGTTAAGTCCATCTGGTCTAATATGTAGTTTAAGTCCAATGTTTTCCTTATTGATTTTCTGTGTGGGTGATCTACGCATTGTTGAAAGTGGGGTATTGAATTTCCCTACTATTGTTGTATTGCTGTCTATTTCTCTCTTCAGGTCTGTTAATATTTGTTTCATGTGTTTAGGTGCTCCTATTTTGGGTGCATAAATATTTGCAAATATTGTATCCTCTACTGGATTGACCCCTTTATCATTATATAATGACTTTTTGGTCTCTTATTAAAGTCTTTTGCTTGAATTCTATTTTGTCTGAGATAAGTATAGCTATCCCACTTTCTTTTGGTTTCCATTTGCATGGAGTATCTTTTTTCCATTCTTTCACTTTCTATCTGTGTGTGTCCTTAAACCCAAAGTGAGTATCTTGTAAGGAGCATACAGTTGGATCTTGTTTTCTGATCCATTCATTCACTCTATGTCTTTTCATTGGAGAATTTAGTCCATTTACATTTAAAGTAATTATTGATAGGTGTTTACTCATTGCCATTTTGTTGATTTTTTTCTGGCTGTTTGTAATTTCCCTGTTTCTTTTTTCTTCTCTTGCTCTTTTCCTTTGTGGTTTGATGACTTTCTTTAGTGGTATGTTTAGATTCCTTTCTCATTATCTTTTGTGTATCTATTATAGGTTTTTGCTTTGTAGCTACCATGAAGCTTACATACAACAACTTATATTTATAAGTCTATTTTAAGTTGATAACAACTTCTAAAGCTCTATATTTTTACTCTCCTTCCATCTTTTATGTTTGATGTCACAATTTACATTTTTACTACTTTTCATACTAGATCTATAAGTTAATTACCCACCATCATTACAACATTAGAGTATTCTGAATTTAACTCTATATTTACCTAATTAGTAAGATTTATACTTTCTTTTTTTTATTGAAGGATAGTTGATTTACAGTGTTTCTGGTGTAAAGAGATTCAGTTGTGTGTGTGTGTGTGTAAATTCTTTTCCATTATAGGTTATTATAAGATATTGAATATAGTTCCCTGTGCTATACAGTAGGTCCTTGTTGTTTACCTATTTTATAGATTTATATGTTCATATGTTTTTCTGTTACAATTAGCATCCTTTCATTTAAGCTTGAAGAAGTACCTTTAACATTTCTTGTAAGTCTAGTCTAGTGGTGATGAACTCCCTCAGCTTTTGCTTATCTGGTAAAGTGCTGATCTCTCCTTCAACGCTGAAGGACAGCTTTTCTGGGTAGAGTATTCTTGGATGGTGTTTTTTTTTTTTTCTTCAGCACTTTGAGTATATGATGCGACTCCCTTTTGCTCTGGAAAGTTTCTGCTGAAATACTGCTGATGGTCTTATCTATTGATAGCCTTGTATGTAACAAGTTGTTTTTCTCTTGGTGCTTTTAAGATTATCTCCTTGTTTTTAACTTTTGACACTTTAATTTTAATGTGTC
Organism: Balaenoptera physalus; assembly: GCF_965194825.1. Classification (NCBI taxonomy): domain Eukaryota; kingdom Metazoa; phylum Chordata; class Mammalia; order Artiodactyla; family Balaenopteridae; genus Balaenoptera; species Balaenoptera physalus. Next base: position 14,563,629 of record NC_138888.1, on the reverse strand, counting down.
TTGGTGTAGGTCTCTTTGGGTTCATCTTATTCGAAACTCTCTGAGCATCCCAGATCTGGATGTTTGTTTCTTTCTCCAGGTTAGGGAAGTTTTCAGCTATTATTTCTTTAGCTTTCTGTTCCTTTCAGTTTCTCTTGTACTGACCTTTTCTGGGACCACTGTGATGTGACTATTGGTTTTCTTGATGTTGTCCTTATATAAGTTCCTTAAGCTGTCTTCACTCTTTTTCATGCTTTTTTCTTTTCACTCCTCTGATTGGACGAATTCTACTACCCTGTTTTTGAATTGCTGGTCCTTTCTTCTGCTTGATCTAGCTGATGTTGAACCCTTCTATTGAACTTTTCAGTGCAGTTATTGTATTCTTCAGTACTGTAATTTCTGTTTGATACTTTCTTATATTTCCTATGTCTTTAGTGAATTTCTCACTTTGTTCATGCCTTGTTCTTCTGACCTTGGTGAGCATCTTTGTGACCATTACTTTCAACCCTTTATTAGGTAAATCACTTATCTATATTTCATTAAAGTCTATTTCTGAGGTTTTATCTTGTACTTTTGTTTGGAACATATTCCTCTGTTTTTTCACTTTCCTTGACTCTCTGTATTGGTTTCTGTGCTTTAGATAAAACAGCCACCTCTTCCAGTCTTGAAAGAGTGGTTTCATGGTGGAGATGAACCTTACTGTTCAGCCCAGCCTGAGCTCTTGGTTGTCTCTAAGACCTTTGTGATTTTCCAAGGTGACTTCTTTGTTCTTAGAGGCTCCCAATAGTTGAGGGTATGCCAAGACCTGTCAGTTTCCTAAAGGGGAGGATCTCACTGAGCATGTAGATACAGGCTGATTGGTAGCTGGACCCTCAGGTAACAGCTTTTAAAGTATACAAATAGATCCCTTTTAGGGGAAGACGGGGTGATGGGATTTTCTGTTTGCTTCCTCTGTGCTGAGCCTTGGCAGGGTAGCCCCTTAAGAATATTTGTTCGTTTGTTAAAAGCCTATGGGGCTGGCAAGTGCAGGCTTTGCTGGCCACTAGAGCCAGGTGATCAAGGGATGTATTCCTTAGGTGGCAGCTGCAAAAGCTAGGGTGCCAAACGTGTGTACAAGCTCCTCCCCGGGAGATATTGGCAATTTGGAGCAGCCTACAGGGAGAATGCAGAGATCGTGTCTCCTGCTTTCCCAATCTCTGGGGAGAATCAGTCAGTCCCTAGATTGTGCTAAATTAGAAACCTGACGCTCAGGTAACAGCTTTTAAAGTATGCAAATGGACCTTTTTCAGGGAAGCACTGGGAAATGCATGTATCTGTTTGCTTCTTTTGTGCTGGACCCTGGGAAGATAGTGAGTCCATTAAGAACAATTTGATTGCTCTAGTATTATGGGTGTGGTTGATGTAAGCCCTGTTGGCTTCCAGAGCAATGTGCTTTGGGGGCCTACTCCTGGGGTACTAGATGTTGGGACCAAACCCTTCCCTTCCCAGGTAGAAGCTGGGAGTTGTGAGTTCCCTTCTGATTTTATGGCATTGTGCCAGGGTTTGGGTGTGGAGTTTCAGTGAGAGTGTGTCTCAGCCTTTCCTACCCATTTCAAGGAGGGTATTTTCTCATTTGCCTAAAGTGAAGGAATCATTCGGCTAGTCTCTGGATTTCTTTTAGGGGAAATCACTCTGTTTGTAGGGGAGATTTGGTATGCCTGTGGGAGTTTTGAGTTCAGAGGTCTCCTATGTCTCCATCTTGGACCATAACCCCCAGTTGACTTCATTTTGCATGATGAATTTTAATAAAAATAATCAGTTCATTGGACTATTCTAGTAGTTCTAGAAGTACGTTTTTACTAACAGATTTTATCAGAATTTTCAAATGTTGGTGATTGTAAGTTGAATTTTCCTTTCTCGTAATTATCTAGGGCATATTTTTTGACTTGTAATATCTCTCTACTCAGACTCAAGACGTGAAGAGCATTATGATAAAATACATCATACAAGTATGATAATCAAGTTCCCATCTGTAAAGTACTTATAGCTGACCTGGCTTAAGATCACATCACGACATTAATTTTTTTCCCTCTGCAATTTAAAAACAATAGCAGCAAGGAGAATGATAAAAACCTACCTACGTCACTCTGACAAGTGATGCTTTTTTATAACAGGTGTTACATATCTCCTTTTTGATATCTAGCTATAGAGAAGGATTTTTCTCTTTATTGTTTGTACTGAAATTTGTTTATCTTTACGAAGCACTTTACATAATCTATCCATGGATGGAGAGTTAGTTTTAAAAGAGATTGTTAAATCTTAATTCATTATTATCCTATACACAATGACACTTGTCAACAAATGTAACATCATTATCTGAAGGTCAAAAAGGAAAAAACGTATGACTGCAAAGTTGTTATATTTTTAATTTCTGCATCGCACTTTATTGCATCATTGATTGGCTGATTCTTATTTTTCAGTGTTAATCAAGTACATTTGATTTTTTCCCCCAGAAGCTTGAATTGCATCAGGAAGCCGTTAATTTGATTTATTAAAAATTATGCCTTTTCCAAAATTCACTATAATTTTATATACCTCAAGGGCAATTTCATACTTCAAGTTTGTGTTCTAGTTCTGTTTAATAGATATTTGGGCAAATATCTAGCCCTGGGCTCTTCACTGCCCTTTGAAGGCTGAAAAGTAGAAGCTTGACAGTCTCACTGAGCCCCAGGCACATCTCAGTGGATTATGAGTGTGCTGAAGTTGCTGGCCCAGGAAGAAGAATAAAGGGGACATATGTTCACAGTCAAGCTCATGGGAAACATACTACCTTAACCACTTCTTCAGTCTTTCAGTGGCAAACTAGATGGCCTTTCTCCTCCTTTCCTGCCTAGGTCGCTCTGTACTCAATACTAGACGAGTCCCCTCTTCCTTCTGAGCCCCCGACTCCCCATCATTTTACTGTGGGTTTCTTTCTTGCTGTTTGGCCCCAGGGAGAGGGGAGAGGTTCACTTTTTCTGGGCATGCCCCCCACCAACACCAAGCTCAGGTTTCTCTGGAGCTTCTTGTGTTATCTCTGAGACTTCATGGTTGTCTTAGCTGTTCCAGGGCTCAAGGCTGCTTCTGACTCTCTGTTCACCAGGAATCCAGTAATTACCTTCCTGGACTCTAATATTCATCCTCATCATACAAGTTAGCAATGAATCGAGCTCAGGAAATGCTTGTTGAATGAATGAATAAATGAATGAATGAAAGGAGACTTTGGAAACTAATGATTTTTAAGAAATCTCTGAGCCCTGTTAGAACTCAATTTTTCCATAAAGTCGAAGTGATCTTTAAAGTTGTGGTGTTACTCTTTTTCACCTCCCTTCAGAATCTACCTGCTGTTATGACATCCTTCTAGCAGCTGCCTTCACGAGACTCATTTCCAACCATTCTTTTGTGAGGGCCAGAGCAATATCCAGAGGCATGTACAGAACTTGGGCTCTGAGGACTTTAACAGGCTTCACTTGGCTAGCAGCAAGGTTGTTTCACTTCACGAGTGTAATTTAAACCTTAAAATGGGTATGGCCAAGGGGCCAAGGAGAGGGCACAATACCTCAGTCTGGGAATTGGGAGCATCCTAAAGGAACACATTTTATTCTGGGAGGTTCCTGTGGATTCTAGGGACTTGGCAATCCTACCCAGTACTCTGATTCCCAACTTGTAATCAGAGCAGTGGACCTTACTTTAAAGCTGTCATAGTTTTCCAGCCTGTTTCAGCATGGCACAGTGATGAAAGATAACTTGGAAGTGACTTGGAAGCATGGGTGACATCCCAGAGAGGCGACAGATACTTATGTTTAAGGGTAAGATTTGCGGTTTAGACTTTGCAACCTTTCTATAATAAGAGCCTTGGGACTGGGTTAGAATTACCCCGGCATGAATGGTGGCAGCCCCCTGGGAGCTTTCTTTGGAGCACTCAATTTCCAAGTCAGCCTTGCCCAGCTTTTCACTGCTCCTCTGGAAGCTCTGGTTGAAATCCAAGAAAAGCACCTACTTCCTGATTTTTCTTTCATGTGAAACTTTGAAGCCCCATTGAAGAGTGTTGGCCCAGATGCTGTTAAGCCTTTAAAATACGTTTCTCATCTCGAGAGTGTTTGAGAAAAATACCCCATCTGGGCTTCTTTGCCCCACCCTCCTCAGGGTTCTGTTTCCGTGAGTCTGGGGTTGGTGGGGGCCAAGGGTTCTCAAGCCTCCTCGTGGGGAGTTGTTGGCCTGTGGCTGTGCTACTTCTGGGGCAGGGGGAAATTTGGCATGGAGAATGTCAGTTTTTTTGTATCTATTTATGTGCTAAACAGATGTAATACTACTGAAGTGTGTTGAAATAGGTTGAATTGTATACTCCCAAAAACATGTGTTGAAATTCTAACCCCTAGTACCTCAGAATGTGATCTTATTTGGAAATAGGGTCTTTATAGAGGAAATCAAGTTCAAGTGAGATCATTAGAGTGGGCCTTAATCTTTTAAAAAGAGGAAATTTGGATTCAGAGATGGACACGCAGGGAGGGAAGATGATGTGAAGACTCACAGAGAAAAGATGGCCATGTGATCGCAATGATGCTTCTCCAGGCTAAGGAACGCCAAGGACTGCCAGTAAGCACCAAAGGCAGACGAGGCAAGGACGGATCCTCCCCAAGAGGCCTCTGAGGGAGCACGGCCCTACTGACACCTTGATTTCAGACTCCTAGCCTCCAGAAAGGTGAGGCAATGCATTTCTCTTGTTTTAAGGCACCCACTATTTAATACTTTGTGTGACAGTTCTAGGAAACGATTACCAATTGTTTTAAAAATAAAAGGGACTTGTATTTCTAAGGCAAAAGAAATAAGGAGCTTTTGATTTTAAAAGGGATGTTTGGCTCACCTGGTGGAGGCTTGGCTAATCATTTACTCTTGTAGATTCTCTCCTTTGCCTGTCCAAGTGCTCCACTGAACTTCTGGCTTTGAAGTTGTTTTAGAACTTTAACAGTTCCATGCATCTACCTGGCAACTACCTGGTAAAAATTTTTAACCAACAAAAGAATGTTTTCATCTGGTACTTTAACAGTTTCCTCTTTTGCATTTATATCTTTGATCCATTTGAATTCATCCTGGTTTACACTGTGAGGTGCGACTCCAACGTTGTTTTTCTACAGGTGGCTGCACAGTTGTTGCGATTCCATTTATTGAGCGGCCTCCTACAGAAGTATTGTTAAGACTTTTCTTGACCTTCCAAGTTGACTATTTGTTAAGAGCTTTTAAAGTAGAGTGATAGATATGACCCATTAGTTTACACGGTTGGTTATTTTTTTCCCCAATTCTAAAATCAAAAATAAAAAAAGAAAATAAGGGATTTATTCACAAGTTATAAATTTTGCCTAATTTATATTAACTGAATATATAATGTGATTTGGCTGTCTTGTGTAGATGTATTTCATAACATTCCACTGATCTTAGAAATAAGAAGCAAAAGTTCATGAGACGTGATACATTTTGAAAAGACTTGTGCTGATAAGAGGTAATCAGTAGAATTACCATTCAATATTCATAGGACAGAAAAGCTGTTCCAAGGAGAGAAAAATAAGGATGTACGAAGCTTCCCTTCTCTCTTTTCCCGTCTGTTGAAAGCGTTCCCCAGATACTCCAGAACTGGGCCCTGAGCGCTCCTGCTGCTTTTAACCAACTTGAAAAGCTAGTGTCCTCAGAGCCTCAGCTGTTTACTTTTAGGCTCACGATTTCCAGATTTCTTTCTGTAGGTCCCAACACCTAAATTTTCAGTTCCCACTTTCAACTGCCCACATATCTACTGATATATATGAAACCAAACTAGCTGTTTTCTCTTTCTCCCCCTTATGGCAAACTCATTTGTTTCTCCTAATCCTCTCCATTTCTGCCAGGGGCTCCACCCTTCTCAGGTTTTTTTTTTTTTTAATTAAAAAAAATTTTTTATACAGCAGGTTCTTATTAGTTATCTATTTTATACATATGAGTGTATATATGTCAATCCTCTTCATTGCGATACATGCACTTCTCACTGCGGTGGCTTCTCTTGTTGTGGAGCATGGGCCCTAGAGTGCGTGGGCTCAGTAGTTGTGGCACGTGGGCTCAGTAGTTGTGGCTCATGGGCTATAGAGCGCAGGCTCAGTAGTTGTGGTACACGGGCTTAGTTGCTCCGTGGCATGTGGGATCTTCCTGGACCAGGGCTCGAACCCGTGTCCCCTGCATTGGCAGGCGGGTTCTTAACCACTGCACCACCAGGGAAGTCCCCACCCTTCTCGTTGACCTAACTTTGGAAACGTCTTTATGTCTGGCTCTTCTTCACTGTGGACCATCAGTTCTTCCTCTTCAACATCTCTAGATTTTGGCTTTGTTTTCAATCCACTGTCACCAGCCTGGTCCACATCCTCATTGTCTTCCAAGCCCAAATTACTGTAATATTCTCCTAACTGGTCTTTTTTGGTTCCAGCCTCTCCTCCTTTCAACTTCTACTCATCACTGCCAGAGTAATTTCTGTAAATCATCATTTCAGAATGCTCCACTCCCTATATTAGTTTCCTATGGCTGCCATAACAAGGTTTCACAAACTGGGTAGCTTAAAACAATAGAAATTGATTGTCTCACAGTTCTAGAGGCTGCACATCTGAAATCAAGGTGTTAACAGGGCGATGCTCTCTCTGAAGCTCTAGAGGAGAAGCCTTCCTTGCCTCTTCCTAGCTTCTGGAGGCTGCTGGCAACCCTTGGCATTCCTTTGCTTACAGATACATCTCTCCAATCTCTGTCCCTCTGTTGTCACGGGATGTTCTCCTTGTGTGTCTGTATCTAAATTTCCTTCTCCTTATAAGGACACCAGTGTTATTGGATTTAGGGCCCACCCTAATCCAGTATGACCTCATCTTACTTGATTAAATCTGCAAAGACTATTTTTGAATAAGATCACATTCATAGGTTCTGGGTGAATATGAATTTTAGGGGAAACAGCTATTCAATTAAAAATTTGGCAGTGGACTTGACTGTCTAACTTAGCAATGGCTTTAACAGATAAGTGATAGTGTACCTTGACACCTAAAATGCAGAATTAGACTATGCCTCAGGGTGCCAAACCCTAGGTTAACCTTTTTCAGACAGACCCTTGTGAAGGACCTTGTAGAAAAGCTGTTCACCATCTCGGTCTCTCCCATCTTATTTGATTTCTACTTTCCAATCTGATCTCCTTGCCTCACCCTTTCCTTCTGCCAGTCTCCCCTCCACACAGTGTTCATTTTATTTTTCTTCTGCTTGAATACCTGCATCTCCCTCTCTCTGTTTCAATTCTATACTCATTTTTTTCCCCTAAAGGAACACCTCAACTTCTACTTCCTTTCTGAAACTTCAGACTAGCTTAATCAGTGTAATCTTGGATTGAATTTGCCATCACAGTATAACCAGTCCATGGTCCAGAGTGCCTTGTCAGATGTATATAGATGAACTAAATCAACCAGGGTCTAAAACACAGCAAGAGCTCTTAAACTGTACTCTTATTTCTCTGATGGTAGATTTGTTGCTGGATGATTCATTTATACTATGGTTGGATGTCTTCTTTTAAATGGAAAGATGAATAGGTGTCTCTTGATGGCTGGGTGTCTCTTTTTGTCCAGGGAACTTTGTCAAAGGAAAAGTATTTTTACAATCTAGGTTGACTTGCTTAAGCCATGAACTTGTTCTTTAAAAGCTGTATATGTGCAAAATGCATTTATATTAAATTAATCATATTTTAATTGTAGTAAGGGTGTCTTTCATTTATATAAAACCTGCTACAGATACAGCTATGTGAAGTGATCCTTCCTTTGACAAAACAAATGTTCTTATTTTTATTGAAATATGCTTCTTCAGAAATTGAGATTTCTTAGCATTATGACCATTTGGCCTGACTATAGTATAGCTGCGTTCTCAGAATGACCCTGAAACTGCATGGCTTCTCCGAGACACATGTGGCTTTCTTCTTGGGATGAGTGCACTTGATCTTTTGGCTTAACCAATTCTCTGTCTAGATCCCTGGAATCCATTTATCCCTAACAGGGGTGTATTTAGACACACTGTGGGCTTAGCCTCTGTGTGCCCTAAGCGTCAACATGGCCAAACTGAAGTTTCAACTTCCCTGCTATCCAATGGAAGTTACACCTCAGTGATGTAAGATGTTAGTTTTCTTTAGGGGGTTGAAGACCAGAGAACTGCAAAAAGGAGAGAAAATCAGTATTGGCCCTAATGGGATCTAAGTAGGTGGAGCCATCAAAAACAAGGAGAACCTCGGAAGGAGTAGGGGAGTAGAATTAAAAGAATTCACCTATTTCTTATACAACTCTGTAAAACCAGTAATTTCTACAGAAATCTCAATCAATAGATTTGAAATTTGTTTCATCCCACCACACTGTTATTGCTTTCATAGGAACCAGAGAGCTCTAATCAACAGGTTTATACTGTAGTCTTTATGTTAGACTACAGTCTAAACTGACTGTTTATTTGGGCCACAATTATTACTTTTCTCTCCTCACTTCCCCCCCACCCCCAGGTCTCAAATACTCATGTTAAACATTTTTCTTGCTATTGTGAAAATAAATCTACTGCCTGTAGCAAGTGCTTAAACAGTGAAGCAGGTTGGAAAGTATTAGTATTAAGATAGATATAATATAGAAATATGTTCTTTTTCTCTAAATCAAATACTTTATTTCCTAGAGGAGGCAGTGTGACTGTTCTCTTAAGGTGATTCCTAGCTGAAAATGGTAATAGCCATTAGGTAAATAGATGCCCACTCTACACCCCTGCTGTTGCACAGAGGGTGGGGAATTAGAAAAAGTGCTGTGGTAAGGTCCTTTTACTGCTTGTGGTATTCTAGCATTAATAGTAAGGTTGATACAACCTTGGGGTTGTTTATATTTAATTTTTAAGCTCACCTGAGTCACCACAAGCAGCTTGGTGTTAGTTCATCTTCTTCAAAAGGGTAAGTGACAAAATTAGCTGTTCTTGTTGGGCACCTCTAGTTCCAGGGAATCTTAGAGATTCAATTCTTGTTGCCTTGGTTACTAAACTGTTCCATGCAGTTTGCTCAACTTCGAATGGGTACTTCTCTTACGAACATTCTCCCTTGTAAGTAAATTGCTTGATGTGTTGAAATCTAATTTCTGCTTAAAAATTCTTGAGTCAAATTCACCATGATTTAGTTCAAAAAAACAAATGGCCTTGTCTTTTTGGTCTAGATTTTTTCACCTAGTTGCACCTAGCAGAGCCCCTAACACAATAATATGAAAAATTAGCAGTGTGATTGCTAAACAAAATTTAATAAAATGGTGGCAGTGCCTGTCTCTAGAGGGAATTGAAGTTTCTCTTTGTAGTATAGCATGTGTTTATCGTGTGACCATTTCATAAATATGAAATCTAGTAAAATGGTGGGTAGTTTTTCTCTGGAGGGTGTTAAAAGTGTCTCTTCATAGAATAGCATGTCACGTAATAACATTTGGTTCTTTTAACCTGGTCAAGGTGTTTGCCTAAATTTGCTTAGGGCATTTGAAAGCCATCCTTGAAAATTAGTGGATAAATGCTAAGAATTTGAGAAATCATTCAAGGCCTTAAGCTGTGGCCTTAAGCATGCATTTAAGTTGTATCTGGCAGTGTTTTTCTTCTTGTATCAATAAGGCAGAAATGGGATATAATCAGTTTTGTTTTTTCTTTATTGCTGTGCATAATTCATAAATATAAACTGAAAAAAAATACTGCCCCTTCTTGAGTAGATCTGAAATTCCCCAAACTATGATCCAGAAGAATGCTACCTTTATAGTGGGTCTGTGAGAGTGGAAGGCTCCACTGAGGCTGATTAAGAAAGATTTCAAATTTAAAAGGTTGACAAATATGTAGATATATATCAAATAGTCAGTTAGCATCTAATAAATGTATCAAAACACATGACTCACAATCTCATGAAATCAGAGAGATCTACTTAAATATCTTTTAATTTTCCTTCTTAATAGCAGATCACTTTGACTGAATCTTTAGTGGAAAAATAACTGTCAGAACAGGAACATGGTTATTATTAGCCTCGTTAATCATTTTCTGATTTGTCTTGTTCATGTTTAGTAAATGGAACTTAATATAGCTTAGAAGCTACATTTTAAAAAAATGAGGTATGGATGGATAGTGGTGATGGTTGCACAACAATGTACTTAATGGCACTTAAATGTGGTCAAAATGGTAAATTTTATGTATGTATATTTTACCACAATAAAAAAGGAGGTATAATACTTTACGTCAGATACATGAAAAGGAAAGAGGCATCACATGGCAAAAAGGTAATAGAGAAAAATGATACAAAATTCAGAGGTCATTTCTTTTATCCAAAACTTTGAATTTGATTTTTAGGTAGAATATAAACACATTGTAAAAAGATAAATTAATAATCCAATGAAGTGGAGTGGAATAATGAACTAGAAACAGGTTATACCTTAGACTCTTAGAGAGTCTTCTATAATAAGAGCACAGTTTCATTCATTTTACAGTGATTTAATGAGTTCCTCCTACATGTTCTACGTGTGGGAATACACTAGAGAGCAAAAGTGACAAAATTCCTGCTTTCAAGGAACTTCTCTTTCAGTGTGCTAGCTGTCACATGAGGAATGTGAATGCAGTTATTATGGTTTGTCCATTTTCCACATGAAGAAGAAGAAGTGGAGCTGAATTTAGTGATTTATCTGTTACAAATAGTAGCTAACTAGGTGTCAGGCACTGTTCTAAGCATTTAACTGATATTAACTCAGCTGAGTGCTTTTATTGTTCCCATTTTATAGAAGAGGAAACTGATGGACAGAGAAGTTAATAAAGTTTAGTATTAGGGAAACAATTTGCATTCTAGGATACTTTCCTGTGTGAAATTCTTAGAATAGGCTAAAAAAGTGATTACACAGTTTCAAAAAGCTGTACCATTTTATCACTATTAGATTTTAAAAAAAAGCAAAATAACATCTACTTCCCCTTCTCCTGCCATAAGACATAGACATCATCAAGAGGGTCTGTATAATCAAAACTAATTGAGATTTGATTGTTCTTTGCTTTGGTTTGTTTTGTTTTTACATGTTGTTACAATTAAGAAAAAAAAAACATTCCTGAGTTATATCAGCTCCTGCCAATTTTTCTGAGTTAATATTAACTACATTTTGGCTACATTTAAATGCTTTAAGCTATCCTGCAAGCTTAAAGTATTTGTACATAAAAATATTTACATGAAATTGGAAAGAATATAGGGGTAAGAAATTGTACCTATTTTAGAAGAAATCCTATTTCAAATATAACTTTTTTTTTAGGATTAGAATCAACCACTTGTAGCAGAAAACCCCCAAGTAATAGTGGCCTAATATACAAAGCTTATTTGTCTCTCACATAAAATAAATCTGTACTTCTTTACCAGTAGTATGGCAGCTCCACAGTCAAAACGACCCAAGCTCTTTCTGAGTTTCTGTTTCCTAGCCTAGCCTAAGGCTTCCATTCTCAAGGTCAACTCTTGGTCCAGTGTGGCTACTGGAGCTTCAGCCATCATAGCTGCATTAGAGACCACAGAAAAGTGGAAGAGGGAAAAGTCAGTAGCATTACACTTTGCTGAAAAAGCTTCCTTTAAGGAGCCTTGTCGGAAGTCTTGCTCAGCACTTCCTCTTATATCTCATTGGTCGGAACTTAGGCTCCATCTGGCTGCAAGAGACACTGGGAAATATAGTCTTTAAGCTATGTACATTGTACCTGGAATAAAATCTGAGTTCTATTAGTAATAATAAGAGTTGAATGGATATTTGGTAGACAAATAGCAGTCTCTACTGCAAGTTATTTTTATATCATAATTGGAGAGTTATTCTCTTTAATGAATATTCTGACTTGAATATTCATTTATATGCTGAACATCAACATATATCACAGATAGATCATTTTAGAAAAGAATCAGAACATGACAAAACAAAATTCACATGAAAGCCATATTGAAAAAAATCTGCTACTTCTTGAGTGTTTTATTATCAAGCATTGGGTGAAGTATCATCACAATATTCCTATGAGTTAGGTACTATCATTGTGGCTGTGTTACAGAGAAAAGAAACAGAGGCATCAAGATGAAAGCAGCTTTCCCAAATGGCATGAGCTAAGAAGTGGTAGAGCTCTGGGAAGTCTGGTTCCTAATGATGTACCTTCAAAGCCCTTGCATGATGCTGCTTCATTTTGTCATTCAGGATGTTGCAGTATTTCAAGACGTTGCAGCTGGTCATCATGAGCATTGATGATTGTTTTATGGTCTGGTGAGAAATTCTGGCTGTTCAAATTATTTAACTGTTGGGATTCTGTACCCATGTGATTGTACTGTACGCATATTTTTTAAAATGTGTGCAGTAGATCAAAATACACACACTCACATTTACCTCTGAGAATAGTTCTTGAAGGAAGATTTTCTGTATGCGAGGGAATGTGTTCTGAGCACAAGTAGTGGACAAATATTACATACTTGTCTTCAGAGGGCTGAGATGCTGAGGCCTCAGATGCTGAGACCCAGGACCCAGCATCAGTGCCAACTGAGAACCAACAGCTTCAGTGACCTGAAGTTTTTAGTTTTTACATTACTTCTGCTTTTGCCCCTATTTGAGATTCAAAGATGATGAATTTGAAGTGGAGTTCTACTTCTTCCACTGGAGGAGACAAAGTTTCTGCAACTGCTCGTGTGTGAGAGCATGCATGAGTGTGTGTGTGTGTTTAGAGAAATTCCACGCATCTGCAGGGAGCGCTGCCATTAGCAAGGAGAGTGGTGTGGAGTGGAGAGGAGAGTGAGGAGGAATTGGGGACCAGGACTGGCATCTCCCTGGGGCTCCAGAACCACTCACCTAAGTATATAAATGCAAACACTCCCCAATGTATGAACTGGTCATCTTGGGACAGAAATGTTCAACAGGAAATGCCCTCTTCAACCCACACATTTTCAGGGGTAGAGCTTGGCTTGTTCTTCCATCTTTGTTTGAATCATCCCATTAATCAACCATAGTGAAAGATCACTTAGTCATCTGTGAAACTGTAAACTCTTCATTGTTAGGAATCACTGGTGTGGCACACATCTTTTTCTACTCATGAACAAATGCAAACTCAAATGCTGATTTTTCTCATGAGTTTTTGTTTAATGTTTCTTCTGCTAAATAATCACAGCCTCTTTTCTCATGTCTCCCCACCCAGCTAATCATCTTTTCTCAGTCTCTATACTCCAACATGTCTCAGAAGATTCATGGCCAGTGCTGTGCCATGGGTGGCTCCTGTCTAGGAGCCATTTGTGAGCTTTTATTTTGAGGGACCTGCAACCCTCAGAGGTTGCAAAGCTGGGCTGGGGGGATTCCCGTGCTGGAGCACGGGTGGTGAATCTGAGACCCACAAACCCAGGAAGCCTACTGCCTTATCACAGTGTATCTCAACCTTTTGGTTCATTATTGCTGCCCCAAGTAGAAAAATTTAATGTAATTTAATTTAGAGAACAATCAGATACTACAGAATAGGACTTTATCAGGTACCCACAGCTTTGGAAGACCACAGACCGTTGTTATAGCCAAGATTTTTTGATCCCCCAGATCTAAGTTTTCCCTTGTCAGAGATAATAATTGTCCCTGATGAGAATAGATGCATTAATATAAGAGGTCCACTACTCCATATGAGCACAAAACATTGAATAATATGTCTTACACATGTATGGACTATGTTCTCAAGTATTTATAGACCCATGGAGCCAGTAGTCCAGTTTCTAGAACAGTACCTGGAACATAGTAAGCGCTTATTAACTATTTGTCGACTGTTGCATGATCAATAAAATACAAATTCAGTCTACACATTACTGATCTCAGTATTTTTTGGTTATTATACATTTTCTCAATCAACACTCACTAAAAGGACATTAATGTGTGTGCTTAGGGGAAGGGGGTTGGGGTAGGTCCTCAGACTCTACTGATGTTCCAATGGAGTCTCTGCACTTTAAAAAGTCGAGAAACACTGCCTTAAGGAGCCCAGAGTATGGTTGGAAATGGCGGCTAATAATTTATTGATTATTTTGTTCACTTAGCAATTTTCATGCTACAGGCCCGGGACTGTTCTGGGTGCTTGGGATACATCAAGCTCCGCTTCTCTGGTGCTTACTGTCTAGTGGAGGAAATGAAAAAACCCAACGTGATGAACAAGTGAACTATCTATTTTTGGAAGATGACAGTGGACGAAGGAAAAGGAGAGAGGGAGACAGGGGAGCAGGAGTGGGGAAGGGGGGGAGGGGGTCAGAATAAAACTCTCGGAGAGAGCATTTGTGCAACACTTCAAGGAGGAGATGAGAGAGTTGGTTAGTCATGTGGAGGGAACAGCATTCCAGGCAAAGGGCCCAGCGAGTGCAGAGTCCTTGGAGCAAGATCAGTTCTAGAACATTCTAGGAACAGGAAGGAGGACAGGAGCAGAAGGAGGCAGGAGCGAGTTAGGAGAAGACGTGGCCTGAGAGGGGAGGAATGGGGGCTCATGCGAGTCCCTGTAGCAACTACGATTTTGGCTTTTATTTGGAGGGAAATGGGGTCTCATGCAGGATTTTGAAAGATATATGACTTACATTACAATGGTTCACTGTGGCTTGCTGGTTTGAGAAGAGCCCCAAAGAGGACCAAGGGTCGAGGCAGGGAGAGCAGTTGAGAGGCTACGACAGTAAGTAGGTGAGAAATAAGGAGTGATGGCGGCTCTGACAAGGGTGGTAAGAGTGGCAGTGAGAGGTGGTCACACCTTGAATATTTCTTAAGGAGGAGCTGACAGGATTTTCCTCATGGGCTGGGTGTAGAGTGTGAGAGAAAGAACAGTGTCAAGGATGGCTCCAGTTATTTTGGCCTGAATAATTAGAAGGTGGACTTGTCAGCAACTGATATGGAGAAGTCTACAGGTAGTGTTTTCTGGGGGGGAAATCAGTTCGGTTTTGAAATATTTTCAGACCATCCAAGCAGAGGTGTCCTGGGATTTGGAAGTGGGTCTGGACTTGATATAATGTCATGAGTCCCCAGCATAGAGATGATTGAAATCACCAAGGAAGTGAGTATAAGAAAAAAGAGAAGGAAATTGGTGTTTTCATATTCCTTTTTCTTTATCTTATATATCTACTCTATTGTTAGATTATGCCACTTTTTCTTCACATCTAGAAATTTCAAACATCTGAAAAAAAAGTGGAAAAAAATGGTACAATTCCCTACAAAACACTTGTGTATGTATGTGTATTTTAAAGAAAACTTCAGATACTATATTTCTGCACCCATAAATATTAATACCTTAGTGTATATCTCTACTAGAGAAGGACTTTTAAAAATAGAGCCCCATATCAAAACTATATTTAACAGGCAAATACATGATAATTTTTAAATATCAAATTCCTAGTTTTCCCCAGCCATTCCATTCAAAATGTCTATTTACAGTTGGTTTGTTCCAATCAGGACCCAAATAATGTCCAAACCATGCATTTTGTTGGTGTGACCCTCCTATTTTTTTTTCTTGCCATTTGTTTACTGAAGAAACAGTAAATATATCCTGTAAAATATTCTACAGTTTGGAGGTGGCCAGTTGAATCTTTATGATGACATTTAGCATAATCTCCTCTACTCTCTTTCTTTATTGTTACCTGTTAATTGGATTTTAAGACTTGATTACATTCCTTTTCAATATCATTGGTAAGAACACTGTGGAATTGCATCAAGATGTGATAAGATCTGGAAACACCACTTTTAGAGATGTTAAGATTAATCAGTGATTAATCACCGCCTGCTTTGGTGTGATCACAGCCTTCAGCATGTATCCTCTGGTGTGATGTAGGGCTCCTAGTTGATCTAATTCCTTTTCAAATAGAATCTTGTACTATAGCAATCCAGCAAGGAATGAAATAGTGATTGAGTTTTCTTTCCTTTGCAAACCAAAACCAAAACTAAAGGAGAAGAAAAGAAACTTAAAACAAGCAAAAGAAAAAGCAAAGAACATTTTAATGCCAGAAACTGAAATAGTCCACTCAATGTTTGAGACAAAGCACCCAAAATTTCTTATAAATAAAAATTCTGCAGCTTACATGCTCAAAAGCAGCTACTAATGTAAATTTATTGTCTTCTTCACCAGTAAAGTTTTACCCAGGAGACTCTTCCAGGCCATAAGGACTTATTATTAGAAAGTAAAGGACATGGTTTTAAATGACTATTCTAAATGAAGCCACATGATAATTTTCGATTTTCTGCAAGAGAAGATATGCAGAGATCTTTTTCTACCCCTAAGCAGAAAAAAAATGAGCAAAGATAATTTTACTGTATAGCTGTGTTATTGATGAACTCTGCCATCACAGTGTCACATGACTGGGGAAAACTACTGAAATGGATCTCGACAAATCGTTCATAGATTTGAGCAGAGACTTTGGGCAAAGTTTTTACCACAGTCCTTTCAGAGGCAGTCAGAAGCAGCCTGTCTGAAGCTGGTTGAGCACTGGTGAAGCACTCAAACGTGGTTAGACAGATCCTGGTTTAAAGGCTAGCTTTGCTACTAATTAGCTGCTTATTCTTGGTTGAATTAGTCTCTCAAAACTTCTCTACTATTATACATCTCATAAGGTTGGAAGAGGTTGGAAGAATTAATTGAGACAATACATATACTTAGTTATAAAAATCTGGTACCATAATAAGGTTTGTGATAGATAACAATCATGTCAAGAACCACACCTCAGAAAAAAGTTTCCGCTTGGCTTGCCATTTCCCTGCTATCAACAGCTACAGTAACGTAGAAGTTATGCGCTTATGCAGATATATATTTTTAAAAAAATTTTATTGAAGTTTAGTTGATTTACAACGTTGTGCTAATTTCTACTGTACAGCAAAGTGATTCAGTTATATATATATATATATATATATATATTCTTTTTCATATTCACTTCCATTATGGTTTGTCAAAGGATATTGAATATAGTTCCCTGTGTTATACAGTAGGACCTTGTTTTGTTTTTTTTAATAAATTTATTTAATTAATTAATTTATTTATTTTATTTATTTTTTAAACATCTTTATTGGAGTATAATTGCTTTACAATGGTGTGTTAGTTTCTGCTTTATAACAAAGTGAATCAGTTATACATATACATATGTCCCCATATCTCTTCCCTCTTGCGTCTCCCTGCCTCCCACCCTCCCTATCTCACCCCTTTGGCTGCGTTGGGTCTTCATTGTTGCGCGCGGGCTTTCTCTAGTTGTAGAGAGCGGGGGCTACCCTGCGTTGCGGTGTGCGGGCTTCTTGTTGTGGTGGCTTCTCGTTGCGGAGCACGGGCTCTAGGTGCGTGGGCTCAGTAGTTGTGGCTCACAGGCTCTAGAGCACAGGCTCAGTAGTTGTGGCACACGGGCTTAGTTGCTTCGCAGCATGTGGGGTCTTCCCCGGCCAGGGCTTGAACCCATGTCCCCTGCATTGGCAGGCAGATTCTTAACCACTGCACCACCAGGGAAGTCCCAGGACCTTGTTGTTTATCCATTTTATATATAATAGTTTGCATCTGCTAATCCCAAACTCCCAATCCTTCCCTCCCTCACCACCCTACCCCTTGGCAACCACAAGTCTTCTGTATATCTGTGTGTCTGTTTCTGTTTTGTAGGTATGTTCATTTGTGTCATATTTTAGATTCCACATATAAGTGATATCATATAGTATTTGTCTTTCTTTTTCTGACGTACTTAGCTTAGTATGATAATCTCTACATCTATTCATGTTGCTTATGCAGATATTTCTTCTTTTTAAAAAAAATTTTTATTGGAGTGTAGTTGATTTGCAATGTTGTGTTAGCTTCTGCAAAGTGAATCAATTATACATATATCCACCCTTTTTTGATTCTTTTCCCATATAGGTCATTACAGAGTATTGAGTAGAGTTCCCTGTGCTATACAATAGATCCTTATTAGTTATCTGTTTATGCAGATATTTCTTGACTGATCTCCTGTTGACTCACAAGGAGAAAAATAATTTAGCTATCCCTCATCAACGCAAGTTTTGCTTTCTTCCTTCCCCCCAATATAATTATATCACAAGTACTGATTAAATCATTACTGTGATATGTAAATATTACCCATTGCTAAGCCACATAGGGAATTATGGCCACATTTTTCTTTTTGAACAAATCTTTCATTTTTCTTGAGGTTAATAATTACTTCATATTTTCCACTGCCCAGTTTTTAAGCTTTATTTTTTTCAGATATTTCAACATTTGTCTAGTATGCCTACACAAATATGCTCAAATACAAAGTTACAACTTTTCCCTCTGGGGTTATACCTGACAGCATCTTCCATCTTTGGTTCAAATTGAAATCCTACATCATCTTCTTTTTTGGTTTATTTTCTTGCCTCATTTATGGAGCAAATCCTTGAGGAACTTCCTAAGAAAGGACAGATGTTAGCTAAATTTTTTAAAGTTCTTGCATGTCTGAAAATGTCTTTTTTCTTATTCTTCCATCTAAATGATAATTTGGCTGGGTATGGAATTTTCCTTTATTATTTAGAAGACATTTATCCATTGTTTTCTAAAGATCCTTATTACTATTGAGTAGTCTGATGCTAATCTTATCACTCATTCTTTGTATGAGTCTTTTTTACCACAGTCCCCTTTCTCACCCAAGCATTGTGGCTCTTTTATATCTAGTGTTCTGTAATTTCATAATTATGTGGTCTTTTCATTCACTGTGCTGGGTACACACTCAGTGGACCCTTTTGGGTTTTGGGAATTTTGTGGGGAAGGGTTACTTTAAAAATTTCTTCAACCTTATCTTCCAATTCGTCCAATAAATTAAAAAAAGTTATGTCTGAACTATTTTAAATTTCCAGGGGCTACTCTTTGTCTTCTAAAGCTTTCTTTTAGAAATATATAAAAGCTATAATATATACATATATTTTATATAGATTTTGGTTCATTGTTACTGTGTTACCTTTTTATCTCCCTGAGAATATTAGTTATAGGTATTTTCTGAGTTCAGTTTTTTAATTTTTATATTTAACTTTCTTTTTAGTGAAATATATTAGATATATGACATTGTGTAAACTTAAGGTGTACAACATGTTAATTTGATATATTTATATATTGTAATATGATTGCCATTTAGTGACAATTAGCACCTCTATCATGTTACATAATTACAGTTATAGGTATTTTAAAAACACTTTTCTTTTGGTCCCTGAATTATCTCTTTTCTCCTTCCTTCCTCCGTCCCTTCCTCCCTTCCCTCCCTTCCTTATTTCCTTCCTTCCTTGCTTTCTTCCTCCCTCCCTTCCTCCTTCCCTCTCTCCCTCTCTCCTTCCTTCTTTTTCTCTTGCTCTTGATTTTGGAGGCTTATCACAAAATATTTGACCGTTCATTCATTTTTAACCAGAAGGAACCAAGAATGCTCTGAGTGAAACTCAGTGGGCTTCAATACAAGGATTTCTCTGGGACTGATTAGTTTCTCCAAATCTATAATTTTCCAATTTCCTTTTCAGGAAGTGAAAGCCTAGTTGCCTGTTGTATGGAAGTGAAAGTGAGGGTAGAGTGATCCCCTAATCAGAATGTAGATTCATTAATTTGCTTGTCTTCAGTCCTTAGACCTCCCCCACCCCCATCACACTTGGAATTCCAAAGTATGAAACTATTAATTATCTTTCTCCAGAAAATAAAATTCAAGTATTTTGACAGGGATTTGGGGGATAGGGATAGAGAGTAAAAATGTGAAGCCTGATGTTGGTAAGTAGGATGGGGGCCTGTTAGTTTAACCTATTATACAGATTTTCCACCAGTTTCTCTGACATCTTAGCCACTTTATCCCTCTGAGTTGTTCTGGGATTCTGAGGGGCCATTGCCTTGATTCTCACTGATGTCCTTTTCCATCCTCTACCCCTTGTGTTATCTCTAAAAGATGAAATGATTTTAGAAGCTGAATTTTAGACTCTTCCCCAATAGAGAAAATAAAGGTAATTTTCTTTTAGATTTTTTTTCCTTCTGATTAAAGCTCTTTCCACCTTTCCAGTGGAACTGCCTCTCTCTGGGGGAAGGTGTCTGCCTAGGGCTTACTGCTGGAAGAGTTCTCTTATGACTGGACACAGAGCAGAGCCTGTGGCCATAGGGTTTCTAAATCCTTTTGGTTTCTGTTTTCAAGTTTAAAAAGTGCTGCAAGCTTGAAGTATAGTATTATGTGTCAAAATTCTCTCTCCCTGATAATATTTTTCAGAGTGAATTTTTATGTTTTAAATGCTCTTTTTCATACATGAATCTTTACCAGAATGTGAAGAAACTTCCATTTTTAAAAAACAAATGTCAAAACCATGCTTTCAAATGAAAGTTGCCCTTCAACTCTACTTGAGCAACTCTACACCTGAAGCAATAATGCTGCATTTCTCAAAATACTGTAGAAAATATTCTAAAATTTCTCTTAGACCCAACTTGTAAGCCTCACACATCATTATGTTGCTGTTTTAATGGTCCCTAATATGGTATAAGGGACCTAGTTAACCAGATTTTTATTTGCATAACAATTGACTGTGATAAAATATTTTTTCACTTTTTGCTCTGCTATATATAAAAAAAGTGATTTTTATAACCATTTAAAGTTTAAGCTACAGTTTTTACCATATGACTAATAGCCAATAACCTAAGTGAGTTTCAGCAAATAGAATCTGTAGAGAATTTTGATATTTGTCAGAGTCAATGCAGGGAATCCTTTTGTCCTGAGCATTTTATAGAATAACTCATTATGGTTGAGTGGTTAGAATAACTTGTTATTTGGTTAAGTTTCTTTTTGAGGCATTTTTAGCTGATCTATCACTAATTCTATTCCTGCTATCCTTCTCCCCACCAGCCAACTTGTATAAGGCTTGACATAAAATTTTATAATTAGTTTTGTTCAAGACAAATTTTGAAATCAACATATTGCCATTTTCTTTTCAGGCAGGCCCCTGAGTTTTGATTTTCAGAAATTGAAGTTGTGGCATGATATTCCCACTAGGTAGTCTTATCTCTTGATAAAACTCATTAGTAGAAGAGAGATGTATTGTTTACCTTGATGCAGACAGGATCCTCACATCATTTATGGCTCTTATGGAAAGCGATGTGAAATGAATTAGACACATTCTCTTGCAACCTCTAACACATTGAACTACTTGGGTGTCTATTTAAGCTAGGAATTTTAGGTGATAGGACAAAAAGTGTGTAAGTAATCTCCAAAGAAGATACTTACTTTACAGATACAATTTAGTTTTTTTCTTACAATAAACAGAGTAGCTTGTTACTTATGAAATTGTTAAAGCCCTTGATAACGTGCAATCAATGCTATCCATTTAGAGATAAATGTTGTTTTGCCAATCACTATGGTAATGTTAACCTAATAATTAAATCATGCGCTGTTGTAGGGCTTTTTATACTAATGTGGAGAACGTTCTTTGTTTAGGAGTAATAGATCATATTCTCTAACTATTTTCTTAATTATGTGGTATATACTGGTTTGCTGAAAAAAATTTAAGTGATGAAAAAGTTTATAAATTAAGAAGCAAAAGCTATGTTGTCTTACTTTTCCAAAAGCACTCCTTAGTAGATAAACATTGCTGAACAGTGTTATGAAACTGTCTCCAGATATTTTCTAGGCATTTTCACGTACTTACACACCTAATTAATTTTTATACAGTTGGGATCATATATCATCTGATCTACAACTTGCTGTTTTTCACTTAACATGCTGTGACTGTCTTTCCAAGCCATGACATGTAGCTCTAAAATGTTTTTGAAACTGCTATAGTTTTTAAACATTTTAATTTCTTTATATACATATGTGTGTGTAAATTGATTACTTACTTACATCTTTATTTCTTAGACCTCCCAATTTTTTTGCTATATTACTGCTTTAAGATTATCAAGATTTATAATAATTACTACTCTGTAGTTATAAAATGTATTTATTTATATAAAATAATAATATTTAATAAAATAATAATAAAATTCTCAAAGAAGAATTTACTAAGTAGAGAGGTCATTTACTTTGGATCAATCTTTCTTGGATCCCTTTTCTTTTGACTGGAGGATATCCTTGAGTAATTTTTCAGAATGGGTATGAGTGTTATAAACTTTCTGACCTCTCATATGTTCAAAAATCTTGCCTTCATATTTGCTAGCATTTTGATTGAATATCAAATTCTAGGTTCAAATTCTTTCGCCCTTAGAACTTTGAAGATACTGCCCAACTGTGGTTTAGAATCTGTTGCTGCTAATGAGAAATTCTGGTGTCAGTCCGAGACATTTCTTTGAGGTCACCTGACTGTTTCTTCTAGGAAACTATTATTTATCCTCTGACTGATGAAACTTTTCTATCATGTCTCTAGGTGTGAGTGTTTCTTTTGTTTAGTCCTTTAGATATTCAAAAAGCCTTTCAATTAAAGTCTCACCTTTCTTCAGCTTGGCAAAAGTTTCTTCTGTTATGTTTTGGTTTTCTTCTTCCCCTTTATTGTCTCTCTTCTCTCCTTCTTGAAGGCCTTTTTGATATATTGGATTCCCTATCACGCTCTTCCATGTCTTTGAGATTATCTCGTATTTTTATATCTTTGTTTTCTTTTTACACTACATTTAGAATACTCTTTCACTTTGGGACACCACCTATTAGATCTTCAGTTATGTCAATTTTATTAGTAAATCTGTGTTTGAATTTTTAATTTCAATTTTGGTAACTATATTTTTAATTTCTAAGAATTGGTTGTTTGTTTTCTACCTTTTCCTGAAACCCTACTTTTACATTCCACAATACCTAGCAAGAACTTATTCTTATTTCGTAGCTGATTGGGAGTACACTCTGAGTGCAGAATACTGTGGGGCAAACATTTTGTTACTGTCGTCAAGTCTCCCCAATGCCCAGAAGTTATCACCTCCCTCAACATCCCTTTCTCTCTTTTTCTCTACCCCTCACCACATCGCTAAATTCCAATTTTCATTTTGCTGTCACACTTTGTACTGGGACCAGCAGACTTCCATTTCATGCTGTCATCCCTCACACCTGCATTGTCAGTACTGCTTTGCATTCCCTTATTTAAGGTGAGGTGAGAAAAATAATAGCTGTGAAGGGAGATGAATTCAATCCCACTCTACTCCTTTTTCATTGCAATCTTCTCCCATTTTATGGATGAAATAACCTGTTGTAGATCTCTCTGAGAATGGAGAAGAGAATTTTAAAAGTACTCTTTTTTTCCCAGAATCATCTCTATTTTATTTTTTTCATGGCTCATTAATTTCATTTGTTTGTCTTATGTCCTCTCTTTCTTGCTCTTGGTTTTCCTCAAACATCCGGTGGTCCACGGTGGTCTGTTTGTTGTGTTCACATTTATTAGTTAGAGTCAAGGTTGGAACAGGCAGCTGGTCAATGATTTCACTGTGGGTGTGGGAATCTGTTCCCCTGCCATACCTCTCCCCACATTGGGCAAGCTGATCTGGTTCTGGGTCAATGAATGGACCGTTTCTTCTTGCAGGCATACTTCTAGCCTGATGATAGATGGGAGCAAGCAGGGAGACAGGCTGGAAAAAGGTCAAGCTGGAGAAGACTTCCTCTGTGCATTGTCCTGGACAGAGCTGTCTTCTTGATTTATTTTTTCTTCTTCCTGTCTACAGTTGAGATCTAGAGTTTCTTAGTCTTTCTCTGGCATCAAAACCCCTAGCTGGATTCTTCTTCATACAGATCACCCACATTTTCAGTAAACTGAGCTCAGGCTTTGGGTGGAGGCTAAAAGGCTCAAGCTTATTGGGCAAGAGGTGGGAAGAACATGGCTTTCCACGCTTTTCTGAATGCAGTTCTTTAATGAACTACTCTGATAATTGCTCCAAGGTGCTTTGTATTTGTGAACTTCTGGCTTCTAGGAAGAACTCCTTTACCTCTGGTATGTTACCTCTGCTCAGATTTCTGTGCCAGTTCATTGCATCTGCTTCCTACCTTGAAGGGGTAGGAAGGGAGGGGAGACACGTGGGTGTGCTCTGTCCCTTTCCCTGAACCAGAAGCTCTTCTGATTTATTTTTAAATAAGATTTTATATTTTTACAGACTCGTGAACTTTATTATTATAGCTTATCAGTGTTTGGGTCCAGAGTCAAACCTTTATAAGCCTATAATTTAAAAAAAGAACGTTTATTTTCATGTGGAAGGAAGGAGCAGACTAAAGTGAAGTTGTGTCTTCCAAAATGTTTTGAAACGTTTTTCTAAATGAGTCATTCAGGTATACAGCTGGTGTGAGTCCCTGCAAGAGTGTGTACATCTGCGTATGAACACACACACACAGACACACACACACACACCATTTCTCCATGTCTCCTCTCATCTAACTGTTCCAGCAGACACAGGCAGCTGAGTGGTGGCTGGTGGTAGGAGTTTTGCTGTTTGCAGTGCCAGTGGCTCTGGCAGGAATGTGTGCAGGAGCCAGCCACATCGACAATAGGAGTAAACTATTGAGTCATCAGGAAATGACTTTCCCTCCCACTTACCTCTTCTCTTGCAGCTGACAACTCCCCCAAACAGTAGTGGAGGCAGGTTTTGTTGACTTGCTTAGCCTGTGTCCACTGTGAGCCACAAACACCGTAGAGACTTTATTTCAAGATGACGGAACTCATGAAACCAAATGAAACTCATGGTCTCTCCCCACTCCCCCAGTCCTGTTCTATGTGTCTTTGTAAGTGGCACTTTCCCTCCCCACTTGACTTTCCTTTTGAAACATACCCTAATTTTTGTTTATCCATTGTCGCCTCTGTGGGTCTCCTCCTTTCTAGTGACATCATTATGGTGCAGTCCCCGTAGTCCTGGACTCTTGCACTAGGCTCTGCTGACCTTCTGCCTTTTAGTTGTTTCTCCTTTCCATTATTTCTACCTTTGCCTCCAGAGAGGCCCTTCCAATGCATGGCTCTGATGATGACCAGATTAGACACTTTGCAAAGATAGTTTCCCTGTTTGATGCCCTCTCTGTCCTCCACATGCTCACCATGATGCTTGGCATTCAGTCACTAAGGTTAATGAAGGCCAGGGATACATAGCTGGCAGAGGATGGAGGTTAATGATGGCTTACGTTCTTCTGTCACTACCCCTTCCCTATGCCTTCTCCACCACTGGCCCCTCACATCTCTCAGTCTTCCTGTCATGACATGCCTGGCCAAGGACACTCCCGTATAAGAAGCCTTCTCATGAGCATACCCATATTTTATAGAAACAGATAAAAATTTGTAGGGAAGAAAACCCCACCAGGGCTTCTTCTTTCTGGGCTTCCTGAAGATAAGCCTGGTTATGGAGCAGTCCCAGCCTTGGTACTTACAGGAGGTGGGCCTCTTTCTCTCCTACTCTAGAAAGCAGATCCAAGATAATGAAAGCAATGTTACTACAGGAAGTGCCGTGGAGCTCCTCGAATTTATATTTTAAAGGGATTATTCACAGTCTATTACTAGTAACTGATCACATGGGGAAACACTGGACAGCTGACCAGGAAACCCTGCACTTGAAGAAATGAAGTGTCTGCACTTAGCAAGGCAGTCAGCCTCGTGCATTGGCTCACCCACACTCTCTGTTCTGCCCAACAGGGTGACTTCCTGTCCTGTTGAACTCACTCCGTTTTCCTTTTTCTGTGTCTTTCCCGCACCATTCTCTCCCCGTCGAGTGCCGATCTCTGCTTGTCAGATCCTCTAAAACAAGCTTAAATGCTACTTTTCTTCTATGACATTCCTCACCCCCATCCTAATAGAAATCCTAATAGAAACCAAATAGAAATTTGGTTCCATCTAGCTGTTTGTTTACATGTTTATTATAGTATAGTTTACCTAGATCAGATTTTTTGGTGCATATGCTTTATTTCTTCCAGACTCAGTGTATTTCATTTATTCTTGTATTCCACATAGTACCTAGCATAGTACCTGGTACAACACAGATGATCAATAGATCTTGTGGAATGGATTTATATTAAATTGGCATCAATTGTGTGTCCTGGATAGTAGAGGTTTTAATCTGTGGGAGAATGTCTATAGTTAATTTTTAAACGTGGCTAATAGTCTTCATGGAAAAATAGACAGTAATAACAACAGTAAGATTATCTCATTTAATCCTTATGACAACTCGGTGAAGTAGGTATTTATTTTCATTTTACTGGAAAGGAAACAGGCTTGGAGAAGTTGAATAACTTGCCAAGGATACACAGCTGGTAGAAAAGAGTAGAGCCACTGTGTTCTGTCTGTGTTTGAGTATGTGCTGGTTTATTATTGTCTGAATTGTAAACACACTAAAGAATATAGCTGGCTTTTCAGTCTACTCCCATTTTGATAGCTTGGCTCACCGTACTGCAAGATCAACAAGGGAGACTTCCCCTGAGTGAGTGACTTTCTGCACTGAGTGTTTGGGATGCACCAAACTGTTACTACGCTGTCAATATTACCATTTCCTGAACGCCCATCGTGCTACGAGCACCAGCTCCCCCAGCTCCCTTCCCTCCTCCACTTTGTTAGAAGCCGGAACTGAGAAAGTCGTTGTGTAAGTTACCATAACTTTCCAGATGCTTTTGGAAACAAGCAGAAGTTCATCAGAGGGCCAATGATTGCATCTTTTGGTAGAAAGTAAAGCTTTGCGTACTATAAACACTCAGTGAATGTTTCCTGAATAGAGACAGAACTGGAAAAACACCGCTCCCTGGCTTTCTTGATTCACAGACGGTTCATAGAGCCTTCCCATTTCTGTAATTCCCTTTATCTTCTGTTGGATACCTAGCAGAGTTGTTTACTTGTTTGGTTTTGTTTGGATTTTCATTATTGATTTAAAGCAGAGGTTGGCAAACTTTTTCTGTAAAGGGCCAGATCATAAATATTTTCAGCTCTGTGGGCTATTTAGTCTCTGTCACACCCACTCAACTCTGCCATAGACAAGAAAGCATGGCCGTGGTCAAATCCGACTTTACTGGAAAAAATGAGGGGATCAGCCTGGGTTGTAGCTTGCCGACCCCTGATTTGAAATGTGCTATGCTTATTAGATGCTGCCGTGTTTGAGTCTGTGTTTTCCGTATTTTTCTAAAATATACTGGGCAGGAAATGACTAAATTGATGACACAACCATCTAATTTAATCATTGAGATAATAGCATCTCACACGTAATGAGTGTTTGCTACGTGTCAGGCAATTTGCTAAGCACTTTACATGCTTTATATTATTTATAAAGCAAGTACTATTATTATCTTCATGTACAGCCAAGAAAACTGAGTCACAGAGAGCCTGCCGGGGTTACTTGTGGCCAATATATTGATACAGGTGGACTGATTTCAGGATTCATGAGCACCTACACAGATACTAATGATACTAAACTGAGATGGGCCTTACAATCGGAAATCTGGTTCACATTCCAACTTTATTCCATGGCAAATTACATTAAGGCTGAGCCTCAGTTTTCCCACTTATAAAAGGGGAATAATAATAGAACTTGTTCTTCCAACCATAGAGACAGCTGGGAGGATAAAAAAGTATGTGAATGTGCTTTACAGACTGTAAACACTATATAATTGTTAGTTATTAGTCTGTCATTTGGATAAATCTTAGTCTTTTTTATTGAAGTGTAGTTAATTTACATTATTGTGTTAGTTTCAGGTGTACCGCAAAGTGATTCGGTTATACATATATCTATGTATATATCTGTATTCTTTTTTTTGATTCCTTCCCATTATAGTTTATTACAAGATATTGAATATAGTTCCCTGTGCTATACAGTAAATCCTTGTTATCTATTTTATATATAATAGTGAGCATCTGTTAATCCCATACTCCCAATTTATCCCTCCCCACCACCCCTCTGCAGAGAAAGACAAATATGATATCACTTATATGTGGAATCTAAAAAATAGTACAAATGAACTTATTACAAAACAGAAACAGACTCATAGACATAGAAAACAATCTTAGTCTTTTTTTTTTAATGTGTTATAAAAAGTAGAAATTTTTAAGAAAGGCAGTGAAATTCTTGAACCCATAAGAGGGTTATCAGGGTGTTGACACCTAAAGCCACCTTCACTGTTTCTCTTCTTGATCTCTCCCAGCCCTAGAGCACTCACCTTTTCTGGGTGTTTGTTGTTATGTATCTAGGTCCCTCTCTGCTATGAAGGAAAGGTGTACCATTCATTCTCTCACTCCTTTGCTCTGTTGAGCAAGATTAAACTGTTTTCAAAGGGCTTTTCCTAAATCACTTAGGCTGGGTGGACATAGGGAGGATAGAGGTGAGGCTGGGATGCAAAGAAAGAGGTCAAAGGGCACATGAAATATAGTTATATTTTTATAGAGTTCAAATGTGTGATTCTAATTTAACCATGTCTTGTTAAAGATTGATTTGGCTGATACAGTTCTGAGGCAACCCTTTCCCAATGCCTTCCATCCCCTCCTCACAGCCTCTGGCCAGATGTTACTAACTGACTCATAGGGATGGAATGGTACACATCTCCCCATCTGAAAAAAATCACAGAGTAAAAGAATTGAGATAACCTTAAATGCTGCTCCTTTTTCCACCCAAGCTATTCCTTCACAATATTGTGCTTAGTAAATTCCCCCTTTAGTTTTTCCTCAGCTCTCTTTTACTAGCTCTTTATGTAACAAATGTCTATATTAATTTGGTGTATTAGTCAGGAGTCTCCAGGGAAATGAACCAACAGGACCTATGTATCTTTGTATCTATGTATCCATCATCTATCTACCTATCTACAGAGCGATACTTATTTTTAAAGAGTTGGCTCTTGGGACTGTGGATGCTGGCAACTCCGACATCTGTAGTGCAGGCCAGCATGGTGGAAACTCAGGGAGGGTTGCAGTCTTGAGGCAGAATGCCTTCTTAGGGAAACCTCACTCTTTGCTCTTAAGTCCTTCAGCTAATTGGACAAAGTCCATCCACATTATGGAGGATAATCTACTTTACTTAGTTTCCTGATTGTAAATGTTAATCACATCTAAAAAATACATTCACAGCAACATCTAGACTAGTGTTTGACCAAATAGCTGGGCACCATAGTTTAACCCAGTTGACACATAAAGTTAGCCATCACGTTTGGTATCGATAACCTGTCATTATAGCCTACTTATAAACTGGAAGTAGAGAGAAATGCTGGTCATTCTGAACCAGCATTTCTGTGGAATGCTGAGATCAAGGAACCTCTTCTTAAGTCAGAGGCAACAAGAGATATCTGCAGTGTGCTTGCCTCTACAGTTCACCCAACTAGTAGGTTCTCCCAACTAGTAGTTTGGCTTCAAGCATACAATATCACATTGATTAATTGCAAAGAACTTTTGTCAAGGATGAAGATGTTGATGTGTTTATTATTTTTACCAGTCCAAGAACTGTAAAGAGCTTGTTCTTTTTTTTTTTTCTGTTTAAGATTTAGATTTTTTAATGCTCAATAAAATAAGCTTCATTCTTTCATTTTAGAAAATGGGGAAAAGAAGATAGTCTACAGAAGTGTGATTGGCTGCTATTTGATAGCATCATAACTTTGTTTTCACCTAAGAGATTCTGTTTTGCTTCCAAGAAATTTTGGCTGAGTTCAGTTACTATCTATACTAGTTGCAAAATAAAGTAAGTCCATCAACCAGTTACATGTTCATAGGGGAGGGGAGTTTAACGCAACACTAAGCCAACTATTTAACTTAAAGTTTTCACAGCAACTTGATTTAATCAATTGCTAATTTTGGTACCATAATTACTTATAGAACCTTTTCTGCCTCTTATCTGAATTCTTACTTTTAATGGCTGTCAAGTTGGAAAATCATGCTCTGATTGAGTTCAACTATGTGCTTGAAAAGTTAGAACAGACAATGTTAACAAATGCTTTCATAGTTATCTCAGAATAATAAACTGGTAACAGTACATCCAATGGGAATTTATCCATTCTTAGATTTTTTACTTTTTGCCCCCCCCCCCCGCATTTATAGTACATTCATTTATGCCACAATATAACCTTCATAGATTCTGATAAATCTGGTCTTAAATGCAATTTATTTCTTGAAACATTCTAACACCACATCAATTTAAAAGATTCTTCAGATTTTACAAGGCATGAAATGTATTCAAATAGAATTTACATGGATATTTTAATGTCTGTTTGGTAATGGTTGCAGTGAAGCTATTCATGGTCGTATTAGGTACTAAAGACAACTTTTACATTAAATATCAACACTTTAGAGCTCTCTGCTGAAAATGTCAATAAAGTCTGCTTGAAAAGGTATGGTGGGGACAATATCTCTTAGTAACACAGTATGCCACACCATTTTGTACACAGTTCAAGCTTTTAATAAGCATTCAAAATGTGTGCCCTTTCTGAGGTAAATAAACAATGTAGATGAAGTGTGAATAACCATGAGAACTAGAAATGGACATAATCGAGTATAATATCTCTCAGGAATAGAAGTAGGAGGTTTTCAGTTTTAATTGGTACCTTCTACACTGTTTGAATGTATATTTCTACATGCATAATAACTCTAACAATAATAGTTCCAACAGTAATAGCTAAAGGTTTGTCTTTTCAAATGTATAGTTGAGTAAAAACTAAAAGTCAGTCATTTGAGATATAAAATTATGAAACTGTTCCAAGTGATTTTTATGTGAATGAAAATTCCTCCCTTTCACATGACTTCAGAAAATTATAAAACTTTCCCATCTTTTTTTCCCAACTTTCTTAAAATATAATTGACATGTAACATTGTGTAAGTTAAAAGTATATAATGAGATGATTTGATACATGTATCTATTGTGAAATAATTACCACAATAAGGTTAATTAACACTTCCATCACCTTACATAATTACAATATTTTTGTGGTGAGTACATTTAAGATCTATTGTCTTAGCAACTTTCAAATATTGTTAACTATAATCACCATACTGCACATTAGATTCCTCAGAACTTATTCATCTTATAACTGGGAAGTTGTGCCCTTTGACCAATATTTCTTGATTTCCCTCATTCCTCAGCCCTGGTAACCATCATTCTATTCTTTGTTTCTATGAGTTCGACTTTTTCAGATTCCACGTGTGAGATCACACAGTATTTGTCTTTCTCTGTTTAACTTATTTCATATAATATAATGCCTTCAAAGTCCATCCAATTTGTTGCAAATGTGAGGATTTTCTTCTTTTTATGGCTAATATTCATATATAGATATACACGTATATTGTATATACACACACATATATTGTTTCAATACATTTGAGTTAACTTTTCTGAGTGGTGTAAGATAGGGGTCCAATTTTATTCTTTTACATGTGACAATTCAGTTTTCCCAGAGCTATTAATTGAAGAAACTATCCTTTCTCCATTGAGTATTCTTGGCTCCCTTGACAATATTAGTTGACGTATATGCACGGATTCATTTCTGGGCTCTCGATTTTATTCCATCGGTCTATGTGTCTATTTTCATGCCAGTACCATACTGTTTTTATTACTATGGATTTGTAATATGGTTTGAAATCATGACGTATGACGCCTCCAGCTTTGTTCTTATATGTTGGGATTGCTTGGGCTCTTTGGGGTCTTTTGTGGTTCCATGTAAATTTTAGGGTTGTTTGTTCTATTTCTGTAAAAAATGCCATTGGGATATTGATAGGAATTGCATTGACTCTATAGATGGCTTTGGGTACTACAGACATTTTAACAATATTGATTCTTCCAATTCATAAACACAGGATGTCTTTCCATTTATTTGTATCTTTTTTCATTTCTTTCATCAATGTCTAACAGCTTTCAGTGTAGAGCTTTTACACCTCCTTGACTAAATTTATTACTAAGTATTTTATTGTTTTTGATGCAATTGTAATTGAGATTGTTTCACATATTTATTTTTCAGATAGTTTGTTGTTAATGTATAGAAACACAACTGATTTTTGTATGTCGATCTTGTATCCTGCAACTTCACTGAATTTGTTTATTAGTTCTTACAGTTTTTGGTAGAGCCTTTAGGATTTTCTAAATATAAGATCATGTCATCTACAAATAGAAACAATTTTACTTCTTCTTTCTGATTTAATTTGAATATCTTTTATTTCTTTTTCTTGCATGATTGCTCTGGCTAGGACTTCCGGTATGATGTTAATTAGGAGTGATGAGAGTGTGTACCCTTGTCTTGCTGCTGATGTTAGAGGAAAAACTTTCAACCTTTCTCTGTTGAGTATGATGTTAGTTGTGTATGCTTGTCATATATGACCTTTATTATGTTGAGGTATGTTCCTTCCATATCCAGTTTTTGAGTTTTTATCATGAAAGATTGTTGAATTTTGTCAAATGATTTTTCTGCATCTATTGAGATGATCATATTGCTTTTATCTTTCATCCTATTAATGTGGTATGTCACACATTGATTTGCATCTCATGAACCATCTTTGTATCCCAGATATAAATTCCATTTGGTCATGGTGTATGATCCTTTTAATGTACTATTGAATTCAATTTGCTAGTATTTTGTTGAAATTTTTTCATTTATATTCATCTGGGATATTGGCCTACAGTTTTCTTTTCTTGTAGTGTCTGTCTGGCTTTGGTATGAGGCTAATGCTGGACTTATAAAATGTTTGGGGGTGCTCCCTCCTCTTCAATTTTTTTGGAAGACTTTGAGAAGGATTGACATTAATTCCTTTTTAGATGTTTGGTAAAATTCACCAATGAAGCCATCTGGTTTGTTGGGAGGTTTTTGATTACTGATTCAACCTCCTTACTCATTATGGCACTTACAGAGTCTTTTTGGTTCTATAGGTCCTGCTTATCTGGAAAATACAGTAAAGTAACTTATGAGAATTATATTTCTTATGATGTTTCATTATGTCCTGATTTGGATTAATTCAGAAATACCATAAGAGTAATAACTCGCTCACATTTAGCTTTTATTTCCTATTCAGACAAACACAGCATAGAATTAATAAAATTCAAAAAGAAAAATTTTACTCATTGATAGAAATTAAATTACCTTTTATTAGTCATCCTCACCTAATGTTTTAAATAGTTTACCTTTTTGGTAGTGCTTTCTTCTGTACTTGAATAGTCCTTTAACAATGTAAAGTTATGATGATTTTTTTCCTTTCAGCACTCACAGACACTCCAAAATTTTTATATGTATCTATGTATAAAGTAGACATAACTATATAAATATATAGTTAAAATTAAATCTACCATTGAAAGTAATAAGAGAATTTTCAATTGAGGCTTTTTGAAGTCTTTAAAAATGTATGTAGAGACTTCCTTTTCTGGTTATATAGTGACCAGATATCCTGGATAACCTATTGAAAACAACTATAAATGCTGGATTACATGTTAAATAATATCTTTCAAAATGCATCACTGAGCTGGCTAGAAAGTATGACATTATAGAGAACAAATGAAAGTGAAAGCAGGAATCTTGGAATGTCAGCAAGCCCGAAGATATTTATGAAACCCAAGGACCTCAAGTTTCCATTTTGATCTGCACATAGTCCAACAGAAGATTCCCACATAAATCTGGGATTCCAAAAACTATACCCTCGGTGTTAGGATGAATGAGAAAACAACTATCTCTGCAGAAAGAACAGTAACAAAACTTGCCCGACACAACATTGGTTCTGGAGAGAGGAAAGGAAAATATCTTCCCTGTGAAACGATAACCACAAGCTGGCCCTCATGTGAGCTTTCAGCCAGGATTGTAGTCCAAAAGAACCACAGCCAGACTTTGTTCTTTAATTTGGACCCAGGTTGATAGTGACCACAGGGCACTGGGAAAAGGAAACACCAATCCTCATGGGGGAATGGAATTTCAAGTTGGGCCTCAAAGAGTTCCCACTAAAATATTTCAAAGAATCTGTACCCACACTCAGAAATCACCAAACACCCACCCCTGCCAAAAACAAACCACTCTGAGTAAGCCAGCAGGGAAAAAAAAGAGACAATAGAATCAGACGCAGAGACTTCGCATATTGGAGATTTAGACACCTAATACAAAAGATGTATGTTAAATCTGTTTAAGAAGTAAAAGGGGATTGAAAATATTAGCAAGTTGTAAGAAGCTATAAAAAATGATGACACAAATTTTAAAACGGAACCTAATAGAACTTCTGGAAATAAAAGTATAATGATTATAGTGAAATAATTGTTAGACGGGTTAAACAGTATGGATTTAGCAGACGTTTAGTGAACTGAAAAATATATTCAGACAGTTGATCAGGAATGAAGCTTAAGGAGGTAGATAGATGACAAGTATGAACTTCAGTTTAAGAGACACGGAGAACAGAGTATGAAGGTGTAATAAAGTTCAGCCAGGGTTAAAGAAGAGATAGTGAAGGGAATGGAAACATACAACATTCAAGAAATATAATGGCCGAGAATCGTCCAGAAATGTTGAAAGACACTGATCCTCAGATTCAGAAGCCTACAGTTTGCAATCCTAAGAAATAAGACTCTAGAAAAAAGTTTGATATGCAAAAAGAAATTGTGAGTAAAATATTGAGAAATATGTGAGTAAATAAAAATAAGCATTGACTAATGAAGCAATGATAATGTCTAATTTGAAGGTTAAATATTTAAGTAGAACTAAAATATAGGACCATAATAATATCTAAGTTGGAAGGGGGATAATGGGACTTGAAGTGGTCCATGAACTTTGCGTCCCTGGTATCTCTTTTGTGTCCAAATTTCCTCTTCTTTTAAGGATACCACTCGGATTGGATTAGGTCCCACCCTAATGGCCTCATTTTCACTTAATCACCACTTTAAAAGCCTTATATCCAAAAGCAGTCATATTCTGAAGGACTGGGGGTCAGGACTTGAAGATATGATTTTGGGAGGGACACCATTCAGCCTTTAACCATGCAACTTTTGTAGTAAAATCCTGTCTTCTGAAAGAGGAAGAGACCAAAGTTATTTTGGAGGACTGAACTTGGCTATTTAACCTAAGATGATTTTAGAAAAAATGGATATTAAATATACCAGGTCTCCTCCTTTTTGATTTTATTAATGACTTGACATGTTTTAAAAACTCAGTAAAATAAACAAAAGGCTCATAATCATAACTCAGTTACCTGCTCCTTCCTTTAGTGTTATAAAACTATCATTTCTAGGGAATAGCATCATAAAAAATCATATTTTAATTTACTTTCAAGAATGTATGGTGACTCAAATTAAGAAAGCAGAGTGTGAAACCTGCTTTCATGAGCAATTGATAATTAAAAATTAATTACATAGTTCTTCTAATGTTCTTGAAAATAATCAGTTTTAACTAGGGTGAATAGTCCTCTTCTTCAGTATTTTTTGCAATATTGCTTTTCTAGATTAATCTGGGTTTATTTCTAGATAATGGAACATAAATCTTGGACACATTTGCTTTCTAAATACCAAATTGCACATGGAATTAAAACTTAATGAGCTTTTAGCACTGTAATCTCAATAGGCATAATCCATAATCTTTGTTCACTGTTGGTTTTTCAATAAGAAACATTGTATTGTGTAACACAGTGGGTCGTATAAGAACCTTAAAAATAATCAGAAGGACAGATTTCCCAAATTGCATAATGTTATTGTCTAGTTAATTGCACATAATTTTTTTAATGACAGCCATTTTATTCAGTATTTGCTTGCCTGAAGTTGAAAGATTCAGACAAACAATGCACTTTTGGTTGTCACATTTTGGAAAGGATTCTGAGGAAAAATAACAGCCCTTTAGCTGGTTAGTAAGTGATGGGTTTCTTGGAACATGTTGCTTGCTAATTTTACTAGACAAGAAAATAAATTCAAATGGTCAGCTACATTCCAATTTGTATTCTTCTTCTAAAAGTCCTCCCCTTTTGCATTCTTGGATTTTGACACTCCTACACACCAGTTAAAGAAGTTTTTAGAGTGTTCAAAAGAAATTGTTGCAATTAATTTCCTGGTCTCTTCTCTCTTTGATGTGTCACTATAATGCTTTGAATAATTTTCAGCATCTGGCATTTGCTCAAGGACAATTTCTTGACTCTGAGGAGGGGGAGAAGCAATGAAGGAAAGAATATACATTTTTTCTTAAATAGGAGACAAAAACTATTTTTGTCTAAATAGTGTAAAACATTTTTCTAGAGCGGTGACAAAAAATAGATAACTAATTTGCATAGTTGACTGTTATAGAGATCTTTTCTCTTCGGGGTAGCCATTAAGGACAGAATTAGACCGAGAGTCGGTAACATCCAACATGTCTAGGTTATCTTGCCCAGAAGAAATTCAGATAGATGAGCTTTGCAAACTGGAGCCATCTGAAGTTTTAAAATGACTGCAGGTGTCTTAGTAGGAGACTAATTTTATTTTCTAATGATTAGAAAGAATGACCAGACCATGAACTCTAGGGTTATGCTGCATTTCTCATGTCCCGCACAGGATGTTCCGAGCAGTTTCTGTCTGTAGTTGTACAGTGGTTCTAGTCTTCTTGTTCACTCAATACCTGCATTTTAAGGTTTAGAGGTATTCTACCTTTCCTTGTTTCTTTACAAACTTGTTTTATTTTTACTTCTATATTGCCATTCCTAAAGTAATGACAAATTTTCAGTAGTGGGTAAGAAGGGAAAGAAATGATAAAACCAGTGATCTGGAGGAGTTTCTTATTCATGGCTTTATTCACTTTTTAATAACCAGCACCTAGCACTCAGGAGGCATTTGGATGATTTTTGTGGGATTGAATTGAATTTTTTGTAAGAGTAAATGACAGTAAAGAAAATAGTATTACAGAAACTTTCAATCTAAGGGAAACATCAAGACTAAAATTTCTGTATTCTCCTTCTTCTTATAGATCATTAGTTTTTACCTTGTAAGACAAATCTACATTTAAACATAAGACATTCCTTCGTGACAGATCAAGGCCAACAGAATGAACTTGAGAAATATGTGTAGAACGTTTATTAAAAAGTGTGTTGTGAAATATAAACCTAAGAATATAAGATTGTTCTCATTGTTCACACAAAGTTACTGCTGCTCTAGCTTGAGCAGTTTCAACCATATTGAACTTAAAAATTCAGATGTGTGCAATCTTTTAGTATCCCTTGCTCCCTTGGTAGACATTTGCCCAACTTGGTTTCCCAGCAGCTTATCTGTCTGTGATTAGGCTAAACTCTTCATGTTCATAATGAACATGTTTTCCTCAAAAGGATTGTATGTCTTTGGTTAAATGTAAAGATCAAAACTAATGAGTTCTGCTGTGTTTCCAGACAAATCAGATGTGTCTTCATCCTCTTTATATTGTTAAACTTGAGCTTAACATTATGTAGATTTTTTAATGTGTTACAAATATATTTACCTAGATAATCCCATTTAATTCATTCACTTTGTATTTCATTCAGTCAACAAGCATTCACTGGCTGCCTGCTGTGTACCAGTTGAGGAAGACATAAACATGATTAAGGCAGGGTCTGTGCTCTGGAAGAGCTCATAGCCGAATGGGCAGGCTACCATGTACACACCAGGAACAAAGACGAGCTGAGGGCTGGAACTCAGAAGTCGTGGAGACCTGGGTCTAATCCCACTTTAACTACACTCCTGGGCATGTTACATGACTTTTGTTTAGGAGCCTCTGTTTCCTTACTGGTAAAACAGGGTTAACATATAAATTGCTTATCTTAGTGAATAACAATGTGTTCATAGAGTGTCTAGAGCGATGCTTATCCAATAGAAATGAAATTTGGGCCACATATGTAACTTAAAATTTTCTAGTAGCCACATTAAAAAGGTAAAAAGAAACAGATGAAATTAATTTTTTTAAATTAATTAATTAATTAATTATATTTATTTTGGCTGTGTTGGGTCTTCGTTGCTGCGCGAGGGCTTTCTCTAGTTGCGGCGAGCGGGGGCTACTCTTCGTTGTGGTGCGCAGGCTTCTCATTGCGGTGGCTTCTCTTGTTGTGGAGCAGGGGCTCTAGGTGCACGGGCTTCAGTAGTTGTGGCACACGGGCTTAGTTGCTCCACAACATGTGAGATCTTCCCGGCCCAGGGCTGGAACCCATGTCCCCTGCATTGGCAGGCGGATTCTTAACCACTGCGCCACCAGGGAAGCCTGATGAAATTAATTTTAATGATATCCTTTATTTAATTTAATATGTCCAAAATATTAGCTTTTCAACATGTAATTAATATAAAATATTATTAATCAGCTAGCTTACATTCTTTGTTTTGTAGTAAGTCTTTGAAATCTGGTTTGTATTTTACACGTAAAGCATTTCGATTTGGATGTTAACTTTTCATTGAGAGTATTTGAATCTGTATTTGGATTTTATAAATTTTAGGGTGGAAAAAAAGTAGGTTCACATACCCAATTAGTTCCAAATATACTTAAAAGTTTTTTGAAAACTGAATTGAGTATCAGTTTAAAAATTTAAGCTAATTAAAATTAAATAAAATTTATAATTCTGGTCCTTAGTCACACTAACCACATTTTAAGTGCTCAACAGCCATAGGAGGCTAGTGGCTATCATATTGGATAGAGCAGCTCAAGAATGACAACTCAGTAAGATAAGTGCTATAACAGAGGCGTGAGCAGAGAGCTCTAGGGAGTTAAGAAAGGAATCTGTGAAGTGGATCTTGAAAACCCAATAGAAACTTACCAAGGAGATAGGAGGAAGGAAAACACTTTGATGTGATCTCTTGGAAGCATGTGAAGTAGCCATAGTAGGCTCATTTAATCATTTAACTGAGTTACTGAACACACATTATGTGAGATGTCAGGGCTAGGTATTGGGGCTTCAGTTAGATAGACATGGTCCTTGAGCTTAAGTAGCTTAGAGTCTAACTGTGATTCATGGGCCTATTTTCCAGAGAAGTGGATATGAGTGTCATCTTGGGTGTGCCAAAATGCCTTTGCTTCTGTAGCTCAGAAATCTAGCTTGTCCCCTTCAAGATTTCCCTGTGAATAATACTTTTTTAAGCTGTACGCACATTTACTTTGCTTATTCATTTCCAATGAAAAATGCTGTTTTTTGTTTTGTTTTTGTTGTTGTTTTATTATTGCTTGTGGTTGGCATGGCCCGTACTGAAGGTTTCCTGTGGCATCTAGGGTCTAGTAGTCATTTGCTTATTGGCATTTCAACTGTCAACTCTTGGGTGGGACAAATTTCATTCCTGTCTTTGGCTCTTTTACTTGAATACCTGGGGCAGTGTAGGAGTGGTTGCTATTCTGTCACCTGTCTGGGACGTTGGACCTCTCCTTGAGACAAACAGAAGATGATTTAGATTCAGATGACTCATTACTGCTGCTAACTAACACCCTCACAGAGTCATCAGTACCTTATTTTGCAATTCTGAGTCCCTAGAAAGGATCAAGTGAACTTCCAACTATTCAGTTGACTCTGTGTAGGTTTTGCCTGTTGCTTTGTTTTCACCAACTCTCCCTGAAGAGTAGGCCAAACAAAAAAAAAAAGAAACAAACAAACCAAAAAGCAAGACCAAAACAAAACAGCCAAGAACAGCCTAGTATATCTAGAAAGATTCTCAAGAAATACTATTTTCTACAAGATAATTGTCTACTCCTTAAAATATTCAGTAAAAGAGACTTTTGCTGCCATCCTTGATTATGTTTTTTAGTATCTCATAATCCTTCTAGTTATAGGAAGCCTTTCCTAGAATCTAATCCATATGTCTGTTTTCTCATTGGACATCTTTAATATGGCTACTTCCCATCAGTAATACAATTCTCTTATTTTCTGAGAAATGTGGGTTGAAGTGACATTCAAACCCAACCATGAGGAATTAAAATATCCAAGTAGGATTCAATCTGGGAACCAAAACACTAAAAATAAAAAATTTGGTAATCAATTTTGGCATTTGAAGCTAAGCTAAAGTCAGCAGTCATGGCACCTATGTGTACAAATGCAGAATTTTTTACACAAAGTGATTTTTACCTCTGTTGTTAAACTCTAGCTGTGCTTGAGCAAACAGTCTGGTTCAGTACCTGTCCACTCTTGGTTGTAGTTATCTGAGCGCTGGTGGGCTACTATTTGCAAGTACTATTTCTATGATTAAAAGTGAATTTAAATAGGTATATTGCACATTTTGTGGACTAACTAGTTATCTTTAGAAAACCTAGTTTTGAAAACCTTGTTAGGCATAACATAAAAGGCAAAAAATTAAAGTGCATGTGGGTATTAAATTTTTAAAATGTAGGAGTCCCTTCCTGCCTTCTCGTCAATCCTTCATTAATGCACCACTTCTCCCGGTGGCTATGGCCAAATTTTAAATGATTTGCCTGTCTCTCACGGCAAGCAGAAAGTCCTGACTTCCTGCAGTGGAAGATTAAGAATATAGATCATTTGTTCTATTCCTTCCCCCTTCCTCTTTCTCCACCCTTCAATTTTTGTTTCATGCACAAGTGTGTGTGCATGTGCTTGTGTGTTTTATGCATGTGCTTGGGGCTATTTTGTCAGACAGGTTAGCTCAGGAAGAAGATAGGTAAGAGTAGCTGCCTGCCCATCTTTCCTACAGTGAAGGATTCTTATTTTTCTTAATTATGAGTTTATGCTCCTGGAAGAATTGTGTACAATTCTCTTTTGTGTTTCCCAGCTACTTTCCAGCACATAAGTGCTCAATAAATCTTAGATGGATGGATGGATGGATAGATAGATGGTTGGATGGATGGATAAGCACAAGCAACCTTAGGCACATATATACTCAATAAAAACTTGTTCAATTAAGTTGCAAAATAGTCCTCCCAATAAAGCCAAAGCAAAGCATAAGGGTCTGCTGAAGTCCTAACTCACTCCTCATGCTGCTGACACAGGACCTGTGGGTGACAAACCCTCTCTCACTTGTTACTCCATGTGTGACAGTGGGCAGTATCAAAAGCCCTTCATCAAAAGCGAGTCCAAGAAACTATCTCAAAGTAAGTAAAGAGGCTTTCTTGTTTCTTTCTCTCTATGGAATAAAGTGCATTGTAACAGATAGCAGAAAACCTACTAAATCACTTTTTTTTTTTAGAAGAATGGAAATGCGTGGTTGCCAACCATTCTTTTTTTTTTTTTTAATTTATTAATTTATTTATTTATTTTTGGCTGTGTTGGGTCTTCGTTTCTGTGCGAGGGCTTTCTCCAGTTGCGGCAAGCGGGGGCCACTCTTCATCGTGGTGCGCGGGCCTCTCACTATCGTGGCCTCTCATGTTGCGGAGCACAGGCTCCAGACGCACAGGCTCAGTAGTTGTGGCTCACGGGCCTAGTTGCTCCACGGCATGTGGGATCTTCCCAGACCAGGGCTCGAACCCGTGTGCCCTGCATTAGCAGGCAGATTCTCAACCACTGCGCCACCAGGGAAGCCCCTAATTCACATTTTAAAAAAATCTTTGCAACCAGGATCGAGGTGCTCATTGAGAGAGAGAGAGAGAGGGAGAGAAAACAGGAGAGAGATTAGTTAGGTCTGCCCATTTTTGCCTGGGGTACTTTCATTTGAGAATTTATCATTGAAAGGATCAATTTCCCCACTTTCCAAGGCAGGTTTCTTACCTTGACTTAAAATCAGTCTTTATAAATTGTATTTAAATAATGTCGTTTTCAAAATAAATAAATAAATAAAGTCATTTTCCCAGAGGCAAGGAAGAAAACTTTAGACCTTCCACGTGCCCTCACATACCTTCAGTGTTTCACAAACCCTAGCGTGGGATCTTGTTTAGGGGAGACACAAGTAGAGCAGGAACATGTGGGACGCACACTCAGAACTCACACATCGCCTTCTATGTTCTGAAGGTGACCATCTGCGTGAAAATCAGCCCTTAGGAACAGGGGTGGTAGCTCTGGATCCCAAACTCCTGAATCCATCAAAGGGCTTTTGACTTCCCATGCTGGAAAAGCAAATAACTCTACTGGTCAAACTGCTAGTCTTTCTTCCTTCTTCCATTCATCCATCCATCTATCCAT
The DNA here is from genome assembly GCF_965194825.1 of Balaenoptera physalus. Classification (NCBI taxonomy): domain Eukaryota; kingdom Metazoa; phylum Chordata; class Mammalia; order Artiodactyla; family Balaenopteridae; genus Balaenoptera; species Balaenoptera physalus. The sequence goes on along the minus strand of NC_138888.1, from coordinate 14,521,756 downwards.
CCATCTAGATTTATTGAGCACTTATGTGCCAGAAAGTCACTGGGAGACTCAAAATAGAATTGTATGCAATTCTTCCAGGAGCATAAACTCATAATTAAGAAAAATTTCATATGGGAAATGATGTAAGATTTTGACCTAAGATGTATGTCTAATATTTGATGAGAGCATTTTTAAGTTCAAAAATGTATGTCTAATATTTGATGAGAGCATTTTTAAGTTCAACATTGAAATTCTAAATATATTGTGCTATTAATTTCCAGTTATAATTTTTTTTGGTCAAATCTTCAAAAACTGAATTATTAGTACTACTACATTATTGCATTTATTTCACTTAACTGGCAAGAATTTTAGGGGAAATAGAGTACCTTAGCTGCAAAAATACTTACATGCCAAACTGATTCTCTCAACTTGAATCATAATGAGTACTACTACCACTGATAAACTACCACTTAATGAATGATTACCAGGTACCGGGCACTGTTCTAAGCACTTCATATTTATTGGCTCATTTCCTCATCATGGAAACCCTATGGGGAAGGTGCTTTTTTAAATTCTTTTGAGATGAAGAAACTGAGGCATGGAAAAGTTAAGTAGCTTTCTCAAAGTTTCTCCGCTATGAAGTGGATGAGTCAATATATTCCTGAGGTCACATTCTTAAGTACGCATAGTTATGTCACACTGAATATTATCTACCTCTACTGCAGTTTCCTTTGAGGAAAGACCTTGCCTATCAAGAATATTAATATCTTTTCATAAACAGCTCATTTTATTAGTTCTTATAGTATGTTTGGAGCAATGTCCTGATTTGTCTGTAAAAAACAGGGACTGCATGACTGCCTGCTGTGGTTACCACAGTGCTATCATGGAATCACATTCAAACGTCTCTGCACAGTATTGAGACGCTCCCCAACTTGACTACACTCCGCCTAGGCAAATATTTCCTTCTCTCAACACACCCTCTGTTTTAGCTAGTGCAGCCACCTCCGTGTCATCTAGATGTGTTATGCTCATGCCCAGACGCAAGTGTCTGCTTGTGTGGCTTCCATGTTGCTTCCTCTGCCCCACTGTCTTCATTTGTGTCATTATGTTTTCATTTATGTCTCCATCATATCTGATGGGCTGCACCAAACCCCTCTGCCTTAGCACACCTGTTCTCCATCGCTTTTCCTATCCTCAAAAACTCTTTAAGCTGGTAGGTTGTGCCTCAGGATTGGGTGCCAAGTCTTGTAGTGCCTTGTTTCGATACCTATGAGACCATGTTATATAGATAGCTCTTTATAGATCATTTAATTTCTAGCAATTCAGTAATAAGCATGTACATAGAAGGCAAAATTAGAACTTTGGAGTCTATCCCAATATACAAAATAAATTAAAGTGCACTAATTTCCATCCCTAACACATGCCTTGAACATAACAGATCTTCAATAAATATTTGATGGAATGACATTTTTGTTGTGTTGGTTTTCCTGAGCAAAACTGTCACACTTGGAGTAAAGTGCAGAGAAGCTGATCTTTTGGATCATTTCAAATAGGTGGTAAGCCATTCACTCCCTATTAAAGACAAAAGAGATTTGAGTGACAAGAAGGTTTTCAGCCCATCCATGTGTTATTATTTTAATACTTGATCCCAGCTGACAAAATGGGACAAATGAGACTATTTCATAAGCAGGTACTCTCCCTCTCTATATAAATGCCCTTCTTAGTCCTGGCCAAAAGAAGAACCAAATGGCAAAATAAAACTAAAAGACAATGTGAAGAGCATCTCACCGTCGTTTATTGTTTTGCCCAACCATGGTTAATAGGACTAGATTTGGTCAGTCTTTGGGGGAAATCAGTATTTATATATATTTGGCTTCGGAATTTTCTCATAATATACTTATTTATTTTTTTGTCCATTCAATTAACATGTAATTTACCAATCAACTAGTAAATGAAAGGATCTGTGGTAGCCCATTCAAGAAATAGAAATTGAGACATTAGATAACTGCAAACCCAAATTTTTGTGCTCAAATTACATGATCTTTTTTTTTTTTTGTAGCAACCTTAGGAAACTTAGAATGCTTTTACACTCTGATCCAAAAAAAGTGGTTTTTTTTTGTTTTTTTCAATCTCAGTCTCAGTGTTGCAAAATGAGACAGAAGACACAAAGTATCCCAGAGGGTTAACATTATAGCTGTAAGAACTTCAAATGGAGAAGCATAACCCATTACAACTGCTAATACTGATACATCGGGAGAAAAATACCTCCTGAGGAGTAATGTGCAGAATAGCTATGATTGCTGGAAGCTGATAGAACCAGGAATCTAAGTTATTTTTCAACAAACCATCATTCCACTTTCTGCCTCTTTCTTGACATTGTGCTTTTAGCAGGGCAAAAGTGATTTGAGATTTATGTTGGAGTTCAAAATTTAAATCAAGTTCACTTTGCTAAAATTCCATTGAATGGAGTAGCAGAAGAGAAAAACATAGAAATAAAAGAAAAGGGAATGAAAAAGCTTTAGAGATGCCACCATCCTGAAAAGATTAGAAAACAGGCCACTGAAAGCCAAGGGGAGGGAAAGAGCATTTGGAGGTGTTCCTGAAGTCTTCCAGAAGTGATGAGGGGATCCCAGCCCTCCTTGGTATTTGCTAGAACTTGTTATTCGGAAGACTATTTGCTTTTAGATTTATTGCTTTTATATTTTCTGTGTAGTTAAGACTATTCATTATCTCTTATCTTTCTCTTTGTTATTTCTCTGAATCATTCCAATTAGGGGTATAGTAAATGGCTAGGTAAAATGTATATGTAAACATGCCATTTACACATAGCCACAAAGGTAACGAGGCCTAGCCTAGGAGACTCTACCATTAGGATATTATAGTTGCCAATAAAATCAGCATTAATTTTTTTTATATTAATTTCTAGATCCTTGCAAACATTCACTCAGAATCTTTTTGAATATTAAGTTTCATGAAAAGCACTGTTCTGGGTTCTTTGGGGAAAGCAAAGATGAGTGAGCCTGTGTCTTCCTCTCTACTAAGTCCATGCATTGGAGGGGTAATATCTTCTAGGCTGAGGAAAGAATGAGAGAAAGGATCAGAAACCTTTTTCGGTCAATCAATTACATTTTTCTGAAAGCATGTCATTAATCATGCACGGTCTTGTAAACTCCAGATCAAGATGATATCATTGATCTGCTTAACCAAGTATAATCAATTCTCGTAAGATTGAGGATTCTTCATGCATTTATGACTATTCTTCCTGCCAGCTTACATTCTGAAGTTTAGGTATTCTTCACATTCTAATTCTATCTAAAGCAGCGTCCTTTCACACATCCGCTTGGGTTTCAGACTATTTGGCCTTGCTATCAATTTCTAGTCCTAAAATTTGACTTTTATTGGTGTCTACCATGCCTTGGACAGAATACATAGAAGTTCTTCAAAGTGGGCTGGGTGGCCAGTTCTTCCCTCATCCATTCTGGCCACCCCTCATAATGGTCGTGTCAAAGTTAATGACTTTGTCCTCCTGGCCAGTTCTCAGCTGGCCATTTAAAAACCTCAGACATCTGACACATCTTTATAAGGGATGTGAAAGTTGAGAAGCATGTATTTTTGAGGTTTTGCCTGTCTATTTCATGTATAAATTCTTATTAGTAGATTTTGCTATCGCTTAAAAGTAAATAAAATGTGTTTTTTTATATCTCAGTAATTTTATAATTCATTATCTTTATTATAAGACCTGCCATTTACCTGTACTCTTTAAATCCTGATGAATTTTCACAGACATTCTTTAGTTAAATAAGGATATGAACGATTTCCCTTAATAGCTTATGAGGTGAGTCATTGAATGTGAGTCATTAAGGCCAACTCCTGTACATGCTCTTAAGGAGCAGTTGTTTTTTTTTAATAGATCTGTATTACAACTTTTTTTTTTTTTTCAGATCTCTTTGTCTCATATGCACAAAACATTCCAATAGTTAATAATATTCTCATTGCTCTTCAATAATGTTTTGAGAGCATTCCAAGAAAAGTAGGGGCTGGAAGAGGACTTCCCTGTTGTAATGCGATGTGCATGAAATTACCAGCAGCCTCTGATTATCTGGGAAGTCATTGACTTCTAGCCTTCACCTACCAGGGGTTCTTAACCTGGGGTCCATGGACACACAGAGTTCTTAAAAAAGAACTGAATTTCAGTATAATTGGTTTTATTTTGTGATTTTTAAAATATCTGCTTTTGTGCATCTAGAATTCCATTCTGAGAAGGGTCCATAGGCTTCATCAGACCTCCAAACTGAGCAAAATGTTTAAGAACCCTGTCATAAATGTATTTCAACCTACAAATTATAGATGATGAAACTCATGGTCAGGGTGTCAGAAGAAAATTGGTCATAATATTCTTGGCACTTTTGATCATTAAAAAGGAACTAAAGCAATGATAGCTATCACTTATTTGTCAACTGCCAGTGTTTTCCAGGCAACGTGATACTTTTTATTTTTCACCGCAACATACCGTAGGGATATTGTTATCATTCCCATTTTGTAGGTGAAGTAACTGAAGCCCAGAGCAATTAATTTATTTAAAAAATACTCATAGAGTATACATTACGAGCAGACATTGTGCTAGGCATCAGGGATGAAATAATTCACCCAAGATCACACCACTAGGAAGTGGCAAAGCTGAACTCAGCAAAGCCCACTGTCCCTCCCATCACACATTGCATCTTCATAATATCTCATTCTACATTGGAAAAGTTAAAAATCCTATTGAGAAACACAGAACTCTAAGAAGGTAGCCAACAGATATTGTTCTCTTTGTATAAGTATGAAACATAATTAGATCTTCCTGCAAAGTAGTAATTCTTTTTTTTTTAAATTTATTATTTATTTTTGGCTGTGTTGGGTCTTTGTTGCTGTGCACGGGCTTTCTCTACTTGTGGCGAGCGGGGGCTACTCTTCGTTGTGGTGCACGGGCTTCTCATTGCGGTGACTTCTCTTGTTGCAGAGCATGGACTCTAGGTGAGCAGGCTCAGTAGTTGTGGCTCGCAGGCTCTAGAGCACAGGCTCAGTAGTTGTGGTGCACGGGCTTAGTTGCTCCGCGGCATGTGGGATCTTCCCGGACCAGGGCTCGAACCCATGTCCCCTGCCTTGGCAGGCAGATTCTTAATCTCTGTGCCACCAGGGAAGTCCCCAAAGTAGTAATTCTGCTCATGCTTTTCTTTGTTCTAGCATTGCCTGAGCAAACCAGAGCCCAAACAGCGATTTCCTGAAATAAGTTCATTCTCTTCTAGGACCATCACTAGTCTTGTCATCATGAGACAGAATAAAAATATATGTCGTTTTCAGTGATGGCATCTGTATGTCTTTGTATTCAAGAAAAGACATCTACTCCTCTACCTCTCTAAATAGTCATAAATCTTGCCTGTAATTTGGTGCATGTGCCATTGGTTTGTGTGTGGTGGTGAGGGGAAGGTGTGGAGGAACGGTTTTGTTGTTTTAGTGATCCCATGATTTTCTCATTTGTGGTCTGAAATACTTAGAACAAGAGACCTTACAGTCTTGAAGACAGATTATATTTTCATTATGAAACGTAAGCCAGGTTTATGATGATAAACACAATTTCTTGGAATCAAAAGAGCCACTTCATGCCATCTCCAGTTCTGGCTTTGCTCCTCTGTCCAGATTGGAAGCTGATTTGAGAAGCTGACCTTGACACTGACAGCAGTTGAAAGTGTGATGAGGAGTTTTAGCCCATTGTGCCCTGGAGGATTTCCTATCTGCTTCATAGGTGGTAGGAAGGGAAAAGAAAAAAAAAATCCTTTCCTTTGGGTTTATGACAGTGGAATATAGGTTGGAAGTCTGACTAATCCAAAATTAGTGGGCATGGATATTCTCTTTAATTTTAACTTGTAAAAATAAAGACAACTTCTCCATAAGAAGAAAAAATAATTATGTTCAAAATATTTTTAGTTCCAAGAATTCAAAATGGACAAAGCAGTTTCGAGTTTCATTTTCCTCAAATTTCATTACAGGTTGATACCTTGCTTGGCAGGTTTGTAAGAAAAAACTATCCCATCAGCTCTGCCTGCTCCCCTCTGGGACGAGCAGTGGACAGGTCCGAGGCTGGCACCCTCAGTGCAGTCAGGCCATCTAGCCTCTCCCCAAAGAGAAATCTGGCGCAAGGTCTCCTGGGAGGCACGAGGTGACATCATTGCAGAAGCCAGGGCTGCATTTGCCGCCTAAGTAGACCTTCCCAAGGTCCTGGGGGAGGGAGAACACAGCTGCAGCTGGCTCCTTGAGGCTGGGACCCTGTCTGCCCTCAGGATCCCTTTGGGATTAAAGAAAAAGAACACATGTGATCTTTTCATGCTCATCTCCTAATGTGAGTAAGTGGATGGAAGTGTTGCATCCCAGCCAGCAATGATCAGGAAGCAATGTATTTGATGCCGTTTTTGAATTCTTATTATTGAAAGTATTTTGATAAAAAGTCACAAACATGGCCAGAGTTGGGTTTTTTATTTTTTCTTTTCTTTTAGAATCAGTAAATAGCAGATGTTTATTTTTCCCTTTCTGGACATCTGTTTAACAACTTTGGACATAATGAGTACAAAGAAAGGAAAGCATATGCCAGCCCCATGCTCTATTTTTCTTTCTTTTTCTTTTAGAGTTATCAAGTCATTGTTTCCAGTATGGGAAAAAGCGTTATCATTTTGATGCGTTGGCATTTTTCATGGCATCTTGGTCTCTTTTTTTCTCTGCACATTCCTTCAAATTGAAACTGCAATCCCATGAATTCAATTCTCACCTAGTTCCTGATAAAACCCAAATCTTTGATTTCGGCCTGCCTTCCAGGCTTCTCAGCCTCAGACCCTTGTTTCAGCAAACCACTAGACTTTGCTACGTGGTGGCTCCACATGAAGCTTAGACTAAATCTGTTCCACCTGCCACGCACCGCCTTCCCCAGTGAGCCTCCTCTTCCTTCTGTCTGCCCGTCACAGTGGCCAGCTCTACCATCCAGACACTCGGGGGTCCTTGGCTCCTTCTCCCCCTCTTTTCGTCTCATCAGTTGGTAAATTCCTTTCGTTCACCTTCCTTAATATCTCATCAGTGGCTCTCTTTTGGTTCATCCTCCTAGTGGAGAATGAACTTAACTAGTTAATACTCCTCGCTTTAAAATCCTTCAGTGACTCCTCTTTGCCTCAGGGTGAAGCCGAAGCTCTGTGGCACCACCTGGGCCCAGCTTCCTTCTCTGGCCCCATTTCTGACCACGCTCCCCCCCCCCCCCCCCCCCCCCCCCCGCTTTCTGTCTGGTCTCGGGACAGTTTCAGGAACATGCCATCCTCTCTGGTCCCTCCGTAGCTTTGCCTCCCTTTCCATCAGCTTTGCCCCCCTGCTTTCTGTCTGGTCTAGGGGCAGTTTCAGGAACATGCCATCCTCTCTGGTCCCTCCGTAGCTTTGCCTCCCTTTCCATCAAGTATGCCATCCAGACTCAAATCAGAAATATGAGTCTTGCCACTTTGGACTAGCTGCCAGTCCAGTGAGCCCTGGACAGTCCTCCAATGTGGTCTTAGATAGTACTTTACAATCTTTTTAATTTAATTTAATTTTATTTTTTAAACACTTTTAATTGCGGTATAGTTACTTTACAATGTTGTATTAGTTTCAGGTGTACAGCAAAGTGATCCAGTTATATATAAACATACATATATAAATATATATATTTATACACTTTTCCAGATTCTTTTCCATTTTAGGTTGTTATAAGATATTGAATATAGTTCCCAGTAGGTCCTTGTTTATCTATTTTACATATAGTAGTGATTACAATCTTTTTTAAAATTGGACTCTCTTTTCTCTTAGCTTTGATGTCAGAGACCAAGACATATTAAAATTTTTTGTCCGTAACATCAATATTGTGCCTGACACATGGTAGGTGTTCAGAATAGTGAAGAAATTAATTTTTCTGTAACTAATTTATGCGTTTAAGTACTCCAAAGAATACTGTATTTGTGAGTATTGTTGATTTTTTTTTAATGGTAAGATTGGGTATTTAAATTTCACATCTTGCTCCTTAAAAAGTTGGGTTTATGCATAGATTTTACTGAATTTTTAAGACTTAAGCAACACTATACTCAAAAGGACAATATTCCCAGTTAAAGGGAAAGTTATATTCCTATTTTAACCTATGACCATATTTAGAATTATTTTTAGAGATTGGAGGGTCTAACAGCTAAGTTTTCCAAATATTCTTCTTGTCTCTTTAGCGTGTTCTCTCTCCCTTTCTCTCTGTCTCTCTTCCTCTCACTCTTGCTTTCTTTCTATTCCCACAGTGATAATTTCAATCCCCTCCTTTGCTACTCTTAACTCCCTACCTATCACCTCCTTCTCCTTCCCAAGAAAGGAGCTCTCCTCCTTCTTCCCAGAGAAACTGGATACCTTCTTACAAGAAGTCCTTCAAATCGCTGCACCTACTACAAGAAGATAATTCACTTACACTCATCATCTCATTCATTAAGAGAAATGTTTATTAAGGGTCTTTTCTCAGCCAGGCACTGCACTAAGTACTGTAGGCATAATGTCATCAAGACACAGTCCCTGTGCTCTGTCTGTTTCCATTCTGGTGAGTGATACTAATGAGCAAATAGGCTCTCACACAGATAAGAGCTACCCTAGGAATGAGAACTTGATCTTGATGCTGTGAGCGCTGAAGTCCTTGGAAGAGTGTTCTGGGAAGAAGGGAAAGCGTATGCAGTAGCCCAAGGAATAACCTTTGCTCCAGCCTCAGAGATTAAGGTGTCTGCTCCACAGATATTTTTCTATATTTTGGCACTTAACACCTGTCATTATTATCATATGTCCATTTTCTTTGCTTCCCCTATAGACTAGGAGCTTTTTGAGAATGAGAACATTGTCCCATCTCTGTACCGATAGTACCCAGCCTCATGCCAGGTTTATATATATATTGGAGATACTCAAGAAATATTTGGTAAATATTGAACATGACATGTCAGTGGTAAAATGTTTACAGTTTCTTACTGTTATGGATTGAATTGCACACCCCCAAAAGATATGTTGAAGTCCTAGCCCCCAGCACCTGTGAGTATGACCTTATTTGGAACTAGTCTTTGCAGATATAATCAAGTTAGGATGAGGTCGTACTTGGGACTTCCCTGGTGGTCCAGTGGTAAAGAACCTGGCTTCCAGTGCAGGGGATGTGAGTTCGATCCCTGGTCGGGGAACTAAGATCCCACATGCCGTGGGGCAACTAAGCCCGCATGCCACAACTACTGAGCTCGTGCGCCTCAACTAGAGCCTGCGTGCAGCAAACTACAGAGCCCACGCGCCCTGGAGCCTGCGCGCCACAACTAGAGAGAAGCCTGAGCAGAACACGCGGGGTAATGAAAAGATCCCTCATACCTCAACAAAGATCCCATGTGCCGCAAATAAGACCCGACGCAGCCAAAAAAAATAAGGAAAAAAGAAGAAAAAGATGAGGTCGTACTTGATTAGTGTGGACCCTAATCTCATATGACTGCTGTCCTTACAAAAAGAGAAGAGACACAGAGACACACAGAGAAAACCATGTGATTATGGAGGAGAGATTGGAATGATGCATCTACAAGCCAAGGAATGCTAAGTATTGCCAGCGACCCCAGAAGCTAAGAGAAAAGCATGGAACAGACTCTACCCTAGAGTCTTCAGAGAGAGCGTGGCCCTGCTGAAACTTTGATCTCAGACATCTAGCTTCCAGAACTGTTGTTTCCTGTTTTTCTAAGCCACCCACTTTGTGGTACTTTGTTATGGCAGCCCTACGAAACTAATACAGCTACTGTCTACTTTTATTAGGAAATATCATTGTAGCTCCTGTTGTAAACCTTAGGTAGTCAGCATTACTGATGGGACCCAATAGCAAGCCACGGGCCATGTTGAGTTAGTGAACAAATGGAATAGTTCTTGCTTTGAAGGTAATTGGTACTTAGAGAATCTCTTTTTTAGGTTTGCTTAGCTACCTACTTTATTTTTAGAGTGGTTATTTAATGGCCTGGCAAGAACTGCTATGCTTTTATAAAAGGATCCACCATGGATGAAAGAAATATAGTCTCTGGCTTTCTAATCTCCTTATGGCCTCTCAGCAATGGTGTATATAAGGTCAGTGTTCATTGACTTCAGATCTGGAGTGGAAGAGGCTGAAATATTTCTTTCTCCTTTCTTTTGTTGCTTGTCCTCTCTGAGGCTGAAATTTGTGTAGGATAATGGAAAGAATGTGGGAAGTGGGGTGCTATGGGAAGACTGGAAGAGAGGAAGCAACCTTTTCAAAATAAATCCCCAATATGCTTGTGAGACCCTCAGGCCTCCACCGTCCCCAGACTTGTGGCTCTGCCTCTTCTTGGTATGGGGCCCTGTATCTTGTCCTCTGATTTCTCAGGAGAGGTGTTGTTATGTGACTTCATACTCAGCATTTCTGTTACTTCTTGATGATTTTGGCTTGCAAAACTCCCATTTTAACCTTCCGAATTTGACTAAAGGAAAGGGAGAATAAGCCTCTTTTTTTGCTCCTAATTCATTCTAGAACAAGATGTCCTTGGGTAATTGGCAACAACAGGTGTTCCTCTAGCTTTTAAATCGTGTGTGTGTGTGTGTGTGTGTGTGTGTGTGGAAACACTCCCTAAAATTATAAGATAGTCATCAATTTTGGTTTCATTAAGGGACTTGAGCTGGGTGGGGGTAGGAAGAAATCATCATTTTTCATTTGTTTGGGGAACTTGCTCTAAAAAGGAGATTGTCCGCTTCCCCTTCAATCTTTGTGTTGATGACATTTGTAGTGTTTACAGGGAGCACGCACGTATCCAGAAAACTCAGACTGATGACAATAGTATTTGAAATGCTTCTGTAGGTCTGCTATGAGGTACACAGGAAAAAATGTATGTTCCAAGGTACAAGTGCTTGTTGACTTTTAAACGCAGCCAGCCCGTGCTCCTTATCAGAGATCTCAGAATTGCTCCGCAGTGCTGGCCTTCCCGTCTATTTGACAAGCATGTCAAAGGACAGTCTTAAGCACTTTATAGTTTATTAATTTTTTTCCTTCTTTAGTTTGCCATCTACTCTCAGAAACTGGAAAATAATTTCTTTTACTTTTTTCCCCTTTCTCATTTAAGCTGAAATTGATTTCTTTCTGAGCTTGGAAGGGAAAAATATTAAGCTGTAGTTAATACAATTGCTTTGCTGAATAAAAATAAAAGACCAGTTTACTTTCAAGCTGTGCTGTATCAGCATAAAGAGCCGTTCTGTCCCTCCAAGGAGGATTTTGACATGAGAGTGCAAAATTTTATAACATCAATATAGGATCATTGTAGCCAATACAAGAAGTAATAGAATTGTTTATTTGGAGGATGGGGTGGGGGGGATGGTATTTTTGTGTGTGTTTGGAAAATTGGGAAGCTAGGAGACACTCTTAAATCCATCAGCTTCTCCAGAACTCTTCTCAAATGCTTATTGTCATGACAACCATCTCTTCATGAACCAAGGCTCCGAGTGTAATACAGATGGGATTGGTAACAAGGTAGAGTTGCCATCTGCTTTGTTTTCTCTGAGGGACATTTTTTTTGATCCCCAAGTATGATCCTCATATCTGGAAGTCTTGACTTGTTTTTCTTCCTAGAGTCAGATATAATTGTGAGATTAGTTCTTTTCTCCTGACTTCTTTATCTGTCATCACATACCTTACTTATTGTTAAAAGGAGGGAAAAAAAGGATAATTATGTGTGTGTGAAAACAAGTATACATATTGTAATGATTTATTCCTCTATCTACTTTGCAAAGTCTGATACAAGGTCTAGTAATTCAACAGTACAGTCAAAAGTGAGGTCAGAAAAAGCAGGACTCAGGCAATAATTTTCCCAGGAAACAGGGAAAACTATTACTGCTTTTGAACATTGTATTAATGTCTGTGCTTCTTGATGGTAGGGCTTTGTGCAGTCTGTAAGAAACTCTGGTGTTCTTATTTTCCAACGAAAAGGAGCACATTAATTCTTTAGGAGAGGAAAACCTTTTCCTGTTACTACATTTGGAGAGAAATTTGCCAAATAAACGATTGCTTACATGCAGGATGCAGTTCAATACCTTTCATCCACTCCTTTACCAAAGATGCGATGACATTTTCTCACATCCACCTACTACAAAAATTGAGACCATAATTTTTTAATGGGAGATAGTCAGCATTTCACAAGTTCACACATGCTGTGATCAGAATTAAGATATATCCAACCTTTGAAAAGTAAGAAAATACATATCTAGCCATTTAAAGGAGTGTGGTAAACTAAATCACTAAATAAAGGTTAAGGGAAATATTTTATGAAGTTCATCTTTAAAGTTAAGAATACTTCCTTCTTTGTATTAAAATTATTTTACATATGCTACAATATGTAGTTCTAAACTTAAAGGCTTGAGGTGCTCCATTTTTTCTTTCTAATCAGAGAAGTTCTACAATTACCTCTCTAGATCAGAGGTAATTTATTTCCATACACTTTCTTCTTTTTTTTTTTTTTTTGTCCTATACATTGATGCGTAAATGTAGTCAAATACTGGTTGTTGAGTAAATGTAACTGCAATAGGTCACACACACAGATGCATATCCAGAGACGTGTACGATGACTAAATAATAAATGTGGGCTGATGTCTGAAGCAAGGAAAAACTTCTAGAAAATTTTTGAAGTAGAGTCTGAATACACTTTTGTGGGGAAGTCTAACAATTTTTCAAAGGAGCATTATAAGGAGTGTGGTTCCTTGAATATAGTTCTGGGAGGGTGTTTAAAACCAAGCAACAATTGAGCAAACTTGAAGCCAGTTTTTTCTTTGGATATCCTTTCTCAGTGAGTAACCTACTCATTATACCCAATATCTTTTCAGAGGAAGGACAATTTTCTGCATTTAGTTTATCTCTCATGTATGCATTATAAGAGAGATGTCTGGGAAATATCTCAGATCCTTCCAAGCAAGGTCTCTTTTGTTTCTCTTACATTCAGATAAAAATGGGGAAGAAGGAGAATAACCGCAAACAACAGTGTTGGTTTTTCTTTTGGATGTGCCATAGAAACTCCACCTTTGAATCTGTATACGTAAAACTAAGTCACAGAGTGAAATGTGTTAAGCTCTGCTGCACTGTTCTGAAGGAATTAGTAATGATGTCATAGTGTCTTCATCATACAGTGTCAGCTGAAACATGACACCCTTGTCAGGCTGCAGAGTCAAGATTGGAAAGTTTGTGGATTTATATAGATATCATGACTTTCATCATCTGTAATTCTTTCAACATATGGTCTTCTAAGTAAGGGTTGTTTGAAGAATGCTCCAGTAATTTTAAAAGGCAGTACCTTTGTTTATTTTAAAACCTCTGGACTGAATTCTTCGATCTTTATTCAAATTAATTTGGCTGTCAACTGTGCTAAATGTGACATATTTTAAAAACGTCAACTTTGTCACATTCAGTTCTTCACTTACCACTGGTTTTTATTGCTTAGCATCGCCTTGAGAATACCACTTTATTTCCCAAGGCAGGTAGTCACCTCAGGGTAAGATTCATTCTCTCTACCCCAAGGCAAATAAGGAGCAACAAAGGACCTCAGTGGAGGTGTGCTGAGTTCAATAGAAAGCCGTGGGCCATTTATATTGGGGCTGGTCGGGGAGGGGTTCATGAAGACAGCTGCATTCTGGATTTGCTAAACATCTTGAAATGCTTTGAGTATAACAAAACCCCAAACGTGCTTTCTTTTTTCATTTTTTCACATATGTATTTTAGGAGAAATATAATCCACATGCTCTTGTTCCCTCCACTTTTAAATCATGAAAATGTTGTTTTGTAAGAACTGTTTGATGTCCAGGAAGTCTTTTATCCTTTTTATTAGGTTATTTTTTACATATAAATAAAAAGAAAAAATAAACAGAAAACACAACATGACATCATGACTTAGGGCAAACACAAAGTGCTCTATTTAAGTTTGAAGTTCTAAATCTCCAATATTTTAAAACCAAACATTTCTCTTGGTACTTTGCAAAAGTAGTCTTCCCTTCTACTGGACAGAAGTTCCAGCCTGTTGGGATGAAGTAGGGAAGAGTACAAATGTTCATTGAGTAGCCACTCTGAGACATCTGCTAACTCCTTAATTTTTACAATAACCCAAAGTGGTTATTTTACAGATGGGCAGAGCTTGCAGAGACCTTAAGTAACTGGCCGTGGACCACGGAATAATTTCAAGCCAGGTCTACGTGTCTTTTTGGTTCATTCTCTTTTAATTACTTCTGTCCTCCTCATTCTGTTGGGGGAGAAGGGAGGGTGTGTACCTTCCAAAAAGTCACATCTTGGGAAGTGACTTGGAAGTACCTAATAATCAGGCCTGAGGACGAGGATGTTGTAGCCTCTGGACAGTGTCCGCTTGGTATTGGCAAGGTGGATATTTAGTACGGTGTTTGCATGAGGGCTTTGGATAGGTGATGTTGTGCCAGAGGGGGCCTGGGAACACTTCCTTTTATTATAGCGGAGGAAAACCAGAATACACAGGGATGTGATGTGGGGCAGGCTTGGTAGGAGGCCCATATTCTTGCACTGTGATTCAGTATGTCTAAACAAGTGATAGTCTCTTACCATTTTATTTTATAACAGTGGTACATATTTGGTAAGAGTGGTATATTACATTATTTATTTAAATGGATTAAACTCATTTCTTTGAAAAGAATTGTTCAATGCTTATATGTTACGGAGACATCTTAAAGTGTTAGAGAATGAGAATCACAGTTCTAATGGGTCTCTCTATCATGAGGCTGCATATAAAGGAGATTCCATATTTTTATTTGGAGGAGGGAGGTTATAGTCAACTATACCATGAGGTACATGGTTCATAGTATGGCATTAAGTTACTATCTTGTGGAGAAAAAGAAAAAAAAAATGGAGGATGTGAAGACTGCTTAGCATTTGAGCTGGGATCTAGGTTGTTCTGACATTATCTGTTCTATAGGCTTTCTCTCAGAAATCCCAAGTTTTATTCAGTTTGTAGCTGATTTATGCTACAATCTCATGTTCCATATGTTCTTCCTTTCTTTTTTTTTTAAAAAAACCTTACTTTATTTTGGCATCAAGGGGAAAATAGATGAATTATTTAAATCTTCTTTCACTGAGTTAAGGCAAAACAGAAAGAATGCAATGGGCAATATTATAACTGACATTTTGGAGAACATTGGGGTCATGATATGACTGAGAACATGATTAATTTTTTGAAGGTCAGGAAACTAATATTTTTCCAGTGGATTTACTAAGGGAACCAACCACCTGGCTTCTAGTTTTGAGACAACTGCTCCCCAGGAAAAAGTTGCTTTTTTCTTCCCAGAGATTCTACTTTGCTTTGCCTCTATAACATATAGATTGTATTCCATGGAAATAAGAAATACAATGACTGTAGCCCTCATTTTTTTTCTCATGCCTCTACTGAAGACCCACTCTGGTTTATCTTTTACTCAACAGCAGCGCAGAACTTAAGGAGCATTCATATTATATTAGTCATTTTGCCTCAGGCTCTCGGCACACTTTGCAGTGTCTTGCCACACCCAGTAAGAGTAGGTAAGGCTTTAAGTACCTCCTGTGTGCCAAGGCAAATTGAGCAATTAGTATGGCAGTCCCTAGCAGAGTGGGGAAGAGGGCTTAGGATCTCATGAGGCCCAAGGGAGGGGGGGGAAGACATGCCACGAGCTCCTTTCACAGTCAAAACTCAGTGAAAACTCTTGGAGGCAAAACAGTTACCTTATAACGAAGAAAGAAGGCAGAAGTATTTTTACTTGGTGATGAGGCTGGAAATAACAGGCTGCTTGTCTGTATGGAGAGACTCTTTTTCTCTGAAAGAGGGCTTCCTCAACTTCATCTGATCCCTGCCCACGTAACAGGTGGGGAACAGGACTTGAAGCATTTCTGTCTGTTTCCAGTATATCCCATCTCTGGATACTCTATTACTAGACCTGTAAGTGCAGACTAGAGAAAAAGGCCCAAGTTCGCTTTCTCTTAAAATTTTATTTTATAAAGTGAGATTTCCCTGCAGCTGATTTCACTTGGTCTCAATAAACTACTGTTACTACTTTTGAGGTATGCATTCTACCCCACTGGTGTGGATTCCACAGCCCTGAGGACCCCTTGCCACTGTCACTAAATGAGAGTCCCTAAGTGATGGGGGGTAAATCACTTCTCACTGTGTCACCTGTAAGAAGTTCTGTCACTGATGCCTCTATTCATATCCCGTAAATGCTGCTAGCTCCCACCTTCATACTGGCCACACTTTCAAGTGTTCAAGAAAGGCATTGTTGGATGCTTCCAAGTTATGATAGCAGATTCAGCTGAAGTTGCATAATAGGTTATTCTTCCTGTTTAGAAGGAAAATAAGCCAAAGGATTGAAACTCGGTGTCTATAGATAGTTGGCCCAGTATAATTTTGTTTGGGATTTATTACATTATTTTTCTTCACTGTATATGAATTGAGAGTATTAAAGGACATTTATTCTACACCAAAAGAGCATGCAGCTCCTGTGTGGTTAAAATAATATTGAGATCAGTATATTGAAAGAGACACTCCATCCAGTAACTTCCTTCAGTAGCCCTCACTTTCATTGAGAAGGTTAATTGACAGTTTTTGCACACTCCCTGCAACCCTGCCCCAGGAACTTGCAGAGGACACTTTGGAAGAGACACAGTAACCCTTGTCTGCAGGCAATATGCACAGCTGGGAAAGATAATTAAACAGACTATTCCTTTTTGAGAGATCTACATCATTTCAACAGAAGGACCCAGCAATTCTGCTGGATTCAGACTGAAAACTATCACTAACAGACATACTTCAGACAGATTTCATAATCACCAGACATCTGTGGTACAAATGGTTATGGTGAGCTTCTGAGACTCCCCAAAGACCACTAAAACTGTCCGACTTAAATAGCACTGAAGTTTTGACGTGAGAATTAAAAAGTATGATTCAGTTTAATATGTAAGGTTGCTACCAGAAAATCCTCCTTTGGTTTTCCAAAATTGATTGGTTACATGGCTGCAGTTCTCTCTCGAGATAACCTCTAAATCTCATCCTGCGTGATTGTTTGGGGCTTATGGAGGGTATTGAATTACATTGTGTAGGTTTCATTATGGGTGACATTATCACAGGATTGCATTTTTTTCCACATCAAACAGGGAATGTCATGAGAAGACAGAAAATACCTCTCGAATGTTAACATTTCTGAAAGTGAGTTTGATTTATAGGGTGGGTTTATATTGCTATTATGAGACTTTATCTGAAAAATTGGGGTGAAATCTTAAAGAATTAAAACTTCCCTGTGAGTTTTCCTTATAAACACTGCGCACTGGAGATGGTTTATCCCATTAGACATTGGCTACTGAGAAAGAGAAGCATTTCTTGCTGCCTTAGGCAGTGCTTCTTCTAGAGCAACGCTAGTCCATTTTGACCCAATGCATGCTATAGGTAAACAGTTCCAATGTGTAGGGTTATCTGTTCCTTTCTCTTCCCAGGAGTCCTGAAACCCAATCACTGTTTTTTAATCCCTTAGTTTTTCTTATGAACAGAACTGCCCATTTTCTCTCCAGTTGCAAGTCCTGCTTTGTGTGACTGAAACCCACCCTTTCCAGTGGGAAGACACTTGCTCTGACAAATGCTACACTGTTAATTGGCCTTGGCATGGCTGAATGATGTAGCAGAAGGTGCAATAAATTCAGAGGTTAAAAAAGCAGAATTTGATAGAATTATGCATTTTGTGCTTCTAATGAGTACATAGTCTAGCAGGATTTACAGATACATGCATAATTAATGTGAATATAGTATAAGATAATGATCTGTTAGAAGCACATGAAAAGATGCTCAACATCATTAGTCATTAGGGAAATGCAAATTAAAATCACAGTGCCAGTGTGATACTTCTGTACATCTACTAGAATGTCTAAAATGAAAAAGACTGACCATACCAAGTATTGGCTGAAGATGTGGGGAAACTGGTACTATTGACTATTGCTGTCGGGGATGTAAAATGGAACAATCACTTCTGAAGACAGTTTAGCAGTTTCTTAAAAAGTTAAACATATACCTACCGTATACCTACCTTATAATCCAGCCATAGTACACTTAAATATTTACCCAGGAGAAATGAAAGCGTATGTCCATACAAAAAATTGTACATAGATTGCTCATGGCAATTTTATTTGTAATAGCCCGAAGTAAATCAAATATCCAATGAAAGGATAAATTGTTTTTATTTATTGGCTATATCCAATAAAAAGAATCAACTATTCTTTATTGCTGAGTGGAATACCACTCAGCAATAAAAAGAATCAACTATTTATACATGTAACAACATAGGTAAGTCTCAAAATAATTATGCTGAGTTAAAGAAGTCAGGCAAAAAGGTGAGAGACTCTTGGAGAATTAAATAAATGCAGTAATGGTGGAAATATAGAAAGGAGAAAAAGAATTTCATGGTTACTTCAAAGATAGAATTAATGAGGCTTGGTTATGGGATGGCGGCTAGAGGGGCCTTACACTCTGAGGTCTTTCTCTACCTTGGGTTTCTCTATGTGGACCATCATCTACTTGGTGGTAAGGATTATATGAAAGATGGCACTTAAGTATATAAGAAATGATGAGCTAATTGTTTAATGCTGATTCTTTAATCAACACCCCCAAGAAGAAACATTCAGTAGGCAAACCATCACTACTACTGCTTAAGGAAAATAAACTTACATTTTGGCTTTTTAGTAAATACAAGTATAGATAACTAATAAAAGTATAGTATTAGTGAGAAAAAAATAAAGAAGAGGACAAAGAAAAATGGGATTCCTAGACCCATCTCATGGATAAGAGAGAGCAAAGGGTTGAGGGCAGAGAGAGAGAGGAAGGAAATGTGATGGGGGTACCTCAGGGCAGAAGAACAGGGAACTGATTTGGAAAGGAGCAAACTTTATGGACATCTTGTTTATGCAATGCCCTTGTCACTCTGGCATGTCTTAATTTGTGTGGTTAGATTTATTTAGTCACTTGATCCAAAGTCTGCAATTAATTGCAGCACATAAGAAGCACTGTCACTTGTGGTCAAGGGCATAGGTTCTGGAGATTATATTTCCATCTCTGACCTTAACAAGTATATAAGCTCTCTGAACATCTGTTTCCTTATCTGTAAAATGATATCCCCATGAGTTCCTACCTCTGAGAATTATTGTATGAATAAATACTTTAAAAATGGGTATGGAAAGTACTTAGCATTGCTTCTAACCCATAGTAAAGGCTCAATCAATTGATCTTCCTCTTCTTTCCCCTTCTTCTCCTTCTCCTCCTCCTCCTTTTTCTCACTATTATTATTACTATTAGGCATATTGTCAGTGATGATTGGAAAAAGCTTTACTCTCCCAATAAGCCATTGGAAAACAAGGGCACTTTTTAGTGTTTATTACCAGAAGTAACCATAATGTCACTTTTATTCATCTGACTTATTCTCTCCCGAGTGATTTATTTACACATTCTATTGTATTAGTCTTTCTTTTACATGGTGTGAAAAAAAGAGCATGGCTTAGTGATGAAGCAAAGAGGTAGAAATTTAGTGACTTTGGTCCTGCCTGTGCTCCAATTCCTATTTGGTTTAGGGCAAGTAATTTAAATTTCCTGCACTTAAATATCTTCAGCTGAAACAGAAATGAAATGTAATAATCACATAGGGCTATTAGAAATGTCTAAGTAAAAAGCATACACTTTTTAACACTAAGTTCAGAACTTTACAGAAAACTAAGTGGGTTGCTTAAGTTAGTATATTTCTGTAGATATGACACTAAGACATTAAGAAAATGCCACATTAAAGTTCATTGATATACTAGTTTTAAAAAATAGTTACTTGACTTTCCTATTGTGTGCTTCTAATTTATGTTTTTCCATCTAATAAAAAATAGACCCTACCACTTCAAATCCCTGGTTGCATTCACTTCACCAGCATTACTTTTCATTTGAGTCAGCATGGTTTTCTTGTCTTGTTTCAGGATTTGTGGATTTGACCCTCCATGATCAAGTCCACCTTCTGGAATGTGCCTGGCTAGAGATTCTCATGATTGGTCTTGTCTGGCGCTCCATGGAACACCCAGGGAAGCTCCTGTTTGCTCCTAACTTGCTCCTGGACAGGTGAGTGACCTGGCTGTAGCTTGGGGGAAGCACATTCTTGATAATCACCAGTTTGATCCTGAAGCTCCTTTATTCAGCATTCCACGAAGCTTCCAAGAACTTTATCAGATACATTTACAAATGGGTGGATTCGGGTGATGTAGGGTAGTCGAGTTCACAGAAGGCTAAGGATAACTGTCTGCCTGATGTCTCCCCAGATTAGCTCTATCATTTCTAAAATATACATGTATATTGTATATGTGTCTGTATATTTATATATACATATATGCATGTATCAATATATATACACATATGTATGTATCAATATATAGACACATATGTATTTGTGTGTATTTACAAAATTATGAACTGTAATTTTCTAACTTCACCTTCATCTTGTGTTATATAAAAGAATGATGAGTAACTTTCCTTTAATTAAAGTCTTTTTTTGGCTCATGTACATCCAAACCACAATAGTCTTTTCATTTCCTTTTCCAATTTTGCCATCAGTAAATGAAGAAATTTGAACAGAGTTCTGAAGGCCACTTCCAGTTTTATGAATTCATAAAAGTTAACTTGCTTATTTTAGAAAACGAAGATTTCAGTTTTCAAATGTGCCACCTTATTTTATGTATTCTATTTGGGTTGACTTGGAATGTGGGTCCTATTCTTCTTTCTTATTCAGTCATTGCTTAGAGTAATCGAATTTAGGCAGTATTTAACAGCAGCTACCGCTGACAGAGTCCCTACCCAGCACCAGCTGCTGTGCTGAATACTTTGCATACATGATCTCATTTAATCATCACAGCACTCCTGGGAAGCCTTATCATTCACGGTTTACCAGAAAGGAAGCTAAGTTTCAGAGACATTCTGCTACTTGCAAAGAGCATTGAGCTAGCCGATGGTGGAGCCAGGATTGGAATTCAAGATCTGTCTGTCTCTGGCACACTCATGTTGGCTCCTGCCCTGTGCACACGTCCTTCACACTCTTTCCTCATCAGCAGTGCCTTCTCTGGCCTGCTGCTGTGACCTTTTGTTTCCAGATGTACCTTGTCTTTACAGACGACATAATCATTTGAATGGGAAAGATCCATCTTCTAGTTGTTCCTTGCAGACTTTTTTTGCCTCTGCTCATCAGTCCAAGGCTGCCAGGTTGCACGCGATGCATCTTTGTGCTTTCCTTCCTTTCGGAGCGCCACGCTGCCCCCTCATCTCCTGTCCTGCTCTGGCTTCCTTCCCTACACCTGCCAAGCCGCCTGGAACAGAGTTCTGGCAGCATTTATTTATTTAAATACTGGAGAATTGTATACGTATTGGTTACTGTTTCATCATTTTGTGTTATTATAGCTTTTTTCATCATTTTGTGTTATCATAGCATCATCAACAGTGATGATGCTGTTCAAGAAGCAGCTCTTTCTTTCCACGGAATATAGGCCCGTATCACAGTTTTGTGGACTGATCGAGAACGGCCACTGGTCTGGTTCCGTAGAACTGCCCTCACACGGTATTTAGCCTGCCTTTTAGAGGATGTCTCTACAGTGCTTCTTCACTTCTTTTCCTTCCTTTCCTTTCCCTTCCCTTCCCTTGTTTCTCTTGTCATTTTTCCCTTCCACCTCTTTTTTCCTGTTTTCCTCTTCTTGTTTTTTTGGCCTATCTCCTCTTCCTCCTCCTTCTCTTTCTCCTCCTCCTTTTTCTTCTGCTGCTTTTAAAATTTTTCTGTTACAGTCATGTCGTTCCATGACCAAGTTATAATAAATTTGCAGATGAAAATCATAGACCACATACAATGTTTCTCCACAATAGACGGGAAGGTGTCTTCAGGGTTTAGGATATTGAGGACATTCATGACTGAATTGATCTGTTTCATGATTTACTACCTCATCCATGTTTATCTTCTTGGGTACACACTTCCTGAGAGCAATCATCAGTCATTGCATTTTAGATATGAAAGGGTTTGTGACGTCACCTCACCCCGATGAAACTCATTTTGCCTGCAAGGTGATATTGTGTAGGATCTTATCCACCACCTGCCTTTCTTTTCCACACACTGTCAGTGTGCTTAATTTTCTCCCATGTTTCTCACTGCAGTGTCAATGACTAAGAGTTCTCATTTCTCTCCATTCCTACTTTCTAAAATTCCAGATAGGAAGTTCCTACTACCTCTGGACCAGGGTTTCTCAACTTCTGCACTATTGACATTTTTGGTTGGATTATTCTTTCTTGTGGGGGACTGTCCCGTGTATTTTAGGATGTTTAGCAGCATTCCTGGACTTAACCTACTAGATGCTCTCGTAGCAGCATCCCTTTCCCCAGAGATGACAACTCCAAATGTCTCCAGACATTTCTAAATGTCCCCTGTGTGTGGGGGGAAGGGAGGCACAGAATTGTCCCTGACTGAGAACCGCTACTCTAGATTTTCCCATTTCAATATCCTATAAGCTCTTCAGACTCACAGTATCCCTCGCTGAATACATTATCTTCCTCACCACGTTTGTTCCTTTTCTTTTTTTTCTATTAGTGGCATTCACCTAGACACTGAAGCTGTCAAGTTCAAGTTAACCATGGATTCCACTCCCCCCACCAGATTATCCAGTTAACTGTCAAGTCCTTCCTGCCCTGTTTCTGAAATCCACATCTCCCCTTTGTCGCCATTCCTCCCCTAGCACAGGTCCAAGTCAGCCCTCCCCAAAGGCTTGCCTCTCCACCACTGTCCTTCTCGGCCACCGGCGCTCTTTCCTTCAGTCTCTTCGCCACAGGGCTGCCAGAGACTTCTTTCTAAGGCACAGCTGTGATCCTGATGCTTCCTGATTCAGCTTCCATTGGCTCTCTCCCTTCTTTAGAAAGTACCGTCTAGACTTCTTACCTTGATAAGTATGAATCCCTGTTGCAAGTGTCACAGACACAAACATCAGCAGAGCGGGTCAGATGATGTAATGAGGAAAGCCAGTGGCTTTGAGTCCAAAACGGAGTTCTGGGGATTAAGTGAGCCTGGTGAACTCTTGTCCAGGCTAACAAACACCTGGGCCCTGACTTCAGCCCGAGAGCCACGAACTTGAATTCACTCTTCAAGGTTTTTTTCCACTGCTTCTGAAAGGCCCTGTACCTTTAGGACTCCTTGTCAGAATCTTGGGACCTTCTTTAAGGCCATTTCAGATGTTACTCTTCTGGAAAACCGTCCTCCAAACTCTCTCCTCTTTAGCCAGAAAGTAGCCTTTTCTTTGTCTATGTGCTCATGCGGTTTGGTTTCTGCTTCTCTTATTCTCCTTCTGCCACCTGTAAGTTATGATTGTATGTCTTCCCTTTCAGCTCATGAACTTCGTGCAGGCAGGAACCAGATCTTGTTCGCCTGTTTGTTCCCTCCAATGAACAAGGTCTTCCGTGTTCCGCGATAAGTGTTTGTTAATTGCACTGGTCAGGGTCCCCCGGTGGCTCATGGCAGAGTGAGGAGAAGCCACATCTTCTGATGGTCATTTCAACTGTTCTTGTCATCAAACTCACTCACTCCTTGTTCAGGGCTACTCAATTCCTGGCTTAGACCCTCCTAGACTTTGAAGAAATTAAGATACATCTGTTTCGAAAGGATTTTTAAAATTACTAAGTGCATTTGGCTTATGCTTATACTTCTGCTTATATTCCACAAACCTGTTAAATTCCGAATGAAGATAAACAGAGGATCTTATTTTTCTTCCGTCACTAGACCCAACTGTGGAGTATAATCCTCCAGGTCTTAATACGTTTAAGAACATTTACATACATACATTTCAAATCATGTTAATGATCAGAAAAATATATAAATAAATATAAATTATATAAATAATATTATTTTAAAAAATATGGTCTATAGTATAAAATTTTCTATATTTTTCTAATTATTAACATGCACCTAAATATTATACAATTTCAATATTATTAAATGACTCTCTTGGTATTAGAAGATAACTGCTTTTGATGACATTGATATATGCATAACAGTAAAAAATATTGTGACCAGCAACCCATTTGAAATTTTATACATCTGGAAGATGGCTTCTGAGTGATAGTTGAGAGCACTGTTTGTGTTTTTGCCTTGCAGGCTCCCAACCCTGTTGATAACATTCAGCTTTCTGATTAACATCAGTCACCTTGATCTCCCTTTTGCTCTTTTCCCATCCTTTTGCACATTGTAAACATTGTTTGTAACAAAATGTAGAAATCCATGAGTTTCAAAGCCAAGTATTTGAGAGCTGGTAAGCAACAGATGAGTGTTAGCTGCATCATTTTTATTTTATCTCAGGCTTGGTGATACTACCTTTGCAAAGTCGGCCTCCATAGGGTGTTTACATCTGCATAGACATGGGGACAAGAGAAAGCCAGAAGTCCCAAAGAGTCCTGTCACCCAGGGATTATCAACGTTGCTAACTAGAGACAAGGGTTTATCTGCGATAGATTATAATGATATCCTGTTTTCTTAAGCCTTCTTTGCAAATCCAGGCACTTGTGCTTTCCAAGGCTATCAAGAGGATAGAATATACGTCAGTCTTTCCTTGTAATTACTCAAATGTTAGTATTGGCAAATGGGGTTTAGTGATTACAGGAATATAAAAAAATTGCCAGGTTGCCATCCCACACTTGTGAGCAGAGGACTGTATTTCCTGTCTAGCATCCATTTCAAAAGAGTTATTGCTTGATTTACTCCCGATGATAACCCATGATATCTTGATTCTGGTAGTTTATAGCTTTCCTGGTGGTCATATGCTTGAAGGCTAGTTTTATCCTTGCCACTTAACCTACCCACAATTTCCAGTTCTTCCCTGTATCTTGCAGCAGTGAGTTCCAAGCACTTAATACAGTCTTCTCTTCCTGTGAAAACCAAGAAATAAAGCTTATTATCAGGTATTAATAGAGAACCCAGTAATTTCTCTCAGTGTGTGTCTGTATGTGTGTGTATTTTATGAGGGAAGTTAAAGATAATAAGAACACCTGTGAAAGTAATCAGGAAATGGAGAAAACTCATTTTCCATTCTAGCACCTAATCCTTTGGTGTGTTTTGGCACCAGAAAACACAAAATATGTCCTCTGTGTCAACTAGGAATGCACCTCTTCGTTTAGTCCTGCTTGAGTGCTCACCCTGGAAAAACAGAGACGGAAAACAGAAGCAAAAGTGTTCAATATAAGTCATTCCTTGTGGGATCTCTTTGTTTTTGCAGGAGTAAAGTTTACTATCGCTGGAAGGCAGATGTGATGTTAGAGGACACAGTGTAAATTGCCAGTTCAGTAAGACTATCCAGTTTCCAGAGCACTGTCTAAATTCTGTTTTGCTGGCGCCATCCATGCTAACAAATTCTGAGAAATATTTGCGGATTTCTCAGTGAAGCCAAAGCACTCTCTTTCGATTCCTATTCACTCTCAGAGAAAAAAAACTATTCATCCATTTGAAAGCAAAGCTTAATTCGACAAGGAGAATATTCCCTCTACCAAGCGTCTGGCCAGAGGGTTGTTGATCTAGCTCTTTCCATCGCTCCTGCATCAGGAGGCTCTGTCTGTAGGAAATAATATTGGACAACAGAAAGTTCTTTGACTTGTAGGCATGGAATAGGAATAAGTTCTCTTCCTTAAGAGAAAAACAGGTTGTTGCACTGGAGAGAACATTTTGCTTCTTCTACTAAATAGCTGACTGTTTTCAGACCATAAATTCACTTTAAACTGAAAAAAAAAAAAGTCATTTTCTAGAAGCAAGAGCGTGCTCATTTCAAGTTATTTATTGTAAATATTTCAGAAAAAAACATGCAAATAAAAACATGCAAATGAAACAATGCTTCCAGCAAATGCTTTTACTGGCCTTTTTTTTATTGGCCTTTTAAATTTTTTTCCTGTGTAAAACTTGATGTAAATTCTTTGCAGATTTTTTTCACTTGGAAGAGTGAAAAAAGAAAGTTCGGAAATAAGCTGATAAATTCAGAATGTAATTTGTTTAAAGGTTTCTTGGGCATAAAAAGAAAGACCTCCCTTTATATTCCCTTTTTAGATTTCTCCTCTCTGAAAAATGTGTGCTCTACTGAAGGGGGATGTTATAGTAGCAGGGGCAGCAGGTGGGTGGGGGAGTGATCAGCTCCTCAGCAAAGTCAGTCCTGGGCAGGAGACAGTTACGGTTACTCCAGTGGCTTTGCTGGATTCCCTCATAACTTTCCAGGCTTGTGTTGGTTTGCATCCTATATGGCCCATTCATATCCCAAGAACTTTGTGCATAACTTTTTTTTTGCTCTACCTTATAGAATTGGATGAAGAAAGAAAAGAAAGGAAGCCAACCTTTTTGTAACTTCTTTAATCTGTACAGTAGTGTGTTGGGTTATCTTCTATACTATATTTTATTCATTATGTGAGAAGACAGGTAGCAAAGGGTTTTACCAGCTTGTATTCTTGGCTCTGGATCCGTTGGTTCTTTCCAGTTCTGAGTCCTTAATTACTCAACAGCAGATGCCAATTGATTGATTCTTTAAAGTCTTTGGTGCAGAGTTCTGACAAATCCTGGGAATATGAAACTGTAAACTGCAGAGGAGAAAAATTGAGGCCAAAAGAAGAGAGAAATTAGCCAAGTTGCTAATATGACTGCTATCTCTGATTGAAAAAGTATCAAAATATCTATTGGACTAAAACCCAATTGCATTACACACTGTAAGTGGGTCAGTTATGTGATATGTGAATTGTATCTCAATAAAAATATTACACACACACACACACACACACACATATTGGAGTTTTGGGAAAAGTCAATTTGACCAACAAGACCTTCAATCATGAAAGCGCCTGTAGGGGTTCTACTGGAAAAAGGTAAAAAACAAAACATTCAAATCAAGATTTCTCCTTAAAAACAAAGCAATTAAGCAGTGCTATGTTATAAAGGCTGCTAAGCCACAAGTCTTTAACTCCTCAAGAGGAATAAGCCTATAAACAGTAAGGATCCACTTAATAAAAAATTGCCCCAGAGGAAAAGGGATAATTCCAACCAGAGAATTAATCCTGTGTAAGAGGTTAATTTAACTTTTCTTACATGTTTACCTACCATATTATTTTTGCATTTGCCATAAACTGTTAACAATTAAACTTGCTAATTGATTTAAAATACAATCATCATAATATTTTTGACAGTTTAATTCTAAAATATCTT
Organism: Balaenoptera physalus; assembly: GCF_965194825.1. Taxonomy (NCBI): domain Eukaryota; kingdom Metazoa; phylum Chordata; class Mammalia; order Artiodactyla; family Balaenopteridae; genus Balaenoptera; species Balaenoptera physalus. The sequence goes on along the minus strand of NC_138888.1, from coordinate 14,494,465 downwards.
GATATCATTTAAGTCACACATGCTACATAGAGGTAATCACGTAATCCCTCTCTCATATCTGCTTTAATCACAGCTGCTTTTCCATAGTCAGTATTGGAAAGATCCTCATTTGTTTAATGAGTGCAATTAAAATCCATTGATAAAGGGAGATAACACAACTTCAAGTATGTGTTAGTTAGGATTCAGTTTAAGTCAACTCAGTAGATATTTATTGAGTACATCCATGTCTCTAGGATTCTGCCTGATACTGGAGGATATGAAAAAAATGTGTAAGAGGCAGACCTGTCCTCAGGGAACTCACTGTCTAGTGGTAGAGTAATATTGGTGTACAAATGAATGCAGGCAAAAGCAAGACATTATAAGCAAGCCTCCACCACACCCCACATCATTCGTGTCTAGTTTAGCTTCCTCCATCACTTTTTTAAAATTGAGATACAATTGATATAACATTATATTGTACAACATATGTATACAACGTATGAGTTGATATATGTAGATATTATAAAATGATCACCACAGTAAGTCGAGGTAACATCCATCACCACAAATAGTTATATTTTTTTCCAATGATGAGAAATTTTAAGGTCTACTCTCTTACAAACTTTCAAATATACAGTAAAGTTTTATTAACTATAGTCACCAGGCTGTACATTACCATCCCCAGAACTTATTTATCTTATAACTGAAAGTTTGTACCTTTTCACTATCTTCACCCATTTTGCCCACCACCCACCTCTGGCAACCACCAATTTGTTCTCTGTATCTCTGAGCCTGGTGGATTTGTTTTTATCTAAGATTCCGTATATAAGTGATATCATACTGTGATGTGTCTCTCACTGTCTGACTTATTTCACTTAGCATAAGGCCCTCAAAGTCCATCCATGTTATCACAAATGGCAGGATTTCCTTCTTTTTATGGCTGAATAATATTTCATTATATATATGTATATATATAAACTTTTTTTTAATCCATTCATTCATTGATGGACACTTAGGTTACTTCCATGCCTTGGCTACTGTAAATAATGCTGCAATGAACATGGAGGTGCAGATATCTTTTCAAATTAGTGTTTTCATTTTCTTTGGATAAATGCCCAGAAGAGGAATTTCTGTATCATATGGTAGTTCTATTTTTAAATTTTTGAGGAACCTCCATCCTGTGTTCCGTAGCGGCTGCCCAATTTACATTCTTACCAACAGTGCACAAAAGGGTTCCCTTTTCTCCACATCCTCACAAACACATGTTATTTCTTCTCTTTTTTTTGAATTTTATTTAATTAATTTTTTTGTACAGCAGGTTCATTTTAGTTATCCATTTTACACATATTAGTGTATATATGTCAATCCCAATCTCCCAATTCATCCCCCCACCCCCCCAATCCCCCGCCGCTTTCCCCCCTTGGTGTCCATATGTTGGTTCTCTACATCTGGGTCTCAATTTCTGCCCTGCAAACTGGTCCACCTGTACCATTTTTCTAGGTTCCACATATATGCGTTAATATACGATATTTGTTTCTCTCTTTCTGACTTACTTCACTCTGTATGACAGTCTCTAGATTCATCCGCGTCTCTACAAATGACCCAATTTCATTCCTTTTTATGGCTGAGTAATGTTCCATTGTATATACATACCACATCTTTATCCATTCATCTATCGATGGGCATTTAGATTGCTTCCATGACCTGGCTATTGTAAATAGTGCTACAATGAATATTAGGGTGCATGTGTCTTTTTGAATTATGGTTTTCTCTGGGTATATGCCCAGTAGTGGGATTGCTGGGTCATATGGTAATTCTATTTTTAGTTTTTTAAGCAACCTCCATACTGTTCTCCATAGTGGCTGTACCAATTTACATTCCCACCAACAGTGCAAGAGGGTTCCCTTTTCTCCACACCCTCTCCAGCATTTGTTGTTTGTAGGTTTTCTGATGATGCCCATTCTAACTGGTGTCAGGTGATACCTCACTATAGTTTTGATTTGCATTTCTCTAATAATTAGGGATGTTGAGCAGCTTTTCATGTGCTTCTTGGCGATCTGTATGTCTTCTCTGGAGAAATGTCTGTTTAGGTCTTCTGCCCATTTTTGGATTAGGTTGTTTGTTTTTTTAATATTGAGCTGCATGAGCTGTTTATGTATTTTGGAGATCAATCCTTTGTCCGTTGATTCGTTTGCAAATATTTTCTCCCATTCTGAGGGTTGTCTTTTCGGCTTACTTATAGTTTCCTTTGCTGTGCAAAAGCTTTTAAGTTTCAGTAGATCCCATTTGTTTATTTTTTGTTTTTATTTCCATTACTCTAGGAGGTGGATCAAAAAAGATCTTGCTGTAATTTATGTCAAAGAGTGTTCTTCCTATGTTTTCCTCAAAGAGTTTTATAGTGTCTGGTCTTACATTTAGGTCTCTAATCCATTTTGACTTTATTTTTGTATACGGTGTTAGGGAGTGTTCTAATTTTATTCTTTTCCATGTAGATGTCCAGTTTTCCCAGCACCACTTATTGAAGAGACTGTCTTTTCTTCATTGTATATCCTTGCCTCCTTTGTCATAGATTAGTTGACCATAGCTCCGTGGGTTTATCTCTGGGCTTTCTATCCTGGTCCATTGATCTGTATTTCTGTTTTTGTGCCAGTACCATATTGTCTTGATTACTGTAGCTTTGTAGTATAGTCTGAAGTCAGGGAGTCTGATTCCTCCAGCTCCGCTTTTTTCCCTCAAGACCGCTTTGGCTATTCGGGGTCTCTTTGTGTCTCCATACAAATTTTAAGATATTTTGTTCTAGTTCTCTAAAAAATGCCATTGGTAATTTGATAGGGGTTGCATTGAATCTGTAGACTGCGTTGGGTAGTCTAGTCATTTTCACAATATTGATTCTTCCAATCCAAGAACATGGTATATCTCTCCATCTGTTTATATCTTCTTTAATTTCTTTCATCAGTGTCTTATAGTTTTCTGCATATAGGTCTTTTGTCTCCCTAGGTAGGTTTATTCCTAGGTATTTTATTCTTTTTGTTGCAATGCTAAATAGGAGTGTTTCCTTGATTTCTCTTTCAGATTTTTCATCATTAGTGTATAGGAATGCAAGAGATTTCTGTGCATTAATTTTGTATCCTGCGACTTTACCAAATTCATCAATTAGCTCTAGTAGTTTTCTGGTGGCATCTTTAGGATTCTCTATGTATAGTATCATGTCATATGCAAACAGTGACAGTTTTACTTCTTCTTTTCCAATTTGGATTCCTTTTATTTCTTTTTCTTCTCTGATTGCCGTGGCTAGGACTTCCAAAACTATGTTGAATAACAGTGGTGAGAGTGGACATCCTTGTCTTGTTCCTGATCTTAGAGGAAATGCTTTCAGTTTTTCACCATCGAGAATGATGTTTGCTGTGGGTGTGTCATATATGGCCTTTATTTTGTTGAGGTAGTTTCCCTCTGTGCCCACTTTCTGGAGAGTTTTTACCATAAATGGGTGTTGAATTTTATCAAAAGCCTTTTCTGCGTCTATGGAGATGATCATATGGTTTTTATTCTTCAATTTGTTAATATGGCGTATCACATTGATTGATTTGCTTATATTGAAGAATCCTTGCATCCTTGGGATAAATCCCACTTGATCATGGTGTATGATCCTTTTAATGTGTTGTTGGATTCTGTTTGCTAGTATTTTGTTGAGGATTTTTGCATCTGTATTCATGAGTGATATTGATCTGTAATTTTCTTTTTTTGTAGTATCTTTGTCTGGTTTTGGTATCAGGGTAATGGTTTCCTCATAGAATGAGTTTGGGAGTGTTCCTTGCTCTGCAATTTTTTGGAAGAGTTTGAGAAAGATGGGTGTTAGCTCTTCTCCAAATGTTTGATAGAATTCACCTGTGAAGCCATCTGGTCCTGGACGTTTGTTTGTTGGAAGATTTTTAATCACAGTTTCAATTACATTACTTGTGATTGGTCTGTTCATATTTTCTGTTTCTTCCTGGTTCAGTCTTGGAAGGTTATACCTTTCTAAGAATTTGTCCATTTCTTCCAGGTTGTCCATTTTATTGGCATAGATTTGCCTGTAGTGGTCTCTTAGGATGCTTTGTATTTCTGCTGTGTCTGCTGTAATTTCTCCTTTTTCTTTTCTAATTGTATTGATTTGAGTCCTCTCCCTCTTTTTCTTGATGAGTCTGGCTAATGGTTTATCAATGTTGTTTATCTTCTCAAAGAACCAGCTTTTAGTTTTCTTGATCTTTGCTATTGTTCTCTTTGTTTCTATTTCATTTATTTCCGATATGATCTTTATGATTTCTTTCCTTCTGCTAACTTTGGGTTTTGTTTGTTCTTCTTTCTCTAGTTCCTTTAGGTGTAAGGTTAGATTGTTTATTTGAGATGTTTCTTGTTTCTTGAGGTAGGCTTGTATTGCTATAAACTTCCCTCTTAGAACTGCTTTTGCTGCATCCCATAGGTTTTGGATCATCATGTTTTCATTGTCATTTGTCTCTAGGTATTTTTTGATTTCCTCTTTGATTTCTTCAGTGATCTCTTGTTTATTTAGTAACGTTTTGTTTAACCTCCATGGGTTTGTGTTTTTTACGTTTTTTTCCGTGTAATTGATTTCTAATCTCATAGAGTTGTGGTTAGAAAAGATGCTTGATATGATTTCAATTTTCTTAAATTTACTGAGGCTTGATTTGTGACCCAAGATGTGATCTATCCTGGAGAATGCTCCGTGCACACTTCAGAAGAAAGTGTAATCTGCTGTTTTTGGGTGGAATTTCCTATAAATATCAATTAAATCTATCTGGTCTATTGTGTCATTTAAAGCTTCTGTTTCCTTATTAATTTTCTGTTTGGATGATCTGTCCATTGGTGTAAGTGAGGTGTTAAAGTCCCCCACTATTATTTTGTTACTGTCGATTTCCTCTTTTATAGCTGTTAGCAGTTGCCTTATGTATTGAGGTGCTCCTATGTTGGGTGCATATATATTTATAATTGTTATATCTTCTTCTTGGAGTGATCCCTTGATCATTATGTAGTGTCCTTCCTTGTCTCTTGTAACATTCTTTATTTTAAAATCTATTTTATCTGCTATGAGTATTGCAACTCCAGCTTTCTTTTGATTTCCATTTGCATGGAATATCTTTTTCCATCCTCTCACTTTCAGTCTGTATGTGTCCCTAGGTCTGAAGTAGGTCTCTTGTAGACAGCATATATATGGGTCTTGTTTTTGTATCCATTCAGTGAGCCTGTGTCTTTTGGTTGGAGCATTTAATCCATTCACGTTTAAGGTAATTATCAATATGTATGTTCCTATGACCATTTTGTTAATTGTTTTGTGTTTGTTTTTGTAGGTCCTTTTCTTCTCTTGTGTTTCCCACTTAGAGAAGTTGCTTTAGCATTTGTTGTAGAGCTGGTTTGGTGGTGCTGAATTCTCTTAGCTTTTGCTTGTCTGTAAAGCTTTTGATTTCTCCATCGAATCTGAATGAGATCCTTTCCAGGTAGAGTAATCTTGGTTGTAGGTTCTTCCCTTTCATCACTTTAAGTATGTCATGTCACTCCCTTCTGGCTTGTGGAGTTACTGCTGAGAAATCAGCTGTTAACCTTATGGGAGTTCCCTTGTATATTATTTGTCATTTTTCCCTTGCTGCTTTCAATAATTTTTCTTTGTCTTTAATTTTTGCCAATTTGAATACTATGTGTCTTGGCGTGTTTCTCCTTGGGTTTATCCTGTATGGGACTCTCTGTGCTTCCTGGACTTGGGTGGCTATTTCCTTTCCCAGGTTAGGGAAGTTTTCGTCTATAATCTCTTCAAATATTTTCTCAGGTCCTTTGTCTCTCTCTTCTCCTTTTGGGACCCCTATAATGCGAATGTTGTTGCGTTTAATGTTGTCCCAGAGGTCTCTTAGGCTGTCTTCATTTCTTTTCATTCTTTTTTCTTTATTCTGTTCCGCAGCAGTGAATTCCACCATTCTGCCTTCCAGGTCACCTATCCGTTCTTCTGCCTCAGTTATTCTGCTATTGATTCCTTCTAGTGTAGTTTTCATTTCAGTTATTGTATTGTTCATCTCTGTTTGTTTGTTCTTTAATTCTTCTAGGTCTTTGTTCAACATTTCTTCCTCTTCTCGATCTTTTCCTCCATTCTTTTTCTGAGGTCCTGGATCATCTTCACTATCATTATTCTGAATTCTTTTTCTGGAAGGTTGCCTATCTCCACTTCATTTAGTTGTTTTTCTGGGGTTTTATCTTGTTCCTTCATCTGCTACATAGCCCTCTGCCTTTTCATCTTGTCTATCTTTCTGTGAATGTGGTTTTTGTTCCACAGGCTGCAGAATTGTAGTTCTTCTTGCTTCTGCTGTCTGCCCTGTGGTGGATGAGGCTATCTAAGAGGCTTGAGCCAGTTTCCTAATGGGAGGGACTGGGGGTGGGTAGAGCTGTCTGTTTCTCTGGTGGGCAGAGCTCAGTAAAACTTTAATCTGCTTGTCTGCTGATGCTTGGGGCTGGGTTCCCTCCTTGTAGGTTGTTTTGCCTGAGGCAACCCAACACTGGAGCCTACCTGGGCTCTTTGGTGGGGCTAATGTCGGACTCTTGGAGGGCTTACACCAAGGAGTACTTCCCAGAATTCCTGCTGCCAGTGTTCTTGTCCTCACGGTGAGACACAGCCACCCCCTGCCTCTGCAGGAGACCCTCCAACACTTGCAGATAGGTCTGGTTCAGTCTCCTATGGCATCACTGCTCCTTCCCCTGGGTCCCGATGTGCACACTACTTTGTGTGTGCCCTCCAAGAGTGGAGTCTCTGCTTCTCCCATTCCTGTCGAAGTCCTGCAATGAAATTCCACTAGCCTTCAAAGTCTGATTCTCTAGGAATTCCTCCTCCCATGCCAGACCCCCAGGTTGGGAAGCCTGACATGGGGCTCAGAACCTTCACTCTAGTGGGTGGACTTCTGTGGTGTAAATGTTCTCCAGTTTGTGAGTCACCCACCCAGTGGTTATGGGATTTGATTTTATTGTGATTGCGCCCCTGCTACTGTATCATTGTGGCTTCTCCTTTGTCTTTGGATGTGGGTTATCTTTTTTGGTGAATTCCAGTGTCTTCCTGTCGATGATTGTTCAGCAGTTGGTTATGATTCTGGTGCTCTCGCAAGAGGGAGTGAGAACACATCCTTCTACTCCGCTATCTTGAACCAATCTCCTATTTCTTCTCTTTTTGATAATAGCCGTTCTGACAGGTGTGAGGTGATATCTCCTGGTTTTGATTTGCATTTCCCTGATGATTAGTGGTGTTTGAGCACCTTTTCATGTACTTGTTGGCCATCGGTATATCTTCTTTGGAAAAATGTCTATTTACATCCTCTGCCTAGTTTTTAATCAGATTGTTTGGTTTTTTGCTATTGAGTTGTATGAATTGTTTATACATTTTGGATATTACCTCCATATCAGATATATGATTTGCAAATATTTTCTGCCATTTGGTAGGTTGCTTTTTCATTTTGTAGACGGTTTCCTTTGCTGTATGAAAGCTTTTTAGTTTGAGGTACTCCCACTCATTTATTTCTGCTTTTGTTGCCTTTGCTGTGGTGTTAAATCCAAAAAAATAATTGCCAAGACCAATGTCAAGGAGCTTACCACCTATGTTTTCTTCTAGGAGTTTTATAGTTTCAGTCTTATGTTCAAGTCTTTAATCTGTTTTGAGTTAACTTTTGTGTATGGTATAAGATAGTGGTCCAGTTTAATTCTTTTGCATGTGGCTGTTTAATTTTCTCAGCATCATTTATTAAAGAGACTGTCCTTTCCCCATTGTATATTTTTGTCTCCTTTGTTATAAATTAATTGACCACATATGTGTGGGTTTATTTCTGGGCTCTCTATTCTGTTCCCTTGATCTGTGTCTGTTTCTATGCCAATACCATGCTGTCTTGGTTACTATGGCTTTGTAATATAGATTGAAATCAGGGAGCATGATGCCTCCAGCTTTGTACTTCTTTCTCAAGATTGCTTTGACTATTTGGGGTCTTCTGTGGTTTAATACAAATTTTAGGATTATTTGTTCTCTTTCTGTGAAAAATGCCATTGGAACTTTGATAGGGATTGCATTGAATCTGTGGATTGCTTTAGTTAGTATGGACATTTTAACAATATTAATTCTTCCAGTCCATGAGCATGAGATATAGTTTTACCTATTTGTGTCTTCTTTGATTCCATTCATCAGCGTCTTATAGTTTTCAGTGTACAGGTCTTTCACCTCCTTGGCTAAATTTATTCTTAGGTATTTTATTCTTTTTGATGCAATTGTAAATGCATCATAATATACGTTAATAAGGAACTATATGTTAATAGTACCTTATTAACATAGAGAAACTCAACTGCTTTTTGTATATTGCATTTGAATCCTGCAACTTTACAGAATTCATTTATTCTAACAGTTTTTTGGTCTTTAGGGTTTTATATATCATGTCATCTGAAAATAGTGACAGTTTTACTTCTTCCTTCCTGATTTGGATACTTTTTATTTCTTTTTGTTGCCTAATTGCTCTGGCTAGGACTTACAATACTATGTTGAATAAAAGTGATGAAAGCATCCTTTTCTTATTGCTGATCTTAGAGGAAAAGCTTTCAGCTTTTCACCATTGAGTATGACGTTAGCTGTGGGCTTGTCATATATGGCCTTTATTATGTTGAGGTACTATACCCACTTTGTTGAGAGTTTTAATCATAAATGAATATTGAATTTTGTCAAAAGCTTTTTCTGCATCTATTGAGATGATCATATAATTTTTATCCTTCATTTTGTTAATGTGGTGTACTATATTGATTGATTTGCAAATGTTGAACCATCCTTGCACCCCTGGAATAAATCCCACTTGATCATGGTATATGATTCTTTTAATGTATTATTGAATTTGGTTTGCTAATATTTTTTGAGGACTTTTGCATCTCTGTTCATCAGGGATACTAACCTGTAATTTTCTTTTCTAGAGTGTCTCTGGTTTTGGTATCAGGGTGAAGCTGACCTCGTAAAGTGAATTTGGAATTATTCCTCCCTCTTCTATTTTTTGGAAGAGTTCATGACAGTTTCATATTAATCCATCTTTAAATGTTTGGTAGAATTCACCAGTGAAGACATCTGGTCCCTTTCTTTATTGGTATGTTTTTGATTACTGATTTAATCTCCTTACTAGTAATTGGTTTGTCCAGATTTTCTATTTCTTCATGATTCAGTCTTGGTAGGTTGTATGTTTCTAGGAATTTATCCATTTCTTCTAGGTTCTCTAATTTGTTGGCATATAATTGTTCACAGTAGTCTCTTATGATTCTTTGTATTTCTGTTGTATCAGCTGTACCTCTTTCACTTCCTAATGGCTATGTAAGGGAAAATCAAACCCTGGTTTATACTTACATTTATAAACTGGTTCATTCTTGACATTTCCGTGCCAGCATAACTAACTATACTCATTATACATTTATCCTGCCTAAAAGTGCACGCTAATATAGATAACTCTAAAAGATCATTCCATATGTTGGTCTTTTGGGTCTGGCAGGAGGGCAGCAGGGGGTTTTAGCAGAGATTTATTAAGCCTCTGTGGTAGATGACCAAAATTCACACATTTTTGAAATATTATTTCTGACAAGGTATTAGTACTGCTTGGATATTTTTCTATGATTACAGCTTTTAATTTTATGACTGGATAGAGGTTTGGAATTTCACTTCAAAGTAAATGAAGTTAGTATGTCTATTTTCATTTCTTATGTAAAGTTACAATTGTCTTTATTATTAGTGTCATGGTTATATGCCCTTATGATCTATAAATGAATTCCAACCTCTTCTTTGCTATTATTGACTTCTTGTAGGCTCCTAATCCAAATACTAAGGATCATATTTCTCTTGTGATGCTTCAAGAGGCACTTCTAAGTCATTATATATTCGTATTCATTATTTTACCTGTTTTTCTATTTTATCAAACGCAAGAGAAATGAAAAGCACACAGTCAGTATTTTCTTTGGTCTTATACCACAGCAGAGAATCAGTTTCTTAATCTGTTTATATATTGGCTACTCTCCATTGGCACAGATTCTAAGATCCATCATGACTTTATCATTGGAAAATATGAGGCCACAGACATGTTACAATAATAAAGAAAGGTTAGTCATACCCCTGATAAGAAAAGGGCTTCTTCTGTGTCTCCAAGTTTGATAGGACAAGCTTAATACTTTGTGAAGTTGAGCCTGTGACTGGATCCATCTTAGCCTCTGAGGAGAGCAGAGACTGAGGGAGCACTTAATTCAGTGTGGGTGTGGCATGAAGTGCAGAGATGAAGAAGATTTTAAGCCTTGTAGTCTTGGCAATTGAAAGGATGGCAATGCTGATTGATAGGAAGACAGAAGAAAGAGTAGGTGTTGGGAAAATCTGATGAATTTTTCCTTATATATGTTGGGCTTAAGATACAGGGAGGATATACTCAAGGCTATGTCCTGCAGAAAGTTGGAGCCCAGAAGAGAGATGGAGATTAAAAGCTGGAGATAAAAGATTTGAGTCATTTCCTTAGTTAAAAGTGTGGGATGAATGTGATAAGTAGGCAAGACAATGGAGAAAGTGGTGTCCAAAGGGCTGAGGAAAGACCTCTTAAAATGCTGACGTTTAGGAGTTACAAGTAGAAAAGAATCCCAGCCTGGGACTGAGTTGTTTGAGAAGTAGGAGCACAAAGTCTCTGATTCCAAGGGAGGGATGGCTTTCAAAAGAAAAAGGGTGGTGAATTACGCCAAATACTAGAGAGGGGTAGGCAGGAGTAAGAAGGAAGGGACTAAGGATTTGATAATTAGGGGATAATTGTTGTCCTTAAAGAGAAGAGAGCATTTTTAGTAAAAATGTAAAGATGTAGGGGAAATAAAACCAGAGTGTAAATGTGTTAAGTGTAAGTATAATGTATGAAAGAGAACATGGGTAGGGAAAATTAGAGAAAGGAAATACAAACTAGCTTTTTCAGATGTTTGGTAGTGAAAGGCAGTGGATCTCTAGTTCTTGATAGCACAGCATCAAGGGGACTGGTGTCCTAGGTCAATCCAGTGATGTCCAATGAGAAATTTTTCAGTTGCATTATGAGGCTTGTTTTTTTCAGTGTGTATCAATCGATTGATTTATTGTCCTCTTTTGTTGCTCGAGGTGTCCCATCTTTGGCTAATAGAGTTTCTTCATGTCAACTTTTGTGTCATTTTGACATAAGCCATTAATCTTCGATGCCTCCTTACAGAATAGCACAATAACATCTCCCAACCTCATATTTCCTGCCCCAGAGCTGGAATCAACCATTTCTACAAGGGGCACTTGTTTCAGGGAGAATGGTATTTAGAACTCAATCTTGGCACTTGGTGTGTTCACTGCTTTAGAGTTGCCATCGCTTCTTGACCTTTTCAATGGATAAAATTAGGATATAGCTAACAATTAGACCATTGAATGTAGTTGAAGATTTCTAAGTAGCTCAATTTGTCTTTGAACTATGTTCCACTGAGAATGGAAAGTCAAAATATTATATTTTGCAGACACTAGTTGTAACCTTTCTCTCTGAAGTTATGTTGCCACCTTGATATAGAGTAAGAATCATTCATTTCAACTTGATTTTCATTTTTATATTTTTAATTTAATTTTTTGAATATGTAAAATATTTGTTTCCAAAGTCAAAACTTTATAACCAGCTGTATTCAAAGAGTCTAACTTGCACTACTAACCTCTCCACTGGGTGTTCCCTATAATGTCAAGTTTGAATTAAGATTAGAAGGGAGGTGCATATACATATGTATGTGTGCTCGTATGTAGTCATATCTGCACCCCATACACAAAAGTAACATATGATATATAATTCTTCATATTGCTTTGGAGGTTACTACATGTATGTGTGTAAAGATCTTCCTTATTCCTGTTCATGATTATTTTACATTCCATTGTGTGGATCCCTTATTGATGGGCATGTAGTTTCTTTCCAATTTTATGCAATAAACAACAACAAAATGAAGGCAACCATAATCAACTTTGTGAATAAGTCATTTTGTATTTTCCTTAGTCTATCTTTGTGATAGATTCCTGGAAGTGGAATTACTGGGTCAAAAGGTGCATGCATACATAATTTTAGTAGATACTGGAAAATTTACTACCAATGATATTGTGTCACTGTGCTTTCTCACCAGCCATGTATAAGAGGGCCTGTTTCTCCACAGCCTCTCCAACAGAATATGTTGTCAAACTTTTGGATTTTTGCCAATCTGATGGGTAAGAAGTATATTAGAATGGTTTTAATTACATTTCCTTTTATTTATGAATAAAATTGAGCATCTTATTTACGTTTAGAGCCTTTTCATTTCATCTTCTGTGAATTGTCTATTCATATTTCTGTCCATTTAGTATTAGCTTGTCTTTTTTTAAAAAAATTTTTAGGAGCTCTGTATATGTTAGAGATAGAGTAGCTGTTCTCAATGTAAATTGCCAACATATTTTCTCAATTTCTCATCTGTATTTAAACTGTTTATGGAGGATTTTGCCATGCAAAAAAGTTTGCATATTAAGTTATACAGCAGAAATATATTAATCTTTTATTTTATTAAAGGGTTCCTCTGCTCCCAAATTATAATTGTATTCACTCTGCCTGCTTCTAGTACTTTCTACTCTCATACCTTGAGTCCATTTGGAACTTATCCTGATACAACAGTGTGAAATAAAGATTGACTTTTATATTTTCCCAGATGGCTTTGCAGTTTTCCCAACACCATTTATTTTAAAAAATCAATATTTTCTTCTTAATTACATACTGAATGTCTTTATAAACTTGTCTCTTCATGAAATTTTAATTACCTGCTAAGGTTTATCTCTTTATGAATCAACATCACCTAGCTTTATTTATGGTAGCTCCAAATTGTGTTTTAATTCTCGTTGGGCTATCTCTCTAATGTTGCCTTTTGATTTTTAAGGGTTTTATAGGTGATTCTTCCTTGTTCCTTTTTTTATGTGATCTTTAGAATTAACTTGTTTAGCTCCATAAGAAACTTTGTGGTAATTTTATTGGGATCATGTTAAATATATATTGGCTTAGGGAGTATTAACATCTTTATGGTGTTGAATCTTCCTATCTAAGAACAAGTTGTGCCTTTTCATTTGTTTAAATCTTTGTGTCTTTCAGAAGTGTTTTCAAATATCCTTATATATATTTTGCACATATTATAAAGATCATACCTAGCTAATATATATGTAGATATAATATATAAGTATAAATAAATATGTATATTGTCTGTATGTAGATAATTGATATTTGCATATTATTTTAATAGATTACTACTTTACTAAAGTCTCTTATTGTTTAGTGTTTCCACTAATTTCCATGGGGTTTCTAATATACAATCACATCACCTGCAAATAGAGATTGTTTTACCTCTTCCTATCCCTAAGCATCAAAATATGTTTTCTTATCTAGTTGCATTGAATAATAACTCTAATACCATATAAAAATAGTAGCAATAGTGGGACCATTTCCTTGTTCTTGTATATTCATGTTACAAGAGTTTCTATAGATTTCTGTATTATTAGATGTTTTTATTAGGAATGAAGGTTATTGTCATTTTTGCATCAAAATTCATAAGAAAGTTTGTTATGAAATCTTCTCTTTGTGTAGTCTTTACAAGTTTTTGTTATCAATTTTACACATGCCTCATAAAACTAGTTTGGAATTTTTCTTTACTTTTCTATGCTCTAGAAAGTTTGAGTAGCATTGGGATTACTTAATCTTTAAAATTTTAAATGTTGGTAGAGTTCCCTTTTGAAACCATCTGGACCTGGTGGCTCCCTCAGAGGGGAGCTTTCTGGAAACTTTAATTCTTCTGTAGTAATTGGTCTGTAGACTATATCTTCTGGAGTAAGTTTTGGTATATAAATCTTCTGATAAAGTTATCCATTTCATCTAAGTTTTCAAATTTATTGCATTGAGTTGGACAAAGTAGTTTCTGATGATTAAAAAAATTTTTTCTCTGGGTTGATGATTACTTCCACCTTATAATTTATTTTATGTGTTTATCTTTTTTTAGAACTTAGGTCAGCTAGTGGTTTCTCTATTTTGTCAATTCTTTTATCCTTATTTTTTTTAATTAGTTCTACTGGTTTTTACTTTCTAACTCATTGTTATATTTTTAGATTTATTAAGTCCTTCCTTTTGCTTTCAGTCAGTTAAGTTTGTAATTCTTTCTCTAGCTTTTTGAGTTGATAGTTAATTTATTTATTTTCATTTTATAATATAGGTAATTTGTGCAAAGAATTTTCTCAGAGCTCTGTCTGAGTTATATCCCATAGATTCTGATATACTTGCTTTCATTATCATTATTTTTTTAATTCAGCAATTTCATATTTTATTTTCCCTTTCATTCAAGAGTTGTTTAATAAACAGTTTAATTTCCAGGTTTGAAGGGCATTTTTTGTTATTAATAAACATTTTTTGCTTTGGAATCAGAGAATACTGCTTACACTACTTCAATTATTTTTGCAATTTGTTAACATTTTCTTTGTAGACTAATATAATTTCAGTTTTTCTAAATGTTTCATATATGCTTGATATGAAAGTTTATTTACTGTTATTAAGATAGAAGGTAAAATATTATCTGCCTATCTCTTTTCTTTGCTATTTTTAATTTTTTGTTTGTTTGTTTTTAGGTATTTTGTATTTTTGTTCTGGTTGTTAAATTTATGTATATTTAGTCAATTCTTCCTTTAGAAACTGTTCATTTCCTGCTATGAGCACATACTATGAGTTACTAAGTAAGCTGGAAATTTAACATTCCTCAACCTCCCTCCAATTTAAGCCCATAGCATTATTTTAGTGTTAAACTTTGTGAAAGTGTTAAATATACTTATGCTTCTACTACTTGATTTGTCAGAATCAGATAATATTAATTTACTCAGTTATTACCTATGAGGTAATCATAAGCTAATAGTAATTTCTATGACTCTTCTTTTCTCATCTTATTTTTATTTATTGTATATTTGTGCAGGGTTAGTGCCTATAACACTTAGATGCTCTTTTTTGTCACCCCAACCCCAAATATTAGTGTTAACTCTATCATTAAATATATTTAATGTCCACCTTCAGACCATATGCTGATGGTTCTCTAATCTTTTTTGGTTGTCTGGAGCTTCTATTATCAGGAAAGATTCATGAGACCACTTAACAAATTTTTTTTTTTAGTTTTAGAACGTTTATAATTATTTTTCTGTGTCCTTTATGTGGAAAGTTTGGCTGTATACAAAGTCGTTGTCTTACATTTTTCTCAAGTAATTTTAAACAATTGCTCCTTAGTTTTTTAGTATGAAATGTTGTTGTCAAGAAGTTGGATGGCAGTCTGACTTTCTTCCCCTTGTTAGTGATTTGGACTTTTTGTCTGAATGCTTACAGGGTTTGTTTGTTTTTTTCATAGACTTAAATTTCAGTAGTTTTATTAAGATATGTCTCTGTGTTGACCATTTTAAGTCAGTTTTCCCAGGTGCGTGGTGTGTCTTTTGACTACATAGATGGAAATCTTCTTTACTTCTCGACTCTCCTGATTTATAGTTTTAAATAATTGCTTTGCTATATTGCTTCGGTTTGTTTCTTTAGGGGCCTATTTGTACATACAGTGGGTACACTTTACCTGTATTCTATATTTATGACTTTCTCCTAAATCTTTTTATTCTTTTTCTTTACTCTTTATCTTTCCATCCTTTATTCCCCTCACTATGCTGTCCATGGAGTCTATTTGCTCTTACATCCTGTCTAATTTAGTCTGTGTTTCTGAATGTTTTTTCTTTATTTTAAAATTTATTTCCAAAATGTCTCCGTTCTTGTTTATTTTTTTCTGTTGCCTGATCATATCATTTCTGTATTTTCTGTTTCTGAAATGTACTACTCTTTCAAAGCTTTGATCATTTTCTTCATTATTTTTAACTTATTCTGAAATATTAGGCTACAGTTTTCATCTCCTTTGTGGATAGCAGTACCTAGAAGAGCTGAATTGTCAAAGCAGACCCCAGTGAATCATAGGTCTCAACCACACCAGGTTTTTACTAACAACTAGCAAAGATACATGCTAAAAATGGGCATTAAACAAACACAAATTCATCCTTCATTAGAAGGACTCAGAACCATCAAATGGAGCTTTCAAAAGACCCTTTTTCATCACTGAAGTGTGTTTTGATTTTTGGAGCAATAGATGATTGCTATGTACGTGGTATAAGTTCACTCAGAAGAAGCCATTTAGATTTCAAGCTACGCAGTTTTTATATTTTGTTAGTCAGGCAGAAAGAAAGCCTATGAGATTAACTTCCATTCTCTAGCAGCTGCCTCCCATTAAAATAAAAAATTCCAGGTTTTTTGTTTAATCATGAACAATTTAGACAGACTTGATATATCTGGTTTAAAATACTCTTAGACAAGAACTTCCCTTGCTATCTTTCTGATATTCAGTCCCATCAGAATGTTTAGAGGAAGGTTTAGTTAATCAATATATAAAAACTAAATCTATTTCTATATACCAGCAATAAATATAAAACACAATGAAATATACATATAATTATATAAATGCTTTATATAATTATATATGCTTTTACAGTAGTAACAGAAACTATAATGTATTTTGGAATAAATTTAATAAAGAAATTGCAGGAGTTCTGTAGAGACAATTAGAAAATTCTATTGAAAGACATTAAAAACATAAAACCTTAAAAAGAAAGCTATACCGTGTTTATGACTAGGAAGATCCTTTATTGAAAATATACCAATTCTCCACAAATTGATCTATAAATTCAGTGCATTTCCAATCAAAATCTCGAGTTAATTCTAAAATTTATATGGTAGAGGTCAAAGACCAAGTATAGCCAAATATTTCTGAAGACTGAAATTAAGGTGGGGAGATTAGGTTAAAAACTATAATAATTAAGTTATAAATTCATAAGGCTATTATAATTGACAGTGTGGTAATCACATAGAAATAAGCACATTGACTAATGAAATAGAAAAGAGAGTTCAGAAACTGACATTTATGAAAAATTGACGTCTGATAGAGCATTGAGATTGGGAGGGAAAGAAAGAAGCATTACATTAATGGTCCTGAGACCATTGTTATTTACAAAGAAAAAAAAGAAATCTGGTTTTATTTCATAGCATGTGAAAAAATTAACTCCAGATGAAGGATTTAATTGAGAGATAAAATTAAACATTTTCTAGGAAAATATCCATCTTGGTTTTGAGAATGATGTCTTAAACAGGGCACAAAAAAGTACTAACCCTAAAAGAAATATTGCTAAAGTTGATCTCTCTAAAATGAACAACTTTTATAAAAAAATATAAAAGAAGGTGGATCGCTGGAGAAATGGGTATTCATTTTTTATTATGCTTTATAAAATACATATATATGATCACAATTCTTTTGTATGAATCAAATACTAGACTGAAAACGAAGTAAAGAAAGAGAGAACAACTTAAAAACAGGTCAGAATGGCTGTCCCTTTACATCCATCATCAGCTCAGTCAGGAACCTGCATCACTCTAAGTTTTCTGAAATGTGAAATGGAAATACTTGTGGAGGGCCCTCACAGGTGCATTTAGAGATGGTATGTTCAGGAAAATGGAATTGAAATGTTTTCGTAAGAGTCATGGGCCCAATCCTAGAAATAGATGATGGTTGAGTTTTCTATAGTATGTAATTACAGCACAATAAGACTCAAAAACATTTCAATAAAGTGTGGGTGGAAGAGGAGCAGGCTGCTTCAAGGGCTTCATTAGCTTCTGCCGACTGGAGCTCTCCAGGCCATTGGGAGGAACCCTGTTTACCTTGGTTCAGAATCAATTTTAATCATCATTGAGGCCTGAGGGGTCAGAGTGCAGCACGAAGTCCTTGGGACTACACCAGGAAGGGAAAGAAAAGATAAAAATGTTTTTCTAAAAGCCCAGAAATGGGCTCCAGTTTTGTTTACCAATTGTTTCCAGAACAATATATTGTAGTGCCAATCACTGATGAAATGGTAGGATTAAACTTCAATCCCTACTTTAGTTTCTTCAAGAAGTTCCTGGTAAATTAGAGTGATGGTATTGGCCCAGTTTAGTGTCAGTGTCAGTAAATTAGAGTGATGGTATTGGCCCAGTTCTGTCAGTTGAATTATATAATTTCTACATGTACTGTGGCCTGAAGCTTTGGGAATATTTAATAAAGGGAGAGAGACAGTAAATGAGAAAAAAGTATCATAAAAACAAATGGACAACAAAACAAAAAACAAGATCTTGCCCCTTCTGGTAGGGATGCTGAGAAAGACACACTCATCCATAAAGGAGATGTAGATAATTTCTTATTTCTCTCCTGAAAATGCCAGTACATGTAGCTCTGGGTGGAGGAGAACCAGTTCATCTGGCCTTTGAGGTCACATTGATGATGTTGAACCTTGCTGTTAATGAAACTCAGTGCATTTTTCTTAATTTTTATTTCAGTTTCTAATAAGCATTTGTGAGCTATAACCTTTCCCTCTCCTAGATTGCATTGCTTCAAAAAAGCCTCACAAACAACCCTTCTAGAAAAGAAGGCTAAGTTTTAAGTAATGACAGTAATTCTACAATGTGTCATACTTGCGGTTTATAATGTACTACCCTCCACATTCTCTCATTATCCTTGAAACAGCTCTTTCAGCATATTAAGGTAGACATCATAATGCTCATCTCTCCTCTGGGAAAATGAGGTTATAGCTATTAATGTATCTGCTTACGATTGTAAAGCTCCTTAGTGGCAGGAGTCAAGACTCCTCACTCCAGCATCAGTGTTCTTTCACTCCACCATTAATGAGTGATGTTGATTAATAATATCAACATTTTCCTGGGCATTAGAAATATAGAGAAAAATAAGACACAAGCCTGTCCTCTGATAGCATATAACCTATTAGGGGTGGGGGAAGTAGTAAGATAGTTACATGAACAGACAAAGCTTAAAATGTGTCAATAAAAAGTAGCTAAATGAGGGACAGAGGTGGTGGGTGCTGTCTATGGGTATGTAACAGCTGTCAGTGTCAATTACCCTTCTTCAAATTAATGTTTTATATTCGTGTTTTTATTTGGCTAAACCGTAGATTGAGATGTGTGAAATGAAGTTAGCAAGTAGAAATTATATGGTGAAGTCGAGGTAGGGATCGTCCATAATAAAAGACAAAATTTTTAAAATGAAGGAAACGAAAGAACTCCACAACAGTTGTAAATATTAAGGAAAGATGTATTCCATCAAAGAGGATTGTTTCCAATGTAAGCTAAGAAATATTGCCATCTTCCATGGACTACTCACGGGACGAGTTTGTGAACTGGCTTCCAGGGAAAGCCGTTATTCTCCTAATGGTTGTAGGTCCAACTTTAGCGTGAAAAGACTGGAGATTCTTAGGGGAAGGCAGTGTTCCGGCCATTATTTTTTTTTTTTTAATTTTTGAATTTTATTTAATTTATTTTTTTATACAGCAGGTTATTAGTCATCCATTTTATACATATTAGTGTATATATGTCAATCCCAATCTCCCAATTCATCACACCACCACCCCCGCCCCTCCACTTTCCCCCCTTGGTGTCCATACGTTTGTTCTCTACATCTGTGTCTCAATTTCTGACCTTCAAACTGGTTCATCTGTACCATTTCTCTAGCTTCCACATATATGTGTTAATATATGATATTTGTTTTTTTCTTTCTGACTTACTTCACTCTGTATGAGTCTCTAGATCCATCCACGTCTCACCAATGACCCAATTTCGTTCCTTTTTATGGCTGAGTAATAATCCATTGTATATATGTACCACATCTTCTTTATCCATTCATCTGTCGATGGGCATTTAGGTTGCTTCCATGTCCTGGCTATTGTAAATAGTGCTCTAATGAGCATTGGGGTGCATGTGTCTTTTTGAATTTTGGTTTTCTCTGGGTATATACCCAGTAGTGGGATTGCTGGGTCATACGGTAATTCTATTTTTAGTTTTTTAAGCAACCTCCATACTGTTCTCCATAGTGGCTGTATCAATTTACATTCCTACCAACAGTGAAAGGGGGTTCCCTTTTCTCCACATCCTCTCCAGCATTTGTTGTTTTTAGATTTTCTGATGATGCCCATTCTAACTGGTGTCAGGTGATACCTCATTGTAGTTCTGATTTGCATTTCTGTAATAATTAGGGATGTTGAGCAGCTTTTCTTGTGCTTCTTGGACATCTGTATGTCTTCATTGGAGAAATGTCTATTTAGGTCTTCTGCCCATTTTTGGATTGGACTCTTTGTTTTTTTAATATTGTGCTGCATGAGCTGTTATATATTTTGGAGATCAATCCATTGTCCGTTGATTCATTTGCAAATATTTTCTCCCATTCTGAGGGTTGTCTTTTTGTCTTGTTTGTAGTTTCCTTTGCTGTGCAAAAACTTTTAAGTTTCATTAGGTCCCATTTGTTTATTTTTGTTTTTATTTCCATTACTCTAGGAAGTGGATCAGAAAAAATCTTGCTGTGATTTATGTCAAAGAGTGTTCTTCCTATGTTTTCCTCTAAGAGTTTTATAGTGTCCAGTCTTACATTTAGGTCTCTAATCCATTTTGAGTTTATTTTTGTGTATGGTGTTAGGGAGTGTTCTAATTTCATTCTTTTACATGTAGCTGTCCAGTTTTCCCAGCACCACTTATTGAAGAGATTGTCTTTTCTTCATTGTATATCCTTGCCTCCTTTGTCATAGATTAGTTGACCATAGCTGTGTGGGTTTATCTCTGGGCTTTCTATCCTGTTCCATTGATCTATATTTCTGTTTTTGTGCCAGTACCATATTGTCTTGATTACTGTAGCTTTGTAGTATAGTCTGAAGTCAGGGAGTCTGATTCCTCCAGCTCCGCTTTTTTCCCTCAAGACCGCTTTGGCTATTCGGGGTCTCTTTGTGTCTCCATACAAATTTTAAGATATTTTGTTCTAGTTCTCTAAAAAATGCCATTGGTAATTTGATAGGGGTTGCATTGAATCTGTAGACTGCGTTGGGTAGTCTAGTCATTTTCACAATATTGATTCTTCCAATCCAAGAACATGGTATATCTCTCCATCTGTTTATATCTTCTTTAATTTCTTTCATCAGTGTCTTATAGTTTTCTGCATATAGGTCTTTTGTCTCCCTAGGTAGGTTTATTCCTAGGTATTTTATTCTTTTTGTTGCAATGCTAAATAGGAGTGTTTCCTTGATTTCTCTTTCAGATTTTTCATCATTAGTGTATAGGAATGCAAGAGATTTCTGTGCATTAATTTTGTATCCTGCGACTTTACCAAATTCATCAATTAGCTCTAGTAGTTTTCTGGTGGCATCTTTAGGATTCTCTATGTATAGTATCATGTCATATGCAAACAGTGACAGTTTTACTTCTTCTTTTCCAATTTGGATTCCTTTTATTTCTTTTTCTTCTCTGATTGCCGTGGCTAGGACTTCCAAAACTATGTTGAATAACAGTGGTGAGAGTGGACATCCTTGTCTTGTTCCTGATCTTAGAGGAAATGCTTTCAGTTTTTCACCATCGAGAATGATGTTTGCTGTGGGTGTGTCGTATATGGCCTTTATTTTGTTGAGGTAGTTTCCCTCTGTGCCCACTTTCTGGAGAGTTTTTACCATAAATGGGTGTTGAATTTTATCAAAAGCCTTTTCTGCGTCTATGGAGATGATCATATGGTTTTTATTCTTCAATTTGTTAATATGGCGTATCACATTGATTGATTTGCTTATATTGAAGAATCCTTGCATCCTTGGGATAAATCCCATTTGATCATGGTGTATGATCCTTTTAATGTGTTGTTGGATTCTGTTTGCTAGTATTTTGTTGAGGATTTTTGCATCTGTATTCATGAGTGATATTGATCTGTAATTTTCTTTTTTTGTAGTGTCTTTGTCTGGTTTTGGTATCAGGGTGATGGTGGCCTCATAGGATGAGTTTGGGAGTGTTCCTTCCTCTGCAATTTTTTGGAAGAGTTTGAGGAGGATGGGTGTTAGCTCTTCTCTAAATGTTTGATAGAATTCACCTGTGAAGCCATCTGGTCCTGGACGTTTGTTTGTTGGAAGATTTTTAAACACAGTTTCAATTACATTACTTGTGATTGGTCTGTTCATATTTTCTATTTCTTTCTGGTTCAGTCTTGGAAGGTTATACCTTTCTAAGAATTTGTCCATTTCTTCCAGGTTGTCCATTTTATTGTCATAGAGTTACTTGTAGTAGTCTCTTAGGATGCTTTGTATTTCTGCTGTGTCTGCTGTAATTTCTCCTTTTTCTTTTCTAATTGTATTGATTTGAGTCCTCTCCCTCTTTTTCTTGATGAGTCTGGCTAATGGTTTATCAATGTTGTTTATCTTCTCAAAGAACCAGCTTTTAGTTTTCTTGATCTTTGCTATTGTTCTCTTTGTTTCTATTTCATTTTTTTCCGATATGATCTTTATGATTTCTTTCCCTCTGCTAACTTTGGGTTTTGTTTGTTCTTCTTTCTCTAGTTCCTTTAGGTGTAAGGTTAGATTGTTTATTTGAGATGTTTCTTATTTCTTGAGGTAGGCTTGTATTGCTATAAACTTCCCTCTTAGAACTGCTTTTGCTGCATTCCGTAGGTTTTTGGATTGTCGTGTTTTCATTGTCATTTGTTTCTAGGTATTTTTTGATTTCCTCTTTGATTTCTGCAGTGAACTCTTGGTTATTTACTAACCTGTTGTTTAGCCTCCATGTGTTTGTGTTTTTAACGTTTTTTTCTGTGTAATTGATTTCTAATCTCATAGAGTTGTGGTCAGAAAAGATGCTTGATATGATTTCAATTTTCTTAAATTTACTGAGGCTTGATTTGTGACCCAAGATGTGATCTATCCTGGAGAATGCTCCGTGCACACTTCAGAAGAAAGTGTAATCTGCTGTTTTTGGGTGGAATTTCCTATAAATATCAATTAAATCTATCTGGTCTATTGTGTCATTTAAAGCTTCTGTTTCCTTATTAATTTTCTGTTTGGATGATCTGTCCATTGGTGTAAGTGAGGTGTTAAAGTCCCCCACTGTTATTGTGTTACTGTCAATTTCCTCTTTTATAGCTGTTAGCAGTTGCCTTATATATTGAGGTGCTCCTATGTTGGGTGCATATATATTTATAACTGTTATACTTTCTTATTGGATTGATCCCTTGATCATTATGTAGTGTCCTTCCTTATCTCTTGTAACATTCTTCATTTTAAAGTCTATTTTATCTGCTATGGGTATTGCTGCTCCAGCTTTCTATTGATTTTCATTTGTATGGAATATATTTTTCCATCCCCTCACTTTCAGTCTGTATGTGTCCCTAGGTCTGAAGTGGGTCTCTTGTAGACTGCATATATATGGGTCTTGTTTTTGTATCCATTCAGTGAGCCTGTGTCTTTTGGTTGGAGCATTTAATCCATTCACGTTTAAGGTAATTATCAATATGTATGTTCCTATGACCATTTTGTTAATTGTTTTGTGTTTGTTTTTGTTGGTCCTTTTCTTCTCTTGTGTTTCCCACTTAGAGAAGTTGCTTTAGCATTTGTTGTAGAGCTGGTTTGGTGGTGCTGAATTCTCTTAGCTTTTGCTTGTCTGTAAAGCTTTTGATTTCTCCATCGAATCTGAATGAGATCCTTTCCGGGTAGAGTAATCTTGGTTGTAGGTTCTTCCCTTTCATCACTTTAAATATGTCATGTCACTCCCTTCTGGCTTGTAGAGTTACTGCTGAGAAATCAGCTGTTAACCTTATGGGAGTTCCCTTGTATATTATTTGTCATTTTTCCCTTGCTGCTTTCAATAATTTTTCTTTGTCTTTAATTTTTGCCAATTTGAATACTATGTGTCTTGGCGTGTTTCTCCTTGGGTTTATCCTGTATGGGACTCTCTGTGCTTCCTGGACTTGGGTGGCTATTTCCTTTCCCAGGTTAGGGAAGTTTTCGACTATAATCTCTTCAAATATTTTCTCAGGTCCTTTGTCTCTCTCTTCTCCTTTTGGGACCCCTATAATGCGAATGTTGTTGCGTTTAATGTTGTCCCAGAGGTCTCTTAGGCTGTCTTCATTTCTTTTCATTCTTTTTTCTTTATTCTGTTCCGCAGCAGTGAATTCCACCATTCTGCCTTCCAGGTCACCTATCCGTTCTTCTGCCTCAGTTATTCTGCTATTGATTCCTTCTAGTGTAGTTTTCATTTCAGTTATTGTATTGTTCATCTCTGTTTGTTTGTTCTTTAATTCTTCTAGGTCTTTGTTCAACATTTCTTCCTCTTCTCGATCTTTTCCTCCATTCTTTTTCCGAGGTCTTGGATCATCTTCACTATCATTATTCTGAATTCTTTTTCTGGAAGGTTGCCTATCTCCACTTCATTTAGTTGTTTTTCTGGGGTTTTATCTTGTTCCTTCATCTGCTACATAGCCCTCTGCCTTTTCATCTTGTCTATCTTTCTGTGAATGTGGTTTTTGTTCCACAGGCTGCAGGATTGTAGTTCTTCTTGCTTCTGCTGTCTGCCCTCTGATGGATGCGGCTATCTAAGAGGCTTGTGCAATTTTCCTGATGAGAGGGACTGGTGGTCATTCTGGCCACTTTTAATTCTCCTTTTTCAATTCCAGTTTCTTGGATTGTTTGACACAATGGTTTGCATGTGTTGATGTACCCTCTTTGATTTCAAAGCCAGAATTCGTTTTCTGAGCCTTCAAACCAACCATCAAAATGACTAGCTTGTTTCTTATCCTAATGAAAAAAACACTTGAAAATTTTCTCTTCTGCAAATGGAGTCTGGGTTATCTCAAAGCATCTTGTCACTCAGGCCTCAGTTCAGATGTCACCTCCTGGAGGACAGGCTAGCTGAATTTTGCCCTCTACCACACAGCCAGCTGCTCCTTGTTTTATTTCCTATAAAAGCACTTGTCACAATTGGAGATTATCTTACTTGTGTATTGGCTTTTCTTTATCTGCCTTTACCATTTGAATGGAAGCTCCAGGAAAATAGGGACCTTGAATATCTTGCAAAGTGCTTGGGATCTAAATAAGAGCTTGATAAATCCTAATTGAATTAATGATTCTAGAATCCCCATGAGAATTCGTAGGTCATTAGTTTAGTGTTTAGAATCATGATATTCTGTATTGGATGTGTGTCATTTGTCTTAAAGGATAGTGAACGAATTAAGGTTTTCTATAAAAGAAAGAGGGTAAAAAAGGAATTGCTTCTTCTTCAAACATTTGAATGGCTGTAATTGACTGTGTTGCATTTTATTTTTGCACCACAAAACAGCATTTGGTGGTGCATTTTGGTTTTGTTTTTTGTGCGTAAAAACTTTTGCAATTAGAATGGCCAGGTTAAGAAATGTGAATTTTATTTTCTTCCTGCTATAGAGACTTGAGGAAATACACCCCCTGTGAGTCTGATCTTTGAAAAATGCAAATCTTGGTCACTCTTAAGTTCTCCCCGGAATTCTCTTAACACTGCAATGGCCTCTCTTAGCCTGGGGCTGAAGATCGCCCTCCTGATCAAAGCCTGAGGGCCTCGTTTCTGCGGCTGCCTTGCCAGCCTCATCCAGGACCACTGTGCTAGGGATCACGGAGTTCCAGAGTTCCAAAGGCTGACCTTCTTTTAGTTTCTTAAACTCATCAAGTATTTTTTTTTTCTTCTAAAACCTACATACACATCTCTCTCCTTGGTTCACTCTTCCCAAATCTTTTCCTGTCTAATTCTTAGTTTTTTAGGTTTCAGATTGTGTCACCTCCTCAAAAAGGCCTTCTCTGACACCCCCTTTTCCCCTGATCTAAGGTAGTCCTCTTGTTACTCTCTCTCGTAAGACCCTGTACTCTTCCTTCTTGGCACTGATTACAATTAATAGTTTTACTTATTTTATTGTTTTGTGTGTGTGTGTGTGTATTTAATGCCTGTCTACCTTACTAAATTTACGCTGCAGGAGGGCAATGTTTCGCTCATTGTTAAACCCTCAACACTTAATTTAGTGCCCAGAGCATAATAGATTCTCACTCAGTAAATATTCACTGAATGAATAAAGGAATGAATGAATAAAATTGATCTTTGAGTTCCTAGTGTCTAGCACTGAATCTGGCATATATAAGAGACTAAAACATAGTGTATAACTAAAATCAAGTTAATGAAGAAGTGAAGTGTTTATCATCCACAGAGAAACAATTATTGGTTTATCAAAAATAGAAACTTGGTCTCATACAGACCACTCTCTCTCTGTTCATTCATTTACTTTCACTCCAGTTAAGAGAATCTGCTCATCTAAGTACATGGGAGAAAAACTACCTAATTGCTTTGTGTAATTCCAACACATCCAAATGGAAAGTGAATAACCGGAAGCATTCTTCCTGATGTTTTACATACTTGATGCAGGCATCTTAAAAGATTGACCAACTCCCTTTTCAACTGGATATTTGAATAGACACAACCATTAGAGAATTTTCTTCTAGGGACTTACTTTAGCTCTTAAACTGTATACACTGAACAAACAAACTCAAGTGGATCGTTATCTATAGAAGTGCAGAATTCCTTCTCCCTTTGGCAAACCATTCAGATCCAGAAGTATGTTTTACACATTCTGACAGAAGCACCTATAATAGCCAATTGTAACCTCCTTTCTTGCTACTTTAGCACCCTAAAGTATATGAAAAGACTGCATGTTAAGGCATTGTCTATTTATTAGAAAATATCTCTTGGCTTCAAAGTTCTTTTGACTATCAACCTACTGATGTGAGAAAAGTAAATAGCAATGAATTCCCTAGAGTCTTACTCCTAGGTGACAGGTGGCTTAATAAAGATAATTGGATATTAGATGACTAAGTGTTTGAAGCTAATACACAGACACATCTTTCAGATAGGTCACTGTAATGCTTCCTGTGTAATTTTCATGACAACCATTTGCACCGGTATGAACAAAAAGGGTCTGGATCCTTCTGGATGAGTAATAGGCATATCAATTATCTGTACTCTGTTGCCAAGATTGGAGGTGGGCTCCCAGCGACTCTTGCAAGGCTGAAGCCCACCCTTAGAGACTGCAATGAAGAGAGAGGAGCGGGGACTGAGAGTCCTCTTGGCCTTGTGTCAGGGCATGATTGCGGGGACGTGAATAGGGTCCTCATTCTGGAAGGGATTGGATGTATGGCTAGATATGTGTGGATGGCCTGGCATCCGTGGCAGCCATTCCAACACTTCAGTCATCAGTGAGTTAATGCCTCTCTGAAGGAGAATGACTTTTTCTTGAGCTGAACATATCCTGAGGTCCCTGCCTGAAAGAAAGCCTCACTCCTTTCTGTGATTTCAATGAGCATGGACTTCCTTATGCCAAAAGAATCTTTTTGGCTTTTTTCTCCATTTATTGGAAGTCCATTTACTGGACACCAATGTTGATTGGCTTCTCTTGGTAGATTCCCTTATGTTTCAAAGGAAAACAACAATAGCAACAACGCTACATATGGATTGAAGCTGAGAAAAGCAGAGAGTTGAAAACCTTCTTCCTACTGTCACGTTTCCCTACTTCTTCAGCAAGGTCTGCTTGACTTGGAATGTGCCTTCCAAGGACTTTACATTTCCAAAATGCTCTTAAATTGCTCCATGCATTTATTCCTCCAACTCTCAATGAAGACAGCACTGGCTTTCAGTCTCATAGCAACTCTTCTCAAGGTAATGGACCACAAGTTATTTCCACTTGAAATCCAGTTCTTCCAAATGAATCATACAACATGGTTTTTATCTCCCTTTCCTCAGAATAACTCTAAGAAGATGATCTTTTGGCCATATTCTTAAAATTTCCCCTATTGGTTTTTATTATATTCCAGGTTTCTCTACCTAAACACTATCCTTTCTAAGAGGAATGACTTTTTTACTAGTTATAATTATGTGTTCTTAGCTCATTTGCCTTGACATATAGCCTGTGATAGTTAAAGTACACTCACACATGAAGCACAGACTTTGACCCAAAGCCACGAAGTTTACATGTTCACAGGTGCACAGAGGGAAGGCTGAGCATGAGAGAGATATGTTCTCCTTTTAGTAAGTTCATTGAGCCCATTCTTGCAGAAACAAAAGAGCCCTGGGTAATTTTTCAGAACACTCAGACTTTTGGTCAACTCTAAAGCCAGTCACTTAATATTCTGCTTTGTTATAATGATAGGAAACTTGGTCTCAGTGTTCGTAAGGTTCTACATTTCAGTTATGTGGTTTCTTCCCTCTTTTAGTGGATGCCACCCCTGGGGATTGTACCATCAGTAGTATCTTAAATTGGAACCTCCCTCTCCAGGAGTATAGCTTCTGTAACCTCTACTTCCTCACTCCTTTATTCCTACTGGACCTACTCTTTATCTTTGACACTTAATCCCTCCTATTCTTTGATTACAGTTTTCTGATTTCGTTTTCCTCCTGGTTCATCCTAAGCCCTGTAATCAGTCACCTCTAAATCTCTCTGCCCTCGACTCTTCTCTCTGCCTAAAGAATCAGTCTTCCTCCTCGGGCCACATCCACTGTCTACTTTCATCACTTCCATCCCCGGGCTACTCAATACTTTTTCTGAAGCTGGAATATCATCTTGATCTGGTCCACAGATTTATGCTTCTCTTCTTGATGTCTCTAGCCTACATTTAGAGATCATTCTGGGCTTCTTGTCCCCCTCCTTCCTGGTTCCTTTTCATCTCTCCCACTGCTCCTCTTGTGCAGCTTCATCTTCCTTTTAGGCTGGATTCCCCTGAGATGCTGTCTGTTTCTCTCCTTCTGCACTCAAACACTCTCTCTTGGCAGCTCCCAAAGTTGAATCTCCAGACACAAAGGTTTTTCTGAGTTCCAGATCTCTAAGAGCTATTTGGATATCCTGCGGGCATCTCAAACTTCTCCTCCATAGAACCTAGTTTTTTTCCTTCTGCCACTAATTACAACTTTAATTATTCCTTTTTTCTACCCTCCCCTTCCCTCCCCTGCCCTTCCCTTCCCTTCTCTTCTCTTCTCTTCTCTTCTCTTCTCTTCTCTTCTCTTTTCTTTTTTCTTTTCTTTTCACTATCTGTCTCCCAAAGAGATTGGTAGTTCCTTTTGAAGCAGGCATATTCCTGTCTTGCTCATCATTACATTCTTATCACCCAACATGGGCACATAGTTGGTGCTCAATACGTTTTTTGAGTATAGAACAATGTATACAGCAGGAGTAAAGCATGGCCCACAGGCCAAATCAAGTCTGGTACTATTTTTGTAAATAAAGTTTTATTGAAACATAGTCATGCTCATTGGTTACATATTGTCTGTGGCTGCTTTCACCATAAAATGTCAGAGTTGAGTAGATGCAACAGAAACTATATTACTCTCAAAGCCTAAAATATTTACCCTCTGGTCTTATACAGAAAAAATATTGCTGATTACTGATGTAAAGGATAGTCTCAGAGCACAGAGGAAAGTGTATAACCCAAGGAATAGAGAATGCTGGGCTGTCAAGGAAGGCCTCCTGGAAGAGAAAATATGTACCTGAACCTTGAAAGATGAGAAAGAGATATCCAAGAGCAGGATGCGGTGGGATAGAGGTGATAACCTTAACAGGAGTAAGTGCTATGGATAATCTGCATCTGTTCACAAGTGTCGTGCAGCATAAATTATAAGGTAGGCAGTAAGAAATGGACTTGAGAAGATTGGGCAAGGGCCAGAAATCCAAGGGCATTCTTGAGCCTTGTCTGATCCCAGGCCCCCAACAACTTTTATGGTTTCCTCCCATGTCCTGAAGTCTCCAGCCTCAATCTACCTTCCCATATTTTCTGCAAATAATATTACATCCCATTTCCTAAGCAATTTGAGGTGATATTATTTCTAACACTAAATTCTCAGAATTTCCCTATTTTGACACTATTTCTTCTCTTATTCTTGAGTTAGAAAAAGGCATTCCTGCTCCTATGATGATATTGAGTCTGTACTCATCTATAAAAATTCCATCTTTCTCTCCTTCCCTCCCTCTCAGTCCCTGCCTTTAGTTCATTCCATTCCTTGCCTTTTCCTTTTGACCTTCTAACCTTCAACATCTTGGTCCCTCCTAATCTGCCACTTCTCTTACCACTACTCCTTTTGACTGGTTCCACTCTGGCTCCAATGCCAGAGATGCTGTTGCTGCCCAATTTCCTCCCTCTCTCTGAACACTGAGTTACCTCGTAAACTGAGAAGGCTTACCGGCCTTTAAACGCAGAACACTTTTTGACTTCATCTCTTTAATATTTCATAGCCAGAAGCATTTGGCTTTTCCAAACTTGTAAGACTATTTATCTTTGGGATTTCCCCATTCCTTTCAGTTTCTGCTTGAGAACCATTCAATTCTTGGCTTGAGTTCACTTCTTTTTTGTACAGGTAACCACACACCATCACTCTGACTCCTTCTGTCCACTTCTCCAGGTGAGTGGTCTGCCTTCCAATTTCTTTCAGACCATGGTTTTACCAGATATTTTGCAATGTTGTAACAGTGCTCTCTAGCTTGCTATATCTGTTTCTTGTTACTTGGCATTCAGGGGGTAAATATTTTTGATGTTAGTAGCCCACTCTCAGGACCAATTTCTTTATTGATCCACATAAGCTAACTACTATATCAAACAACCATATATTCATGACTTATTTATTTCTTATTCAACCTACAGTCCACTGTGGGTATATGCTCATTCAGGCACACAAGAGTTTAAGTAATTGGTTCAAGGTCACATAATTGGTAAATAGTGGTATCAAGATTTGGACCCAGGCAGTTGGATTCCAGAATCTTAACCCACTTCTCTCAAGTAATCAGCTCTGAGATACAACCATTCAAATTTTGCATCTTTCAAGGTGTATCACTTACAATTTGCCATCTTCAGCATTTTGTCCCGCACGTCAGTGGGTTGTATATGTAAACCTCTTGATCATACAAAGAGTTATGGAGTCACGGCATATCAGAGCATGTGCTGAGAGATTTTGTAGCATCAAAGATACAGAAGCTCTTTAAATACAACTAAACCTGCCACTATTGATATTAAACAGCCTCTTAATTTTTAACTTTTTTTCTAACCCTATTGTACATTTTTTCAGGACAGCTAAATTGAATGTCTTATGTTGATCTCCTGGGGTTTTTCGGTTTCCATCTATCAATATCCATTTATACAAAGAGAGGCTAGGGGGTAATTTTACATTTTGTAAAATTATTTTTGAAGGTATACAAGCAGGTTTGATCTGCACACCTTCATTAGAGCTCTTTATTTCCCACGTGGAGGAATAGGTACCTAAGCGCTTCTGAAAAACAGGTGCTCATTTCTACAGAGGAGAAACTTCCATGAGCAAATGTTCTTTTCAAACCTGTTTCTTCTCCCATGACTTAAGTGCAGCCAGACTTCACTGGGAGAGGGTAAGGAGCAGAACGAGGTTCCCCCTCAAGGCGGTTCTGAGGTGCTCTGATGCCAGACTGATGTGATCGGTGGAATTCATCACTGCAGGCTGACGTGTCTCACAGTGGGAGTCATGGGCTGGTCTGCTTGGTAAACTACTCCCGCTCTATGCCTGAAGCCGTGCTTCTTTTAAAAATAAATCTTGTTCTTCCAAGCCCCATGTGTCTCACAGCCTCAAGAGTACCTCATGGATTTAGACTAATCTTGTCTTATCATAGACAGGTTACCTCCAGATTCTTAACAATCACCCCATCTCTGAGGCCATTGATTCGTCTGTTCCCCCTGAAATTGAGTTAAATGTGCTAGCCTGATTGGCTCCTTGAAGTTAGTATAGGATATTTCGACAGGGCTCTGAAAATGAAGCCCTGACCCCAGTGTGTAATGACCTCAGTGGACAGTAAAGGGTTCCTTTGTGTCGGGCAGGTGACAAGTGTCAGTTAACCTTCCAAGTCCACATAGATTTGTACCTGATCTTAGGGTGACAAATCATCTGTCCACTAGCTCACATGGCAAGCATTTTCACCTGGTGGTAATGCCGGTGAGAGACCCTCACATACCACATAATCAGTCATTTCCATGCAGGCAACATTCTAGTGATTTACTGAAAATATCATCAGGGCCATCAAAGTACACACTTTTAATTTATTACACAAATAATGGATTGGCTGAAGTGTTTAGACCAAGTGAGTTTTTCCCATTGAAGGTACTGTGTTCATTCTTTTGGAGTCATCAGAGTAAAGTTCTTCCAGACTCTTAGAACATTGCTAAGAAAATTGCAGCTTCACTGCAGTGAATATTCCTCCAAGAGCCCTCAAATTTGAGACTCCCACCAGCAAATATGAAGCACTTCTGTGTGTACAGAAGGTAAGCCCCAGGGTCCTTCTATCATATTGTCTCAATGATTTATACTTAAGGTATGCTCCCTCCACGTCCTCTGAAGTAAAACACACACACACACGCATAGTGAGAACTGAATTGAGTTGTGGGTGTGTGCCATGGCTGAGGGCTCAGTCCTAATGTGTGCTGAAGTGCCAGCACTGTGCTGTGGCCAGATAGTAATTGCTGCTTAGAAATAGCAGGATATCCAGTGAGAAGAGGCTGAGAAGAATACACTCTCTCTGGAAGAGTGCATTATAAGCTCCTCATGGGAAAATGTGGGAGACTATTGAAAGGGGATGAGAAGAGAATTGTTAAGACTCCACTTTCTCAGTTTCTGATCTGAACTTTTGCTCACAGCAGGTGAACACAGACTCCCTCCCACACAGAGATGTCCTCCCCTGCCGGTGTACAGTCTGTTAAGTAAACAAAGACTTTATACTGAGAAAGGAACATTTCACTATTTTGGCTATGAGTTGTTACTTTTAAAGCTTTATCCTCCAAACATTTTCCCCTCTCCTTGTTTATTTTTTCACGAGAAAGAAAATGTGCCACTTAAAAAAATTCAACTACAGGACAAGAAAAGCTCACTTCTAGATTAAGGCCACTTCTAGTTTAAGGCTCACTAGGGCTTAAGGCCAACTCACCTTTTGCTGTGATCGCCAGCTCATCCGCACCAAGGAGCCAATATAACTTTCTTTTTTTTTTTTTAACATCTTTATTGGAGTATAGTTTCTTTACAATGTTGTGTTAGTTTCCACTGTATAACAAAGTGTATCAGCTATATGTATACATATATCCCCATATCTCCTCCCTCTTGCATCTCCCTCTCACCCTCCCTATCCCACCCCTCTAGGTGGTCACAAAGCACCGAGCTGATCTCCCTGTGCTATGCGGCTGCTTCCTACTAGCTATCCATTTCACATTTGGTAGTGTATATATGTCAATGCTACTCTCTCACTTCGTCCCAGCTTACCCTTCTCCCTCCCCGTGTCCTCAAGTCCATTCTCTACGTCTGCGTGTTTATTCCTGTCCTGCTCCTAGGTTCTTCAGAACCTTTTTTTTTTTTCTTTTAGATTCCATATATATGAGTTAGCATATGATATTTGTTTTTCTCTTTCTGACTTACTTCACTCTGTATGACAGACTCTAGGTCCATCCACCTCACTACAAATAACTCAATTTCGTTTCCTTTTATGGCTGAGTAATATTCCATTGTATATATGTGCCACATCTTCTTCATCCATTCATCTGTCGATGGACACCTAGGTTGCTTCCATGTCCTGGCTATTGTAAATAGTGCTGCAATGAACATTGTGGTTCATGACTTCTTTTGAATTATGTTTTTTTCAGGGTATATGCCCAGTAGTGGGATTGCTGGGTCATATGGTAGTTCTATTTTTAGTTTTTTAAGGAACCTCCATACTGTTCTCCATAGTGGCTGTATCAATTTACATTCCCACCAACAATGCAAGATGGTTCCTTTTCTCCACACCCTCTCCAGCATTTATTGTTTGTAGATTTTTTGATGATGGCCATTCTGACCAGTGTGAGGTGATACCTCATTGTAGTTTTGATTTGCATTTCTCTAATAATTAGTGATGTTGAGCATCCTTTCATGTGTTTGTTGGCAATCTGTATATCTTCTTTGGAGAAATGTTTATTTAGATTTTCTGCCCATTTTTGGATTGGGTTGTTTGTTTTTTTGATATTGAGCTACATGAGCTGCTTGTATATTTTGGAAATTAATCCTTTGTCAGTTGCTTCATTTGCAATATTTTCTCCCATTCTGAAGGTTGTCTTTTCGTCTTGTTTATGGTTTCCTTTGCTGTGCAATACCTTTTAAGTTTCATTAGGTCCCATTTGTTTATTTTTGTTTTATTTCCATTTCTCTAGGAGGTGGATCAAAAAGGATCTTGCTGTGATGTATGTCATAGAGTGTTCTGCCTATGTTTTCCTCTAAGAGTTTTATAGTGTCCGGCCTTACATTTAGGTCTTTAATCCATTTTGAGTTTTTGTGTGTGTGTGTGTATGGTGTTAGGCAGTGTTCTAATTTCATTCTTTTCCATGTAGCTGTCCAGTTTTCCTAGCAGCATTTATTGAAGAGGCTGTCTTTTCTCCATTGTATATTCTTGCCTCCTTTATCAAAGATAAGGTGACCATATGTACGTGGATTTATCTCTGGGCTTTCTATCCTGTTCCATTGATCTATATTTCTGTTTTTGTGCCAGTACCATATTGTCTTGATTACTGTAGCTTTGTAGTATTGTCTGAAGTCAGGGAGCCTGATTTCTCCAGCTCCGTTTTTTTTCTCAAGATTGCTTTGGCTATTAGGGGTCTTTTGTGTTTCCATGCAAGTTGTGAAATTTGTTGTTCTAGTTCTGTGAAAAATGCCATTGGTAGTTTGATAAGGATTGCACTGAATCTGTGGATTGCTTTTATTCCTAGGTATGTTATTCTTTTTGTTGCAATGGTACATGGGAGTGTTTCCTTAATTTCTCTTTCAGATTTTTCATCATTAGTGTATCGGAATGCAAGAGATTTCTGTGCATTAATTTTGTATCTTGCTACTTTACCAGATTCATTGATTAGCTCTAGTAGTTTTCTGGTAGCAGCTTTAGGATTCTCTATGTATAGTATCATGTCATCTGCAAACAGTGACAGCTTTACTTCTTCTTTTCTGATTTGGATTCCTTTTACTTCTGTTTCTTCTCTGATTGCTGTGGCTAAAAGTTCCAAAAGTATGTTGAATAATAGTGGTGAGAGTGGGCATCCTTCTCTTGTTCCAGATTTTAGAGGAAATGGTTTCAGTTTTTCACCATATGAGAATGATGTTGGCTGTGGGCTTGTCATATATGGCCTTTATTATGTTGAGGTAAGTTCCCTATGCCTACTTTCTGGAGAGTTTTTATGATAAATGGGTGTTGAATTTTGTCAAAAGCTTTTTCTGCATCTACTGAGATTATCAAATGGTTTATATGCTTCTGTTTGTTAATATGGTGTATCACATTCATTGATTCACATATATCGAAGAATCCTTGCATTCCTGGGATAAACCCCACTTCATCATGGTGTATGATCCTTTTAATGTGCTGTTGGATTCTGTTTGCTAGTATTTCGTTGAGGATTTTTGCATCTATATTCATCAGTGATACTGGTCTGTAGTTTTCTTTTTTTGTGACATCTTTGTCTGATTTTGGTATCAGGGTGATGGTGGCCTCATAGAATGAATTTGGGAGTGTTCCTCCCTCTGCTATGTTTTAGAAGAGTTTGAGAAGGATAGGTGTTAGCTCTTCTCTAAATGTTTGATAGAATTCACCTGTGAAGCTATCTGGTCCTGGGCTTTTGTTTGTTGGATAATTTTTAATCACAGTTTCAATTTCAGTCCTTGTGATTGGTCTGTTTATATTTTCTGTTTCTTCCTGGTTCAGTCTCTGAAGGTTGTGCTTTTCTAAGAATTTGTCCATTTCTTCCAGGTTGTCCATTTTATTGGCATATAGTTGCTTGTATTAATCCCTCACGATTCTTTGTATTTCTGCAGGTTCAGTTGTTACTTCTCCTTTTTCATTTCTATTTCTGTTGATTTGAGTCTTCTCCCTTTTTTGCTTGATGAGGCTGGCTAGTGGTTTATCAATTTTGTTTATCTTCTCAAAGAACCAGCTTTTACTTTTATTGATTTTTGCTGTTGTTTCCTTCATTTCTTTTTCATTTATTTCGGATCTGATTTCTATGATTTCTTTCCTTCTGCTAACTTAAGGGATTTTTTGTTCTTCTTTCTCTAATTGCTTTAGGTGTAAGATTACGTTGTTTATTTGAGATTTTTCTTGTTTCTTGAGGTAGGCTTGTATTGCTATAAACTTCCCTTTAGAACTACTTTTGCTGCATCCCATAGGTTTTGGGTCGTCGTGTTTTCATTGTCATTTGTTTCTAGACATTTTTTGATTTCCTCTTTGATTTCTTCAGTGATCTCTTGGTTATTTAGTAGTGTATTGTTTAGCCTCCATGTGTTTGTATTTTTTAGTTTTTTTCTTGTAATTGATAGCTAGTCTCATAGCATTGTGGTTGGAAAAGATACTTGATACGATTTCAATTTTCGTAAATTTACCAAGGCTTGATTTGTGACCCAAGGTATGATCTATCCTGGAGAATGTTCCATGAGCACTTGAGAAGAAAGTGTATTCTGTTGTTTTTGGATGGAATGTCCTATAAATATCAATTAAGTGCATCTTGTTTAATGTGTCATTTAAAGCTTGTGTTTCCTTATTTATTTTCATTTTGGATGATCTGTCCATTGGTGAAAGTGGGGTGTTAAAGTCCCCTACTATGATTGTGTTAAACTGTCTATTTCCCCTTTTATGGCTGTTAGCATTTGCCTTATGTATTGAGGTGCTCCTATGTTAGGTGCATAAATATTTACAATTGTTATATCTTCTTCTTGGATTGATCCCTTGATCATTATGTAGTGTCCTTCTTTGTCTCTTGTAATAGTCTTTATTTTAAAGTCCATTTTGTCTGATATGAGAATTGCTACTCCAGCTTTCTTTTGATTTCCATTTGCATGGGATATCTTTTTCCATCCCATCACTTTCAGTCTGTATGTGTCCCTAGGTCTGAAGTGGGTCTCTTGTAGACAGCATATATATAGGTCTTTTTCTTGTATCCCTTCAGCCAGTCTGTGTCTTTTGGTTGGAGCATTTAATCCATTTACATTTAAGGTAATTATCAATATGTATGTTCCTATTACCGTTTTCTTAATTGTTTTGGGTTTGTTATTGTCAGTCTTTTCTTTCTCTTGTGTTTCCTGCCTAGAGAAGTTCCTTTAGCATTTGTTGTAAAGCTGGTTTGGTGGTGCTGAATTCTCCTAACTTTTGCTTGTCTATAAAGGTTTTAATTTCTCCATCAAATCTGAATGAGATCCTTGCTGGGTAGAGAATATTGGTTGTAGGTTCTTCCCTTTCATCACTTTAAATATGTCATGTCACTCCCTTCTGGCTTGCAGAGTTTCTGCTGAAAGATCAGCTGTTAACCTATGGGGATTCCCTTGTATGTTATCGGTTGCTTTTTCCTTGCTGTTTTAATATTTTTTCTTTGTATTTAATTTTTGATAGTTTGATTAATATGTCTTGGCATGTTTCTCCTTGGATTTATCCTATATGGGACTCTCTGTGCTTCCTGGACTTGACTATTTCCTTTCCCATGTTAGGGAAGTTTTCAACTATAATCTCTTCAAATATTTTCTCACACCGTTTTTTTACTCTTTTTCTTCTGGGACCCTTGTAATTCGAATGTTGGTGCCTTTAGTGTTGTCCCAGAGGTCTCTCAGACAGTCTTCAATTCTTTTCATTCTTTTTTCTTTATTCTGCTCTGCCATAGTTATTTCCACTATTTTACTTCCAGGTCACTTATCCATTCTTCTGCCTCAGTCATTCTGCTATTGATTCCTTCTAGAGAATTTTTAATTTCATTTATTGTGTTGTTCATCATTGTTTGTTTGCTCTTTAGTTCTTCCAGGTCCTTGTTAAACATTTCTTGTATTCTCTCCCTACTATTTCCAAGATTTTGGATCGTCTTTACTATCATTACTCTGAATTCTTTTTCAGGTAGACTGCCTATTTCCTCTTCATTAGTTTGGTCTGGTCGGTTTTTAACTTGCTCCTTCATCTGCTACATACTTCTTTGTCTTTTCATTTGTTTAACTTACTGTGTTTGGGGTCTCCTTTTCACAGGCTGCAGGTTCATAGTTCCTGTTGTTTTTGGTGTCTGCCCCCAGTAGGTAAGGTTGGTTCAGTGGCTTGTGTAGGCTTCCTGGTGGAGGGGACTGGTGCCTGTGTTCTGGTGGGTGGGGCTGCAACCGGTGGTGTGTTTTGGGGTGTCTGTGAACTTAGTATGATGTTAGGCAGCCTCTCTGCTAATGGGTGGGGTTGTGTTCCTGTCTTGCTAGTTGTTTGTCATGGGGCATCCAGCACTGGAGCTTGCTGGCCGTTGGTTGGAGCTGGGTCTTAGCATTGAGATGGAGATATCTGGTAGAGCTCTCGACAATTGATATTACGTGGGGTCGGGAGGTCTCTGGTGGTCGTCAGCCACACAGCTCAGAAGAAAAGGGAGAAAAAAAGAAAGAAAATAAAAATAAAAATAAAATAAAATAATTAAAATTTAAAAATTATTAAAATTAAAAAGTAATTTAAAAAAAAGAAGAGAGCAACCAGATCAATAAACATATCCACCAGTGATAACAAGTGCTAAAAACTATACTAAGATAAACATAAAAATCAGAAACAAGTCAGTTGCAGACAGACAACCCCAAGTCTACAGCTCCTCCCAAAGTCCACTGCCTCAATTTTGGGTTGATTCATTGTCTATTCAGGTATTCCACAGATGCAGGGTACATCAACTTGATTGTGGGGATATAATCTGCTGTTCCTGAGGCTGCACGGAGAGATTTCCCTTTCTCTTCTTTGTTTCCACAGCTCCTCGGGTTCAGCTTTGCTTTTGGCCCTGCCTCTGCATGTAGGTCACCCTCAGGCATCTGTTCCCCGCCCACACAGGAGAGGGTTAAAGCAGCGGCTGATTAGGGGGCTCTGGCTCACTCATGCCTGGGGGAGGGAGGGGTACAGTAGTTATAATTGGAATGCAGGACGAGCCTGCAGTGGCAGAGGCCGGTGTGACGTTTCAGCAGCCTGAAGCACACTGTGTGTTCTCCCAGGGAAGTTGTCCCTGGATCACGGGACCCTGTCAGTTGCAGGCTGCACAGGCTCCCGGTTGGGGAGGGGTGTGGATAGTGACCTGTGCTTGTACACAGGATTCTTGGTGGCTGCATCAGCAGTGTTAGTGTTTCATCCCTGTCTCTGGTGTCTGTGCTGATAGCCACGGCTCGCAGCCATCTCTGGAGCTCGTTTAGGCAGTGCTCTGCCTTCTGTGGGCAGACAGGGAAGGAATCCCCTCTCCTCACGCACCCCAAAACAATGGTCTCTTGCCTCTTAGGCAGTTCCAGACTTTTTCCTGAACTCCCTCCCGGCTAGCTGTGGTGCACTAGCCCCTTCAGGCTGTGTTCACGCCGCCAACCCCAGTCCTCTCCCTGGGGTTTGACCTCCGAAGCCCGAGCCTCAGCTCCCAGCCCCCGCCCGCCCCGGCGGGTGAGCAGACAAGCCTCTCGGGCTGGTGAGTGCTGGTCGGCACTGATCCTCTGTGCGGGAATCTCTCCGCTTTGCCCTCCGCACCCCTGGGGCTGCGCTCTCCTCCATGGCTCCGAAGCTTCCCCCCACACCCCGTCTCCACCAGTGAAGGGGCTCCCTAGCGTGTGGAAACTTTTCCTCCTTCACAGCTCCCTCCCAGAGATGCAGGTCCTGTCCCTATTCTTTTGTCTCTGTTTTTTCTTTTTTCTTTTGCCTTACCTAGGTACATGGGGATTTTCTTGCCTTCTGGGAAGTCTGAGGTCTTCTGCCTGCATTCAGTAGGTGTTCTGTAGGAGTTGTTCCACATGTAGATATATTT
Organism: Balaenoptera physalus; assembly: GCF_965194825.1. NCBI lineage: Eukaryota > Metazoa > Chordata > Mammalia > Artiodactyla > Balaenopteridae > Balaenoptera > Balaenoptera physalus. The sequence goes on along the minus strand of NC_138888.1, from coordinate 14,454,711 downwards.
TTAATGTATTTGTGGGGAGGAAGGTGATCTCCACATCTTACTCCTCTGCCATCTTGAAGGTCCCCCTTGCCAATATAGCTTTTAAAGATTCCCCTCTGCTTATGTCTAGCTCTCATGCACCTGGACTTCCACAAAGCAAAATGCACCGTGGCAATTATTTTCTGGATACTTCAGGTAAAAAGGCCAACCTCTACCCAGATATCTAGGGATCTACCTTTTTATCAATATGTCTGTAGCTAAGACTTAAATATGGCCCCTACAGTGTGCTACATGCCATTCTAAGCACTTTACATAAAAACTCTTTTTACCTTTATCGGAGAATTCTATGACAATTGCTTCAATATTGATGTGGGGTAAATTTGGGGAGACTGACATTAGATATAAGATTCTTTCTATACCTCTTCTGGGGAATGTATCCTGTTGTATTGCACTCATCTTTTTCTTGTCTGCCCCTGTTCTGGATCTCTTTATTTATTTAAAATTTTTATTGAAGTATAGTTGATATACAATGTTGTGTTAGTTTCTGGTATACAGCAAAGTTATTCAGTTATATATACATACATACACACACATATATATATATATTCTTTTTCAGGTTCTTTTGCATTATAATTAATCACAAGATATTGAATATAGTTCCCTGTGCTATACAGTAGGATCTTGTTGTTTATCTATTTTATATATAGTAGTGTGTATCTGCTAATCCAAAACTCCTAATTTATCTCACACACACCCCCCCGTCCTGATCTCTTCATTAACAAGGGCCGTGGCTTTCTTCTCTGTCCCCTAATGTTAGCACAAAGCCTGATATATAAGGGGCCCTCAATAAATCTTTTTGAATGAATTAAAGTAGAGCAAGAAAGGAAGACAAAGAAAATCTTATTGTTGGAATACTTTCCTTTGGTTGGTAGGCAGTGTGCTTTGACTTAACAGGTCTGAGTCCTAACTTCCTCATTTGGAAAATAGGGAAAATAATACTAACCTTAAAGGGCAGTTGTAAGAAGTAAATGAATTTATCAAAAGTACCTAGCATATTTTAAGTCACTGTGAAAAAAGATGGCTTATTCCATAAATGGTGTTAAGAAAACTAAGTAGCTGCCTGGAAAAATACGAAGCTGAATCCCTGTCTCACATCTTACACCAAAGTAAATCTCAAATGATGATTGCACAACTCTGTAAATATACTAAAATCCATTGAATTGTACACTTTAAATGAGTGAATGATGTGATATGATATTATATCTCAATAAAGTTGTTATAAAAATAAATCCCAGAAGATCAAAGATTTAAGTGTAAAAACATGGAACTGTATTAGAAGGAAACATAAGATAGTTTTTAATATGTTATTGGAAGGGAGAATGACCTTTTCAAGCAAGACATACTGTTCTAAAGCCATAAATGAAAGTTTGATAAATTTGGTTATGTAATAATTGAATATTTTGCAGAAGAAAATACTAGAAACAAAATCAAAAGAAAAATATGACAAATAGTGAGAAAATAATTAAAAGCACATAGAACAAAAGGCTAATTACTGTAATATATAAAGAGCTCTTAAGAATCAATGTGAAAATGACCAAAAACCCAACAAAAAATATGGGCAAAGTACAAAAGCAGGCAGCTCAGAGGAAGAGCTTATACCAGTATATTCTCCTACCAACAGCCTAATGGTACAAGCTCTTTAGAAGCAATATTTGAGCTATTTGTCCAAATTAAAAATACATAAGTCCTCAGATCTAGCAATTCGGCTTCTAGGAATTTATTCTATAGCTATTTATACATGTGTCTAGACATAAACATAAGTATAGTCATTGCATGAAATGTTTGTAACAGCACAATACTTGAAATCAACCTAAATGTCAACCAACAAAGAAGTGGTTAGAGAAATAATAGCATTTTGTTTAGTGAAAAACTATGCAGCTCTTAAAAACAGTTGATGAAGAACCCCAAAATATATCAATTAAAAACAAAACAAGGTGCTGGACAATGTGTTTACTGTTCATGTTTTAAATTTTTATATATTGCACAAACATATGTTTGCATAAGCATAAAATATTCTAGCTTCTTTCTATTCCCCCAAACCCATCATGCCCCAAATTCAGCTCATGAATAACAAGATGAATGAATTCCTTTCACATGTATCATCTCTGCATTTAATTTCTGCACCAACCCTATGGAAAAGATACTAATACTTTCTTTTGAAAATATTACATGTTTTGAACCTTTGAGTTTGCTTATTCAATAGTTGCAACTACTAATGCTAAATCCTTGATGCCAAAGCTCTGTTGTACAGGGAAAAAGCCTTAACTTCTTATATAATGATGTAGGACATCCTTCATCAACCGACATTGTCCTTCTTTCCCAGATTACTCTCCTATCTCCTTCTGCTTCTAGCACACTGCTCCAAGTTCTTTCACACTGTTCCTCCTTTCCATGTTTAGGGCCTCTTCCAACGATGCTTTCACATCTCAGCTCAATGAAATCCTATTTACATTTTCTTAAAGTGTCAACTCAAATGCCACCCACTCGGCAAATCTTTACCTGTCATCCTAGGCAACACCAATGGTTCCAGCACAACTACAGCTCATAGTTTTCATAGTTTGTCCTGTATTTCAAAAGCATTTTATATAAGTCTATTAAAACTGATTATATTATTTCAAGGTCATGAGCATATTGAGATTAGAGGCCCTATTTTTATTCTCATTACTACCACAACTTCTAGAATATAGTAGCAGTTTGAAAAATATTTATTAGAAAAATTATTTACCTGAATTCGAATCATTTTTAATTACCCATAGGTTGAAGAACTTCGTATTCAGCGTGACAGATTTTGGGATTGAATAATACATCTCTTCTAAGAATTTGAAATGAAAATGTTTTATTGATGGAAAATCTTTCTTCATCTTGCCTTCTAGAATTCAAATGAATGTTCATGCTCCATGAAGAGAATGGGCTGTGGTTTTTTGTTACAGATTTGGAGCCAGTAAATTTTTATGAATGTGAACCTTATCGTGTCTTCTGGAAGCTTTCCTGTTCTTTAATTCCTTTTTCCTGTGTTTTCATAGGAACCAGGGAAAATGTGTTGAGGGCATGGTGGAGATCTTTGACATGTTGCTGGCTACATCGTCTCGGTTCCGTATGATGAATCTCCAGGGAGAGGAGTTTGTGTGCCTCAAATCCATCATTTTGCTTAATTCTGGTGAGTGAACAACATGGGAAAATGTAATGCTGATTACTGGAAGAAATATTTATTTGTATTTTCAACCAGGTACAAGCTACCTACTACAAAGACATAATCACAAATTGATAGAAACAATTAACACATTTAAAATAAAAAAATAAATAAAATAAAATGCCTATCTTCTTTTTAAATTACTTATGGAGGTGAAACCATGCTGGTCAAAAATGATGAATGAAAAACAAAATTTGAACACTGAATCCAATGGCCTTTCTGTTGAAATACTTTTATCCTCTCACAGATATTGTGGTTGTTTTTATTAAAGTGGTACATGTATGTGGACATAAGTCTGTTGTTAGTTGTATATGTCAGAACGTAAGTAGAGCGAGTGACCCTGTTAGGATAGTGTGACCAATTCTAAGTTCCAGATCATAAGCAAAGAGGCTTATTTGAGACAGACCATGTTTCTGGTCAAAATTGACTAGCTGAAAAATATAATTGGCTCAGAGATAGAAAAACCTAGTTCTAAAACTGAGGAACGTGGAATTCGGTACACTGGTCCAGCTGAAAGAGTGGTTTTCATTTGATCCATGGTGTCTAATTCAACTGTTCCCTCCTATGTATTCATTTGAGAAAGCTTAGCTGAGAGTGGCATCTGTTTTTTTTTTTTTTTTTGGTGGTGAGGTTAGCTGTTGCATAATGAGTCACTCCAGGTCACCCAGATGGAAACTATGGCTCAGCCTGAATCAGCACCCTGACTCGTCCCAGACTCCTCGGTAGTTGAGTCTAAGCACTAGATCCCCAGTCTGTACCACCTGAAGCTTAACAATGGGGTGTCACCTGCACTGTAGATGCCCTTAATCTGGACCTTAGTCCCCCAGCCTCAGGCCTACCTCAGGCCGGAGACCTCATTCTCACATACAAATCACAACTGTTTGGAAGCCCTGGACCTGATTTTAGATTTAGTTTCTTACATCATTCGATACAGTCTCAAAGTTCCCAATAGCTGAACTACAGTTTGTGTTGATCCCATATGGAAAGAGTCGGCACTCCCTTGTCTTTTGAGATGTTTTGTTTCTTCCTGATGAATGCCAATCCGGATCTTCCCATATCCCCTAACAATTTTCCACTTCTCTTCCCCACCAATGCTAGTAACCTATATTGCTTAATGGTTGTCATAGTAATCATTCTCACTTAACTGATAAATGGAAATCTGTACTATTACACTAGGCAGGGACTGAATTACAGAATGAAGTTGCATGAAAAATAATGTGCTCTCTACTAAGGAAGTGATTACCGCTCCATTCAAGTTTCAGGTTCCACTCACGTGCATTGTGCTTTTCATTTGAGTCATTTGTCCTGTATGTTGAAGGGTCCAGATCCCACAATGGCTCTTTATTGGATGAGAGTTCTGGGAGCAGTGCCACTCAGCTGCACAGTGCCAGGTCCTGAACCTGCTCCTTCTTCGATGGAGGGCTGGCACACGCTGACGTCTCTCATGTGGGCAAGCTGTTAATTTCAGAGAAGGCAGGCCTGTCAAGTGCTGGGACTTTTTTCCTACCTTTACCAGGAAATAATACCCCGGACAGGAAGTGAAATTAGCTGGAGTTACAAAATCAACAAAAGGAGCTGCTCTGATCTTGGTAATCAAAAATATATCTTTCAGATCTGCAGAGTTTTTTCCTGCATTACTGGTCTGTTCCTATGGGAGGGTGTTTCTTTTCATAGTATGTAATAAAAAAAGACAGGACTTTTGCCATCAAAATATTGGATTTATAGACCTAAGTTTGTTAAATCTCAGAGGAAAAACTTTAAGCCCTCACAAGAAAGTATTTATTAAAGACTGGCACCAGCATCTCCAAACAGTATTTCCCATCGCAGGATGTGGACCTCCACCTGCTGCCCCCTGACACCAGTTAAACTTTCCTGCTCTATCCTTGTTCTTTTACCTCTTTCTCAGGATCTTCTGTGAGCTCCCTTGCGCCGGGAGGGTCGGAACGCTATTTTGGAAATACAAGGCACTGTTTTACTGACAGAGTTTATAGTTGTCTTTTTCATGAGATACCAGCAGCTCGTCTTTTCTTGTAAGGATGGCACTGCTGGCTCACGAGCTGTAGCAAGACAGAAGCCATCTCACAACCTGGGAAAAGTGAAATCGCTCTTTCCACTCCAAAAGTGAGCTCTGTTTTGGAAAAGCGGATCTGCCGCTGAGCACAGCTCCTGGTGTCTCATATTGTTCCTGAAAAACAGAATCCAAAAGGCCATGACTCCTAAACACAGTGGTGTGGCGCTCAGGGCCTTTTTCAGAGTCAAAAAGTGATCAGTCATATGAGGGTCACCACGACGATCAACAGCTTTTTCCCACAACTGGAGGTATGGACTTTTCTAAAAACCCAACCAATTCATGGCTCTGATTAGGGGCAGCTCTTCACCTGTCATGAGACAAAATACAAAGTGACTCTAATTCCTGGAATCTCTGACAGAAGCCAAGCTAGAATGACTCAGGAAACCTGCACTAGAAGATGCGTTTCTGGTCCCTGGGAAACAAGACCTCAGTGTATGGAGGAACCCTGGGTTTTGGGCTGAGCCCCTGTCAACAAACTCTGAGAAGGGTGTGTTTACATTGGCCTTGACTTTGGGGCCGAGACACAAGGGGAGTTGAAAGGTTGTTATGAGGACCTGCTAGGAATGTCTTTCTGGAAGCCTTGAGAAGGTCTCCCAAAGGCCAACATTTCCAGGGGAAGCCCTCTTCACAGCTGTTTGGGAGTGGGAGGTATTCATCATTTCTGAGACAGAATAATTTATTACTTTGTTTGCAAAAGCCTCTAATCATCCATGGGACAAACACTGTGTGTTTTTATACTCCCCACCAGAGGACAGAGGCAGTGCTAGTTAATCCAAAGATGCCCTAGCCAAATCAACGCTAGCGTCAAGGCATTCTGAGAACTAGCTGGACAGGGTCCAAGGTAGGGCAAATGCGAACAGAGCAGATGAGCTCAGGGCACAGGGCTGTGAGGCAGCAGCAGTGGGAGAGGAGGATGGAGCTGGAGCTACAGAGGGGGCCCGGGAAGGAGGTTCTGTGCCCGTTTACTGTGTTCCTGCTACCCAGCGTGACTTCAGTTCTTCTTTGTAATTCCAATATTTCAAATTCTTCAGGTCCAGTTCCGATCTCACCTCATTCAGGAAATCTTGCTACAACCCAAGTCCATAATGAGATTTTCTTCTCCAGACTATTTTAGTTCTTAGAGCCAGTACCTCACAATCTAGCATTTGGTCAGTTGGTACACTGATTGCAATAATTGATTCAATAATTTCATTCATTTATGCAATAACTCGTCAGTTATGGAATTCTCACAGTGAAATTTAAGCCAAATATATGAAAATGAATGACATCGTTCTTTGGTTTTGGTTTTTCAGTGTTTTATTTTAGCCTGGATGGGTTCTTTATGTGTGTATGTCCTAATTTCCCTATAAACTATTAATTTTTTAAATTCCTCACAGCCTGTGAACTGCCAACAAGTATTAGACCATTCAGTCATTTAATAGACGCGTATTTGCTGGGCATGACCAGAAACACCTAGAAAGTCCCCATTTTTCCCGTGCTGTTCCCATCATGATGGAACATATCATCTTTTTCAGTGTACTATAGATCTAGGTAATGTCAGACTATTAATGGGAAAAAAATAATGCCCATCTCCTTGGGTTATTGTGAGATCAAGGGGAAACTGTGTATAAAGTGTCTAAAGCAGTTCCTGGAACATAGTAGGTCCTCAATCAGTGACAACTGTCATCATCACTCATGAGAATCTCTGGCTTAAACGGAGTCAGTTCATGCCTGTTTTTCAATAAAATTAAGTGCTTTTCGTTTAAAGGCCTCCCTTCCGCTAGGCTTAAAAAAATATGCAAGGACAGGAGGGTAATAATAACAATAGAGATTGTAACTGTTCTCCTGAGGCTTTGGTAATTGTGCTATTTAATTTTATTTAGAGAAATTTTAGAGCAAGATTATCTCATGGATAGTAATTGATTGTTATTTGAACCTTAGTTTTGATGGACCTTAACGAAAACTCTGTGGTGTCCCCATTCACCATCAGTTGACTCTGCCTCTTCTCATCCTCTTTCCCCACCTATGTGATCCTCATAAAGCCTTCAGAATCCACTCCCATTCAGAACACCCCCCATTTAGGAAGTGTTTTTCAAGACTCAGAAAAATTCATGAGTCAAAGCTGAATACGTATAAATCTACGGTCTCTAATAAATGTTGAGTTTGGCCTTCAAAATCAATTTAATAATTATTTCTCCCCATTTTCTGAACATCTTTCTGACCACAATTCTTTATATGCCTCAGTAATTCTGAAGAGCCTCACGTACTTCACTCCCAGGTAACTTTATCCAACTGGCTCCCTGGAGAGCCTGTCAGACCCCTGACTGCAGCTCCTCTGCCCTCTGTGTTACAGTGGATCTTCTTTTCTCTCCTGACCCACAAACTAATTCCAATTACTCCAACTCTTTGCCTGCTGGATCCCGGTGTTACCATTGGCAGGCATGTTTGTTACTCCTGGAAAGCCTTCTGCTATAAAAATGTTGTACCCTTGATTACCTGTTCATCCAAAACTGATCTTCAGACAACATTTCTCTTTCAATTGATGGAGTATTAAAGAAGAATAAAGAGCCAAAACCACTGGGGCTAAAAACCCGAGGTGGAAAGTTAAAGGAAAGTAAAATGCCAGGAAGGAAGAATTATGACAACATCTCTAAAGTGTGTATCCCGGTGTTCATTTAAAGAAAAAAGGATATGGAATATCCTACAGGTGCATATACATTAAATGTAAACATAAAAATGGTACCAGCTCTTGTCTGTCACCTAGTTCTGCTTTGTTAATAATGGCATATCTTGTCATCTTGATGCCTTGATGAAACATCTGATGCGGAAGCTGGTGACATCCATTTGCTTTGTATACGTTCACCAGAGGCTGCACTCTCGTCAGAGAAGCATTTGTAATCATGATTAATTATAACAGGCTCCCATCACAAAGACTATTTCCTCTCTCGGAGCTGAATTCTTTGCTTTCTCTCTGCTAATTATTAGACAATTATTTACTGCATTGATATTTTTAAGTGTAGAAGTTAGACAATGATTCAGAGTCCTATATTTAGATGAAAGAACATTTAAAAAACATACTGTAAATATGTTGACTGTAAACATTAAGGATCATTAATTCTTAACAGTTGAAAGTTCCTGATGGGAACAAGCCTTGGAATCTCAGATAGACACATTGTCAGGTATGCCCACTGCTGTCACAGTGGAGAAGATTTGATTGTATTATCTCTTGAGTTGTTTATAATGCCAACCTTCCTCTCCAGGGAGCCTGCTGATTGTGGTAATTTTGAGATAAATGTCACTTGATAGTTATTAAGTGGTTCGCTGTCTTCTCACTGGCTGATGGATCCTGTAGGCAGGCGACAGCTCTTGGAGTCTTTCCTTGCTCCCACCTAATGGTGTGGCCTTAAGCCTCTTGGCCTCCGTTAATTTCTTGAACACTTGGCGCGCCATGGTCTTTGTCTTAGAGAGCCCAGGCGTTCAAGAGAAGGAACTCTGGCACTTACCTAGGGGGTGATGGATGCCCTTTGATAAGCCACTTCCCTGAGCCTCATGTGTAAAATGGAAATAATGATACGTAACACACAGAATTGTTGTGACTATTGAAACAATGACCACCTAGTGCCTGGCACATAATAGGTGCACATAAATGTCGGTCTGTAGACTCTCCAAATACAAAAACCCTGGCACGTTTTTCTTAGCAGATGATACATAACTTCCTGCCTGGAAATTCTGAAGTGGGATTTCACGCCGGTCATTTGGGGTTAAAAAAATTGCATTCTCACGGCAAAGATGCCCTTCTTGTGAGTGGAATAGTTCCAGGCACCAGACGGGATGGACTGGGTCCTGTGTCTTCTTGCAGAGACTTCTTGGAACTTCTAAGGAACTGGGGGAACCAACCGAGTGCCTGTAACCTGGGGAAGACTCTCTGGACGGGGCAAAGGCAGGAGCCATTGGGAGCCTAGAAATCCTTGCAATGATCCTGACATTAGGAGCAGTTATCCATTCATATTGGAGAACCTCAGAGGGAGGAGAAGCTGCCCATCCTTTTATGCTCCAAGGAGCATGGACAAAGGGGGAAGCTGTCTCTTAGGTCCTGGATTCAACCACCATTTTCACCCACATTCTCTAGGGTCCAGAAATTACCTGTCCATATTCTTAAGTTTGAATAATATACGGGACCATTAAAAAAAAGAAAAATGCCACAGACTACCCCACTGCTGACTTAAAATGCTCTTTGTATGTTGTTTAAATATGAATAATCACATTATGTAAATGAATGAGTGTAAACTCCATGTTCATAGCTCTTATATACACACAAAACCAAAACAAATTCACAAATTAAATACAGACTGAAAGGCAAACTGGTAATAATGTTTTGGCAGAAACCGAGTTGCCTTTTGCAGCCTGCTGGGGCAGATCTCTGTCTGCTAGTCTACCAAGCCTCTTGTGAGGGCCCTGCCCTCCCGCCTTGTCTGTGTCCAAAAGGATGGCAAAGCCTCTGCTTCTGTAGCGCCCTGTTTTGGCAAGAACACATCATTTATGTATTTTGTTTGCTTCTGCGTTTATTTTTCTGAGATACTTAAGACATAACTGTTAGACTTGAGGCCATCATCAGCACGGGTGAAAAATACGTAACTTAGGAAACAGTCAAAGATGCTAAGGATTATTTAGGTGGGTCCATCTCAATACTCCACACGTTTCCATCCTCTGGGGGGGGGGTCTTTGAAAAAACTCTGTTGCGGGGACCCTTCCCAGAGATTCCGATATCATTAACCATGAATATCGGTATTTGTTTAAAGCTCCCACCAAGACTTCAGTCTCACCAGGACTGAGAACTCTTGATCTAACTGACATAGAACATTCTGAAATTAATGTCTTAATGATATTTTTTAGAATATTGTTAAGATAAAAGCGCACAATTTTAAAAGGCCAAGAGACAGTTTAAGGACCTTTGAGAATCCTCTTTTAATTCTCAGCAGTGTGTGGAAATTAGTTTGAAAACGACTGCTGTAGGTGATGAAATGTCTGCTAAGTTAAACTAGTTCTCTAGTACATTATAAAATGAACCATTCTGCAAACTGTGGGGAAAAACTGCTAGTTCTCAGAAAGAACATTGCCCAGCACGGGGGACAGGAAATGGAGGCCTGTCTTTCACACATTGGCTTGGGCAGGGGACACAGGCAATTAACAGATCGTTTCAGTGTCATGAGATGAGAGAATGTCACGATGAAGGGAAGCAGAGTGTCCGCAGAGACGGACAGCAGGGTCCTTACCTGAGCACCGACGCTTCAGCTGAGTCATTAGGGTGAGTTGGACTTGGCTGGAGTCAGAAGAAAGGCAAGAGGGAAAGTTCTGGCTCCACCATTAAACTAACAGGGTCTCATCAAGCCACTGGACCTCTCTTCACTGGTCTCCTCAACTATAAAATAGAAATAGTAATTCTAAACAGTCCTGTTAACCCAAAGGTTTGTCACGACATAACAAGATAGCTTAAAAATATGAGCTAATATCATCATTACTATTATAATCTGTTGTTTTTTTAGAGGGAAAATATTATGTGATCTAATATCCTGCAGAGACTTTGCTGTCAAGATCTCCCTGTTCTAATCATAGGACAAGAATTACACTCAGGCCCTATATTTGGAAGGGCTATAGATGCCCTCTCTTTGCCCTCATGCCTGGCACATTGAACTATAAATCTAAATGTGTGTTGACACTTGAACTGAAGAAGACCATGAGAAAACAGCAACAAAATCCCACTAATTTCTTGAGCTCAGAAGTGAAATAAAATATTGTTTTTTAATGGGGTTTTCCTTTCCTTGCATGATACTCATTGAACAAGTAAAAGCCATATTGGAATATGTATTCTTCCTGAAACATTTAAATGGAAAGTCAGACTGTCAAGTTTTCAGTCTAAACCAAACACCCCTACACTTAGTTGGAAGACCTATTTCTGGGTGTAGCCTTTCATGTGTGTGCCCACGGCTACATCTGACTGCTTCTCTTGGGTTGAAAGAAAGATGGAAAAACAAACTCCCTGCCTCTCCCATGGGGTCCTGGTCCTTGAGCACCACATCAGCCCCAGCCTCCTTCAGCACTTTCCCCCCGGGGATACGGCTACTTTTGTATGTTGAGGTAGCTTGAGGTTGCTTCGGTTCTATTTTCTCTGAGTTTTTACTTTATATCTACTTTTTAGGTTTTGTTTTTCTTCTGGCATATAAGACAGACAGCAATACCCCCACTGAACTGAGTGATATCCATGGATTTATAAGCTACTATATGTTAGCTTAACTACCATTTATTGAGGATTTACTACTTTTCCAGGCATTAAGTGCTGGAAGGGAAAAGTTGCCTCTAGTTGCCTCATCTGTAAAATGGGAGGTAGTAGTAGTTCCTGCATACTAGTTTGCATAAAGTGAGCCATGTGGACTGCTCCCTGGACCCTAGGGATGCTCCATCAAAGTGACCCCATGGTCATACCAGTAGTGATTATAGTAGCAGTGATTAGTAAGGCAGTTTCTACCTCAGGGACCTCACGATCTTAAGATAAAGACAGATATAAAAAGAGAATTGCTCTTTTTTTTTTTTTAATAGATCTTTATTGGAGTATAATTGCTTCACAATACTGTGTTAGTTTCTGTTGTACACCAAAGTGAATCAGTCATATGCATACATATGTCCCCATATCCCCTCTCTCTTGAGCCTCCCTCCCACCCTCCCTATCCCACCCCTCTAGGTCATCTCAAAGCACCGAGCTGATCTCCCTGTGCTGTGCTGCTGCTTCCCACTAGCTATCTATTTTACATTTGGTAGCGTATATATGTCGATGCTACTCTCACTTCGCCCCAGTTTCCCCCTCCCACCCCGTGTCCTCAGGTCCATTCTCTATGTCTATCTCTTTATTCCTGCCCTGCAACTAGAATCATCAGTACCATTTTTTTTTAGATTCCATATATATTCGTTAGAATACGGTATATGTTTTTCTCTTTCTGACTTCAGAACTGTTCTTTTTAAAAATAAAATTATGATTACAAAAAAATATGTTAAATTTAGATAATTTTAGAATAACAAAATATATTATTAAGGAAATAACCACCTGAGGTTAACCCACCATGTGGACTTTTTGATGGATCTTACTGCAATAGAGTATAAGGGTTAAGAGCAAGGAAGTCTAGTTCCAAGTTCAAATCCCCTTTCTGCTACTTAGTAGTATGACTTTGGACAAGTTACTTAAACGCTTTGGGCTCCTGTTTCCTGGTCCATGAAATGGCGAGCATAATAGTGCCTACCTGTTAATACAGGTTAGCTTTTACAATACAGTGCCTACTTTAGACTAACACTTAATTTGTGCTCAAAACTATTTTCTTTTCTTTTCGTACTGCGTGTATATATATTCATCTTTATATTTACCCATGTTAATTAGGATCATACACATGTACTCTCTTTAAAAATAAGATTTTAGGGAACTCCCTGGCTGTCCGGTGGTTAGGACTCTGAGCTTTCACTGCCAAGGGTGCAGGTTCAATCCCTGGTCGGGGAGCTAGGATCCCGCCAGCCGCACAGCCAAAAATAAAAAATAAAAATAAATAAATAAATAAATAAAAATAAGACTTTAAATGGCTGGCATAATCATTCATGAAGATATAAGATCATTTATTTAACAAATCTGATATTGTTAGACACAAGTGACTTCTCTCTTTTGTTATTATAAACAACGCTTGTTTTGCATTCTTATAATTGTCTTTTGCCTGCTTGTGATTATTACTTTGGATAATGTTTCTCAAAGTGGAATTGCTGGGTGAAAGAGTATAAATATCATTGTCTCTTGATACATATTGCCTACTGCCCCAGAAAACTTGATCAAATTGCACTTTTACATAAATGTAACCTTTTCATGCATGTGGAAGACAGAGGTGGGTGCGTCCGCCTCAGAGGTAGAGATGCAGACAGCTTCCTCCAGCCCAGCTACTGTGCTCAGCTGTGAAATTCCCAGGCAGGAATTTCTACGCAGGACATGTTATAAACATCATATTACAAGCATCCCAAGCTCACTCCTCTGGAAGCAAATTATCGCTTCAGAGAATGTTGTTGTATTTTATTATCTATTATCTATATAGGCGCTTGTTATGTCATTTTTAAATTTTATGACTTGCACAGACACTGTGCTGGTGAACTGCTCTTATTCTAAGCAGTCAGGATACACAGAGGGTTGGCATTTAGTATCTTACCCTCTGCCTTTGGTCCCTTTGCCACTGTTTTTACCGAGGGATATTTATAAAAAGAAACACAAGAGGTTGAATGGCCGTAAGTGAACCTCCCTTTAAAAACTCATCTCGGGAAGGACAACCTGCCTCCTCCAACGATTTCATTTGCTCTGGGTTCTGGGGCGTTGTGTGATTGACACGACCTTTCCTAGTCAATAATGAGCTTGGAGGAACAGCTTACCATGCGACCCCACTACCGCTCTAGCCTTGCCCTTCTCTGGTGATCAAGAAGCTGCTGGTTCAAAGAGTGCCCTGTCTGATCTCATGGATCCCAGGGATCAAGAGCAATCGAGTCTCCAGATTCTTGCAGCTGGAAGCAGTCAGACACTGGGGTCCCTGGTCCAGCTCCGAGGATGGCTAAGCATGACTGCCAGGAGGGGGCATCGGCAGGAGCAGTTTGTTTGTTCTTTAAAATTGGCAGCAGCAATACTGGTGAATTAAACCCAGAATGTAAAATGCATTTTCATCTTGACGGTGAAGCCCTTACTTTTGGTAGAGCGGATGTTACTCTGAGTGAGATAATATAAACTTCGTGTTCAGTTAAAGCCAAGGACTCAGTACCTTCTAGTAAGACCTTAATGCTCTGCTTCCTTTGCGTTCCAACTTGCCAGTCCTCGTGGGACAAAGCTGATCTTTTCTGTACTTAGATAAGTAGCTCAGGTTACCGATGACATGTCGGAGGTATTTCCAACCAAGAAAATTTTTCTCCGAAGCTTTAGTAACAAATTTGTTAGTTCCCTTTTCTGCCGAAATGGCAAACCTTGAAGAGTTTCAGAAATGCGAACAGCCTTAGGGATGATAGCAGTATTATGAAAATAGTAATAAGTAATATCCCTACAGCAAGCTCCTTAGTCCTTGGAATATCCATCACCAGCTCTGTTTCCCTCTCGTCAGTCCAGGCATTGACAAAGCTTGTGAAATAATAGAAATGAAAGGCACTTTGACTTTGTATTTTCAATAGCATTTTCTTCTACCAGATTACGAAAGGCATACATGCCTGAGGCAGAGAACTTGGAAAATACAGAAAAGTCACCAAGAAAAATAATCTCCCAAGTAATCATAATTTCACTGCACAAAAGTAATCATTGTTAACATTTTGGTAAATGTTCTTAATTAAAGAGACTCTTAGAAGATGCCTGGGTCCACCAGCACCTCTTCTCCACACCATCTTGCACCTTGTTTGGAAAATCTGGAGTGCTCCTAAATCATTCCAGGAAAATTATTAGTTTTCTCAAATATCTCTGGAGGCGAGGCTATTGGCAGTCATTTCTAGTTTCTCACAAACCTTGAAGTTAGGAAATTCTTTGTGTAGCCTTTCAGTACTGGCCGGGGGTGAGGGGTATTTGGGTGCTTGTTCCAACTCTGCCCTTTATTTACCCACAGGGTGACCTCAGGCAAGTCCAGCCTTGCTGTTCTGTCTGAAAACCCTCCCAGCAGTAGCATCCACTAGCCCCAGCTCCTTAACCTCTCTGAGCCTCTGTTTCCCAACAAGTAAATTAATGAGTGGATCAGTAGGGGGCCTTTTTACACTAAAAATTATTTATTTAAAGAATGTCTATATGTATAACTGAGTCACTTTGCTGTACCGCAGAGATCGGCACAACATTGTAAATCAACTATCCTTCAATTTTAAAAATTAATAAAATTATTTATTTATTTGTAGAATTTATTTTTTACAGCAGTTTTAGGTTCATAGCAAAGCTGAGGGAAAGGTACAGAGATTTCCCATGTAACCTGCCCCCCTCCACGCCACCCCCAGTCTCCCTCATTATCAAAATCCCACACCAGAGAGGTATATTTGTTAGAACCAATGAACTTAACGTTTACATACCTTTATCACCTAAAGTTTATAGTTTACATTAAGGGTCACTCTTGGTGTTGTACATTCTATGGGTTTTAAAAAATGTAAAATGACATGTATCCATCAGTATAGTATTGTACAGAGTAGTTTCCATTCTGTATGTTATTTAGGACATTTAGGACATTCTGCCCTAAAAATCCTTTGTGCTCTGACTATTCAACCCACCCATTTCCCTAACCCCTGAAAACCACTGATATATTTTTTACTGTCTTCTTAGTTTTGTCTTTTCTAGAATGTCATGTAGTTGGAAACATATATTATGTAGTCTTTTCAGATTGGCTTCTTTCAGTCAGTAATATGAATTTAAGATTTTTCCATGTTTTTTGATGGCTTGACAGCTCGTCTCTTTTTTTTTTTTTTTTTTTGGCTGCATTGGGTCTTCGTTGCTGCGTGCGGGCTTTCTCTAGCTGTGGTGAGCGGGGTCTACCCTTCGTTGCGGTGCGCGGGCTTCTCACTGCAGTGGCTTCTCTTGTTGTGGAGCACAGGCTCTCGGAGCACTGCCTTCAGTAGTTGCAGCACGTGGGCTTCCGTAGTTGTAGCATCATTTCTTTTTAGCGCTGACTAATATTCCATTGTCTGGAGGTACCACAGTTTATCCATTCACCTACTATAGGACTTCTTGCCTCCAAGTTTTGGCAATTATGATTAATGGTGCTATAAATATCCATGTGCAGGTTTTTGTGTGGACATGAATGTTCAACTCATTTGGGTAAATACCAAGGAGCATGATTGCTGGCTTATATAGAAAGGGTATGTTTAGTTTTGTAAAAGTCTGCCGAACTGTCTTCCAAAGTGGCTACGCCATTTTTCATTTCTACTGGTAATGAGTGAGGGTTCCTGTTGCTCCACATCCTCGCCAGCATTTGCTGTTGTCAGTGTTTTAGATTTCGGCCATTTTAGTAGACCTATAGCGGTATCTCATTGTTGTTCCAATTTTCAGTTCTCTACTGACATATGATGTGAAGCATCTTTTCATATACTTATTTTCCATTTCTATATCTTCTTTGGTGAAGTATCAGGTCTTTTGCCCATTTTTTAATTGGGTTGTTGGTTTTCTTTTTGTTGAGTTTCAAGTTCTTTGAGTATTTTGCTAAGAGTCCTTTAGCAAAGGTGTCTTTTGCAAATATCTTCTCCCAGTCTGTGGCTTGACTTGGCATCGTCCTGAGATCAGTGCTTTGTAAACCTTCTGCTAGAGCCTCATGTTTCAGAAGGAGCCTCTGGTCACCAGAGGATGGGGACGTGAGGCTGAGGAGGAGGGGCTGAGGGAGCAGGCTCCAGTCTCCCCCTCTCCCTTTCTCCTGCTTTAATCAGAGAAGTTTGACTTCATTCAGTTTATAAACTATGTGAATGTTTCACTTGAAGTTCACTCTTTTAAAAGGATTTTGATTCTCAAAATGGTTTGAAAAACACTGAACTTAAATCCATAATTCTGGAATTCTGTGTCTCCTTTTTGCAACATAATATGTCCTTTCACAAGGCTCTATTAAGGAGAAATGAGATAAGCCTGTCACAGTCATGTGATACTTTTTCAACACAATTTTCATCTACTGTAGAGCTCACTTGAAATGATGGAACTGATACATCTAAAGAATAGGTATCATCTACATGTCCATTTATCTTTCTGAAATAGTAATTTTGGACACTAATTATCTTTTTCAAAATAATCAGCAAGAACTATCAGCCATTTCGCCATTTTGATTCTCTATCTAGGAAAAAAGGGGAAAAAAATATATCTGAATCTTTGTGGTTCTGGAGATAAATATGCAAACCAGCACCAAGAAGGGGTGGACTTTACAGTCACACAAGAAGGTGTCACTTCACAGTGACCAGCGTTGCTCATCACAGGGTTTTTAAATAGTGCTGTTCAACTCAGGATAATGTGACCATGTGCATTCAACCAACTATATATTCTTGGGTCATATGCCATTTTTTCTGGCTTCGCAGTTAAGTTAGATGAATGTTTAGTGATGTTTTATAAACATCTGTATTCACACTAACCCAGTTTATTAACTTGGCAGAGGAGGGAGGGGTGTCCGGTTCATTATTTTGTTTATACATTGCCTATTCCACAGAGGATTAGAACTGGCTTACTAAATTTCATGTGATGCAGAGGGAGTAAGGCAGTAATTAACACAATCTGAAAAAAAGGAAAATAATGTGAAGAAAATAATAAATTCAGGAGTCAGATTAGCACACAGTGGTCTATCTGTACAGTTGCTAGGAGTGGGCCACAAGTTTGGCTCTCAGTTTCCTTTGCTGGGCCAAAGCAAAGGGAACACATTCTATTATAAGCTCCACTGGCTTTTAATAAAAATAAAATAAAATAGACTAGTTGTTCCACATAAAAACTCTCCTTTAGGCACATCTTGACAAGGTCTATTTCTCACAACCAGCACTCGATCAAGATTATGCAACTGAGAATTTGAGTGTTTTATTCTCTGATAAGAAAGTAGGGTGCAGATATTTGAGGTTGCCAGTTAAGGGAAGAGCCATATATTTTGATAATCAGCTGGGCAGTTGTTAGGGATAAAGGCCTCCTATGAAAATTGTTAACTGTGTACAGGGTCTGATAGGATGGGCTCAAGCCCTGACCATTATACTAACAAGAGTGAAGGTCAGGGCTGGGCCAAGGCATTGAGACGCAGTAGGATTCATAATGTGGAGCAGGAAGTATTCAAATGCTGTTTCATCTCATGATGTTCCAGATCAGGAGTCTAGTCTCCAATTTGCTGGTTCTGGGTCATTTTCCTCCCTGAATGTCTGGTGCAGATATCCAGGTGTGCTCTGTTTACTGCTGCTGTGTAATAAATTACCCCAAAACTTCATGGCTAAAAAAAGAAAAAAAAGGTTTGGATTCTATTAGTCATGGATTTGGATAGAGCACAGAGGGCATGGACTGTTTCTTCTCCACCATGTCTGGGGCTGCAGGTGAGGGTCATCCACTGGGAGTAATTTGATAGTCGTGGGCCAGAGACATCTTAAAGGACTTTATTCACATGCCAGCGATTGATGCTGGCTGTTGGCTGGGACATCAGCTGGAGCTGTCCACTGGGATGCCTATCTGTGGCCTTGACTTCTTCACTACCTGTTGCACTGTACCCCTTACAAGACGGTGAGGCCTCCAGAAGCAAGTGTCCCAGATGACAGGCAGAAGCTGTATGCCTTGTATGACAGGCACGTCATACCTTAGAAGCCAGGTGGCGTCACCTCTATTCCATTCTATTGATTGCAAGCAAGTCATGGGTCCACCCAGACTCAAGGGAGGGCCATAACCCGCCCATCTCCATGACAGGAGTGCCAAGATCACGTTGTAGAGATGCATGTTGGATGGGAGATATTGTTGTGGTCATTTTTGGAAAATAAATCTGCCCCAACGTGTGTAAAGAGCCACTCCCTGCTCTGCGTCGTTGCTCCATTGTCTTTGAAATGCCAGGTGAGAAAAGGTGAGATGCAGGGAAACAAATTCAGCCAGAATGTTTTAACCTGCCTTTTCTGGGAAAAAAGTGAAACCCTCAAGGCCTCCTGAGACCAGGCTAGCTCACCTGAACTAGGCGTTCCCCATGGAACCTTGTGAACAAACCCCTTTGTATTAGATGGGCTGCACAGTTTCCATCAAGTGCCTCTTCAGACTGTCTTCTTCTTGACCTCAGAAAGGTAGTAATTGACTGGAGAATAGGAAAATCAGAACCCTGGCTGTTTCTTAATATATTACAGACATAATTAACAAAAAGAAGGCTCCTAAGCAATATAGATTCATAATGGCTTCATCCTAAAAGGTATAAGGCTAGGATACTATTTATTACAAAAAGTAAAGACTTTCATATATAAAACTGAGACACGTGGCTGCCACTAAAATTGTTTTTTTTTTTTTTTAAGAGCACATTTGAGATTTCTTTTCAGGCCAATTAAATCAGTTCATCAGTTTCACCATCTGAAATCATTCAAATCATTAAGAGATTTGTCTTTTGAGTCTGCTTGAATGCATTGATATACCAAGTATTCACCTTCAAGAAAATCTATTAGATTTCATTAAAAATTACATTAAATTGATGAATGTCACTGAATCATTCATAGATGAGTTCATAGTCATCTGTGCCAAAAGGGCAGTCACGGGTATATAATGATGCCAAAATAAAAAGACCGCCATGGTCCCTGTTGTGTTGTGACCTTCGCTGTGATCCCTCTCACTGAGACCACTTAGAAGACAACCTGGAGGAGTGTAAGATCTTACAAAGTCTAGAGTAACAGTAAACGTTTGCTCGAGGATTGGGCTATGAACAACTTCTTCACCTTTCAGTAAATAATCACACATTGGTAGAAGGATGGAAGTTTCCTACATATGGACAAATATTGCTCATCGCAATACTCTTTTTGTTCAATTCATAAAATGAGAAGTCAGTTCCTGCATGGTATAGAGCAATCTCTGAAATCTTAGTAATGTTGGGAGCTGCATCTTTGAATGATAACTAACTAAACATTCTGGCATCCTGGGCTTACGTCTTGATTCTTTGAACTTATCGGTTGCTATGAATTATGTTAGTATTCAGAATGAATGGTTAGTATGACAGGGGATGATGAGGCGGTTCTAGAATCTAGATCATGCTTTCTATAACAAAATGTGGCAATACTGGCATTTGGGAAGAGAAATAATTTCTGACTATGCAATCGAAGCCCTTAGAAATGTGGAAAATGGCAACAAAAGGAGGTATACAAAGCGTCCCTCTGACTTCATCTGTCTTTATACAAATGTATTCATTTATACAGTCAGTAAGTCATAAAACACTTCTCATATTGCATTAGAGTAGGACAACTATAACAAATAGGCCCCAAAATGTATAACGGCCCAGACAAATGGAGGTTTGTTTCTTCTTTACTTACCAGTGCTGGGTGCTTGAATAGGTTAGTGTCAGAGCCTTCTTCCACGTGGTCGTGCAGGGACTCTGCAGTATTAACTGGGTGACTTCCATGGTCATCCTAAGAGTTATCTCTATTCTAACCAGCCCAGCCAGAAAGGGGAAAGAAGCATGGAGGACCACAATGTGGCAAGGAAATGAAAGGAGAGGACATTCTCAAAGTAGCTTCAGCATCATGATAAGGCATTTTTCACCGAAGATAACGGTCAATGTTTTCAAGAGCTTACACTGTAGTAGCCACAAAAGAACAAATCATGGTAATCATGTGATTCCTAATCCTAGCTGAGCATCAGACTCATCAAGGGGGAGCTTTTTTTGTTTTGTTTTGTTTTTAAAGTATTATTTATTTATTTATTTATTTATGGCTGTGTTGGGTCTTCGTTTCTGTGCGAGGGCTTTCTCTAGTTGCACCAAGCGGGGGCCACTCTTCATCGCGGTGCGCAGGCCTCTCACTATCGCGGCCTCTCTTGTTGCGGAGCACAGGCTCCAGACGCGCAGGCTCAGTAGTTGTGGCTCACGGGCCCAGTTGCTCCGCGGCATGTGGGATCTTCCCAGACCAGTGCTCGAACCCGTGTCCCCTGCATTGGCAGGCAGATTCTCAACCACGGCGCCACCAGGGAAGCCCAAGGGGGAGTTTTTAAGAAGCACAGATACAAGAGCTCCACCCTCAGCTTTTGGTCAGCAGATTTGGGTGGAACCTGAGCAGCCACATCTTGGAAAACCCCACAGAAGGGTCTGAGAGACAGCCATGCTTGGGGATCACAAAGCTTGGGGATAAATCTCTTACAATTGCCAGGAACCAATACCAGTCTAATAAAACATGCATATCCCCTTGACTAGCCCAAAGCGAAATAGATAACAGTTTATCCCTATACGTTGTTTTTTTTACAAAAATGTAATTTCATGTAGTTTTACAACTGTCATAAAGGAGGAATAATATTGAACTAATTTAAAATAAAATGCTATGTCTTTTAATGCAGATGCCCAGGCTCGACTACAGTAGAAAATATGATAAAGTAGTAAAATGCTTACATGTGTTTATAATGAATGTTTGGATATAAGATGATTAGAAGCCTTTTTATACAAGAAATACAGGCATGTGAAAAAGCAGAGGTAGAGTTGGGACACCTGAATAAGAAAACTGAAAAACTAACCAAAACCTATTTCTATATGATAAGAAGAGAGAAATTACATTGATTTAGTAATAATATGCCAAGAAAAACTAAAGACTGCGAAAGCAAACAAAGTAACCCCCTCAAAGCAGGTCAAGACAGTGCCAAAGTAAACAGAAACATATACCCTATCTTACATATATAGGAAATACATACCCTATCTACTATACTCAAAGCAAATATTCAGTTTCTAGCACGTAGAAAGGCCTTGGGGACCATATCCTCTGGATGAGTGATGGAAAAGAGATGATGGCTTGGAAAAAGAAACAGCAATACATATAGAAGTTGATCAAGAAGCGTGTGGGAAACCTCTACAGGTAACATCAGCGTAAGACAGAACAAAAAGAGCCTCAAAATAACGTTAATATGTACTTTTCATAAAATGGATTTCTTATCATGCTACAAAATTATTTAAAAACACACGGGAGGCAATAACACAATATTTCCTTGATGTCTACTATTTTATAATCGTGGATTCTAATTTCGTTGAGAAGAGCCTTACATCTCTTCTATACATTTGCAACCAGTTGTGTTGCTTTTGTAGTACTCAGACAACTGCACTGAAATTGCCTCAACTAGGTGTGTAGTGGGAAGGCTTATATCATACATTCAACTGACAAATTGAATTAAACTTAAATTTAATATTTAATCTAAATTAAAATATTAAATGTATTTAATTTAATGTATTAAATACATTAGTTGATAATTTTGAGAAAATATATTCCCTTTAAGCTTTCCTCTCTATAGCCAACTCGCATCCTGGACCTCTTGGGAACAGCCGTACCAAAGCTTTTCAAGACTTTTCACTACAGTTTTTCATTTGGAGTAGGATTAGTTCAGTAGGACACTCAAGAAAAACATCCTTCATTGTTTGGGACTGTCCCGCGCATTGCAGGACATCCAACTCAGCCCTTCCCACTAAGGGGCTTCAGCGACCACGAGCTGTCCAACACCCCCCCAGGACCAGCATAAGTACCAGGAGGAGGGGCCGCAGTCGGAGGTGAAGGCTAACACAGATGCAGTGCTTGTGAAACGGTCAGCCTTGAAGGCAGTTACGAGCAAACACACCGCTGGGTTGTGGAAGCCATTCCCAGCAGCCCACCTTCAAGGCTGATCTGCCGATGAATCCCTGGGTCGTCCATGAGCCAGATCCGAAAAGAAGCTCTTTCTTATTCCAGCTGAGTGGCAGCTTTCTGGCCTAGACCACTTACAGCTGTGGGTTTGAGGAGTTTTCTTCACTCTCTTTTTCCTTCGAGTCATTCCCTTTGCTTTTCTGGTCAAGCTGCTATAGATGGAATGACTGTCCCAGGGTCCGCTGTCACGTTCTTCCTTCTGGAAAAGACAAAAAAGAAAATGGCCTTACTTGAAGACTTTGTCCTCAAGCATCTGGTGAGCCTCAGCCTTCCACACTTCTCCGGGAACAGTTAGATGTGCCCCTCAGTGGAGGTCAGCGGCCGTGTGTGTGGGACCTTGGGCTGTGCTAGTGTTTCCTCTGGACACAGTCACATGCACACATGCACTACCGTGTCCATACCTGCATTCTTCCAGCCTGCGGAAGACTCCATCATCTGGAAAAGTGATGAAGGGTGGCAAGGGTGTTCCTGTGGGGTGGAGCAAAAAGGAGGAAGGAAAGAAGAGAGTGTCCAAGCAGAGAACGAGAAGGAGGGAGAAAGCAAGAGCAAGGGTCACTGAGAGCCAGAGAGGGAGAAAGGCTGAGATCTCTTGTCTGTGGGGTGTCCCGCTCCCCATTCTTTTCTGCCACCCGCTTTCTCCATAGACTCTTCCTGAAAGCTCCCAGTGTTGGCTGCAAGATTCAGAATACGTAGAGTGTCAGATCTGCCAACAGCACGTCAAGACTGGATAATGACATACAGATTGTTTTTTTCCATCTTTGGGATTTGGAGCAGCCTGGGGAGTTGCAAAAGCCTGCCTTGTTGTAAGACTCTTTCTGAAGGCTCGCACTGTCTGATCACTGGCTCCGTGCTGCTGGGAACACTGGCGCAGCTGTCCAGGGTGGCAGGGACCACCTGGGATATGGAAATTACCGGGAACCCTGTTTGGCTTTTGCCAGAGCACCTGAAGCATTCTGGGAATTGGAATTTCTGTTGTTTCTCTCCACCGGCCCCTTAGGGGCAAAAGGCAGCAAACACGGACCACGTTTTTTGCCAGAAAAACCCAAAAGGAAGATGGCTGCAGTTGTCAATTACTGGTATTTCAACAGGACTATATTTATTTCGAAGTATATTTGCACGGCTAGGAAGCATCTCACAAGGATGAGATGATAAGCTGTGTTGGTGCCAAAACAGGACTAGAAAAACAGGCTTGTTCTGAGAATGGCTTGCATCCCGAGAGTCAGTGTTAAGAAATCCTTCCTCCACAGGCAATAGCTGCTCTTAAGACATTAATGCTTAAAAGAAAATAAGGCTTGGAATCCCTATCTCAGGACACGCTGTCCGCACACAGTAGGTTCTCAATGAGAGCATGTGGGAGGGAGGAGCCCACGGGAGGATGCGGAACCAGCAGCACAAGGGAAAAGCACACTCCCCAGAGCCTGAGTGCCAAGGCTCTTACCTCCACAGGAGAGGGCAGAGTGCAACGCAGGCCCTCAGGACGCCCGTGATTCCGCACAGGGTGCCCTCACCCTGTGCATGCAAGCAGGAGGAGCAGGTGCCGCCGAGTGTCACCTTCCCACGCGGGGACATGGAAGCTCCTTGGTTCTGTGGTTTCCTTGAACAAGAATGGGATTATTGGTGAACGAGGCCAGCATCCTGGGTGGTAACAAAAAAGGAAACTGGTAGAAAACACATCATCCAAGTTGGATTAACTCAGCTCTGTGGCCTGGGCAGGTTCCCAGGACATCCAGCCAGACACAGGGCCTCTAAGAGATGCGAGGCTAGAATGTGTGTGATGACATGAGGGCAGGGAGAGGCATGGCTGTGGGGCTCTGGAGAGGCTACCCCTGACCCCTCAACCCACTGGCACACACCTCCCTTGCCATCCGTTACCTCCTGGCCAACACCAAGGCCACTAGACATTTGCCCATTTTTCTAGTGGACACAGTCTTTCTCAGAAGCCCACATGGAACATAAGTAATCCAGCAATTTCTTTCTCATCCCACTGCCACGCTTACTCATTCTGTGCTCAATTTCCTTTGGATCAGAGTGCCTCTGGGTATCAAAACTACATTATTCTATTCTAGTGCCTGTAAGCCAAGAGCCTGACCATTCTGGTTTTGCTATTGTCGTATTTGTTTTAAATATTAGCCCTTTTCCACTCCAGGCAATTACAACTGTATTTACTGTAAGCTCCTCTGTGTGGGTGTTTTCCCCATTCCCAACCTACAGGCTGCTGTGTGAGCAGTAACTCACACTGCGTTACAAGTACAAAGTCGGGGATTCATAAACTTG
Source organism: Balaenoptera physalus (assembly GCF_965194825.1). Classification (NCBI taxonomy): domain Eukaryota; kingdom Metazoa; phylum Chordata; class Mammalia; order Artiodactyla; family Balaenopteridae; genus Balaenoptera; species Balaenoptera physalus. Next base: position 14,429,815 of record NC_138888.1, on the reverse strand, counting down.
GGGGCCTTTAACTTGAAAATACCAGTGAGGCTGGGGGGAGGGGAGGAGAAGAAATATACTTATGGGTGGGCCAGTGGGCTCGTAAGACCAAGAAAAAAAATGTTGCTAAATAGACGTACGTCTTGAGAAAAATACTGTCATCTGCCCCCTGCGAGATGATGCGTTTGGGTAGGTTGAGCTGATTTCTGCAGTGTTTACTTGATAGAACAGCCATCGTTGTGGTCCCAAGACAAGAATACTCCATCCTGCCCTCCTTTTGCTTTCAGTACTTCTCACCTCTTTATCACTCACCTTCCTCTGCTCCTTGGGCTGAGCTCACAACTTAAGTCAAAGAGTCAGGATTCTTTCAGTTGCAAGTGACAGAAACCCCACTAACACTATCTTGAGCAAACAGGGGATTTATGGATTCATGTGTTAGAAAGGACATTATGGAAGCTTAAGGTCAAATGAAAAAAGTAAGAACCAGGACCTTATGACAGGAAGTAGGATTTCTCCCTTCCCTCCCCTCCCCCCTCCTGCCTCCCCCGCGAAACTATCGCCTCTGCTGGTCGCTGCTGGGCTCCATTCTGCAGGGGGAGCTCCACGTACCTGGAAGATGGCGCTTACAAGTCCCACATTCTCATCCTCCCGGTGCCTCCACCCTAGAGGAAGGAACTTCCGCCCACAACTTCCATATACAAGCTCAGAGAAAGCTCTGGTTGTCTATCTCGGGGCTAATACTATCCAAAAGGATAGAGTGACCTGATTGTCTAATTTCAGCCTTGAGTCTACCTGTGGCCCCGAGAGCAGGATTTATTACCAGAAGAAAGGCAAGAGGGGGAAAAGAAAAAAAAAAAAAACATGCCTGGCAGTGAAAACCAGCAGTTCCCGGGGTCCTCTCTACCCTCCCATCATAAACCTTTCAGCTGAGGATGAAAAGTACGAAGGCCCCAAAGCTGACCTGAACTGTAACAGAAAATTAAATCCTACCTGGAAAAATTGCCTGTCAGTCACTTAGCAAATCACTTTTGCTCTCTCTGTGCCTCTCACGGAGAGGTCACGTGTCTCCTTAGAGTCTCCGCTATAAAACCGGATGCAGAGTCAGCACACTGGCCCATTCTCCACTCTGCTCCATCCCGTCGAGTTTGCTCAGCAGGTTAATGCAGCTCTCTGCCCTTCGGATTCTTCATGTGAAAAGGAACACTAATGCCTCCTTCGTGGAGTTGTCGTTAGCGTTGGTGACAGACGTGTCAGAGGAGAGGTGGCTGGTATTAACCATCACGGCCCCAAGGCGAACAGTGCCTTTCCAGGGAATCTTGATGACAAATCCTGGAAACTGGCTCCCACACAGGGGGCCACATGAGTTTCCTAAACATGTGCTCTCACACACGTACATTCCTAAGGAATTTTGCATGGTTGCCTGGACCGAATAGATCGCGAACTTCCCCGTTGCCGGGCGGGGGCGGGGTGGGGGGAGGGGCACTGGCTGAGTCTTACGTCCCACGCACATGCCCAGCTTCCTGGACCTCATCCTCTTTGAGTTTCTCTCTCTCACTCTCTCTCTGCACATTCAGGAGTGTACACATTTCTGTCCAGCACCCTGAAGTCTCTGGAAGAGAAGGACCATATCCACCGTGTCCTGGACAAGATCACAGACACCTTGATCCATCTGATGGCCAAAGCGGGCCTGACTCTGCAGCAACAGCACCGGCGTCTGGCCCAGCTCCTCCTCATCCTCTCTCACATCAGGCACATGAGGTGAGGCGTCCTTGGGTTTCCCATGGGAGAGACGTAAAGAAATCAAGCCCCCAACAATATGTTACAGCTGGCCCAGGACGGGCTGATGCCTGAGAACAGATAACACACTCGGGGCGGTTCCCGGCACATAGCATAAAGGCTGTGGGAGGCTAGCAGAGGGAGGCAGTAACTCTGTCTGGGGTGTGGGCGGGTGTCAGAGAAGCCTTCAGAGAGGAGATGATACTTAACGCTGAGTTTGGCGCATGCGCAAGATCTTAAGCCGGGGAAGAGTGTGCAGCGTGCAGCTCAGGGGAGGAGGGTCCCGTTTGGTTGTTCACTCTGCCCCAGCCAATCAGGGGAAGTCTGCGAGCACACTCGTCCTCGGAAAGCACTGTGCACGTCCATTACTGTTCCTGTGTCGCACTCTCCTTACTTACAAGTGGAAATTCTAAATGAGGGACTCTGGGTCCAAGCGCCTCGTGGCTGGTCAGCGTTGACTCCTCCATCCCTCTCAATCCATTCTTGTCACCCCCGTTGCCATTACCCTCGCCCGAGCCACCATCATCTCCTCCTGGATTTCTGCCCCAGCTGCCTAACCTGTCTCCCTGTCTTCAACTCAGAGCCTTTCTAATCCATTCTCCACAGTAGAGCCAGTGTGATCATTCTGATACCAAATCTTATCACATTGCTTTCCTACTTAAAGCCTTGAAGTGGCTTCCCATTGCTTTTAGATGAAAGTATAAATCCATTTATTTTGCTTATATTCCTTCTTATGCTCTAGCCTTACTTAACTTTTAGGACTTCCTGGTAGTCTGGGCTGTAGCCCTAATCAGCTGTTCTCTGAGTCAAGGGGGACTTCCGCTTCAGGCTGCAGATAGGCTGCGCAGCTGTTTACCTCCTCTGGGCTCACGTACACATCTGCGGGTCAGCTGATGGAAGCAGGGCACAGCTGGGAGACTGTGCATCTAGCTGCAGGCCTGAAGGTTGGCCAGGTGACTACCCTGTGTGCCTCTTGCCCTCCTTGTAGCCACAGGAGAGCTGGGACATGTTCTCCTCATATTGATGGCAGAGGCACAAGAAAGTGAGTCTGTTTGGGGAAGTGCATTTTAATCTTTTAGTTAAGTCACGTCCACGAACATTCCACTGGCCAAGCAAGTCACATGATAAAGCCCAAAGTCAAGGATCATGGACACATGGCACAGAGAGTGAATCTTTCCGAACAGTAAGCTAATCTATCATAGCTTAGATACGACTGCTTGCAGGAAGCATCTCCTGACCCTTCACACCTAAGTGAGATTTATACCCTGTTCTTCCTGATTGTTACTGCTCATTTTTTATCTTTCAGCACCATTAGACTGTAAACTCTGTGAGGCAGTTATCACAACCCATTTTGCTTACTCTGTGTACCCAGTACCACCTAGCATAGGGCTTGGCATGTAGTAACTACTCAATAAATACTTTCTGTAGAAGGACGATAGCAGAGGAAATAGAGCCTTTCTGTGCCAGAAGGTAAAAGTGGCCTTGTTTCCATTCTAAATGGCTGGCCAGAGGCTTAGTGGGTACCATTCCCGTGAACAGAACCCAGCCTGCAGGGAAGAGATGAAGAAAGTATCGGATTCTTTACTCCAGAAAGGCCACAACAGTGGTGAAGTGATGACACTCGGGCATGATGAAGTCTCTATGACCTTGTGCTTACACCAGGACCCCAGGAATGAAAAAGAGATTCTGCTTATTAGTGGCTATGAGGGAAGGGCCAAGGTGTCTAGAAAGAGTTAGATTAATTTTTAAGGGGTCTTCAGACCTTGAGACTGAGTCAAATGGCAAGAAGTTCATCCCATCAAAGTCCCAGGTGCCTCCTTTTCTGGAGATAACTTTGCCAACTGTTAGCTTCTTGAGAAAACAAATGTATCTTTCTTTGTATGTCCCACAGTGCCTTACATGTCGTATATGCTCACAACATTATTCCTGAGTGAATGAGTGAATAAATTTATGAATGAACAAATTACCTGAGGTTTTTCCTATGAATTTGAAATTCACAAATGATGGCTTTCACTTGGCAAAGTTGGGGAGAAAGTGACTGCAGTCTCTGTTCTCAGGGAGTCCCTAAGAATCCCTGTGTCACAGATGAAGGACTCACATTGGCCAAGTTGAGTAGGTGACTGCATTTGGAGTACACATTTTCAGTCCTTTCCCATCCATTTCTTTTGATGAATATTACACAGAGGGAAGAGGGGGATAGATCAGAATAACATAATCCCCTACCAAATTTCCTGACCGAGAGAGTAACCTTCCCCTTGAAGAAAATGTATTAGCTCTACTCCAAGCTAGGAATTTCACTGATGTAGAAACCATGTATCACAGATGAGGGGTTTTTTTTTGTTGGTAGGAATTGCTGAATTTTCAAATCCATTAACTGCTTGTCAGCATTAGCCAGCCTAATTAGTTAATACCAAGTATATTTGCACTGCATATACAGGCCTTGCTAGTTTTACTGGCAACACGTGGCCAAGGGCAACGGCAGCGAGAGTTCCTGTTTGAATTGTGTGACGAGCTGGAGAGAAGTTGCTATTCTATTGCAAGCTTTGAGCTTTCTCTCTCTCACTCTCACACACACACACACCCCCACATACCAACAACAGTATTATGGTGCCTCATTACAGCCAATCTAAATCACAGAACTCTGTTGTGTTAAGCTTGGCCCCAGCCATATGTTGTTATTCAGAGCATTTAACACCAGATTTCATCTGATGGTAAATGTGATTCATTAGGTTGCAAGAGGAAGACAGTGTCAGATCCAGGGGCATTTAACTTTAACAGCATTTTAAATTAAAACAAAAACAAAAAAACAAAATCCCACTGAAAAACGTAATTTAGGTGGTTGTGTTATATGGCCCTAATCACTTTGATGCTGTGTTTTCATGGCGCATCTCCAGCTAGGGCTGACTTTTCCCCTACTGAAAATGCAAATATTTTTTAGGATATTCTTGGTCTGTCTACTCATGATCCATGATTCTTTTTAAAGAAATGTCAAGCTAGAGAATAGTTTTTTTTTTTTTTTTCCTGGTGGTAGTGTGGTGGGGACACAGCAGAGATGTAGCTGGTGGAGGACAGGGCTGGGGGTCGGGGGAAGAGTGGTAAAAGGAGAAGCGCCATTTACATGCATTTCCCTAGGTCCATCTATCCCATATTTTCTGAGCATTTACCATGTTCTTGCCACTGTTGGAGACCTACAGGATGGACAAATTGCAGCCCCTCACCGAACTTGCACAATGTGTGTTGGGATGTGGGTTGGCAGTGTGTGTGTGTGTGCACATGCTTATGGAACAAGAATAAACATACATACAGACATACACACATAGGAGAATTTCAGGTTGTCATAGCGCTGGGAGAAAAACAGTAACATGAAAGCCAACGGCTAAACCTGCAGGGCCTGGAACCGAATGCCACTGGGGTCATGGAAGGCCTTTCAGAGGAGGTGGCATTCGAAGATCTGGGGGAAGTTCATCCAGGCGGGGGGACAGCAAGTGCAGATACCCTGAGTCTGGAAGTCTTGCTTTGTTTCTTCAGGGCCAGCACGAAAACTAGGGAGAGAGGCAGCACAAGCTATGTCAGTTGGACCCTGCGTAGCACGGACAGAAATTCAGATTTTATTCCGAGTTACGTGGGAAGCACCTGAACAGTTTGAAGCAAGGGAACTTCTTGAATGGTTTATTGCACATTTAAAAAGCTCTTTCCTGGAAATCTGAAAAAGAGGGGATGTATGTATACGTAACTGATTCACTTTGCTGCACAGCAGAAACTAACACAGCATTGTAGAGCAACTATACTCCAAGAAGAAGTAATAAAAAATAAAGTAAAATAACAATCTAAAAATAAATTAATTAATTAAATTAAAAAATAAAAACTCTTTCCTACATGGTAGCCTATCTCATCTGTTCTCTTTTTAGGTGTAATTGCGATAGAGGGAAAGAAATTCACCCGCATAGTAAATCCTAAACTGGCTCTTTAAATAGGAAGAAAGGTTGGCATAGCAGTGTCGCTGGGGTTTTTCTTACTTGCCCTTCCTCGGCATTCATTTCAGCAGTCCCGGATCTGGGGATGGTCTAAAGTGGTCCTGTCTGTGTCTTCCCGCCCACAGTAACAAAGGCATGGAACATCTGTACAGCATGAAGTGCAAGAACGTGGTGCCTCTCTATGACCTGCTGCTGGAGATGCTGGATGCGCACCGCCTGCACGCCCCAGCCGATTTCGGGAGCGCACGCACGGAGGACGTGAGCCAGAGCCAGCTGGCCACCGCCGGCTCAACTTCATCACATTCCTTGCAAACGTATTACATCACCGGGGAGGCAGAGAATTTCCCCACCACAGTCTGAGAGCTCCCCGGCTCCCCCCACGGTTCTGAGAATCCCTGTCGCACTTTACCCACATCATGCACCACTCTAGCCGACTTCTGCCCCTGCACACACTCTGGCATGCACCCAGCGCTGGCTTTCTAATATGGGTGGCCATTCATTTGCTCGCTCAGTTCTAAGTGGCACGCCTTCTTTTGGGAACAGCCAAAGGGATTCCAGGGCTACTTTCTTTGTAACAGCTCTGTCTCTCTCTCTCCCTTTGCTACCTTACTCAGCATGAGGATTCCCTTAGCGTTTCATGACTGAGCTCCGTCTACGAGCTGGGCTCAGATGACTGTGCACTTTAGCTACTTGTGACCCAAGGCCTGGAGAGTGGACATTTCACCTCCGTGAATGTGAAGCACTTTTTAATGGATCTTATTTAAGCATAAGCCACAGGAAAGAATTGAAAGTGGCTCCTTTAATTGCTGACTTGGAGAAAGCTAGGTCCAGGGTTCATTATAACATCCTCTTGTATTCCTATAGTAACATATCATTTTATTAAAGTCAGACCTTAAAGCTTCTGCTCTGTTGCGTGGCTGTAGCAGAATAGCTGGTGATTGTCCAACCACTTCCCCTATAGGAATACAAGATGCACACAGGGAAAGAAGAGCCCCTAATTGTCAAGACTTGGTCAGCTAAATACACTGCACCTTCAGATTTGCTGAATGCTTTACCGTTAGCTTTTGAGAGCACTGGGTATAGGTCATGGGTTCCAATTAATTCTTGCTTCCCATGGACCCATGGAAAACAGCAAGTTAATCCCAGTTAAGTCACCTCCACATACACCAGTTTCTTTGTGAGAGATAAATTCTTGTTTTTTGGTTTTTTTTTTCATTTTATAAAAGAAAGCCCTCTCCCCCCCAGGACTTGCAGTAAATGGGCTTCAGGACCTGTTCTGGTGTGATCTCACTCTTATCAGCAGAGGGCGCTCTGCTCGGCTCTTCCTGGTGTGTAACTTACAAGGTGAATTAGTCAGGTGTAGCGCCCAGGCTATGACCAAGGGCAGTTTAAATGCGCAGGCACCCTGGTGACACTTTTAGCCCTGGAGCACTGGGCTTAATAGTAAATGTGCACGATTCTTGTAGGTACTAGAGACCAAAGAGGAAAGCAGGGCAGAAACTGGATAAAACTGTGAGGCTTGGGGTGGCGCTGCCACAGGCTGCAGCCGCTTAGGAGTGCTACTGGCAGACCCCGTACTGCACTGCGGGGCTGCCCTGGGGTCCACGGGGCAGTCCTCCTCTTCCTCATCTCCCCGCATGGCCCAGGTTGGAGGCACACTCTGAGCCGGGGAGGAGGGCCAGGACCGGAGCGCTCCGAACTCAGGCTGCCTGGGGCCTGGTCAGACCACACCTGCCCTCGGTTGTTTAGAGCTCATCCAAAAATCAGGGTTTGGCCTTGAGGGGGAAAACAAACAAACAAACAAACAAGCTTCCCTAGAGTCTATTTCATTAACCTTCATAAGCCAAGAGAGCAAGACTAGAATTGGGCCACAGGAATCCCTAAACCTATAGGCTAAACAAGAGAGGCCTACGCCAGCCACAGGGCGGATTCCCCGGGTCTTTGCTTCTCTAGAGCAATTACGGATTATTTCCCCTTTTCAGCGAAAAAGAAAGTTTGGTTTCCTCTGGTGACCGCATTGTCTGCAACTCAAAGCCCAGTGATAGGCAATGTGTTAGCCAACAACCCAGCCAAGCTTCTAGGGCTTCTCTTGGGATGCCCGTTTCAAAACCGGATTTCATCCATTTCCAATGACCCAATCAGTGATCACCAAAGGACTGGGAACCTGGGAGGGCCAAAAAAAAAAACCAAGTTTTTTTTCACAAGTGCATCTAAATTTGGGGGCAATTTTATGTATCAATATCTGCAGTAAGAATGTTTAGAACATAATTCTTTTGTTGTTTTTGTTTAAGAAGCACCTTATATAGTGTAATATATATTTTTTTGAAATTGCAATGCTTGTTTGTCAGACAATTGAATGTAGTAATTCTGTTCTGGATTTAATTTGACTGGGTTAACATTCAAAACCAAGGAAAAATGTTTACTTTTTTTGTATTACTACCTTGTGATGTAGTCATTGATGCCTAAGGCCTGGTGATTATTCATTTAAATGAAGATCACATTTCATATCAACTTTTATATCCACAGTAGACAAAATAGCACTAATCCAGATGCCTATTGTTGGATACTGAATGATAGACAATCATATGTAGCAGAGATTATGCCTGAAAAGGAAAATTATTCAGGGCAGCTAATTTTGCTTTACCAAAATATAAGTAGTAATATTTTTGGACAGTAGTGAATGGGTCAGTGGGTTCTTTTTAATGTTTATACTTAGATTTTCTTTTAAAAAAAATAAAAACAACAAAAAAAATTCTAGGACTATAGGTGATGTAATACCAGCTAAATCCAAACAATAATCCAGTGGAGGGTTTTACATTATTCATCTGAGATGTTTGTATTCATGTTAAGATACTACTACATTTGAAATGGGGCAGAGAACACCAGATGGTTGGTATGTTAGCCCGGGAGTTTCAAGTAATTTTTAAAATCTCTTCTTATTTGAAGTGCCACTAATGGACAGCTGATACTTTGCCGCTGACATTACTCTTGGGTGTAGGGAGTATGCTGTATTTTTTTCCCCCCACTCTGAGACAATTTAAAGTTTGAAAGCCATGGTCGATCGGGGTGGGGTGGGTGGGTTAGGGTAGGGTGGGGAAGTGGGTTTAGGAATTTGAAGAATGGGAAATATCGTAATAAGAGTCTTGAAAGTATTTTGAAGCAGATCAATACTGGCACCTGGGGTATGCACCAGGGTTCAGTATTTCACTTGTGCCCTGTTAACCACAAATAAGTAGCTGTATCGGACAGCCATTCAGATACAATGGCAGCTTGAGTTCTAGGGAAGAACTAGTGGCATCTGCAGTACAGTCCAAGGAATAGCTAGTGGTCTGTGTTTCTTTTAGCCATTGCCTAGCTCCAGGCTCGCGGTAATGATTCTGCAATGCTCTCATGCAACAGAGAGGCTAGTTCATCCAAAGAGAAGACCCTACGTAGGTTGCAAAATCCAGCCCCTAAGGAAGTGTAGTCGTTGATTAGATTTCCCTATTAACCTTACAACTATCTTTAACCATGCCATATCCTATGCCTTTTGGGGGCTGAACAAATAAGGGACTTACTGATAATTTACTTATGATCCCATTAAGATGTTCTTGCGTTAAAATCTTATACACTGAAAGGGCCGTTGATTTAGGCCACTGGTTCATGAAACCAATTCCAAATCCCTTCCTATTCATACTTCCCAACTCTGCGGTGGACTGTGGATACTGGGAGTGATCACTGGGACCATAGTAATGTCTGATATTCACAGGCAAATTTGCTTCAGGAAGCTAGTTATTGGAAAGACGAATAGAGTCATACGTAGCTTCTGAGACAACCGTGATTCTCTTTGGTGCAAGTCTTGGGAGGATGATTCAGATGACACTGCACACCTCCGGGATGAGCTCCCTGAAAACTTACTCTCAACTGGAGCAAATGACTTTAACTGTGGTCCCAAATATCCACCTTTTCATTAGCGTTATCTCTGTTTCTAACTGCAGTTCCTTTCCATTTGGATTAAAGTGAGTGTGGCCTCTTTCTAAGTCACTTAAAATTGTTTTCTAAGTACCTGCTGCCTCTATTATGGCACTTCAATTTGCACTGTCTTTCAGAGATTCAAGAAAAATTTCTATTCTTTTTTTTTTTTTCGCATCCGAATGTGCCTGAACTTTTTAAATATGTAAATGCTGCCATGTTTCAAACCCATCTTCAGTGTGTTTTTACAGAGCTGTGTACCCTGGAAACCACATACAGCCCCATGAGCAGGTGCCTGAGGCACGGACCCCTTTGCATTCACAGAGAGGTCATTGGTCATAGAGACTTGAATTAATAAGTGACATTATGCCAGTTTATGTTCTCTCACAGCTTATAAACAATGCTTTTTGTGCACTACAAATTCTTCAGTGTAGAGCTCTTGTTTTATGGGGAAAAGCTCAAATGCCAAATTGTGTTTGATGGATTAATATGCCCTTTTGCCGATGCATACTATTATTGATGTGATTCTGTTTTGTTGCAGCTTTGCTTTGTTTAATGAAACACACTTGTAAACCTCTTTTGCACCTTAAAGAAAGTAAAGAATCCAGTGGGATGCTCAAGCACCTTAAACAATTTTCTCTACCTATTTGGTGTTCAAATAAAGAATTAAATGAAAGACGTTTGGTGTTTTTGTCAGCTCCCTTCTTGCTGGTGGTTCAGCACTGCCCAAGATCAAGGATCAAGGTGGTGACATGCATCTGTAGAGCACAGTGAATGCAGATGATCAGTCTGATGCCAGGCTCCCCTCCAACCCCACCTACCCCCCACCCCAACCCAGGCACAGAAGGGAATGTGTGGACCTTAGAATCAGGCAGCCCTGGCTATACTTCTTGGCTCCGGCACATACAAGTTTTATGACCATTGGTCATGAATTTTCAGAGCCTCTGCTTCCTCATCAACAAAATGGTGATAGTAACACCTAATTCACAGGGCAATTGTGAAGATTATATGAGGTGCTCATTAAAATAGTAGTTGTTTTCTAATGCTTGATCCCAACCCCTTCTTTGCGGGGAAGAAGAAAGAACGAGTGAATGGATAAATGAATGATCTGAAACTTACATAGTTGCTCGGAAACCTCTCCCCCATCATGCACGTGAAGCAGGAAAGTGGTTCATCCCCACCCCATCCCACCTCTGGTTTCCATTTCACGACTCCCTTCCCTTTGCAGAGATACCTGCTTATTCTCTTTTCCCCATTTTCTCTGTAATTTAACTGGTGAATTGGCAGGGGGAGTGGGGGGGGGGTGGGAAAGATAATGTGACTAATTGAGAGGCAACATAATTCGCACATAGGCTCTGCAACTAGATTAGTCAGTTTGAATCCTCATTCTATCATTTATTGTGTGACTTTGGGCAAAGTAATTTCCCTGTGCCTCAATTTCTTCACCTGTAAAGATGGGTAATAGTGCCACCTGCCTGGAAGTGTTGCTGTGAAGACTACACGGGTTAATTCACAGAGAGCATTTAAGGACAGCAGCTGGCACTGCTTCTCCCTTTCCTGAGTCTTCTCCAACTGAGTGTCTGCACTCTCTCCATTATTAGGATGAGTTTAGTTTTTTCATTGTCTGAGTCATTTGGTTTCCAAGAAGCTTATTTTGTTTTCTTGTTCTATTATCCCTGCACAAGTTCTTCAGTCCAGATTTTCCTTGGTTTCCTCATAACTAAAATGTAAATAAGAACAATACCCACTTCATAGGGCTATTACGAAGATCAAAAGAGATAAATGTCTCAAGTGCCTGGTATAGGACCTGCCCACAGAAAGCTCTCAAAACATGTTAGCCATCATTATTATAATGGTTATTATGCTCTGTGAGCATTTACATTTAATGGAATCATTGATAGGATTGGATTTACATTTGCCATTTTGTTATTGCTGCTTTGCACGTCTCCTGTCTTTTTCATTCCTCTATTCCTCCTTACTGACCCCTCCTTTGTTTTGGTTAAATAAATATCTTTAGGGTAATATTTTAATTTTTGTTGATTTTTTTTACTATTTTACAATTATTTTCTTAGTGGTTGCTCTTATACTATGCATCTTAACCTATCACAGTCTATTTTAGATTAATACTAACTTAAATTTGATACAATAAAATAAAACTCTTTGCTCCAATATAGCTCCATTCTCTCACTTCTCCTTCATATTATTATTATTGTCATATATATCTATATATGTTATAAACCCAACAATAAAATGTTCTATTTGTTGGCTTATACAACTTTATATCTTTTAAAGAAGACAAGAAGTGAGAAAATATATATATTTATAGACTTTTTAATATTAATCAACATATTTACCATTTTCAGGGCTCTTCGTTTCTTCCTGTGGATTTTATTCACATGTCTGGTGTCATTTTTTTTCAGTCTGAAGGAATTCTTAGAGTGTTTCTTGTAGGGCAAGTCTACTAGCAATGAATTCTCTGTTTTTCTCTGGTAATGTATTTATTTCACCTTCATTTTTGAAACATTATTTTTCTGGATGTAGAATTCATGGTCATCAGTTTTGCTTTGTTTTGTTTTGAGCACGTTTGAGCACGTGTCATCCCACTGCCTTCTGGCCTCCATTGCTTCAAACCTTTAGATGCTCACCTGTATCTGATGAGTCAGCTCTTCTTAGCTACTTTCAAGATTTTCTCTTTGTCGTCATTGAACATCATGACTACGATGTGTTTAAGTGTAGATCTGTCTGTGTGTATCCTACTTAGGATTCACTGAGCTTCTTGGATGTATAGATTGATGTTTTTCATCAGGTTTGGGAAGTTTTCAGCTGTTATTTTTTCAAATAACTTTTCTCCCTCTTCATCTCTCCCCTCTCCTCTGTGACTCTCATTAAATACAGGTCAGCACATCTGACGTTGTTCCACAAGTTTCTGAGGCTCTGCTCATTTTCCCCTAATCCCGTTTTCCTCTCTCTGCTCTTCAAATTGGGCAATTTCTATTTACCCGTCTTCAGGGGAATTGATTCCTTTCGTCTGCCATCTTGACTCTGAGGTTGAGCTCTTTCAGTCAAGTTCAATTATTGTCCATTTCAGCTCCAGCATAAAACTTGAGTTCTTTTTTCTTATAAATCCTATCTTTTATTGAGAACCCCTATTTGTTGATTCACTGTTGTCATACCTTAACTCTTTAAACATGATTTCTGTTAGATGTATTAACGCATTCATAACAGCTGCTTGGAGTCGCTGTCAGCTAAACCCAGCATCGGGGGAGACACATAAACAGTTTCTTTTGACCTCTTTAGTCCCTGAGTATAGGTCACATTTTCCAGTTCCTTTGCATAGCTCATAATTTTTTTATTGAAAGCTGAATGCTTTAGACACTATGTCATAGCAACTCTGGGTTCAGATCCCCTTAAAGTGGTTTGCTATTGGTGCTGTGTTCCACTGTTGCTTGTTTCTGTGTTTAGTAACTCACCTGGGTTAAAATGGTGAAATTTGTCTCTCCAACAGTATTTGGCCTCGGATATGTCTGCCAGGTTCTTAGATTCTTCTTCTCATTTTGGTTTTCGAGTCTGACTTCCGAGAAGCTGCCCCTGTGTCCGTATAGCTTCATGATTATCTAATGACTGAACAGACCTTTCCCAGCACCTGGAGCCAGGAGGACTTTTATCCTTGGCTGATGAACCTGCATGTGGACCGGGGAGCACATCTGGTTTTCAGGCTGTTTTCAAGTCTGACCCAGCTTTTTGCCTGCAGGGTCAGACCAGCATGCGGGGGGAAGCTGGGCACTTTCCAGTCTCTGCTACACACGTCTGCAGCCTCAGCCAGTAAGGCACCTGCTATAACCACAGCAACAACCTGGGGCTATTAGAGCCTTAGTCTTCCCTGCTCATCCACCGAATCAAGTGAGCCACCTGAGACCACGGGTGGGGGATGGGAGAAGCCCCTGCACTCACCCAATGCTCAGCACTTTTTAAGAGTAAACATCTCTCATATTGCTGTCTGTCTTTGGCCACTTTGCAGAGTGCTAAAATGGTTGTGTTTGTCAGTTTTGTTCAGCTTTATAGTTGCTTTTTGGAGCAAGGATTTACCAGTCTCCTCACTGGGCCATCCCTGGAAGCCCCCCATCTCCACATACCCTGTCCATTGTCTTATTATCCTTCTGGGGCTACTAAGGAACAGAGCTGTCTAGAGGTGCCATGTGTTTATTTCCAGTACTCAGCCAGCTTTGGGAGAATGTTTAGCAATCTGTGGAACTTTTAAATCTATCTGTTGGAGTTTGTCAAAGTTGGAATGCCTGACTGGGAGTAGATCCACTCACACACTGGCTCCAGATCACACTCTCCAGCGTGATATATTCTTAAGCCTTTGGGGACATTTGCATTCAGAATGGCCATATTTATTTAATTAATTAATTTTATTTATTTATTTATTTTGGCCACGCCACGCAGCTCGTGGGATCTTAGTTCCCCAACCAGGGATGGAACCCAGGCCCCCTGCAGTGGAAACACAGAGTCCTAACCACTGGACCGTCAGAGAATTCCCACGAACTGCCATATTTAGATTTGCTTCTCAAAAAATACAGAATGGATGCCTTGGGGCAGCAAATTTTCGTAACTTTTATTATTTGGACTATGTGCATTACAAAGCTAGTTTTATGTTCACATTCATGGTTGCTTAAGAGCGCAATATTTGTAGCTACCACCAAAAGACTAGCACTAAGGCCAGGGGAGAGACGTTCATTCAAGAGAGAGATAACATTTTCTAACAGAACTGTCTACAGATAATCTGGGACACCTGGTTGAAGGTACGGGTGGGGTGAATTCCTTACAGCGGGAAACATCTCTGCATGGACCGGATAACCTCCAAACCAAATGTTGAAGAGATTCTCACAGCAGATGGAATGATCTTTGATTTTCCTTTCAACCCTGAGTCACAACACATGCAGGGTCACACACAGAAAAGTACCATTTTTGGGGTGCTTCACTATGCCAGATAACAGCTTCATACACATTTTTCCAGGTCATCCTTACAGCTATGATATGAGGGTAGATATATTATTATTTTTACTTTACAGATGAGGAAACTGAGCATTAATACAGTTACGTAAGTTTCCCAAGATCAGACATCTCGTGAATGGCGGACAGTGGATCAGTCCTCCTGACCTGAAACATGATTGGCACTTTCTAAACTGAGGTTTGGACTTCCTAGGGGTTACTTAAAAGTCACAGAGTACATATGAAATTGTACTCAAGATCAGAGAAAGTGTTAATTTTTGTATTTAAACAAGCTTTCACATTTTATGAGTAGAAAGAAAAATTCCCATGAACTTTTAAGGCAAAATGTGACTCTTAGAAATACGGCACTTGGGCAGGATGCTTCACGTTATGCCCTTCGACTTCTGGAGAAACGTGTCCCCCTCTCTCACTAGTGGGTGGACCTTGGGTAGGAAAGTTTGAGAAACATTTCTTCTGCTAACGCCCCTGGAACTTGGTGCCAGTGTTCCTGGTTTCTGAGGTCACCCAGGCACCCTTCCTGCCCCTGGTTTCTGCCAGGAACAGTGGGTGAGCTGAAGAGTGATTTTTTCATCTGTCCCTTGGCACCGGGAGAAGCTCTATTTCTAGCTGCTGACCTGAGACACTGAAGTCAGAGGCAGTGGCACCCTCACTGGCAGCAGGGCCTGTTTCAGTGTGACAGTACCTGGGTCAGGCTCACCCCCTTCCCTTGCCCCAAGACCAGCTCCTAGCTCACAGCCCAGGAACAGGACCATGGCCCGTGTCTCAGGCACTTGGTATCTGTGTAGAACTGACAAAATAGGAGCTTTCATCCTAACTAGATGAAGGTGAAAACAACAACAACAACAACAACCAAAAAAACACAAAAAAAACTGCAGCGAGGAAGCACTGGAGGTAAACATTTTTAAAAGTGATTTCGAAACGGGGTGGGATAACGTCAGGGGCCAGGCCAGCTAGGAGCAGAGGAAGGGACTCCAAAGCGTCCAGCTCCAGACCCTTTGCCAAGAGCCAGTCCCCCAGAAGGCCCTGGAATAGACAGTGCTCTGGGTGCCTTCCCAGACTCAGTGCTCCGCTAGCCCCTTCCACAGCTCCGCAACCTGTCATCAGATGTCTTTTCATTGAGAAATCAGTAATTGTGGGAAAGGCCAGTGAAAGGTTTGGGAGCTGGTAAACATTTTACCGGCTGCATGAATTCAGGCTCAATGGGGTGTAAGCTGTAAAGGTTCCTGAGTACTTCCAGATTTATAACCAGAAAGAGCACGTGTCAATACCCAGGGCACCAGACCACAGGCTGGAGGGGAGGGAGGGACAAGGGCACAGCACAGTCAGCAGGGGGAGATCCTGCCACCGCCTCTGGGAGCTGCTCTCCGTGTCTCCCCAGTCCCTTAAGGACACCAGGTGCAGATGGAATCTGGGGCCCAACAACGGCAAAGAAGGCATTTCCTTCAAAATGAGGGGAAGGGCTGAAGGGGCCAAACTGGGGCTGCCAGATGCTTCACTAAGACTGGATTAAAAAGCTAGAGCTTTTTAAGAGCTAGAGCTAAGAACCCATTCATTCATCTTTGACTTTATTATTAAATATTCAGAAACACCCATTAACAATCCTTACAAGCCAATGTATTCTTGAATGCAAAAAAAAAAAAATGTATATAAGGGAAAGCATTAGCAAGTTTATGAAAAGACAGGAGGTTTGGATAGAGAAGTTGGTTTTCAGTACTTGGCAGTATTGGTGCCAACTGCTTCTAGCCCAGGATCACGAGAACCTGAGTCCAGGAAGTAGAAAGACCCGGATCCTGAAAAGACAGAACCCCAGGTGGCTCTAGGCTTATTCCTGTAGGAAAAGCTGCTGAGCTTTGGCCTTGGTTTGAAAAAGTAAAGGAAAGCCTGTATCAGAGAGCTTAAAGCACTCTAGGGATTTTTTTCATTTATTTTCTATGATTTCATAGAGGCAGGAAGATAAAAGAGATGCCCTTTCAAACGTCCTGTGTCCCGTTTCCACTGAAGCGCTCTGACAGGTGAGTTTTCCCATTCCCCAGCTCCCACCTCTCTGTGGCCTTGGAGACACAAGCCTACAGCAGCTGCCAGGGCCGGTAGACCTCTGGGTACCACAAAGACCACCAAGAGAAGACACTGCTTGATGAAGCCCCCAGGGGAATGGTGCCAGGACCTCACCGAGCCGATAAAAAGGAGCCAAAACTCTGAACGAACAAGGTTTATCACCTGCCAAATTATGTCACCATCCGGGTCCCATACGTCCCATTCCTGCTGAGCTCTGGGAAGCCACATGCACACTCTCTCGGCCAACGGGAAGTCTCCAGCCCTGAGAAAGCAGCTCTGCGGAGGGGCCAGAGCTTCACTTTTCTAATGGCGGCGTTCACAGCTGAGGGAACAAGGAGGACCGTTGACCTGGCAGGTGCGCCAGCTAGGACTCTGCACGCGCAACTTCTGAGAGGCCACAGGGTTTATAGGACCCTCTCTGCCTATTACTCGTGGAAGAGGATGCCATTTCCATTCCAAAGACAAACCTGACGGCTCTGGCCTCACCTCACCCCACAAAATCCAACAAAAAAAACCTGGGGGGATAAAAGAAAGAAAGAATTCTTATGGCTGCCACAGAAGTGTTTTCAGGGGAAGAATTCCCCAATGGCAGCCAGACTGAGGTGAGGGATTGTAGATCCAGTGCTGAGCTGACCTGGTGGGGATGTCGTTCTGAGAAGTCCTGTCAGGAGAAGGGAGTCTGAAAGGCTCAAGGTCATACTTAGTGCAGCTCTCCCGCGAACAACTCCACTAACGGTGTTTGTCTTGGGCGACGCTATCTCTTGAGGCAGCAGACTTTTTCTGTAAAGGGCCAGAGAGTAAGTGTCTTACGTAATGTGGCTGGCAATAATTTCTCATTGGTCTGTTTTTGTTTTACAACCCTTAAAAAAATATGAAACCCATTCTAGGTCAAGGACCTACAAAAACAGGCCACAACCTGTAGTTGGCCCACATTTGTCTTGGCCCATAGTTTGTGACCTTTGTCAGGCATCATCAGGCCACAGGTCCCCTCCTCCTCACCCAGCTAAGAAGACACTGAGAGTCTGGGGAGGTGATGTCCTGAGGGAACCCCACCTGGTGAGGCAGTGGGAGGTCCTCGGAAATGCAAACCTAGGAGGTGCTGCTCTGTTTCTGCTGGCTGATTCTGGGGTTTTCAAGTTTCTAAGAGCTTTTCTCCCCCCCCCCCAAAAAAAAGGGTAAAAATGAGTGTGGGAAGAAGATGTGGAAAGCTCTTCTCAAAAGCCATTTCTGAAATCAGTGTGAAACTGGAATAAACAATAGTAAACTGGTCAGCAACACGGCCCTGAGTACTTGTACTATTCAACACATACGTTGTTATCGCCTCATAACAAGCCCAGGCCGTAGGTCCTATTATTATCCCATTTTACAGAGGAGGAAACTAAGGAACAGAAAGGTTAAGTAACGTGCTCAGGTTACACAGCTAGGAAATTGCTGAGCTGCGGATTGAGCCCAGGTATTTTGACTCCGGAGTCTCTGCTATAGGTAGAACCTGTCTAATAAGACTTGGACAAAAAGGACTATATAAACATCCAGATGCTTTGTGTTCTCCTATCAGTTTCCTATTCTGATCTCAGACTCCACTGGGGTGGGGGGAAGAGGAGGGACTGAGCCTCACTCCCAAGCCCGGTTTTAGGGGGCAGAATCGGTCAGGAGGTTAAGCAGGAGCAGACAGCAAGGAGAAAGTAAAGCAGGGGGAATCTGTGGCGCCCGTGCCAGGGAGGGAAGGCGCTAGCAGAAGCGGCCTGCGACTTCTGGTGTCCCCGCCCCCGTCACTTCCTGCCATCAGGCTGTCCCCGATGGACTGGTTTCACCTGCCAGCAGAGTGACTTCTGGAGGTGGGAGGTCATTTAGGAAGTGGAGTTTTTTCCTGAACAAATGAGTCCCATTTGGGGGACAGCTCTCCCGGGAAGGCTCTTCTCCGGGGATTCAGCAAGTCCCCGGGTCAGGTAGCCTCTTCATCTCAAATCGGGGGCTTTCACCACTTTGCTCTTAGGTCCTGGAACCAGCAGTAAATCCAGGATGACCACTTGGAGTGGCTTCAGCCATTAGGATTCTGCCGCTTTTAATAAATGACCTGTCACCATTTATTTTGGGCATATCAAAACAATGTTTTTAATTAAAAAGCAAATCAAGTGTCTCCTCATGAAAGAACAGAAGTACCTTTTTCTTGTCTTTTAAAATTGTTATTATTAGTGCAGCAATTTGGATCTCAAAAACAAATCACGCTCCTTGTCACAATTAAATAATGTTTTAAAATTGTTTCTCCCACTGTGACTCTATTCACAATGTTAAGCTTTGAATTTCATATATATCTTTCTAAACTTTTTCCTCGCTTAAACAATTATTAGTTTTCTTTCTATAAAAGTAGGGGCATATTCATTTGCAGTAACATGGATGCACCTGGAGATTATCGTACTAAGCGAAGTTAAGTCAGACAGAGAAAGACAAATATCATATGATACCACTTATATGTGGAATCTAAAAAAAATGATACAAATGAACTTATTTACAAAACAGAAACAGACCCACAGACTTAGAGAACGAAATTATGGATACCAGGGGGCAAGGGTTGGGGGGAGGGATAGTTAGGGAGTTTGGGATTGACATGTACACACTGCTATATTTAAAATAGATAACCAACAAGGACCTACTGTACCAGGACAGGGAACTCTGCTCGATATTCTGTAATAACCTAAATGGGAAAAGAATTTGAAAAAGAATAGATACATGTATAATGTAGGTAAAACTGAATCAATTTGCTGTATACCTGAAACTAACACAACATTGTTAATCAACTATACTCCAATATAAAATAAAAATTTTTTTAAAATGGGAGTGTATAATAGAAACCATTCTACATCTTTTTTTAAAGAATATATGGTAGACATCTTCCTCAATAAATATAGATTGGTCTCACTTTTTAAAAATAGTTGCATTATAGTAAACACTATATGTATGCACTATAATTTATTCAACAAGCCCCGTGCTGACAGACATTTGGTTGCTAAAAACTAGTGATAACAGGCGGTATCCTTGTCTTGTTCCTGACTGGCATTGAGACAATTATCTATTTATTTGGAAAATGACAAAGTAGTTCCCTGCTTCACAGCAACTACAAAAATAATTTCAGATAGATTATAGACCTACTCGCAGAAAGTACAAGCAAACATTTGCATAATCTTGGAGTGGAAAAGGCCATCTTAATATACACTATCCAGAATCTATAAAGGAAAAAGAACCTGTCAGATTTGATGACATAAAAATTAAAACTTCTTGTGTGACTAAAGTCAAGACAAATGATATGATGTACAGGGTTAATTTTCTAATATGCAAAGAGTTCCTTAGAAATAGCATAAAAAAGTAAAAAAGAAAAAACAGTAGAAAAATAGAGAATAAAACAGGTTTCACACACAGGTAACACAACTGGAACAATCCTGTCATATAAACTGGTCATGGAAATGCACATTTAAAAACAATGAGCTAGGGGGCTTCACTGGTGGCGCAGTGGTTGAGAATCTGCCTGCCAATGCAGGGGACACGGGTTCGAGCCCTGGTCTGGGAAGATCCCACATGCCACGGAGCAACTAGGCCCGTGAGCCACAATTACTGAGCCTGTGCGTCTGGAGCCTGTGCTCCGCAACGGGAGAGGCCGCGATAGCGAGAGGCCCGCGCACCGCGATGAAGCGTGGCCCCCGCTCGCCGCAACTAGAGAAAGCCCTCGCACAGAAACGAAGACCCAACACAGCCATAAATAAATAAATAAATAAATAAATAAATAAATAAAAACTTTAAAAAAAAAACAATGAGCTAATGTTGCCTCAACTGGGCAACATTTTAGAAAATGGATCACATCTATTCCAGACCTTCGGCACAAGGGAATCACCCAGAGAGCTTCAAACAGATTCTGATACCCAGAGACCAATGATTTAATTGGTTTGGGGTAAGGCCTGGGGTTCTACATTTTTAAATGCCCCCTGAAAGATTTTAATGTACAGAATTTGAACATTAATAATTTGGGATGAATTTCCATAATTTGGAAGCCACTGCTCTAGATTTAGGGAGGGTCTGAGGAAAAGGGTTCTCTTCTCCATTATGGGTGGGACTGTAAATCATTACCACTTTTCAGAAAATAATCTGGCAGAATTTATTAAAATTTATTAAAGTTTAGAATATACATACCTTTTTGATTCAGTAATTCCACCGTGAACAATGCAACTTGGGGAAATAAAAGCAGCACTACACAAAGACATGCATGCATATACCTGCAAGCATGATTAATGCAGCATTGTCTAAACAGCAAAAATCTGGAAGGAAATAACAGTTGAAAAAAAAGATACTGAGATGTCCAATGCAGAGGAGATAGACACAAATGTATAGATATGTCTGTGGAATATTGTTCGGTGAAAAATGCAAGTCACAGAATAATAAGAATAGATCCAGTTTTTAAAAACACATGTGTACACTGTTTGAATAAGAAAATCAAAAGGCATAGAAAAGTAACATCAAATTGGGAGATAATTGAGAAGGACATAGGAAACTGTTCATTTTTCTTCAGAAAAGAAGGGAATCTTTTGTAATTCAAATAGTTGATTTTTTAAAATAATTAGCCTTTAAAATAGACACATATAAAAAAGAGAAAGAAATGGGATTCTTCCTAAGATGAATGAAAACTTATAACAAAGTAACTAATATACTCTACTATACTTTATAGCGAATTAATAGTTATGTATACCATCTATTAATATTATTTATTATATAGCTTATATTTATATATAATTGCATATATCCATCATTACTAAACCCAGTTATACTATATACTGCTATAATTAAGACAGCAATGGAAAGATAGATCAAGGAACACAAGATAGAGTCCAGAATAAAAATCCAGTTTTATATAGAAACCTATTATTCAATGACGCTGACATCGCAAGTCGGTGGGGAAGATTGTTTACATAGCATGCCATTGTGGCAGCTGGGGAGAGTTAAAGGGTCCCAAGACGAGGAAACCCAGGACAGGTGGTGGCTCCGAAGCCCAGCCCTAGAGCCCAAGGTGGCGCATCCTTAACAAGTTTCCAGGTGACTCTGATGCTGCTGATCTGGACCACACTGGGAACCACTGGCCTGGACGGACTGCTTTGTAGCATGACGCATCATGCCTACAGTTTCTGGTCAACCTGTAAATCCCACGGGGAGGTGTGGTGTGGAGGCGGGAGGGGAGCCGCACAGGTGTTTTGCGGTTGGGGTAACTGCCTGAACTGTCCTCGATGTTGGCAGCTTCACTTTCTGAGTCCAGCAACTGCCTCAAGAATGTCTCCTGTGGGATGTAGGCCTGGGCTGGGAACGCACATCTGTGAGGCCCTGACGTGACTTCCTCTGGGAGATTCTGGATTTCTTCTCGACCACCTGTGGCATCAGATGCAGTCATCTGCTGCACAGCTGACAAAGGACTTTCCTCTCCTGATACAGTTGGGCTTTTCACATTCGGTTTTGATCCTGCTTCTGTATTAGGTAACAGGTAAAAAAAAAAAAAAAAAAAAAAAAAAAAAAATTGCAAGTCTGATTCATGTTACTGTGACCTTCATATTTTAGAAAGATTATATGCAAGTCCCACTGGCTTCCTTGGCTCCCCAGATTAAATGTTCCTCGTTGTTCAGCCTGGGTTACAGTGTATCGCCCTGTTTTTTATTAGCCCTTTTCAACTTTCCAACTTCCTTTAGCCTTCCAAGAGGCTCCTGACTGACCACGGAGTTCTAGTGAGTTCCTCTGGTTCCCACCTTCTGCCCAATAACCAAGAGAACTCCTCCTCCATCCGAGGAGTGCTCCGCTGCCCTGCAGAGAAGGCTGCTTAGCAGAAGCTGCCACAAGTGCCCCCAATTCACCCAGTTCCTTCCCTTACTCACCAGAATGAGGGTTCTCCTCCCCCAGTTGACGCCCCTCCGTGGTAGTCTCCAGTGGATTCCTGGTGGATATTTTAAAACTCTGCGGGAGAGGTTAGTGAGAAGCCAGGAACCGAAGAATAGAAGTTACTCCTTTTAAGTTTCATCGTCTCTGGGTTACTTTAGGTACAACAATGGGCCATGGTTATCACAATATATTATTAAACCTGAAATTGAATCGACCACTCCTGGTAAAACACCCCACTCCTCTCATCACCCGAATTAACATCTTCGTGCTGCATGTGACTAAGCCAGAAAGTGCAGACCACGCCACCTGCCCCCATTTCCCCAGACTCTTCAAAAACGCATCCCTCTGTAATGTCAGCCAGGTGACAAAGGAGTTAAAAAGAGGAGAAATTTGCTGACAGAAAATGAAGACACTTAGCAGGTTTAATCTCCCTTTTCTCTCTAAATTAGAGATTGTTTCGGTTTGTTCCCTTCAAGTGTCCTCATTATCCTTCACCCCAAGTTTCAGGACGTAATTGGTGGAGGAAAACACAGAGGCTCCTGTACATCAAAGGCTCAGTGATGACATTTTAATGGGTAATTAAAAGGGACGGGATGAGATCCCAGCTGAAACTTGACTCCGGAAGAGTTTGGAGCAGTTCCTGCCCCGCCATGGTGGGCATTCAATACATTCTTGTGATGTGAGTGGCTGCCGCTCTGCCTGGGCGTTTCTGGTCCTGTTCAGCAAATCCTCTGAGAATATTTTATTTCCGTATAATTCCCTCTGGGTACATTTGGGGATGGTGATGGTGGCCTGGTGGGCGGGGCAGAGAACCCAGCTATTGGGACTGCTTTCAGGTCCATCCAGACCAGCTGGAGACCCTGTTTTTCTAGCCATGATCGGCTCTCATAAATCAATTCGCTCCACCTTTCTTTGCTTTATGATCTCTTAAGTGGCCTGGCAATAAAATTTTGTAGCTCTAATTTCTTAATATTTGGCCCCAGGGCATGCGCTGTAAATCTGCTTACCCCAACTTGCCTTTTGACAGTAAATCTCAGCTCTCGGCTTGCTGAACTACCCATCCAAGCCTTTTGAAGGCATCTCTTCTCACTTCTTACAAAAACGAGGGAAGCTGCCGCCGCGCCATTTTCCAGGAGGCAACATTCCTGCTCCCTGGGCATAGTTTCCACAAAAGCCTTTCACTCCTCCCTGGACTCTTTAGTAAATCACTACTTTCAGTTTCCAACTCTTTTTTTTTTTTCTCTCCATCCTAGCTTTATGGATTTTCTCTTTCCTCAGCTTTTCTAATGTTTTCTGTTTGCTTGTGCAAATCTCATTACCAAGGTATTATTAATCCTACCCTTCGTCTCTTCGCCCTTCCTCACCCACCACTCTCTGAGGACATCACTCCCTATCTCCAGGCCACAGCAGGGCTCCGGACAGCCCTTACTCCGGAAGTGAGGGCCTTTTAAACAGCCATCAGTGTCCTTTTAGCCTCCGATTATTCTTTCAAACCCCCCTCCTCGTCCACAAAGCCTTTGTTGACCACAGTCTCTCTCTGTTGCCTGGGAAGCTGCCGGCACAGGCAAGGATGACCCTAATGGTACCCTGTGTCCCCTCCCTTAGGCATGGGAGACTGTGTGAGCTCTAGACAGAAATCCTAGTCTCTTCTGTGGCTGGCTCGGTCCTTGCTAGACTGGTGTGTTATCATCTGGGGAAAGCCAGTATCTCATGGCTTTAATGCTTACACTCACCGGGGCTTCCTACTTCTGTCCTGTTCCAATGTTCTTTTAAGTCTTCAAAAAATTTAATAGAAATGCACGTGATGCCTTCCGTTGAGTGTTTCACAGGGGTTTTAGAAAGGCACAAATGGGACCCTTAAGAGTTTTTCCTAATCAAAGCCACGTTATTTTCTCAGCCACATTTAACATTTAATTTTTCAGTGATGGGAAATGCATAGTCAGTTAATTGCCATATGGAGAAGAAGTGGCTCTGAAATCTCCTTGTGCTGGCCTCCACCATGACCGATGTCTCATTGTGTGGTGATTTCCGTAACATGGCAATGTGTGTCTCTTGAAGGGCTGGATTGCTCTAGAAGCAAGACCAGGACCTCCAGGTATTTGGAGCCGGGGTGACAGGGAAGCGAGGGAAGAGCCAGGCCTGAAGAGGGACCATGTCAGATGAGGGTGCAGGGCATCCTTCAATCCCAGTCTCCACCACTGCTCACAGCCTTTCCAGAAGCAGAAAGACAGGAAACGTTACACACAGGCTTGTCGTCTTTAGAAAAGAACATCTCAACTCTGATCTTCCCTGAGCAGATTGAATTAGAAGGTCTGCAGTGAGTCCAGAAATCAGAAAGCCTAAAAAACCTCGAGACGCTTGGTTGAGAAGGCACTCAGGCTATGAACATCATGGAAACTATGGAAGGCAGTTCCGGGTAATTCTGAGTACCCCAGTTTGGTTTGAATTCTCAATTTAGAGCAGGATTTGTAAACTAAATACCTGCGGGAGTTAGGCTGGTACAGGCAATGAGAGGGGCTGATAGGATAGTCATGCAAATGTAGTAACTGTCTCCTATTCTTCAAGGGACAGCAGCAATGTCACTCCAGCAACTACTGTCATGTGGGAATGTGTGTCCAGGACACGCGAGCTTTCCATTCTCAAGAGAAGCCTGAAATGTGGATTTTATATAAATCCTCTCCCTCCAATTATTAAATGGTGGATTAAAATGCCACAAGCGCCAAACAATTCCATGAGGGGCACTAGTTGGCAAGATCGGAGGGACAGAATAAAATCTGATTGTAGTTGGACTTGAATGATGGACTACAATTGTATTTCCTCTGCTAGACAACGAAAACAGAAGATTTTGGAGCAAAGAAGGGATCTGACCAGAAGAATGCTTCAGGGATATTCACATGGCTTTTTGGTACCCTTGGGATGGAGTGGAGAGGGGGCCTCAGTCAGGAGATCATAGGAGGTTCTTCCAGTTGTGCAATGAGAACAGAAAAGAAAGGAGAGTATGAAAGATGCTGGGAAGCAAGAGTCTGTGAGATGTGACTGGCTGTGGAAGGAGAAGGAAGAAGGAATCATCCGGAGTCCTCTATGTCTAAATATACACTACCTCTATTCATCCTTTTTCTTTAATATATACTTATGTTTCAGCTTCATTTATTCCACCAAAAATGATCATTTAGGTCGCATTCTGATAAGTGCCTGCTTAATAGGGAAATTAGAATCATTTCTTTAGGGAGGAAAAAAAGCACAGACAAAATATTTCATAATCTCTATAATAAATGCAAAGAAATCGATACAAACAAAATGTGGCTTTAGCAAACTGTACATACATAAATATCATTTTTTTACTATAACATTCGACTTTTTGTTTTTCCACATAAAGCCTCCCATGATTTTATTACATCCAATTTTTCTTTATACCTTTAAAAAAAGTGCCTTTTAGATTTACAGCTTGTGCTTCTAAAGCAAGGTTAGAACATCATGCCCCAAAGAAAAACAAGGTAAAAAAGAAGCTGTCACATAAGCTCTTAAAAACTGTATGTTACAAGGTTCTCAAAGCTCTTCAGTACTGGTCGATGGGTAGATTGCTGGATGCCGACATGGTGCTCAGATAGCATCACTTACTGAAAGGATGGATCTGTACTGCGGGAAAGCTGCCCAGATGGTCTCTGGGAGTCGCTGGGTACGCACAGGACGGACCAAAGGCCCAGAGCTCACTTGTCCAGGGAACAGTGGAGGTCCTGAATCTCTTTAGTGCTGAGGCTCAGTTTCAAACAGAATTTCTTCCAAACCTTCTGCATCCGTTTGCTCTCCCCCCTGTCATTGTTTATCGTCACCTCCGAAGCCATGATCTGCACACAGGGGATACGGAGGCGCGCTACAGCTGCCGCACCGAGGGCATCCGCCAAGATTCAGGTCCTCTCTTTGCTAGTCTGGGATTGCCCTTGGCCAAACCCTCCTTACGCTACTGGCACTGCTGCAGAGGGCATCGCTCGGTTCAGAGTGGAGGAGGGCCATTTGTGTATCTGAGCATGGGGTGGAACGATCGGGCAAAGTTGTTGGAGAGGGCGCAGCTGTAGTCTTCCTCTGACATGGGTACTAGGCAGGCAAGCCCGATGAGGAGTAGCAGGAGGAGCTGAAGGGGGAGCGCCGCCCGGAGGACGCGGAGCAGGAAGGCTCGGCCGGACCGAGCTGGCCGAGGCTCAGAAAGGGAGGAATCGGAGCCACCGCTTATGGACCTGAGAGAAGAATCGACATCAATAACTCAAATATCTCAGATGTTGGATGGATGCTGCCTTTGGCTTCCTCACCTTCCTGGAAGCTAAAGGGTCAGGCTGAACACAACCCAACCTGGCAATTAGCTGCCAGCCTCCTGCAGTAAACCCAGGTCATCTCCCCACCACCAAATGAAGCGCTGTTTGGAAAATGCACTGATGGAAAACAGACATTTAGTCAACTAAAGGTAACTAAGTGGGTTCAAATTCCACCCCTTAATTTGGTAAAACATTTTCCATCAACAAAGAAAACTGCTCCACACACACTCTACCAGCATAAATTAAGTAGATCTGGGATAATTAAAATGTGGATGTTTGATGCAGTACATTTTTGATTTAAGAATATCAGGCAAAATTAGTTGCTGTCAGGACGATACAAGGTATCCCTCCCATCTAGCCGTCCTGGATGTGCCAAAGTCCATGCAGCAAGGACAAGAACAGCTGCGGTCATTTTGCACAGACCCACAGAGTTGAATTATTCTTAGAGTATGCCCTGGTTTCATCTTGCACTGAATCAGCAACTGGCCCTGACATTAGTGGGATCCAAAGCTGTAAGAACAAGGATGACAGTGGAGTCAGTCTACAGATCACTGGTGCTGAATGACACCCATTCCAGGCTGATCCTTCTACCCCTAGCTCTGTGAATTTGGGAAGTTCCAAGTTCCAAGTTTTCCTATCTACTTTAATTTCCACATCTACATTTAAACAGTGTCTTAGAGATGAACCATGAATTTCAGAATTCGTAAGAAAGACTGCCTGTGAAATGTTGAAAATGGAAGTAGGTTCTGAGTAGGGGGCACTGTTTTCTCTTTGTGAGCATCCATGAATGTTTTGCTACTAGTGGAAAAGATGAGGAAAGAAATGTTATTTACAGGAGGAATTTTGTACACATACACACACACACAACACTGCAGAAGCAAAAAGAATACATGTACAAGTGAGACCCATTGCCCCACACCTAGTAGGAATTCTCTAACGGTTTAACGGTAAGAACACTGAATGTGAGGCCACTGGAGAAATACGAAGGTGTGAAAACTGTACTGGTTACTCTGTACGTTTATCTCATAAGAAAACACTATGTCTCCAGCTACGTTATTACCCATTAATTTCTGAAGACAGATTACACTGGTATCAGTGAGGCATAAGGAGTGACACCAAAGAAAATAAATGTTAAAATAAAAAAGACATAATCCCCTTAAAAGGGAACAGAGGGACTACTCAAAACTCTTTCATTAAACTACCAAGAAATATGTGAGACAAACAGACTAGACTGGCCCCGAGAAGCCCTGAGCAGCCACGTACCATACTATTTCTACTGCAGCTCGAAGTGTGATGAAAAAACAAATCCCTGGCCTGAACTGGGGCTGTGTTTTTCTGGTCTACAAACCTTGAACAACTCACTTCACCTCTATGTTACAAGCTCTTCTTCAAATCCTTCAAGTTAGACTAAACGGTCTTCCAACTTGCAAGTTCTGTTTACACATTTTATGTCTTCTACTGATTGGTCAGTGTAAAGTCTGCCAACTGGGAGGCCACAAGAGTTCAATCACCATCTAGTGGTCAAACTGATTAACTGCCCTATGCTAAGACCAATGAGTTATTCCCAAAGGGCTGAACAGGACAAACTGTATATTTTGTGATGATATACTAAAGCATAGAAGAAGTTATGTCACATACCTGTTAAATAGAAACTTCTCTAGTTTACCTAATTGTAAAATATTTGTGTTGAGATAAGGCCTTAGAGAGTATCTAATCCATCTTTACTTCTGTAGGTAAACAGCTAAGGAGAGTTCACATTTGATCCTCTAACTGCTGGGCGACAAAAGCATTTGTCTTGGGTTCTCTCACTTAATTCCCACAACAGTCCTCAGAGTGCTTGTCACCTTCATTTTAGAGCCGATGTAAATGAGGTACAGAAAAGTAAGGGAACCAGCTCAAGGTTATACAGCTAGCAAGTGGCAGAATTAAGATTTCAACTCTGGTATTTTAACTCTCAGAACTTGAGCTTTATAAATAGAATAAATCACCTGCCCCAAATCCACCACTAAAGGAAGAGCTCTAGCAGGAACTCAGGGTTCCAAAGTCCCTGCCTACTGTGCTCTCTGTTATGTTTTGTTGTTTGGTGACATAAATGAAGGGCATCCAGGTCATATTTACGTCACACGTATCTCACATATAGAAGCAAAGAGGACAACACTTGTATCCTAAAATACTTGGAGGTGAGTGGTTTCCTCATGTCTAAAATAAAGGTCTCTAATCATAAAGCTTCGCAGTATGACACAGATCATCAAGTCAGAATATGGATACGAGGGCATTTTGTTTTGAGGCAGTTGTACAATTGTGGGAAAGTAATTTAGTCTCTCTGGCCTTCAGTTTTCTCCTTTGAAAAGATGAAGATGCATTAACATCCTAAAATCTTTTTGGTTCTGACAGTTTATGAATTCAGCAGTTTAAGTGTCTGGAGAAGGAAGGGACAGTTACCCATCAGCTCTGGATTGAATCTTCCTTCAGTACATCTTTTCCTTGCCCTGAATATATGCCCTGGAAAACAATCCTCTCCACCTGTCACCTGTCTGAGTTATAACAGAAGCACAAAAGAGAGCTCCACGTTTCTTTATTATTTGGGATTTAAATAAAATAAGGGAGATTTCTAACTGACTCTTTTTCTTTAGGAGACACTTAAGGACATTAGTGATGGGCAGATTTATGCATATAATTGATAGTAACAATCAGACTGACAGAGCTGAATAGCCCCTTTTTGTCAATCATTAGCTTCTTCGAACAATAAAGCCAAAGATCAAGATCAAAACAAGGGCTACACACTGACTAGTCCACTCCTGAGAAAAGCTGGAAAGGTCACCCATCTTTGGAATACGGGCTCAGACGCTGCAGAGTCTGTTGAAGGACATGGCACATTTAACAGCATCAGAGCATTCCGTATTAAAATTTAATTAGCGTGCGCTTTCTAATGTTGAAGAATGCCAACCTGGGGAGAAATAATGGGCTGAGATAGAGACAAAGAGAACACACAGTTCTTAGTGAGCTTCCATTCAGTTGACTGCTCTTGGAAACGTCCAATTGTTCTACTGAAAAAAACGCCACCCGCTTGGGGCAATTACCAAGGTTTCAATAAGCCTAAAGTTGCTTCCGCTTAGGGTAAACCTGTTCTAGAGTTTCTAGTACTAACAGGTTAATGATACCAAGTAAAAGGGTGCTTTTAATATTTAATCTATTGACCTAAAATCACGTAAGTTTCAAGTCTTGGGAAATTTGACAAGGGGAAGAACAAAGACATCGCACTGAGCCGTCACTCATCACTCTCCAATGGCCTTACTCCACAAACAGATGCAGTAGAGATGGTGCTGATAGAGAAAAACTAAATGTGTGAACCTACTTAAGGAACTTAATCAATGGAGATATTTCAGATAATCCTGTCCAGCAAAAACATGCTTATTCTCTACAAGTGAATATTTATTTTATTATCTTTCTCACTCCCCTCACTCATTCAAATTTGGGGGTAAATAATTGCCCAGGTGTTGTTTCATCTCTTTCCTAAAATACGTATAGTTGTGGGAGAAGGAGGCTATAGGGGAGGGGGCCACACATACGAACACACCACAGTAAAGAAAGTCTGGCCAAGGGTTGTGAGAAGCCTGAAGAGTGTGCACGTAGAGTGTGACTCATCTCACAAATTTTACATCATCAAGGAAATAAAATGAGTTAATTCTGTGCACACATCATTTATACAAACGAAAAGACACTTTCAATTCATTTTGTTACTTGTTAGCAAACACTAGCAGTAGAGGAACAGAAATTTTTTGTGAGGAAGTATCAGGTTGTCTACGATCGTGTTGCCTGTTCCTGTGTGAATGGTCTTTATTCCCTGGATATGTGGTTCAGAAGACAAATTCCCAGGATCAACTTAGGATTTGCCTCTCTTTATTCCAAGATGAACATTCTGGCTGGTCCTAAGCTATCTCAGGCAACCCATGGTAGCCCAAGCCCTGGAACTACTGTTTAAAGTACCCCACCCATTAGGAGCCCTTCGGTCGGGAGGAGTGGTTAACAAGCTAGGATCCAGAGTCAGAGAGACCTGGGTTCCAATTCTACAACTTCACACAGATGTAGAGAACAAACGTATGGACACCAAGGGGGGAAAGCGGCGGGAGGTGGTGGTGGTGGTGAGATGAACTGGGAGATTGGGATTGACATGGATACACTGATGTGTATAAAATGGATACCTAATAAGAACCTGCTGTATAAAAAAATAAATAAAATTAAATTAAAAAAAAAATTCTACATCTTCATGCCTCTAATCCCTGGTGTCTTTGTCTGTAAAATTGGGAATGAACACGTTGGGAGGGTTAAATGAGGTAACAGGTATGCAACGCTTAGCATGGTGCTTAGAACACACTAAGTGCTAAATAAATGTCAGCAACTTATCATTCTTATTTATCTGTATTATTAAAGCAAAGGTGTGATGGCTCATAACCGTAGGGATTTTGCTGGATTCAGCCTTTCCTTCCAAGGAAATATTCCTGATTTATAGCAGTGCTTTCAAAGAGGCGATGCATTTTCTAAAGTGTCTGACTTGCTCCCAGGAAACACTGGGAATGCAGACCTCAAAATATAGAAGAAACATAGTGGAGCCTTACCCTATAACTGTCCTCAGCCCGGGTATCCAGCCTGCCCCAGGGGCAAGGCTGTTTTAGGCTGAGGTGCTTTGAGAGCTTTGAATAAATCAATCCCCAGGGTGGAGTTTGACAGAAAAGACTTAGAAAAAAAAATTCCACAAGAAACTGAATGGTGTTTAGAGTTCGGCCCTGGTGTACATGCAAAAACCCCACTGTGCCTGCTTAGATGTATTTGGCTCCCTTGAACACATTTTTAAATGAGGTCTTTTTTCCCTCCCTTTCAGTGTTTCAGCCGGTCATTTGCCACTTCTTATTCTGTCTCAGTTCTTTGTGCAGAAGGTACCAAAGACTAAAGATGCCCAGAGAAGTTTTGCATTTTACAATTCTCAGCTTTGGAATGAAGTTATCAATTCCCTCTCTTCAGACTACAGAGCAGTTATTCCTTTGCTTTGCTGGAAACTGGAGTAAAATCTTCCCATTTGTGAACTTCAACTAATCCATAGTAGAATTTTGAAGAGTTACTGGCTATCAGGTTAGCCAATTTTAAGTCAAAAGTAGAGAAAAAGTACCAGCTGGCCATCATAAACATTGCTTCAAAAAGCATGCATCTTAAATAGGTTTAATCTCAAAAACTGTGGATAGTTATTATGAACGTATACTTTCAGATGTTTTTCAAATGTTTAGAATTTTAAGGAGTCTTGGGAAACTCCTTGTAATTGATTTAGGGGATCTCTAGATTATGACATATTGCAAGTTTTTTATGACAGGAACCATATTGTATTAATTTTGTGGGCCCAGGGCCTAAACACAGTAGGTGTTCTGTAAACACTGGCATCAATCCATATGTAGGCTTAGAATATTATGTAAGAGAACACAGAACAGCAGCTGTAGAATCAATATGAAATATACAGCAGGCAAGCAACTGATATTATTAATATTTGACTTTAAACCACAAAAATAATATAAGAACCCTCCCTTCAAACTAATACCCAGTTTCTTTCAACTCAGCCTCTTTCCTCGCAGGAAGAATATATGCCTAAAATGTTCCCATTGCAGATCGCTGGGGTCAACATTCTAAACTGCTTGTGCTTTTGCAATAACCTTTCAAGTTTGCTGGACCAGTGCAAGATCAAACGCAAGGTAATCTCAAGTCTCAACGTGACAGCCTGGATTGTGAGTGAAGTTAATTCTTTCCCAGCAGACTCTCCGTGTCATTGCCCACGTGGGTGCACCCCAAACAGAGGTGCCAAGGAGTTAAGAAGTCCAAGAATGTTCAACCACAACCCGTCTGCCAAGCTGTTTGCCGAAGCTGGCCATTCAGGTGAAGATCGTTTGTATTCCAGGTCCTGTAAGCAGCAAAGTGAACATCATGCTGTGTGCTCGGAAAGATGTTAATAACCAGTGCTGGACAGAGCAGAGCTGAAAGGCGCCTTGCGGATGTCACAGTGAGAATGTGGCTGTCCCAGCTGCAAAGCCCCATTAAGAGACAATATTGAAGCAGTTGCTGCCCTGAGAAACGAGGCCTTTGACATTTCAGAAGGCCGTGTGACTGTGTGAAAGAATCGGGGAAATCCGGGAACCGAGCTGTGGTTGCTATTGACATCGCATAATAACATAAGAGCTTTCTCCCTTCTCATCACCATCATTTATGCCGACCACAGAATGGCTCTCTGGTGTCCTTAAAGGAATGCGAGGGGGACGTGCCCCATCTCTGTTCACGGCACATCAGCAATTTGTGGGGGGCAGATGGACCACATAAAACAGTGATCTGTCTATAGTACATGATGCCTTTTCTTGCAGGGGGCTAAGAAAAAATCAGAGCACCTGGAGAAGCCCACCATTATCTTCAAAAATCCCTGTGAGTTTTTCTCCATTCATGTTTCGTTACTGATACTTTGTTATGGATGAAAAAAGCCCCACAAAACTGTCATCAAACCAAACCAAAGCGAAAGAAAAAAAAAAAAAAAGCAAAACATAGTGAAGGGAAGCTTCAAACCAGAAAGCACATCAAAATCCGTTCTGCATTACTTCAGCTGAGTGGAAACCAGATGCAAAGGCCAGCCCCTTCCTCACACAGCTGGAAAGCTAAAACTATTACTCAGGGCTTGCTTACACTTCCTCATGCCCCACCCTCCTTCCAGGAATTGGGATTCCAGCTCAGTGGTGATAAGTTTCCAGAGGGGCAAACTATTTTAACAGTGAACCGCGCATGATTGGAGTAAGGAATCTGCTTCCAAGGACAGTATTTCCATTTTTAGAACGTTGTCTGGGGAAACATGAACTGATTAGTGGAAGGGCCAGGGAGCACAGACATCACACCGACAACGACAACGAAGAAGGCAAAGCACTGCTAAGTGCAGAGACAGGGGCTGTTGGAAGCCAGGCATTAAGCAGAGTGGCAGCTGTGAGGAGGCTCTCGGGAGGTTCCCGGGCGGGGGCCCTGACTGCTCTTGTTTCCAGAGTGAAAGAGCTTGCCAAGTGTCAGGCAGGTGAGTGACTTGAGTGTGCTGGCTGAAGAGGAATTTTAGGATAAGCAGAAGAGAGAAGGGGCTTATAAATTTTAAGTAATACCAAATTAGGACTTGCCATTTTGAGAATCCAAAACCCACAATCTGGATAAAACACAAAAATAAAACAAAAAGCTGGGGATGTTAGTATATTTTATTCAGGTTTGTGGGTTCTGGGAATGGTAAAATAATTCACTGATCTATTACCTGACTTATTGTAAAATCTAGAAATAAAGAGGATGATAAAATTCTGCCATGAATCAAATTGCGCTGTGACGTCAGTGATATCGAATCTTTACGAGTACACGGAATAAAAAACCATTGGATGAAGGGTACCGGATGGCCTAGGTATAGTTAAACAAAATTTTGATGGGGTCCAAATATTTTACGCTCTGAGATTTTCTTGTACTTCCCACTTAGAAAAGTCTCTTCCAATTTATTAGGCAAGGGTGTGGACTGACATGAGTAGTTTCTCAACTACCCTGAGGCAGACCAGATACAGGCCCACCTAAATTCTGGACAATTTTCATCATCCTCTTGGAGTTCTAGAACAGTGTGGAAACCAGGAGAATAAGGTACCTGCTATGTGGACTGTTGACAGAGGGTCCAGGCTGTGAGAGACTACATTTGCCTCGTGGCTGTTTGCAATGAACAGGGGTAAAGAAAGAAGAATGTTCAGTCCAGGCAAATAAAGACAAGCTACTGATGAAAATTAAACTAAAAGTTCAGCAAAGGAAATACAAATCAAATGAAATGATCAGTACCCATGAATCAAGGAAACTGGCTTTTCTTTTGTTGAAGAAGTGAAATCAATTTACATCTATATTATTCATCATTGAAGAAACATGGCGGTTTGGGCATTCACACCACAACGGGTATATTTCCCTCACTCTTCATGGTAGAAACACAAATGACGCCACACTAGCCAAAGATCTCTGTATATTTACCTATACTAAATATAAAATTCAATACGCCGTGCCACGTATTTCAAATATACCTTACATATTTTTCATCTTCTAGAACAATATTAAAATTCTTGGTAGATTAAAAATAATGGCAGTGTGAGATTATTCTGTGTAGAGTGATGAAGACCCAACAAGTTAAGTACTCAAGTTAAATAAAGCCTAAAATTTGACTTGAAAAGCCAGTATTCCTTCACATTCTTAAACTAGGATCTATAGGAAACTAGCGAATGTAGTAAAAAACAATCCTAAAAAGATAATAACATTTATCAGCATAGAACTTAAGTGTTTATAACAAAAAAAGTACAAATGAAACCAATACTTCTAAAAACTAAGGAAAATGGAATGATAATAAAAATGAATATAATCATAAAGCCAGACCAAAAAAAGTAACAAAACGAAAAACAAGCTTCTAATTACACAGAGAAATCAAGGTAGAGAGGGTAGCAGGGGCCAAATTGGTCTTTTTCTCCTCATTGTGTGCCAGTGAGACAGCCCCCCAACAGGCCTTGTGGGTGAGTCATCTTGAGTTGTTGCCACTCTGGGGGCAATACGATCGCCGAAAACCTTCAAGACCACCTTCAGGAGCTTCTCTGCTTGAGGGTCAACAGAACCTCCATTTGTCTTATAAACTCAATGGTCTCATGAGATGCTCACAGTTTTGTCCACCTCTGGCTGAGGCACCCTTTTAAGTGGAGCCTACATTTTTTGGGGTGGACTATGGCGGAGGTGGTTTGAAGGGAGGGGCCACCAAAGGGACAAGGGAGCACTGTTCTAGAGATGGCCCTGTGAGCAAGAAAAATAATCTGCCTCCCTGCATACCAACCAAACGTTGAACCTGATTCTTTTGAAAAACAGAACTGCTCTTTCCATTCCTGAGTGCATGTGGGGAGGGTTTGAGGCAGGGCTGAGGAAACAGAGCTTCTCTGCGTCACTGTGTGACAACCCCACGTTGTATGGGGACTCCTGCTTTGCAAGGGGAGAGCCCGTGGACCCTGCGTGAGGAACCAAGACTGTCACGCCCCAGTGGTCCCTCCCGTGGGCCAACTGAAAATGACCAGTGGAAAGTTACCGTTTTCTGTCTGTTTGGGCTACTTCTTCCTGATGTAGGACTCACAGATCCTGAGGTGTCCAGTTCATCAGCAGAAGACCAGGAAGACAAATCCTACGTGGGAAATAGATTCTCTTAATGATTCCATGTCCCAGAGCCACGATGGCTTTGTGATCTGCAAGTACTTCCCACCCCATCCCTATCTATCCCTCAACCCATTCCCCAGGAAAAACAAGAATCAGATGACTGCAGGAAGAACAGAACCTAATACTTCTAGTGTGCTGGGCTTTCCTGGTTGTGAGTTTGGCCCTCCTGGAGAATACAGGTGGAGCTTTGTTATTACTGGGCCGCTTGGAGCTTTATTATTTCTTAGTGCCATGGACGGGAATGGGTTGAAGTGAAGGGGGTAAAGGAATCGGCCTTACAGCTGCACGGTGCTCAGGCCGGAGAGAAACCAAATCATAGAAACAAAACATTGTCGGTCACCCAGGAGCCTGCCTTTTAGCATCAGAGAAACTGTATTTTTGCTGGCACCGCTGTTATTGTGAGTAGGTGGTTCTTTTGCCTGCAACATGTTTGTGTGTTCATAACAGGATTCCACAATTGAATGTTTGAAGTCTTACCTGCAAATGCATTTCTTAAAACCAACAATATTACCACGATGCAGTAAATTTAAAAATAAATAATAAATAAACAAATAAAGAGAGAAACAAATAAAAGTGAGCATTGAACATTTTGTATGATTTAACTGCCAGCTAAGAAGAGTTCATACCTTCTAAGGTTTGAATATGAAACTCATATGCAACAATTGGTTGTGACCTACTCTCGCAGTGTTACTGAAAGCACATGAATTCTTAAATAAACTGGGTAAAATAAAATGCCACAGTAGTGGTGGTAATAGGGTTAGCAGTAACAATTACAAGAGGTTTTTGGGATGTAACAGAATCAAAAGTAGTGTCCTATTATAAAAGTTTTTGAGTTACTTTTTTATTTTGAGCCAGACTTATAAGAGCAGTGATTGAGAGGAGACACTCTAGTCTCACAAGTACTACATTCAGAGTCTCCAAAATGGATAAAGATGATGCTTGTTTGGTCTCCTGTAGGACATGCTACACAATGCTGTCTGTTGAGAGCTTACCTGCTGACTGCTTGACATGTCTAATAACTTCTCCAGCTCCTTGATATGACGACTGACCTCCTTCAAGAGAAGTTTGAGCCGATTTCCAATCACATGCACTTTTTCTTTGGCTTCTAAACAATCTGTGCCTTCAGCATTTACCAATAGTTGGCAAGACATGTCTTGCAGTGAGGCCACTTTGAGTTGGGATTCCAACAGCTCATGCCTTATTTGCTATGAATATCATAAGAAATATTTTTCTAAGAATTTTCAATAATTTGAGAAAGTTCCAAAGGTGCACAATGACATCACTTTAACTTAGTGGACAATTAGACCTGGGCATCAGAATGCTGTGCTCACACAAGGACGGATACAGCAGCCCATGACATTTGGGAATCAGGGACCTCTGTTCTAATCCTGCCTCTGCCAAAATGTATTCTATAAGACCCCTGAATCTTTCTGATCTCAGTTTTCTCATTTGGTAAAATGATGACATTAATTCCTGCCGGGTCCACAGTAAGTACTACTGGAAGGTTCAAACTGGTGAATGTATGTTAAAGTATTTAAAATATAAAGTGTTATGCAAATGAGACATAAACTATCTTTTAAAAAGAGAAGTAAAACATTAACATATAAATATAGAAAAACTCAAGTATGTGGAGGTATACTCAGATATCTATTCAAGATTTTTAAAAAGATATATGGGTGATTCATCACTTACAACTTAATGTCTGAGGTCAAAAGTCTAGTAAAAATGCAGCTGCATAGCTATTTCCTCCTGGTTTCTAAGACCTTTATGATACTGAACTAAAAGCTGACAATTCTGTTAGGTTTGTTCGAGTGTTAAATGTTAAGAAACAGCATTTTAAAGATACAGAAAGTGACAAAATGCAAATCATTTTATCCTAATGGAACTCAAATATGCTTCTTTATCTTCTATAAAATCACTTAAGTACTCTGTACATTATATTGTCCAAAGTTCTTTTTATAAGAATCTACACAGAAATCCTGTAAATTTCCCTTTGAATTGAATACTAGGAAAAGTTTCTTGCTCCTTGAGAATTGGTTTGTTTCCTTTTTGTCAGGTAATAAAAATCATTTAACTTATCATGTTTCCCTTGTTGTCTTAGCTTTCAGAAAACTTGGTGCTAAGGTTAGTGTTGAATCTGTATACTTAATTCTTCTTAAGAAGTCTTAATGGTCTCTAATTTAATTCCTTTAATTATCAGCCACCCAATATATTCTTGGGACGTAGATTCAACACATACAGTTTAAATTTAAAATAAATGTAATTTGCCAAAGAGCTGCCTTGATAAAAACAAGCTAATTAAGATGAAGACCGTCTGAGATTTTTAGATGAGCAATGGCTTTAGAACCAGATTCTAAAGCTAATAGATATCATCTTCTATGTACATGTTTGCTTCACAGAGATGGGAAATCATGAGGGGTAAAGAAAGACTAAGAGATTATAATGGAAAAAGTAAATAAGTAGCACCACCTATAACATAACCAGACGCTGCCTGAGTCCACACATCTTACCGTAAGCTGTTTGAGATGGTCCTGAAGTATCTCTGCATCAAGGTTAGAATCAACAGGCACAATTTCATTTTTCCTTCTGTCAATGTTCTCAAGCATAAGAAGCAAACCATGACTCATTTCATGGAAATCCTAAAAAAAATATGGAGCATAAAATCATTTTGAATGAGATATTTTTCTTTCCCTCATAGCTTAAATATCCATGCTTTATAATTCCTACCGTTGGTTTTAAGATCTTATACACAACTCCTTTCTAAGGAAGGCACTAGAGCTGTCGTAATTATCTGAGTTCATGTTCTTACCAAAAGCATCTAATTTATTACTTGAGGGAAAAATTAGACATAAGGAAAATTGGCATCAAAATGCTTAATTTCTAGGGCTATAATACTATGTAGAGGGAAGCAGCTCTGCTCCTTTATCTTCCCATCTTTGAAGGCCTAAATTCAATCCCATCTCTCCATGCGTCCATGTATTCATTTATTCAAGGTACAGTTACAGAAGATCTCCAACGTGGGAGGCGCTGTACGGGGAGGCGGTGCAGGGGTGAAACCACAGCTTGGGTACCTGCTTTCAAGGAGCTATTATTACTCTTGGGGCACCTATAATCCTGGGAAACAGGCTTCCCATCCTGCTCAGATTATAACCCAAACTCCTGGCCAGGACCCACAAAGCCCTGCATGATCTGCTTCCTGACCACCTCCCAGGTCTTTCTCATCCCTTCCTTCCTCTCTGACTACTCTCTGATCACACTGGCCTTTCTTCTGTCTTTGAACACACTAAGCCCTTTCCTGCTTCTGGGACTTGCCATCTGCTTGACCTCCTTCATGGCAACATCTTTCCAAGAATCAGCTCAAACATCCATAGAACTTCCCCAATCACCTTCCCAAAGTGCTTTTTTCGGTTACTCTTATCATCAACATCTGTAAGTAGCTTGGTTAAACATTTAATTGCATTTTTATTGTCTGTCTTCCCCAACAAAAGCAGAGGCTGGGCTGTATCCTGCCTGCTTAGTGCAGTATCTGTCAGACTGTAAACACCTGGCAAATAATTGTGGTCTGAATGGATGAGTAAATATTTGTAATGCTCACTTGGATGTCCAAGAAATGTCTTTCTATGTGCTCAGAAAATACCTGTTGAACGAGTAAAGAATGAGTCGAAGGAGGAATGGTGAGGCTGAGATAAACTTGTGGGAAGAGGCTCTTGTTAGCTGTAAAGAAGTGGGGTCTTTGAACTCCTGGTCACATGTACAAATTCTCCAGTAAAATGAAAGCTTTGGGCACAAAGTTATCTCACTCAAATACTGACTTTGGAGAGTAACTGCGTCCCCCTAGTGATCTTGATAAATCAAGTCACAGACTCAGCTACACTGGAAATGTTTTGACTTCAGAGCTTGGCCGGCCCAAAGCCCCACAGACCTGACACTGCATCAGTGCGTCCTGGAGGAGGCCCCGCCACTCCTCCAGCAGGGAGCACACGCGCTCCCAGCGGCCATTCATCTGGGACAAGCGACCCTGCAGATCCTGGCTCTCCTCACTGCCAGTCTGGGTGAACTCGGAGCTGCACAGATTGATGGAGAGGATGATGGCCTTGTGGTGGTCCACAGCTTTCTGGAGCTCCTGCAGAGAGAAAGGAGAACAATCAAACAAGGGAAATAACAATAAAAATACTAAAGAAAAATAGTCTAAGACCTTTGGAAATGCTTCACCCAAATTAAAAGACCTTTTAATTAACACTGGCCTTAGCAGAATGGCTAGATAAGATACAGTGGGTGCACACCACTGGAAACCACACTGTAGTTAAAAGAGATGGATCAGATGTACGTTTGACGATGTGAATGAATCTTCAGAAAATGTGGTATAAAGTGAAAGAGAAACAGATTGGTATGGGTGACAAAACAACATTTATGTAATTTAAAATACATGTGCACACACACAAGTCCACCTTTTTCATGAATATATATGAAAAAAGAATATGTGTTAAAATTTCAGAATGGTTGCCATGGGTTTGAGGAATTGGGATTAAGAAACAGTGGGGGAAAAAGGATAGATAAATAAAATTAAGGGGAGCTTTGCAGGAAGCAATGATGGCCCTGGGGAGTGAACTAAGGAGTATGATTAACACCCATATTCCCAGCATGGGAGTTCAACAACAGATCAAACCAAACCAAACCAAACCAAACCAAACCAAACCAAACCAAACCAAACCAAACCCAAACTGGTCTCAACGCTGTGTGCATAGGCATGAAATGGGAAGCTTGATAAGAAAGCAGATTCCCAGGCCTTGGCCTCCAGCTGTTCTGACTCCACAGGCACCGAGAGTTAGTGGCCCACAGGCTGAGAACATTGCCTCTGTCACAGGGCAGATTTTTGTGATGGTAAAGAGAATGAACTGTATTTCATCAGCTAAGCAATTTAGTTTAGTTTCCCAAAAAAACAGGTGACTGATTTTTTTACTGTGTGCATTTCCCCAAAATCTAGAACTAAATTTCAAGAATTTAAGTACAAGTTTATGTATTAATAATTGAATATCTGGGTACTGTTTAAATATTCCCAGATCAAGGTAGGGTCAGTGATCCTACAAATCACATCGACTCAGGCTACATTTTCTTATAATTTCTCACCATTTCTGTTATGTTTCCAACTTGTCTTAAATTTGCACTTTTCAATGGATTCTTAACATCCCATAATGTAGATTCAACCACAGAGACAGTATAAAATTAAGAAATGTTGTAAAAAGTACTAGGTTATTCCACAGATTTATTCTCAGAAAACAGATAGGAAAGATGGGGAAGAGGTGCAGAGGAGGGTGGCTTTTTCTTATCACACAGGCTGACTTTCAAGGTCTCATTTTTCCATTCTAATCTCGCTTAGGTCTCAGACTCTGGCCAGTGTTTGTTTCATCAACTTATTTGGAATTGGTTATAATGCAACACTGCCTTACATTTTCCTGGAGAGATACTAAAGTAATTGAAGTACTCTAGAGAAAAAAGCATTTTGTAATCCAGATCATGTAAATTGCATCC
Source organism: Balaenoptera physalus (assembly GCF_965194825.1). Classification (NCBI taxonomy): domain Eukaryota; kingdom Metazoa; phylum Chordata; class Mammalia; order Artiodactyla; family Balaenopteridae; genus Balaenoptera; species Balaenoptera physalus. The sequence continues at coordinate 14,388,066 of NC_138888.1, read as the reverse complement.
TTCATCCTGAAATTGATGGAGCTGGTGCAGAGTCTATTCTATAAGAAGTTTGAGCATCTGTGCGGAAGACTCACTTCACTGTTTGAAAATTTAAAACAAAACAACTAAAACAAACCAGAAATACAGCACCCCAAAAGAAACAGCATACAGAGAACTCAGGGAGAAACAAAGGCAGTGCGCTTAATCCTTGAGCCTGGAGGGCCCGGTAGCCCTCCTCTTCTGAGGAAGAGCACAGCTTGACGTTCTCCAAACAAAAAGGCAGGACCAAGAGGCCTATTAAGAAGAAACTGAGCTCTCCATCCACAGTATGCTTACAAAAAGTCTCCACATATCAATGCATTTCAATAGCTGGGCTGAGAAGGATTTTTAAGATCTAGAGAGGGAGTTAAAAGAGGTCATCTTGTGCACTACACCCACCCAGGTCAAAATCAAATGTAAACGTCAGGTGTTTTACTGCGATTACTCCACGGGTTTTGTTTGCTTGGATTCATTTCACTGAAAATTTCTTCTGCCACTACTATAATCTATTTCAGAAGTTCTGCTGATTCCAGAATGTCAAGTGGCTTCCTTAGGTCTCCATAAACTCACACGTATAAGATCTGGGAAAGGACTCCTCTCCAACTCTAGATATAGACTTGTAGGACCCTGAGGACATAGCTGTTATTTCCTTTAAAAGAGGTTAATTAGGTCCCAGAGGTACCTGGATATTTCATGAAATTTTAATTGGTCATTTCTTAGCTACCAATTCATCAAATCATGATTATTTTCCTGGGGCTGGTTCTGCAACGCAGTCCAGCTCTCAACCCTTCCAAGCCTTCCTATAAACACTCTGATCTGGGGTGGCTGGGGAAGCGTTCGTGTCCATTTGTGCTGACCACTCCCCCGCTGCTGTGTGACCGCACAACGGCCAGGGCTAGCGGTGTCATCTGACCGGGCATGCCACGTGGCAGCTTTCTGTCTGGCGCTGCGGGAAAGGCCGAGGGTAGCTACCTTGAGCTTTTTGATCTGGAGCGCGATGGGCTGGATATCAGTGCTGCACTGCAGGCGCTGAAGCCGTTCCAGGTCCTCCTCCGTCTCCCGCAGCCAGGTCAGCACGCGGTTCAGGTCCGAGTGAAACTGCTGCCACCTCTGGGGATTCTGTTTCGTCCTCAGCTCCTTGCTCAGGGCCTGCGCCTGGAGGAGCTCCCAGCGGTCAATCACACCTGGCAAGACAGCACACGCACAGGATGGGGAGGGATTGTCCTCCACAGAGAACGTTCAGGAAATGTTTGAAACCTACGTGGGTGGCTAACTTTAAAACAGCAACAGAAAGAAAAGTAACGCCCCTGGGCATTTCTGTTGTTGTCAGCTGTAAATAACAGTATGGTGGCTGTGTTTTTCCTAGCTGCATTTTTAATGATAATGGAGAAAAGATATTAACTACCTAAGATTTAACCGCTGTAAGGAGCTGTATGAAGTAATAAGCATTAAAGTGGGTGAAGATAACATTCAACTCTTGGTTTCCTTCTGCAGGAAAGCTCTGAGAGCGTACAGAGCACACACAGAAGATCCCTGACTAGTGATTAGAGACGGTGCCTTAAAATACATGGGCCATGGGGAAAAAAACCACTGTGATTATTTTCACCTCCCCCTCTGTCCCCAGAGATCATTGTAACATGGAGGAAAGTTCTCAGGATAAAACAGTGTAGAATGAGGTCAGTGGCACAGTGGAACTCGGGGGCAATGAGGTGGGTGCTTCGAGATCTTCCATTTCACTCTGTCTTGAATTGAGCACAACCCACTCACCAGCTGTTTGGGTTTCGGTGCTATTCAGGTTAACAAAGCCAGGAAAATGCTCCTCTTCCTCGGCCAGTTTGTGCTCCAGTCTTTTCACTGAGTCTATACTGCCGCTGCATTCACCCAGCAGTTTCATCTGTTTAGACACAGAAAAGAGGCCCCCCGTCACAAAATACTCAAATTGTCATGAGTGCAAGAACTCCCAGGGAAAATATCTCTGGAGTTCCTCAAAAAGGGCAGTAGCTGTGCGCTACTTCTCTATAAAGAGTTAAGCCGCTCTGCTGAAAACAAAAAAGTCAAGTTCAAAAACATGCTTCTTAAACATGTGACACATTCATATTTACATAAAGCAATGCCTTGGAGATATACTTGGCACACGTGGTTTTGCATAAGTCTTCAAAATTTCTTTTAAAATTTATGAATCAAAACAGACTAAACCAATCTGGGATTTAACACTCAGAGCCCCCAGCTGGCAATACAATATATAGTTTTTGGCAAGCTGCTCCCTTTTTCTTAAACTGAAGTGTGGGAAGAGTAATATTACCACAAATCTCAAAGGGACGTTTATTTGTATTAAATAATTAAAATACTTAAAAGAATAAAGCAGTATTAAAGCCAGCTGTTTCATGAGAAAATTTAAGCAATCGTTAATAGATACTAAGGGAATAAATTCTAACATCAAAAGAAAAGCTTCCAACTCCGTGTTTAATATCATGCACAGTATTCAAAGATTAAAAGAACAAATCATTTCAAGACACTCCTGCTATACTGATCATAACATTTTCTTTCAAAGCCTTTAACAAATTACATTGCTATTAAGTTACTCTGATTGCTTTTGAGTGGTGTTAAGTACAACCTCAGTGATGTCGGCATGCTCATTGTGAAATTATATTTTTAAAAAAGAGGTTTCACTATAAAAGAAGTCAGTATAATAGGCCAAACCAGACAGGAAGTAAGCTCATGATTAATGAGTCTTCTGTGATTGTGAGGATATTAACGTTAGCATATATAACTAGAACGGTTCTCTCTCCTGGTTTCAAAAAGCAGTACGTGTGTGTTGTCATTAGGCTTAGGGAAATTAATTTTTCTTTCCTTTTACAAAGCGGTCTTTTGGGTGTGAAAAGAAATGATATGAGGCATAGAAGAAATTCGCTTTCAAATCCTCTCGCATAAGTATGTGTAGGAAAACAGGTAATTCTCTGAGAAAAGTTATTCGGTCGTCAGTAACCTAAGCAGAGCAAATGAAGTTATTACTTTACAAAAAGCTTCGAAAATGGAACTGGTAATACACACAATCTCTTGCCATCTTTTCCCCAAATCTCTGTTGTTAGTCAGAACTGTTTTCTCCAGAAGGAGCATACAAATAACAGAGCATTAAAAAAGTCCCAAGATCATCAAGTGAATCAAGACACCTAGGAAAAGAACTAAAACAATTCCGTGTTAGTAATCTACCAGCTAAAATCTGCTGCTCCAAGGATATTCTTGGTCAGAAAATCATTAGCTGCATTTGGAAAAATGCCTAATCACTTTCCAGAGCCAAAGCATTTTGCTGCTTTCAATTAAATGGATTTCACTCAGTTCTCCGTGTAAAGGACCAGGCTGGTCATTAGGGTAGATCAGTGGGTCTGAGCACAGACCAGTTTTGCTCAAAAGGTAATCTACTAACAGGGCTTTGTTTTGCACACACACGAGTTCAAGGGCAGCTTGGTACATGGAGAGCTGACACAACCCTCGTGCCACAGATGGACTGTTCTTTGTCACACGATTGTGATTACCAGGTACGTGTCAGGATCACGAGGGTCCGGATACTCACATAGCCTCTGTAGCTGGAGTCTAGCTCTGGTCCTGTGGGAGTTTTGCTGTGGATGATATTCTCCATTTGCTGCATCTGAAAGTGGCTGTCATCCAGGGCTTTGCCCAGTTGTTGGATCTGTGACTCCAAGGTGCTAGGATCCCCTGCAGTGTCGACCATAAGAATCTTTACAAGCTTGACATTCAAGGAGATGGTTAAGAAATTCTACAGCTAAGGCAGTAGAGAGATGGTACGTGCGTGGGTAATCATAAAGCACATTTAGTACCAACATGTTGGTGGGTTAGGAGTTCGAATTACCAGACTAATGAATGTGCTTGACCAAGAGCCCAAGCAGACTGGGTGTTGCACAAGGGGCCTGTGGTGGGTTCTAACAGCCTCTGCTTCTATTCCCTCTTCCGGCTCATCCCCTGAAAATTGTGTGTTGTAAGCTTTCTAAAGACCTCAGGTGATGGCTTCTGCTCCCCAGTAACTAGGAGGCAGTTACATCTCAGGCTCCCTCTGCAGTCACTTATCAAACAGAAAAAGACACACCCTCTAATTTTCCTTTCTGCATCTCAGTAGAAGATAGTGCCTCTGAAGTCCCAGGTGGCTGCATCATTCACTTAAGGTGGGACTTCAAGTGAACCAAGAAAAGACTAGCTCAGGATAGGTATGTGTGGAGGTACCAAACTAGCAATGGCTTGCTTTTGTTTCAAACCTGAAACAAAATCAGGAGAAAGCTAAGATTTTACCATTTCCATCCAGGTATGTTCTCACTCACAGCTTAGAACTTCTAGCTCATCTCCTTTGAGAGATGTGATATCCTTCGGCAAAATTATTGTGTGTGTGTGTGTGTATTACAGTCTTTGAATTCAACAAGAACATTGATCATCAGAGTGAAGCTAGCACAGGGTGAAAGCAGAATAAATATTAGTAAGCTTTATTAATTCTTTTTTGGAAAAAAGACCTTCTAAATACACCTGGAAGAGGTTTCTCACTGGGAATCACTCAGGCAGTAACCATTTCAGTAATGCTACTTTACTTCCTGTCCTTTTGCTTTTCTGCAAAAACTAAAGTGTAAACTAATAAACTCACAATTCAATATCCTATCACTGTGGTCAAACCCTATTCTCTCCAATGTCCTCCAAATTACTGACCCTGAGCTACAGTTTGTCTAGAGCAACATTAAGCAAAACGAGTTCCATTTTCCTTTCTTTAAGCCTTCTTGTTTCAGAAATAGTTCTGTCCTTAAAGAAGAATCTAATTCTTTTTTTTTTTTTTGAAAATCTAAGTCTTAAGATACTGTGGAATACATTCTCATGTCAAATTGCTTTATGGGGTAGTAAGACTTATTCAACTAAAAGTATAATTTTTTAGAGCTGAATATCTGATTTCACCCCTTGTCTTATATGGGACCCCTGAGATCAGGAGGATGAATGGTGGGCCTGAGGTCACACATATAGGCTGGTGGACTTGGGACCAGATCCTTGAGCCCTGATTCCTCAGCCAGAGGTGGGTCTGCAAGCCCTCCTCGAAGTCACGAAGCCAGACCTGCTACAACCAAGCAGGGCACTAAAGCACCAATGCTAAGACTAGTGTTTCCATCTCCTATTTTCTGCCATTAATGGGCATCATAGGTTCACACTTACTGAGAGTGATTACCATTTAGCAAGTTGAGCAGTTGCTTTATTGCACTTGATTATTGGAATCTTATTCTTGGTGTTGATCAACCAAATGTTTTGGTTTTTGTTTCTGAGACAGCAGTCAGAGAGGAAGGTTCTGCCTTAACATGCTTTTGGCACAGAGCAGTGAGAGGTACAGTAGATGTGCTGGGAGAGGAGGAGGCTTGTTACAGGTGAGGGACAGAGGGGCACTTTGGCTTTTGGCGCCTACCAGAGGTATTTCTGATTGCACTTTCTGTGAGTTTAACATAGGCCTCGGGACTTGCGGGGATCATTACATCTGCAAAAAGAGCACAGTCTAAGTTGACAGCTAAGGTCTGGAAACCTTGATTCCCTGATGGCAGGAAAATAACTTTCTTAGGGAAAAAAAGGAAGTTATTCATCCTCGGCAGATAACTCTTGAACATACAGAGAAGTCTGAGTACGATCACCAAAGGGTTCCTGAAATAAATCATAATAAGGGCTCACGTTGATTGAGTGTTTTATGAGCCAGGTGCTGTTCTAAGCACTCATTTATCCTCACAGAAATCCTACAGGGTGCATGGAAGTGTTATTCTCATTTTATTGATAAGAAAACTGAGGTTCAGGGGAATGAAGTTACTCATCCAAGTTTCAACAGCTAGTAGTGCCATAACTGGGATTTCAACCAAGACAGTCAGGTTCTAGAGCAGCGCTGTCCAACAGAAATAACATGAGCCACGTAGATTATTTTAAAGAGTCTAAGGGCCACAATGAAAAAGTAACAAGAAAGGGATGAAAATAATTTTAATACTTAATTTTACTAAACCAATATACCCTAATCCTAACATGTAATCAACATAAATACTATTATGCATATTTTACATGCTTTCCTTTGTGCTAAGTTTTTGAATTTTGTGTATTCGTGTAAGTGCATTTGACACAGCAAATCTCAGTCTGCACGGTCACATTTCAGTGTCCAGCTGTCACGTGTGGCTGAGGGCTACATAGTGGACAGTTCTGCTTTAGATGCAAAATGCCTAACTATTAGGTTGTACCATAAAAACAAAATAGAAACGAGAGAAATCATTTTCCTTTTAGACAGTGTCATACCCTTGGGAATCCAACTGTGAACCATCAGAAACAAGCAGAAATTCCCTTTTAGAGAATGTGTGAGATGCATTTACAAGCACTACAAATTGGCCTCTGATTATTTATTCTATTTTTACTCACCTTCCTTACAATGCTCCTCTTCCTCTGTCCATCCCTTCACTATATGTGTTTCTTGAAGTTTCATACTTCTTGTATCCCTTCATACACTCTTCCTGTGTGATCTCCTTCCTTCCCTTGGTGACCACTATGTGGAAAACTACCTAATTGGCATTTCTGGTTCCTGAAATTCAGATCCATGCATCCATCTACTGCTGGCTTTTTCCCTTGGGAGAGTCTACAGCATCTCAAGTTCAGGATGTGCACAGAGGAACTCACCACCTCCCCCTTTCTCACTGCCCTGCCCCCGTGGCTCCACAGACACCCAGAACATTCTCTCCTGCTCATGGTCCTCAGAGCCTAGGACCACCTGCATCTTTCACCAAGATGCCCAAGCCAGAAAATCACTTCAATCCCAATTCGATCAACCATCAGTGATGGAGGAGCTGTCTTATGATTTCTCATAGCTCTTCCGTTCTTTCCATTCCCAGTGCTGCTTCCTTAGTTCAGGCCACCATCATATCTGTGCCCTGGATTGTAAAACAATTCCTCTTGGACTCTCTTTCAATGTGCCCTTCTCTAGATAGTATTGAGACAGATTCTTTGAAAATATGCATCGGGACTTCCCTGGTGGCGCAGTGGTTAAGAATCCACCTGCCAATGCAGGGGACACGGGTTCGATCCCTGGCCGGGGAAGATCCCACATGCCGCGGAGCAACTAAGCCCATGCGCCACAACTGCTAAGGCGGCGTGCCACAACTACTGAAGCCCGCGCACCTAGAGCCCGTGCTCCACAACAAGAGAAGCCACCGCAACAAGAAGCTCATGCACCACAACGAAGAGTAGCCCCCGCTCTCCGCAACTGGAGAAAGCCCGCGCACAGCAATGAAGAGCCAATGCAGCCAAAAATAAATAAATAAAATAAATAAATTTATTAACAAAAAAAAAAAGAAAAAAAAAGGAAATATGCATCTGATCACATTGCCTCCCTCCTTAGAGCCCTGCTGTGGCTCTCCATGGCCTTCATGATAAAAACCAAACTCCTTTCCATGATGAACAGGTTGCTTTCTGACCAGGTCCTGGTTTGCCTTTCCACCTCCTCTTTGTTCATTCCATGCCTCCCAGTCTACAGCCTTGTCATTCTGGACAAACTCCAGGTGACCAAAAGCGCCGAGGCTAATCATAAATCCAAGATGGGCATGCTTTCCTTTCTTGCTCTGAACATTGCTGCGTCCTCCTGACCAACTCCTATTCATCCTTCAGGTCTCAGCTCAAGTCTCTTCTCTAAAGCCTCTCCTCAAAGCGCCAGCTTAGTCATCCCTGGGCTGTGCTTCTACACCACCATGTGTACATTGCTATCCTAGTGCCAAACATTTCACACAGCCGTTTCTTACTTGTCTGTGTTCCACACTAGAGTGTGAGCTCTCTGAGAAGAAAAGGAACTGTGTATTTCCAGTACTTATAAAGTGCTTGTCATGTAGTAAGAACATAAGTATATGTGGGATAAATCAGTGGCCACAATGACAATTTTATATTTGCGAATCATGTTAGTATCCAATTATTCATTTGTGTATAAGTCCCCCTAATGGGAGAAGGAAGATGATTCTGCTCAGCACACGGATTTCCAGTAGAGTATCCACTCCTTTGCATTTTCTTTCAAGCCAGCACACAGGAGGAGCTCTTTCTTACCTGAGAGACCAACAGCTCCCCTGAGGTAGAAGTCTTTATCTTCCTGACCCTCTTCGTCCTCAGAGGGCAGAGCTCTGGACACAGCAGACTCTAGGTCACGACTGAGGTCGTAGTCATGGTCCCACTCCAGAGGGATGGAGTCCACACTGGCAGGGGTGTCTCGTCCGGACCTCTCGCTCTGGAGGGGCTGGGCGAGTGAGAGGGAGGGGTTGGAGGAGGGCTGGGGGGAGAGCACGCTGTCTGCGGAGGTGTCACGCCAGTGGAGGTCCGACAGAGCTGCAGCCTCCTCCAGCTCCAGCTCCCGGTCAGAGAGGTCGTGCTCGTCATCTGGGAGCTGGAAACGCAGTCAAGCCAGCCCTGTTACCGCAGCGGTCAGCTGACCCCCTTCCCACTCTGTGCTCTGCCTTTCACCAAATCTCAGCACTCAAGCTTATCGGGACCACATTCCTACCTCGCTGGGGGTAATTTTAAACTTCCTATCATCAAATAAATAAGTATCTTCTGATAACTTTTTAAAATGTCTTATACATTAATCTAGTAAATTCTCAGTTTTATCATGGAAAAATGGAAATAATATTAAGACCTACTTCAAAGCATTGATATAAGATTAAATAAGATAATGTAAATAAAGGCAACCTAGTACCTAATCTGCAACACAGTAAGTACAGAATGGCACATATCAGGAGCAAAAGGGAATTACTAATAAAACCTTAGCTGGTCCTTTTATACCTTATATCCCAGATATAAAATATATTTTATCACAGAAGATTCCAAATATTCTAATAATAGCATCTTGACAATGAGATGTGATTATGGTAGCAATTAGGGAAATGGAAGAGAAAAAAGAAATTCAACTAAACAACTTCATCAATTGAGCCACTGTTTACATTGCTCACTTTCATTCCCTTGTTTCTTCTAGAAGCTTCTTTATCTTCCATGGAAGATGTGTACCAAGTACTCTTCTAAGCTCTTTATATGTATATATGTTAACTCATTTCATGCCCAAAGCAATCCTTTCTACAAGGTAGGTACTGTTATTAAACCAGTTTTACAACTGAGGAAACCAAGGCAAGTGACGTGAAGTAACTTGCCCAAGGTGACGTAGCCAGAGCTGGGGCTGGAACCCAGGCACTCTGGCTCCAGAGTCCGAGCTCTTGCCCACTCAACGATGTTACCTAAGTCCACATTATTAATTCTCTTTAGATTTCATGATAATGAAAAAACAACGTCACATACAGGCAGGCGAATCAGTTTCTTATGGTATCTTTCCACACGCCCGAAGACCTCCTGACAGTAACGTCGGAGTTCATCCAGCTCTTCTTCAATGAACGTGGCATCCAGGGGTTCACTCTTTTCTATCAGCTGTTCTCCTTGGGCAATTATCTGCTCAATCTTATTGCGGTTCAATGAGATTTCCTGCTGGAAGGCCTAGGGAGCACATATTGCATGTAATTTTTTATTACTCACTTGGACATGAAGTAATTCTAAAATACATATTTAGAAAAACCATGTAGGGGATATTAAATTTACCATAGACAATGACAAGCCAAGAGGCTATGACTTTCTAAAGTAAAACATAAAAATTTTAAATCAGAACAGGAGGCAGAAATGGCATTGTTAGAATTCCATGACCAGAGAGGTGCCTTTCACTAATAAAATTTACCACCACAGACAGTGCGGGTAAGAGAATCACAGGAACAAACATTCAAACCCATCATAAAGTTGACAGCACTGGTGGCCCCTGATGAAAAGCAATGGTAAGCAATACAGTGCCACTGAAATAAATTTAGCATTTTAAAGAATTATATTGGATATTTTAATTTTAGATTTCCTGACATGTCAAACATGACGAAGGAAAGCCATCCAAATGACAATGTCACAAATTCTTCTCAGATGATTTTTTAAAATTGTTTCAGGACATAAGCAGGAAAGATTATAATTATTTGAAAAACAGGTAATTCTGGAGGATTATTTAGACTCATTCTATATGATTCAAAACAGTTCAGCTACAGGGGACAAGTTTCAGGGGATAAATTTTAACTCAACACAAGAATAAACTCTGGAGAAACTTCCCTGGTGGCGCAGTGGTTAAGACTCCGTGCTCCCAATGTAGGGGACCCGGGTTCGATCCCCGGTCAGGGAACTAGATCCCACATGCATGCTGCAACTAAGAGTTCGCATGCCAAAACTAAGGGGCTGGCGAGCCGCAACCAAGGAGCCCTCCTGTCGCAACTAAGACCCTATGCAACACCCCCCCCCCAAAAAAAAAGAATAAACTCTGGAATAGTTGAAATTGCACAATAATAAAAAGACTGCCAAGGGAGAGGGAGGGTGTTAATAAATGCCATGACCCTGCCAGAGTCCAAAAAGAAAAGATTCAACTACCACTTGGTAGAAAATGAAGCTTTAAAATATTGATTTACCTGTGAAATGACTTGCAAGAATTGAGGTGAAGGGAGGGATGGAGAGAGAGAGGCTGGGCAGAATACCAGGGCTATTTTATGATTTTTTTATCCTGAGAATCACTGATTAAAAGTAACTTCCTTGTTTTATTATAACAACCTTAAAGTTATGGGCATCATGACTATTCTTTAAAAATAAAAATCTATCTTATCTTGGGAGGAAAATTTCACAAGCTGCATTGCATATTATTCAAGATGTTAAACACTCTTCCTTTCAGGGACTCCTTATATCTAATATATATCCATCCCCATTTAAAATGTTTAACTAGCCACTGTGTTTGAGTTATATACTGAAACATACCAACCATGCTTAAAAACTAACTTGGCACCTAAGAATGTAGACTATGTGGAATGAAATCCCAACACGAGAAAGTTGAACTGCTCTGGATCATGTGAGTCAAACAATTTGAAGGTGCTAGAAACAAATCAGAAAAAACAACAAGAACTAAAAACAACAATCCTGGCCATCAAGTTAGTAATTAAAGTGTATATGTTAATGGAAGTTGTATCTCTGGGTAATGTTCTTTATTTCATTTTTAATATCTTTCTTATTTTCTGAATTTGTTTTCAATCAAGAAGAACTAATTTTTTGGACTTCCCTGGTGGTGCAGTGGTTGGGAGTTCACCTGTCAATGCAGGAGACATGGGTTCAAGCCCTGGTCTGGGAAGATCACGGAGTGGCTAAGCCCATGCACCACAACTACTGAGCCCACGTGACACAACTACTGAAGCCCGCGCGCCTAGAGCCCGTGCACCACAATGAAGAGTAGCCCCCGCTCGCTGCAACTAGAGAAAACCCGCTCGCAGCAACAAAGATCCGATGCAGCCCAAAATAAAAATAAATAAATACATAAATAAATTTATAAAACAAAAAAAGAACAGTTCTTTAGTATGTTCTCCACAAAAGTATCTAAAAAATCCTTTCCTCTTCAGACTCTCTTAGCACTGATAATTTGAAGAATAACCCCTAATTTATTACCTTGAGTTGCTTTATTTTAGCTTGAACATCACACTCGGAAAAATGCTCAATGTTAGTGAGCTGCAAATCCATCTCTGTCAGCCACACCAGGATGCTGTCCCGTGCAGTCTCAAACTCCTCCCGCTGGCCAATGAAATGCTGGATGTGAAAAGAAAAGAATAAAAGTGAAAAAGCCCACAAACACGTGCTGAGATGGAACCGTCAATTCCAACGTTCTCCTGGAAAGTCATTTTCTCAATGAGCAACCAGAGCCCTGCAATTTTTTACCATATAAATTCATGCTGGATACCTCAACCTCTTGCCATCCCAGTCTTACAAAGTCACTGAGACTATGTCCTAATACTGTGTACAAACGGCCCGATCCTGTCCTCCGGGCCTCTAGGCTACAGAGGAGGCGTAGTATAGACCTTGAGTCTGCGCAAGATGGAGGTGACGCGCTTCTGCAGGTTGTCCCATCTCTGGTTGCCTTCGTGGATCATATGTTTCAGGCTGCAGGCCGAGTCGGTGCGGTTCTCTCTGGCCAGGCGGCGGTACTGCTTGTTGATCAGTTCCAGCTGGGTCAGGGTCTCATGGACCTGTCGCTGGAAACCCTAAGACCACAAAGAGGCACATCAGACAGGGAGATCAGCGGAGGGCTCTCAGCAAGGGTGTCTGGGTTTCATATTGTGATGTCAGGCAGAACAGGAAGTCAACTCTTCCTCCCAAATGGGAAAAGACAATTTCTAAACAGCATATACTTCCACTTGTTAAAGTAATGTTATCGGTGTGGCTTAGGGAAAGGGAGTTGATCAAACAAAAATATGAAAGAAAATGGTAAACAGTAATAAATATATGTATATACACAAATACATATACAATATAAATATATAATATATGCACATACATTGAGAACATACACACATACATATGATATATACATATATATATAGAACACACACATATACATATAACATGTACACATATACGTATATAATATATACATTCGAACATACACATACACATATATAGCTTTTAAAATAAACAGCCTGAAAAAACTTTCCCATAAAGCAAACTGATTACATAAATTTGTATGTATGCTGAAATGTGAGTTTAAAATGTTCAAAATTTCTGATGTCCATACTGAGAAAAGATATCATAGAACTGTCTCTTTAATTTGTAAAATATGTTATTTCCTAAGAAATCCAGAAATTACCTCAATTCTGGTGTCCATTAAAAAAAATAAAACTACCTTTTGCAGAAGGTCTTCTAAATGCAAGCTATTATTAACTTTTAAGAAAAACAGCTTAGTAAAAAAGGTGTGGAACATGCTCTATTTCTTTTTTGTTGCCCCCGAATGACTCAGTTTTCATAAAACGTTTTAGAGCTGATGTGACACCTTACATAGTAGTAGCTATTTACTTCTGAGGTTACCCCATGCACAGCTTAGAGTTTCCGCAGGTAAAATACTCTCTTTTCTTTTTCTCTGTAATGTAGCATAACCCTAGCATAAGAATCATTTGGCCAAAATAAAATGAAGCTTTTTTATTTCAAACTTATGTGTATGATTTATGACTGATTTTCATCCTGGTATTGGACAGAAAATTGTATAACTGATTGGACTGTACTCATCTAAATCCCCAAGTTTTGCTTCCTTTGGCTTGTCACACTATTTACATGCCACCACACTTCCGCCTCTGAAATGGTTTTCCTTCTGAGAGTTGCTTTAAGAGCCTTTATCCGAGTAAATCCAACCTTGTATTCTACAAACTTTAAATTATTTCCCCAGAAAAGGAAGTGGTAAGGAAAGTTCAGCTTTTGCCATTACTGGAAGTCACAGAATATGTTTTCTCACTGGCGTGAAGGCGGGCACCATGGTTGGGTACCCCAGCACATCCAGATCTGTCCCCAATATTTGTGCAATTGTGCAACTGAACAGGCAAAGACCGCCCTCAAACAAAATTTTGTTTTTGTAATTTATTTCTGTCTCTTAAGAAAATTAACTGCAAAGATAAATAATAAAATCATTCATTATAACTAGCTACATAATTCATTATAACTAGCTATAAAATCATTCATTATAACTAGCCATATATATATATATATATATATATATATAACTACATAGCATTATAAGCTTAACTACATGGCTAACCTTTGTCATAAAATCTGAGGGTCTAAAATAGCATCAACAAGGATCTTACTTAATCTGCTTTGTAGTATAAGCCAATTATAGAAGGTTTAACCTTTATGAAGCTGAGTGTAATAAGATGCAGTACAAGAATATTTCCACTAGCATTGGTTCACAGCGGGATGATCTGAAATCTACTGCAGAATTTATGGTGGCTTTTTACTAGAACTTTTCTAAGGGAAAACCTTTTAGATAGGATTTTTTTTTTCCTGGAATTTAGTGGTATAGTTACATATAAGTGCATATTCAGACATCAGAATATTCTTATTTATTTCACATAGTATTTGAACACTTTTATAGATTCATGACTTGCCCATCTATGACTCGTAGATTTTAAACTCCACAAGAACAAAAACTAAACTTCATGTTTACTATAACAGGCCTCAAAAAATGCCTGGTTAATTGGCGCCACAAGGTAAAAATGAATCCAGCTGAATTTGGTTGGATTTTTTTAGTCTTAGTTTAAAATATCTCAGGGAGCTTGGGGCAGACTTAGCAACCAAGAATGATTTTTGTAAGATTCCTGCATCAGAACTGCTCTCTGTCAGTGTATCTGAGAACACAACTGCCGATCAGTGGGCATTGATGGAAAAAGAAACTTCAAATTAAAAAATGGTCAGCTTAAGGCTACGTCAGGTCCTCTGTGAAAATGAGAGGCTGAGAAGTTGGGATTTCATCCTATCACAGTGACAGAGCAAGCCTCGAGACTGCCCCAAATGGCAAGGAACTAGAATCTGTTACTGAATGATTCCTTTGTTTATGAATACGATTATACTGCTGCTATTTTTGTCTCTATAAAATTGAAAAATCTTGGTGACTCAAGAATGGCACTGCTCTTCATTTATAATTAGAGATGGTTATGATTTAAAATATTTGATCAATTCTGGAGCCAATTCTATTTTATCAATGATTAAAAAATACATATATATCTATGCTCCAGTTAGGTAAAAAAAAAATCAAGAAAATACATTGAAAGACAGATAGATGTTTTTGTTTTTTGTTTTTTTTTTAAACATCTTTATTGGAGTATAATTGCTTTACAATGGTGTGTTAGTTTCTGCTTTATAACAAAGTGAATCAGTTGTACATATACATATGTCCCCATATCTCTTCCCTCTTGTGTCTCCCTCCCTCCTACCCTCCCTATCCCACCCTTCTAGATGGTCAAAAAGCACCGAGCTGATCTCCCTGTGCTCTGCGGCTACTTCCCACTAGCTATCTATTTTACATTTGGTAGTGTATATATGTCCATGTCACTCTCTCACTTTGTCCCAGCTTCCCCTTCCCCTTCCCCATATCCTCAGGTCCATTCTCTAGGAGGTCTGTGTCTTTGTTCCTGTCTTGCCCTTAGGTTCTTCATGACCATTTATTTATTTATTTTTTTGGTATGGAAAACCATCATATCTGAATCTTAGAAGGTTGACTGTAAAAAATTATGAAATCAAAAGAATGCCAAGATCTTTTGGGGGGAATCATGATTCGTGTTTTCTAACAGAATTGAATAATTCTATAATGTAATGAAGAGCATTACTACTTTATTTGTAATTCTTGACAATCTTAAAGTAAAAACTTCCTTTCTCTTCTTCTTTGCCTACTTATGAGGTAATAATAAAGATGGCCAGAAAGTCATCACCTAGCTGTTTGAACAAATAATATGTGTGTGAACAGATTGTTTAGGTTTTGGGGCACCAACTATCAGTGGGCTACTCTTGTAGCAAAATAAAGATGAAATATTTGAAACTGAAAATCACCTCAAATTTCTTTAGTTCGTCCTTGGCAACTGTATAGAGCACGCCAGAAGAGCTGGGGAAGGCAGCTACCCTTTCCGAACATTTCAGCCAATCTTCAAAACGAGAAAAGTCATCCAGGAACTTCTGCCACAATCGCCACGTCTCTTCAATTCTGAGACAGAAATGAAAGAACAGAATCTGATTGCTTGAGACTGTTTTTGCTCCAGAACCCTGTCTGATACCTGCAACAGGACTAAGAGGGCCCAAAACAAGCAACCGGGTGCCAAACAATAACCGTTCCCTGAGCCAAATTTGCCCAGACTGAAAAAGAAACAACTGTTTGAGCTAAGATGAAACAGCTGTGCGTGTGTGTGTGTGTTTAAACACACGTCCTGCAGCTCTGAATTTGGAATTAGTCAAACTGAGTAAGACAAGCACGTGGTGTGAACAGTTCTGGGTATGTGCAAGGAAGTTTAAAAGTGCAACAACACCGTGCCTGCAGTGCACACTCACACCAAGCTTCCGCTGAACTAACACTAAGGTTTGAAAATCCATTTAAGTTCAATGTCAAATTTACCCTTATCAAAATCGACCGATGACAGCAAGATAAACATTATCCTTTCAAGAGTTCCCCAGAGAGCACAAAGATTATGTGCCTTAAGTCACTGTGATAATTTTCTAACATATCATTATTTTTTTTACCACCTTGAATTTCAAAGGGCTTAAAGATAAGTCCTTGGTTTTATTATTTCCTTTTTCATGAAAGAATGTTAGTTTTCCAGAGCACCAATTCTGTAACATTGTATTTCTTCAGCAAGGGCATAGTTTAATTTCTCTGAATTATATTTAAACTGTTAGGTCAGGTGTAACTTGGCTTGTTATATTTATATATGACCTTTATACGTACTTATTTTCCTAACTAAATGTAGATGATGGCAACTTTGGGAAACCAAGGCTATTTTTGGACATTGCAACCAAAAGCAAATAGTGAACCGTAGACACTCTGGGTGAAGTTTTTGTTTTTTTGGTCCTTCCTCTTTCGCAACTGTTTGCACAGCCCGGCTTACTTTAGCCTTCTTTCCATGGACACAGCGCAGATATTTCTCCATCGCCGGTCCAGGTTGCGCGTAGCCTGCTGGATGGAACCGCACTCGGCATCTGTGGCACAGGCGTCACAGTCATGCAGGAGAACCTCGCACAGGTTGAGGACAGAGGCCACACCCGTGCTGTGTTTCTCTATGTCTCTCTGAAGCTCCTGCAGGGAAGGAGACACGCTTCATTCAAACGCTTGCGTACAGATGGGAGAAACTGCAGCAGTATTCACTGACTCAGAAATGGTTAGGCAAAACCTTGACAGATATTTCATTTCCTTGAACGCATGAAGTTTCCTCAAGTTCCTTTATAAAATACCGCAACCTCAAAAGTATGACAAAATGCATCTAGAAATATTTTAGCTAAATGAGCAAAGCCAAAATATCAACTGAACAAATGAAAGAGACCACAGCAACTGTATTGAGTAAAATGAGCTTCTTTAGTGATTGAAAAATGAATCTTGCCCCAGTCTCTACTTCACAGATATATCCCTTCCACTCCAATCCATAGATCCATCAGTCCAAGGAACACATGTGCTCCTGTTAAGAGCTGGCACTCAAAAACTGGGATTTGATCTCCAAAGATCTGCAAACTGTTTTAAACAGTTAATGCCCCCATCATTAAAAGGTACCATGGGGGCCTCCCTGGTGGCGCAGTGGTTGAGAATCTGCCTGCTGGTGTGGGGGACACGGGTTCTAGCCCTGGTCTGGGAAGATCCCACATGCCGCGGAGCGACTAGGCCCGTGAGCCACAATTACTGAGCCTGCGCGTCTGGAGCCTGTGCTCCGCAACAAGAGAGGCCGTGATAATGAGAGGCCCGCGCACCGCAATGAAGAGTGGTCCCCACTTGCCGCAACTAGAGAGAGCCCTTGCACAGAAACGAAGACCCAACACAGACATTAAAAAAAAAAAAAAAAAAAAGGTACCATGGTTTAAGGCACCTAGGTTTTCTGTCATGTATGGCATCGTTATCATCAGCAGCTTCCTCAGTGAGCAAATTTAAATGTAGGACAGAAATAGGAAGATATGAAATATGATAATAAAGTTCAAGTTTTGTAATATTTTTATTTTATATTTTTAGACCAGCAATTCCTGTGATAACTTCCATATAACTGAGAGGTTATGCAAGAGATTTGAAACGACAGTTTAGTGAAACAGAAATATTTTACAGAATTTATTTTCTTGTGTCTATGGAGTTTATGAAATCTCCAAAATTAATCAAAAGCACTGTTATTGCATTCAACAATAAGCTAGAGTTTGTATAGAAGACATTGGAACACGGTGTTAAGGAGAAAAACAGGAAGAAGAATATACATACAAGAATATAAATCCCAGCTACCTGAGTAAGTTGAATTATCAAGAGAAAAGCTAGGCAAATTCGAGAACTATATAAAAGAAAAGGAAAATAGATTGAGGACCTTGATGAATAGGGCAAGCAAAACATGGCACCAACAGGCCTCCTTTTTAATAATGGAATACTTTGAGTAAATTGAGTTAAAAGCTCAACAGAAAAAATAATGCACATTTTGCATTTACATTCTATGCAGTTAATAGGAAGACTTCACATGGTAGAACTCTGGGCAAATTCAATGCCTTGTTTATCATTCATCTGTTGATGAATACTTAGGTTGTTTTCATGTATTCACTTGTAAATAATGCTGCAATGAACATGGGGGTGGAGATATCTTCTTCAAGATAGTGATTTCATTTCCCTCAGATACATACAAAAGTGGACTTGCTGGAACATATGGTAGTTCTATTTTTAGTTTTTTGAAGAACGTCCATACTCTTTTCCATAGTGGCTGCACCAACTTACATTCCCACCAACAGTGTACAAGGGTTCCATTTTCTCCAAATCCCTGTCAGTACTTTTTATCTCTTGTCTTTTGATAACAGCCATTTTAACAGGTGTGAGGTGATATATCATTGTGGTTTTTATTTGCATTTCCATGATGATTAGTGATGTTGAGCATCTTTTCATGTACCTGTTGGCAATTTGACTATCTTCTTTGTAAAAATGTCTATTCAGGTCATTTGCCCATTTTTAAATTGGATAATTTATTTTTTGCTATTCATTTGTAGGAATTCTTTGTATATTTTAGATATTAACCCCTTATCAGATATGTGGTTTGCAAATATTTTCTCTCATTCCTAGGTTGCCTTTGCATTTGGTTGATCATTACTTTTGCTGTGCAGAAGCTTTATAGTTTGATTTAGTCCCACCTATTCATTTTTGTTTTTGTTGGTTGTGCTTTCAAAAATCACTGCCAAGACCAATGTCAAGAAGCCTTTTCCCTATGTTTTGCTCTAGGTTTCAGGTCTTAAATTTAAGTCTTTAATCCATTTCAAGTTAATTTTTCTAAGCTGTGTAAAATAGAGGTCTAGTTTAACTCTTTTGCATGTGAATATCCAGTTTTTCCAACACAATTTTTTGAAAAAACTATCTTTTCCCCATTGAGTATTCTTATTAGTCAAATATTAGTTGACTGTGTATGTGTGGGCTTATTTCTGGGCTCTCTATTCTGTTCCACTGGTCTATGTGTCTGTTTTTATGCCAGTACCATATTGTTTTGATTACTATAGTTTTGAAATATAATTTGAAAGCATAAAGTATGATGCCTCCAGCTTTGTTCTTCTTTCTCAGGACTGCTTTGGCTATTAGGGGTCTTTTTTGGTTCCATATGACTTTCAAGATTTTTTTCTATTTCTGTAAAAAGTGCCATTGGAATCTTGACAGGGATTGCATTGAATCTATACATTGCTTTGGTTGTATGCACATTTTAACAATATTAATTCTTCCAATACGTGGAATATCTTTCCATTTATTTGTGTTTTATTCAGTGTCTTTCATCAATGTCTTATAGTGTCAGAGTACAGATTTTTCACCTCCTTGGTTGAATTTATTCCTAAGTATTTTACTGTTTTTAATGTTATTGTAAATAGGATTGTTTACTTTGTTTATTTTCCAGATACTTCATTGTTAGTGTATGGAAACACAGCGATGTTTGTATGTTGAATTTGTATGCTACAACTTTCCTGAATTTATTAGTTATAAAAGTCTTCTGGTGGAGTCTTTAGGATTTTTCTATATATAAGACCATGTCCCCTGCAAACAGAGACAATTTTTACATCTTCCTTTCTGAGCTGGATGTCTTTTATTTATTTTTCTTGTCTGAGTTCTCTGGCTAGGCTTTCTAGTGCTATGTTGAATAGAATTGGTGAGAGTGGGTACCCTTGTCTTGTTTCTGATCTTAGAGGAAAAGCTTTCAACCTTTCACCACTGAGTATGATGTTAGCTGCGGGTGTGTCATACATGTCCTTTATTATGTTGGGGTCCATTCCTTCTGCACCCAATTTGTTGAGAGTTATTATCATTCGAATTTTGTCAAATGCTTTCTCTGCATCTATTGTGATGATCGTATGATTTTTATCTTTCATTTTAGTAATGTAATGTATTACATTTACTGATTTGCATATGTTGAATCATTCTTGCATTCCAGAACGAATCCAACTTAATCACAGTGTATAATCCTTTTAACGTGCTGCTGAATTTGGTTTGCCAGTACTTTGTTGAGCATTTTTACAGGCAAAAATTCGATATTCATCAGGCATATTGGTTGATAGTTTTCTTTTCCTATGGTGTCCTTATCTGGCTTCAGTATCAGGGTAATGCTGGCCTCATAAAATGAGTTTGAGAATGTTCTTTTCCCTTCAATTTGTTGGAAGAGTGAGATGAATTGGCTGTAAATGTTTGGTAGAGTTCACCCATGACACTACCTGGTCTTGGACTTTTCTTTGTTGGGAGGTTTTTAATTATTGATTCCACCTCCCTTCATTATTGATCTGCTCAGATTTTCTATTTCTTCATGATTCAATATTGGTAGGTTGTATGCTTCTAGGAATTATCCACTTCTCCTAGGTTGTCCAAATTGTTGTCTTATAATTGTTCAGAGTGGTCTCTTATGATCCTTGGTATTTCTTATAATGTGCCCATTTTCATTTATAATTTTTATTTATTTTGGTCCTCCTTTTTAATTGCTTACTCTAGATAAAAGTTTGTCAATTTTGTTTATAATTTCAAAGAACCAACTCAGTTTCGTTCATCTTTTCTGTTGTTTTCCTATTCTGTATTTCATTATTTCTGCTCTACTCTTTATGATTTCCTTCCTTTTGCCAACTTTGGGCTTAGTTTTTTCATTTTTTTTCTAGTTCCTTGCAGTATAAAGTTAGGTTGTTTATTTGAGATCCTTATTTTTTCTTAATGGAAGCATTTATCACTATAAACTTTTCTCCTAGAACTGCTTTTGCTGCATCCCATAAGTTTTGGCATGTTGGGTTGCTTTTTTTATCTCCAGATATTTTTTTATTTCTCTTTTGATTTCTTCTTGGATCCACTGGTTGTTCAGGAGTGTGTTGTTTAATTTCCATGTATTTGTTAATTTTCCAGCTTTCTTCCTGTTATTGATTTCTAGTCTCACATCATTGTGGCTGGAAAAGATAACTTGATGTAATGTCCATTTTCTTGAATTTATGAAGACTAGTTTTGTGATCTAACATATAATCTCTCCTGGAAAACGTTCTGTGCTCTGAGGTTGGGGTGGGCCTGGGGGTGCTGCTGGCTGGGCCCTACAGTCACCTCTGACTGGGTGAGGTCACAGGCTATGTCCCCTGGCAGGGCAGTGCCACTGGTTAGACCCTGTGATTGGGCAGGCTACAAGCTGGTCTCTGCAATTGGCCTTTTTTTTAAAGATTTATTTATTTATTATTTATTTAATTTCTTTTTGGCTGCGTAGGGTCTTAGCTGCGGCACGCAGGATCTTTCATTGTGGTGTGTCGGCTTCTCTCTAGTTGTGATGCACAGGATCCAGGGCACGTGGGCTCTGTAGTTTGTGGCACGTGGGCTCTCTAGCTGAGGTGCGCAAGCTCAGTAGCTGTGGAGCGCGGGCTTAGTTGTCCCGCGGCATGTGGGATCTCAGTTCCCCGACCAGGGATCGAACCCGCGTCCCCTGCATTGTAAGGCGGATGCTTTACCACTGGACCACCAGGGAAGTCTCACTGCAATTGCTCTTGATGGGGTCTCAGGCTGTGCTCCCAGACCAGAGGGTGCTGCCGGCTGGACTCTGTGTTCAGGTGAGGCCTCAGGCTGTGCTCTGTGATCACGCAGGGCTGCAGGCTGTGCCCTGGAGTTGGGCAGGGCCACAGTCTAGGCTTTGCCATCAGCTAGGCCGCTGGCTGTGCTCCCCTGTTGGGCAAGATTACTGGCCAGGCTCTCTGGTTAGGAGAGCCTGCCAGCTGAATCCCACAGTGAGTGGGCCTAGAGACTGTGCTCCACGGTCTAGCTGGGCTGTTGTCTAAGCTTTCTTCTTGGGTGGGGCCGCAGGCTATGCTTGGTAATTGGACGGGGCCACTGGCTGGGCTTCCTGACCAGGCAAGGTTGCAGGCTGTGCTCAGCAATCGACAAGGCCCTTGGTCGGACTCCACCACTGAGCAGGGTTGCAGTGTGGGCTCCATGGCTGGGCGTGGCTGTAGGCTGGGCTCTGAGGATGCCTACGGTCACCGTTCAGGCTCCTTGGTTATGCACGGCCAGAGGCTGTGCTCAACAGTTGGCAGGGCTTCTGGCTTGGCTCCCTGCCCAAGCAGGGCTGTTGGATGGGCTCCATGGCTGCCTGGATTCTCTGGCCAGGCTTCCTGGTGGAGGGGGGGCGGTACGGAGACTGTGCTCAGCTGTTGGGTGGGGTTGGGAATCTGCCTCCCTGCCCAGGCCGGGGGGTAGAAAGAGCTCCAAGGCCTGTAATGCCAGTTGTCTGGGGACCCAAATCAAGCAGAGCTGCTAACTGAGTTTGCAGGCTAGACGGGGCCACTGGCTGGCCTCTGCTGATGAGCAGAGACGCTGGCCGGCATCTCTGCTTGGGTGCAGCTGCCAGCAGGAATGCAGTCCACCAAGATCTGAGCGCAGGTGCTGTAAGCCCCACGCCCCTTCTCCATCTCTATCTGATCCCCCGTGACTGCGCCTCATAGATTTCCTTAGTGATCCTCATGAAGAGAGACCCAAGCGGGCCTCCTGGGAAGCGTCATACAATACTGGGGGAGCTGGGTGTCCACTTTGGCCTCTCTCTTTTTTTTTATTTTCGGCCGTGCCCCACGGCTTGCAGGATCTTACTTCCCAGACTAGGGATTGAACCCGGGTCCCTGGCAGTGAGAGCATGGAGTCCTAACCACTGGACTGCCAGGGAATTCCCCACCTTGGCCTCTCTTTTCCAACTGGAGAAACCACAGGCTGGGGCGCTCTTGGTGCGGTGCTGTGCCAGCCTGGGGCAGGTGATGTGGGCAGAGTGCAGCCACTCCTCTCACCTTCTAACGTGGTCCTTCCCGGTCTCTGTTGTCCAGGGGCTGCTGCAGCCTCACCCTGGGTTCTGGGAGTTTCACAATGGGGTCCTGTCTATGGATAGTTGCCTGTTGGTCTTCTTGTGATGGGGACTTAAGTCAGGAACGGCTTATGCCACCGTCTTGGTGACATCACTCCTCCATATACTTTTGAATCTCTCTCAGAGGGGAGACTCATAAGGGGAAACCACTGTGGGAACCAGCGCTGGTGTGTGAAACCCAGAACTCTAATGGACGGACTGTTGGAGGCTCAGTGTGGACACCTCTGACCGACACAGTCATGGGGGCCCCCCAGTTTGGTGAGATTTACCTCCAGGAACTTGACCAGTTTAACACAGTAAACACTGGAGAAAAGTCCCCTTGTACTTCTGCTCAAAAGTTTTTGTTCAGATCAATATATAAAATAAGGCTTGGGGGGGGGGAAATCTTATAATTATATAAGTACCCAAATACAGATCACAATTTTAGTCTCAGCTTTAACTTCCATTGGTGATGGTCTCAAATTGTCACATAGTGTCACTGGATTCATTCTTTTTCATTTATAACACAGAGAAATCTGACAAAACATTCTCTGAAGCCATCTCAAGTCTATATATATTTCTGCCCAATTAAATCTATAAGAACTAAGTACATTGGCAAGAGAGACATACAGAAACTCCACATAGGGAAATAGAAGACAATGTATTTCTTACCAATTTAATCTGTCCATTTAAATATTTGTCAGAAGTTTTCCCTTTTGGAGACAGATTACTATTTATCTGTCTTTTAAAACATGGATCCCCCAATGCTACAATTTTTACAAAATCATGGTCAAACAATTTCCATAAAGGAAACTAGTAAATATGATATGATTAAAAACTACTACTAAGCTTCCAATGAAGTAGTACCCTTTTCATTTCACTCCTGATTCTTCTCCAGAAACAACCATTTCCATCTATTGTAGCTCTGTCTTCTGGTTTTTACTTCTGTTTTTCTAAGTAACATGTTTATATTGCTATTTCTTGATTTTTAAATGTTAGACATTATCAGTGCTTCTACAGCAGAGAAGGAATAAACTTCTACATGACTCATGGGGCTCCAATGACTATTTTAGCACCTCTTATAGCTAGAGCAATAATCACTTCTTTGCATGATTACGGTGTTTTTAATACTTTTCACATTTAAGCAACAAAATATGCTATGGTTATATTTCTTCTTTTACATAACTTTTTGTTTTTCTAAAATCAATAGTTCTCTATCACTCTCTCTCTCCCTCGCTCTCTTTTTCTCTTTAAAATATGACCCAGCAATCCCACTACTGGGCATATACCCAGAGAAAACCATGATTCAAAAAGACACATGCACCATGATGTTCACTGCAACACTATTTACAACAGCCAGGACATGGAAGCAACCTAAATGTCCATCAATAGAGGAATGGATAAAGAAGATGTGGTACATATATACAATGGAATATTACTCAGCCATAAAAAAGAATGAAATTGGGTCATTTGTAGAGACATGGATGGACCTAGAGACGGTCATACAGAGTGAAGTAAGTCAGAAGAGAAAAACAAATATCGTATATTAATGCATATATGTGGAATCTGAAAATACGGGTATGGATGATCTTATTAACAAAGCAGAAATAGAGACACAGATGTAGAGAACAAAAACATATGGATACCAGGGTGGAAAAGGGGGTGTGTGGGATGAATTGGGAGATTGGGATTGACATATATACACTACTGATACTATGTATAAAACAGATAACTAATGAGAATATACTGTATAGCTCAGGGAACTCTACTCTATGCTCTGTGGTGACCTAAACAAGAAGGAAATCCAAAAAGGAGGGGATAGATATATACGTATAGCTGATTCACTTTGCTGTACTGTATAAACTAACCGAATATTGTAAAACAATTATACTCCAATAAAAAAAAATTATATTGCTAACTGCTATTCTTTCTCTTATGGTGCTAATAAAGCTCCTTCCAGTATGGTTAAGCCCATCAGGACATCTGGTTCAACTGTTTTCTTTCTTGGAGATGTTCCTCTTAGAGCGCCCGGACTCCCTACTCCTGTCTGGACAGGCTCTTCCTAGGTTGCAGTACCATTGTCATTTGGGACTTTCCTTTACCATCATCCTGGGGACTTCCTTCTCCTGGGTTGAATATTATTTTTCCTCTCATTTCAGTATATGGAGCATATCTGTCATTAGCTTCTTGTGAATGTGTGCATAGAAGGTAAATATTTTATATATTAAACGGCAGATATATTATTCTAAATCATAAAAAATTTTCTCAGCTTTTTGAAGGCATTCCGCCATTGTATACTAGCTTCCATCATTGTTTTGGAGAAATCCAACTTTTTCATCTTGGAAGCCTTAAAATCTTCTTTTATCCCCCATGTTCTGAAATTTCATAATAGCTTTGTTTTTAATTTTCCTGGGCACCTGTAGGGTTTGTGTTCCAGAAGTGTGTAAATTTTCAATTTGGGAATTCTTTTTCTGCATTACTACTTTGGTAATTTCTTCCTTTCCACCTTATTTTGGGGGCAGGGGGACTTTTACAGAATAACTGAATTGGATTTTGAAACTCTCGTGTAAATCCTGGCTGCAGCACAAGCCTGGCTAGTGACCTCGTGAGAGGCGATGCTGTGGGGTTTGGCACAGAGTCTTTCACTTAATCCCTCTGTTTTTAACAGAGTGGCTCCAGCACAGATGGCGTCCTGTGTCATCGAATCCCAAGTCCCTCTGGTTGGCCTTCTCCAGAGAGTCAATGAAGCAGAGCTGCCTGACTAGCTGGGCTTAGGGGAAATCTGCTCATCTCACCACTCCTTTCTCAGACTTTCACGCCATCTTCCCTTTAAAGCCCCACAGACTTGATAGCTCTACTTCCTGCGTGAGCGTTTTGGGAACTGTGCGGCGTGAATCAGCTTTCTTCGTCCTCCGCTCTGCTAACACCATCACTGTTCATCTGTCTACTTTCCACCTTCCAAGTTCTCTCGGATGTCTGGCAGCTCTATCATCTTCTCTTCTGTTCTTTTTGCCATCGTGGGTTTTGACCTTTTATTTTACTAGGGTTTTAGTAGTGGCTGCAACTACAGATGCATATAATCAATTTCCCATATTTAACTAGATACTGTTTTGATCTTCTTACATTTGCTCAATTACAATACTGGTCATTAGCATTTTAACTCTCGTCACGTGTAGATATCATTACCATGCTCTCCAGGAGAATGTGGGGAGCTGGAGGCCAACCACCACCCCCAGAGTTAATCATCAGAATTTCAAACATCAGAGAGTCCATCAGAGGGTTTTAATCTTGCAGAAAATTGAAAAATGTCCTGCTAATAATTTCTTAAAAAATAAATGCTAATTTAAACATCCAACACCTAAAAACTGTATTTTAATAACTGTTCTCTTTGTAAAATAAAATACATAAACTATTTCATAGGACTGAAGAAATAGGTCTGTTTATACATTTTTTTAAAGTTAAGCAACTTGAATATAATGGCTTAATGTAATGGAAATAACCAGAGCGCAGGCAGAATTTTCAAGGACAATCTAAAATCATGAAGTAGCAATACTTCTTATGGGGGATTTATGGTGTTTATTACTGACAGCTGGAGTCTACTGTGCTGAGTAAGAATAAGCAAGGGGAGTGGGAAGTGAAAATCCCTTCTGTATGTATTTTTCAGGGTCACCCTCTTTTGCTTTGCTGGGTTGTGTATGGTGCTGTATTTGCTACACACATGAAGATGGCATTACAGTGTGTGGTCTGCAGATCATGCAATCCTCCTTGCAAAACAAAATTATGTTAGACTCTAAAAACTCTAAGTATGCACTGTGATCTTTCTCCAAAGGCTGTATGCAGAAAAAAGAAAAAGGCTCGTTTCTAAGTCCATGGTTGTGAGTTAGCGACCCACAAATAAATAAACAAAACTGTCAGCACTGTTCTGAATACATTATTGCAGCTCAACCTAACCTACCATCTTAGGATGACTTCTTGGCAGACCAGTGACATTAACCCTATGATGGCAGACCTTCTTAAGAGTCAACTTTGTGAGGAGATGGAACCTATTTGCCCCAAACACCTCTCTAGCCAATGCCTTCCCTTTCTCACCAGTCCTGCCCAGCTTCCTCCAGATTTTCCATCCCAATTCACCATCTCACAATCATGTCTCTATTCTGGCCAGGAGGACAGATTTTCAAGAACCTATTAACTTTCCTTCCATTGTTTTACATTTTACCTGCTGCTTGTTAAGCTTTTTCTGTATTTCTTCCGAGTCACAGGAATCGTAGACGATCGGCTTGGCCAGCTCTGACTCGATGTGGGCCAGCCACGTTCTCAGGCTGCTCATGTTCTTATCCAGCTGCTGTACGGCGACCAGAGTCTCCTTCAGCTTCTTTACCCTGTGGGCAGAGAAGGAGAGACATCAACTTCAGTGAGAGGCTTCGCTCATGTTTCCCGCATAAGCAGAAGCCAGCACTGGGTCTAAAGCCAGAGTCCAGCCTGGCTCAGCCACCTACTGGCTGTGTGACTGTGGGCAGTTGTACACCCCTCCCGTGTCTCTGTTTCTTTGTCTATAAAACGGAAATGAAGAGTACTTGTGAGATTTAAATGAGGTGAATGACAGAGGGTGCCAATACATGGGAAACATTAAAAAAATACCAACCATGGTTATACTCAGCACAGCTATACTAATATAACAGTGATAGAAACCTCATGGTTGTCACAGAAATTATTACTTTCACAAATAATATAATCTATACTACCTGACTTTTGCAAATAATATAATTTATACTGCTATGAAGAATAACTGGGAGGAAAAAGTTAACCTTTCCAATGGATTGTCACCAAACAGATTACACATCCATGGCTCTAATCATTTCACCCCCTGTGGGATGTATTTCAGCAATATTGTGGCAGAAACTCCGTCAAAAGAAGACAGCATACTGAAGGTAAAACCTATCAGTGAGTTGTCACATGCACTTAAGCAATTTGAGTTTTAATGATGCCATATCACGTTAAAGGTAACTAAGGACCTGTTGGATTGTAAGTGGCAGAGGGCAGGTACCCCATCTTCCACCTGCAGAGCCTAATTCGGTACAGTATTCACTACATAGCATGCTTAAAAAACGACGACAAATAACTATTCTCCCATTCTCGCCAGGAAGGAGTAAAAACTCATTCCTTTAAGAATTGTCATTTCTCTAACAATCATCCGTGGACACTTTATATGTAAGATGCCAGAAAGACAAAATAAATGAGATGTGATTATTTTCTTAATGAAATGTACAATCTGACCAGAAATCTGAACATGGAAATAATGAAATATAACAAAGTGTGGTAAGAACTAAACTAAAGAAGTGAATGAAGTCTCTGGCTAATAAATAAAGAGTGATCAAGTCTGTCTGGCCATGTTCAGTAATCATTCATTCATTTACCATTTGTTCATTTCTTTATTCCTCCTACCAACATGTATGGTGCTAGGTGATAGATAAACAGTGATGACTAAAGTTTCATCCTTGCCTTTGAGGAGCTTAGACTTTGATGAAAGAAGGAAAATGAAGAAATGACATGTGGCCTGCATCTTGAGAGGTGGATACAAGCCAAGCAGAACATTTCTGGCCTAGGAAACATAATGATGAAGAGCAGAGATTTTGAAGGTAAATACTGTCACAATGCCAAGGAGATCAGTGGTGGAGGGATGGGGAAGAGAACCAGAAAAGAGATAAGAAGTGGTAAGAGGTAAGACTGATGGGTAGATGGGAGTAAGATGATAAAACTCCCATAGTGACATGACAATGGATTTGTATGTAGTTTTAAAGATAAATAAGAACTTTCCCAAGATCTATTAGCAGAGGAATGTTAAGATCAGTTTTGATTCTGAGTGCGTAAGTTTGAGGCAAGGCTGTGGTAAGAGCTCATTCAGGATGTAAATAGAATAGTCCAAGCAGTTTGCATCAAAAGGCTACACTTGGAAACAGTGGGGATAGCGGTGAGGAGTGGATTGCTAAATTCACGAACCGACATGACGTGAGGCAGAAGGAGTTAAGAAATGATGTCTTTTCCAGTTGGGTGACTAGATAGACGCTGCTGCCTCAGAGGATACAGGAATGAGGAGCAAGTTCTTGGGATTAAAGGTGCATTAAGTTTGGGGTATGATGAGGCTGTGGGATCAGCTAGACATGTATGGAAATATAGTTCTTAGGTCCAGAAGACACGACGAAGTTTATCGCATAGGTTTACATACTGTTGGCATAGAGTTGAAGCCCTATGAAAGGATGTGTGTCATCCTGAAAGGGGTTGGACTAAGAAGAAGGAGTTTTAAAAGGTTAAAGAAGGAGGAATCACAGTTGAAGAAAAAATAATCAGAAAGGAAGGAGGTGAAGCAGGGAAGTGTAGCATAAAACTAAAGGCAGGAAATGTTTCAAGAAAGAATTGGTAGTGGGGCGGGGGATAAGACTGATGGTATTTTAGGGTACAAACTTGCAATGAGTAGTAAATAAGCCCTAGAGATCTAATGCACAGTAAAATGAATATAAACAACAATATTGTACTATAATTTTGTAATGTGATAAATATCGCTACAATGGCAATCATATTACATTATATCAATGTATCAAAGTAACAAGCTGTACACCTTAAATTTACATGATGTTGTGTGTCAAATACATTCAATTAAAAATGATTTTAGGGCTTCCCTGGTGGCGCAGTGGCTGAGAATCTGACTGCCAGTGCAGGGGACACGGGTTCGAACCCTGGTCTGGGACGATCCCACATGCCACGGAGCAACTAGGCCCGTGAGCCACAACTACTGAGCCTGCGCGTCTGGAGTCTGTGCTCCGCAACAAGAGAGGCCGTGACAGTGAGAGGCCCGCGCACCGCGACGAAGAGTGGCCCCCACTTGCCACAACTAGAGAAAGCCCTCGCACAGAAACGAAGACCCAACACAGCCATAAATAAATAAATAAATAAATAAATAAATAAATAAATAAAAAGAAAACTGATTCCTTATAAAAAAAAAAAATGATTTTAAAAAAGAAGAAAGTGCTGGTCAGAGTGTGATCTGAATGCCTTCTTCATTAGATTTCACTTGGTTTGCCTCACATAAATGCAGATTCTTAGACCCCAACCCAGCCCTATTGAGTCAGAACCTCTGGGGGTGTGGCCAGGGAATTTACACTTAACAAGCACTCCAAGTAAGCCCTAGGCATGCTTAAGTTTGGAATCACTGGTCTACTTGGTCAAAGGCAGAGCAAGGTGGTTGATGAGGCCTAAAAGGAGCCATTCATTAGAAGCGGTCTGCTGACTCTAAGTGAATAGTTCAGCAAGGGCTATGGAAACAGAAAACAGGATGCATTTGAGAGAAATACACTTATGATAATAGAGGATTGTTAATTATTTTTAAAAAGTAGGCAGCAAAGGTAAGTAAACACGGTATGAATCCTGTAGAATGATCTGGCTACAAGAAAAAATTGATTTTTTGTTTGTTTGTTTTGTTTAATGCAGTTTAATGTTTTGGAATCGCTTTAGAATGTTTTTAGGCAGAGAAAAAGGAACTCATGAGGAAGGAGCCAAAGACAGAAGAAAAAGGAGAGAAATTACAGATGAACACAGATGACGGAGCGAGGATGCACAGGAGGCAGGATCAAGGGCATAGAGCAGGGATAGATAAATTAGATTTGAAAAGTTATTTCCCAGTGAGGGCAGCGTGTCAGCAGGAATTTGGGAGGGACACAGATAGTACTTCTCAACTCTATTATTACCAAGTAATAGTAGCAAAAATCGCGACTGTTGAGTCCCTGTTGAGGGCCTGACATGGCTGACTGGATGTATGTACATAGATGGCTCTAAAAAGAAAGGTGATGTGGACGAGGAGCGCATGATCAATGACTTCTGGGACAACCCTTATTTAAAATCCAATTCTGCTTTTAGACCATAAGTTTCTTTATACTTTCGACCTTTTGGTTCAGGAAATGTGGTCACCTTACTGACACTGCTCCTAATAAAAATGAATGGCAGATAAGCAAAATATCTCCATCTC